>NC_055987.1:134517670-135222938 GCF_018446385.1 Zingiber officinale
AATACTAACATGGGTTGTAGGAATGAAGAAGCCCAAAGGAGGAGAATGTGCATTACATGCTTCACGTGTGGGGAGAAGGGCCACTACCACATAAAATGCCCCAAGAAGAGGGAAATCAAGAAGCTTGCGCATCTAAAGAAATAGGAGAAGAAGAAGAAGAGCTCAAATCAAGGGGGAGCTTCAAGGGTAAGGGAGGTATACCCTAATTTGAAATGCAATTCAAATTTTCATGTTCCCATGCATGCTAGGAGAAATGATTGTGATTATCATTGTATGCCCATGCAAAATTTTGGATTTAAATATCATGATAGGAGTAGGGTAATTGTAGATCAAAACCATAGAAGACCAATGCATGATAAACAAAGAAATAGAAGACCTAAGGAGACCCAAGGCATTAATCCCAAGAAGGGGAGACACATGCCTAGAAAGGGTAGGTCTAGGAATGTCCATGGTGGACATGTTGACTCTAGGTTTAGGAACTTAGAGAGGGAAAATCAAGCTTTGAAGGAAAAGCTTGATAAATTGGAGAAAACCCTAGAAAGATTCAATGTTGGATCTAAGGGTTTAGGTATGGTGTTGGGTAGCCAAAGACCCAACAATGATATATCGGGTTTGGGATACCGATCTAGTGCCTCCAATGCTAAGGGAAAGTCTTATGCTATGGTGGCATATGACTATGGCAAGGAGAAACCAATAAATGGCAAGGGAAAGCCATTTAAAGGTAAGGATAAATTAACCAAGGACAAAGTGCCCAAGGTTAAGAAAGTTAGGTTTGTAGGCCAAGTGTCACCGGAGGTGAACCAATGTGGCCTAGTCATTGTGGATGAGTCACCTAGGGAGGTGGCTAAGGTTAAGGGCTCTAGGGGGAGTTCTAAGAGTCAAATTGGGACCCATGGCCAATGGATCTCAGGTGGGTTGTACTTGGGAGTCTAGAGGGGTCATGGGATGTGCCAAGTGGTTTGGAGTCGGACTTGAGTCTCAAACCTAGGGTTTTGGCACAATTTAGTTTTGTTTCATGCTTAGAAATATGACATTGGGGTCATATAGCATGATAATTGATTTTGGATGTATAGATGCCATATAAACCAATGCTAGAGATGCATTGTGGGTTAGTATGGGCAAATACATCAAGAGGAAGCCAAAACTAGGACTTTAGGTCAAGGTTAAATTGAACCATTTAGCTAGTTTTGAGTTTTGTGTCAATCTTGGGATTGGTGATAGATACATTTTGAATATATTTTTCCCAAGTAGACATGGGTAAAACAGACCTCTCCACAAAATTTGGAGATTTTTGGAGGTCTGTGAAATTATTGATGCATTTGTGAAATTGGGTCAGAAATGCTGAAAAAGGCTGAAAAACTGTGCCAGTCGACTGCTAGTTTTAGCAGTCGACTGCACCAGTCGATTGCTAAAACATGCAGTCGACTAGATGGAAACAGAACCATTCTGTTCGCTCAGCTAGTGGTGACCAGTCGACTGGTACTTCTTGCAGTCGACTGATACCAGTCTGAAATTGTCTTCAGTACTGAATTTTGACCAAGTCAACTCATACAAGTGTATGAAATCCATGGGGGATAAACACACAAGTTTAGGGTCAATTGGAATGACAAGTTTTCAACAATTGGGATATTGTTGGAGGACTTTTTGGATGTTAGGCAAAGGGGGAGAAGTAAGGTTTAGTTGGGAAAACCTGAAAGTGCCTTTGCGTAGGGGGAGCCTTGGGATAGGTTCTTAAAAAACCCGTTGTAAAAATCCTAGCTCATTGGGGAGCGTAGGTGTAGGGGAGCCTTGGGATAGGTTCTTAAAAAGCCTGTTGTGAAAATCCTAGCTCATTGGGGAGCATAGGTGTAGGGGGAGCCTTAGGATAGGTTCCAATGCATGATGCTTGTTACGGCGGTTGCCAAGTGTGTAACCTTGGCAACGTAAGTCCATTCGGCAGTGTAAGTCCAAGTCTGTAGCCTTAGCATCGTAAGTCCATTGTATTAGCATGTTTATTTGCTATTTGTTTTCCATAACTTAAACGTATTACCAAACACCAAAAAGGGGGAGATTGTTGGAGCAATCCCAATGGTCCGTGCGACCATGTGTTTTGGTGTTTGGGCAAAGGGTTTAAGTTAGGTTCATCCTTGTATTTGATATGTGTACTTGAGTTGTGCATGACTGCAGGATACACATGTGACTTAGGTTGATGGCTTTGGGTCCGGTGAAGGATGGAGCATCCAAGGGACCGTGGACAAGGCAGCGAGGACAAGGGCCGAGGGAAGCGACTTCGAGGCATACGCGAAGGATTGCATTGGGTACGAGCCGCTGGCTTGAATGCATCCGAGGGACGAGAGCCAAAGGAAGTAGGCTTGAAGGCAAAAGGTCAAAGCTGCAAAGGAAGCGTCAAATGAGTCATAAGGGTGAGGGTACGAGTGCATGAGAGATTATACTCGGAGTAAAATCCTAGTTTTAGGGCTTTACTGTAGCAGTACTGTAGCGCTACTGTAGCAGTACTGTAGCAGTCGACTGGTGCAGTCGACTGGCAGTGTGGAATCGAGCCGTTGGGATGTAACGGTCGAATTTCCATAGAGGGCAGTCGACTGCATGTTTTAGCAGTCGATTGGTAGGCGGGGTTTTCCAACCCGTGGCCTATATAACCAAGGCTTGGAAGCTTGGTTATCCCTGACGAAATTAGTGGTGGGTAACCTCTAATTAGTAGTCAACTAGTGCCCTAGCAATCCAAGTTCTCTTGATCGAGTTGTGGCGAGCTTTCTCCACCGACAAGGAGGATTGTGCTAGCCGGAGTTTCCGGGGATTAATCCACCTACGGATTGAGGGATCGTCCACCTTACGGACAGCCGTGGAGTAGGAGCAAGTTATCTCCGAACCACGTAAACGTGCTTGTTAGCGGTTTGCATCCTTTCTTATTCTTGTCTTTAGTTTAGCTTGTTTGTTTTGTATTTCCGCTGCGCAAGCTAACAAGTGTAGGAAGCAAAGATTTGGGGGTGCCATCTATCCAACCCCCCTTCAAGCCGGTCGACCGATCCCTAACAGAAAGTTCTAAAAATTAAAACCATGTTTTAAAATTTAAAACTACTCTTATAAAATTTCTTTTTTTAATATGATGATAGAAAATTTTAATTTTAAAACTTATCTTCCTTTTTTTTCTTAAACCATGAGGATGATTAAAAAAGGAAAGTTTTAAAACTTTTAAAACTCTCTATTAAAACATGTGGCCTAATTCAAATAAGAAAAGTTTTGAAAATTAAAATCTCTCTTTTAAAACTTATAGTTTTTTACAAAGAGAAGATTTTAAAAATTCAAAACAACCCTCGTATTTGAATTTATCTTGGCCGGCCCCTATAGAAGTGGATGTGGCCGACCCTTGCTTGGTCACCAAGCATTGGGTCGACCCCTTTCTTGGACACTAAGATGAGTCTTTCTTTGGATGGACTTGAGGCTTTAATGAGGCTACGACCGGGACCTAGAGGAGAAATTGGTTTTGACCTTCCGATGAGCTTGAGTATCTCGTGCTCGCCCCGAACACACAACTCAAGTTCATCGATAATAACTCATTCCACTAGAGAGTTATTATCGCACTACCGCACCAATCCCAAATTACATTATGGGCTCCTTCTTATCATGAGTGTGTTAGTCTCTCTATGTTTAAAATTACGAATGCCCACTAATTAAGTAAGTTACTGACAACTCACTTAATTAATATCTAGCTCCAAGAGTAGTACCACTCAACTTCATTGTCATGTTGGACTAAGTCCACCTGCAGAGTTTAACATGACAATCCTTATGAGCTCCTCTTGGGGACATTCTCAACCTAGATAACTAGGACACAGATTCCTTCTATAATCAACAACATACACTATAAGGAATATTATTTTTCAACTTATCAGGCATATTGATTTATCGAGCTAAACCTCACCCTTTGATAAGTTAAAGAAATAAATATTAAATATATGTGCTTATTATTATATTAGGATTAAGATCACATACTTTCATAATAACTAAGGTCTAGTTTCTTTTATTAAGTCAGTACAAAAAGAACTTACCTAAATGACCCTACTCAATACACTAAGAGTGTACTAGTGTAATTTATTAATCAAGATAAACTAATACTTAATTACACTATGACTATTTCGATGGTTTGTTCCTTTCCATCTTAGTCGTGAGCAACTGTTTATAATTTATAAAGAACCGATAACATGATCTTCTGAGTGTGACACCACACTCCATGTTATCTACTATATAAATTAATTGAACAATTATATTTAATAAATAAATATAGATATTGACCAAATATGATTCTTTTATTTTAAAATAAATGTTTACAAAAGCTAGGCTTTTAGTATATATTCCAACACCAATAAGATCAAAACTCAAGAATTTAAAGGCGACATGGGATGAATCTTTGTTCTTCGAGTTTGAGATCGCGGCCTACGCCGGGCTAGCTCTACTGGCCGACCATCAAGGCGAAGATGAAAACAGTTCAGAGATGAGCATTGATGAAGGGGGAGGATCTTCAAAAGAAAGTTGTGATAAAGAAGAAATATTAGAATACGAGGTAAGTAAGGTATGTGTCTTACCTCCTGAAAAGTCATTTCAATTTATTAAGGTATTTTCCAAGGATTTAGTAAAACTAAAAAGAGAAAACGCTAAGATAAACCTAACCTTGGCTAATTCATGCCCCATAATAATGTTTGATAATCTAAGAATGGAAAATGATAAATTGAAAGCACGAATATAAATTAGAAAATGACTATACAGGTTTGAATTCCAATAGTTATCGAAAATCAAAATTTACAAATAATAATAGAATCAACTGGTACATTAGAAATCACCAAGGATAAATTAGGAAAATTTCTAGAAATTATGTACCTTTGAAATTTTTAGTAAATACAGTAGATAGGAACCTATATTGGGTTTCAAAATCCTTCTTTGATTAAATTCCTAAATTTTTTATTAGAAATCATTTTCTTTTTAGAAAACATTTTCTTTTTAATTTGTCTGTTCAAATTTCATATTCAAATTATATTTATAAAATAGAAGTATTTCTGTTAAACAATTTTTTTCTGTTAAATTACTTTCTACGAAGATATCAACAAAAATTATATTTTAAAATTTAAAATTATTTCATAGACTTATTTTATAAAACTATTTTTTGTGATAAAACATAATATTCTCTATCCTTATAAATATTTTTAAATTTTTTGAATAATGTCTGAATTATTATAAATTATTTTTCAAAAAATTAATTTTTAATATTAAAAATTTAGGGACTTTAATTTTTTTTAATATTCAACCATATATTTTTCATATCTAGAAAATATTAGAAGAATTTTTAGAGATGAATTTTTTTAAAATTTATTTTCATAAAATTGGTTGTTCTCATAAAATAAATCAATTTTATTTGTTAAACTAACTTTTTTCTGTGAAAAATTTTCTACTATGAGGATTATTCTACTGAAGTTTGACAAAAAGTTTCAAAATTTTTTAAAATAGATAATTAATTTCTAAATTATTTTTTATCAAAATAGATGATTAATTAGTAAAAATGACATGTGTTTGAAAATAATTCTTAAGTATCTCTAGAATATTTTTTTAAATGTGTTTAACTTTTTGTTATATTTTTCTATTATTTTGTTATGTGATCAAAAGGGGAAAAATAGACACAAGTTAAGGGAGAGTAATACGGACATTGTATGAATTTATTCGTACTTGCTTAATTTTTTACATCGCAAAGTATTATTCTAATTGCAACTTCTTATTACTTTATGTTTAACCCTAACTTTAACTTGGGTTGATGCACATAAAAAAGGGCGAGATTCTAAGTACCTCGTGGTAGTTTTGATGTGGTCAACCAAATTAAGTTAGATCCTGTGTATTTGATCTTTATGTCTAAGTGTGCAGGAGCTTAGGATTACAAGAAGTCGAGCGAAATACGTAGCTAGCGAGAAGAATAACACGGAAAAAGGAGCTGACGGGTTTAGTACATCCGAGAGATGAGATGCTGCGAAAGACTACACCGGTGGATGAGAAGGACATGCACGACTTTCGAGGGGCGAGAAGTCGGGGAGGAAGCCTATTCGAGGAGAAGGTCGGAGTTAAATTCGGGTGAGCTCAACTCCAGTTAGCCGAAGAATCACGCAAGCGAAGAGATCAGCTAGTAAAAAGTTGATGGAATGTGCCTTCGATGAACCATACGAAGGCACCTTCCTCCAGCTTTTGAAGGAGCCTTCCGATAGCCATTAGCCACAGATATAATTTTATCCACAGTGGATAAAACTTATCCAATGGAAGACGCCTTGGACCATCTTGGAGGTGCCTTCAAATTGCGATAGAGTTTTCTAGGGACTATAAAAAGACCCCTAGCCCTAGGAAATATACAACAACTATAGTATTCATTTCCTAGTTCTTTTGTTAGCATTCAATGACTGTAAGAGACTTCTCCGCCTTCAATGAAGGAGATTTTTAGTATTTTTTATTTGCCTTAGATTAACAACCACCTAGATTATAATCAAGTAAATTCTTCTGCCTCTTTTATTTTGCAGTTGTTCAATTAACCTGTTATAATTGTGAGATTACTACTAATCTGAGTTAAGAGATCGAGAAAGATTTCTTTTAATATTTGATAGGCAATTCATCCTCTTCTTATCAATCCATTGCTCCAAGCACTAGGTCTCCTAAGCTGGTTGGTTCATGGGACGATCATCCTCGTACTAAAGGTCTTATCATTGGACAAAGAGCAAATTCCTATGGAGAATAACATGTTTATATCATCTTGACTTTAACTATCACTTTATACCCAGATCCGCTCGTGCACCTTGATTTTAACTATCACTTTATACTTTTATACTTGGATCTGCCTGTTATATCCCACATCAAAATGTATATATGGTACAATTCGATTAATCTTAAGCACACGATCCGATTTTATATTCTGCCCACTAAATCAATTTAACAAATACAGTGGTTCCTAATATGGTAATCTAATTTCGCCAGTAGTTTAATCGTGCGTCGCCCTACATGGAAATTAAACTTTGGTCGCTTGAAAAATGGATTCTGCTTATTACCATCCCATCAAACTCGGGGGCTTGTTGAATGGATACTCCCTAAGTGTCCACTTTGCTTTATAAGCATGTTTTGCATGACAAGATGTTTATATTATTACTATACAAATCTTGCCTTTATTTTTATTGTGATTAGTATCTTATTTTGTATTTAAATAAAAAATAATTAAAATAATAATAGTAGGTTCTTTCATTTTCATTTAGTTATAGTAACTACTTTTATTTAACTACAGCAAGTGTTTTAGTGTACTTATAATATGAATTTTTATTTAGTTGTAATTCGATTTGGAAAGAAGGGAAAACAATTAGGGGTAGTATTTTTTTTATTTTACTAAAAATTGACTAATGAATACTTTCATTTAATCACATCAAATATTATAAGTATGGCAAGTTTAATTTTATTCCTATAAAAGTGGTTAACTTCATTGGCTTTAATTTAAATAGAAAATATTTAAAGATTCTAATATGATTTTATAAGATGAGATAATGTCTTTCTTTTTTTATGAAACGGGATAACGAGATGACAGAATATGAACATTCTCAGTGAGCTTTGAATTCTTTCTAAATTTTATTTTTAATCCTCAATTAGTCACGATTTTCTAATGGGTAAAATTAAAATTAATACTCTAACGAGGGAGTCTTAATTATTTATTTAATGTTCACCTAACTATTTAACTTCGGGAATAACGGCAAACGAGGGCCACAATTTTAGTCATTATTTTGGTGGGCCCGCTGGGTAGTTTTTTTGGAAGGGTTCATCTGCCCTTCACATTTGAGGGTGGGGCCCACGGAGGATGTGGGCCCCATGATGATTCAACTACCCTTTTTTTTTTCTTGTTCTTCTCTCTATCTCTCTCTCTCTCTCTACTTTGTCCAGTTCAAGGAAGCACGCTGCGGACAACGCCGTGGCAACGCCATCGTCCCGAGCACGGCTGATTGCTTGAGTACGGGATCGAGACTCTGTTGCGTAAATTGTCTTTTTGTAATTTGTGTCCGGGATTCGGAAGGAAGGTACGATCTTGATGGGGCTTCTGCGGCTTCTTTGATAACCTCGCCGACATAATCATCGGAGAGTCGAAAAAGGTTGTGCTTACTTTGGTGTTTTGATCCTATCAATCTTTGTTCTTGTTCGTTTCTGTCTTTTTTGGACTTCAGATCGTCCTTCGCCTTGTGTTTGGATCTGCTGCGGGTAGAAGATGAGTGGGATGACGAGCTTCCGATTTCTGATTGTTTTACCCGTTGTTCTTCGGCGATCGAATGGAACTTTAATGTTTAGCTTTCTAATTCTTTCATCGAGAGGATTGCAGGAAGATTGAGTTTCTATGGATGTGCCCTTCTGCTGGTCTGGGTATATTTATAGATTCTCGTGTTGCAAAAGTGATGTTATATATGCTTATAAAAAAATCGGAATTCTCCACGGATGTCGAATTTTCCTTTTTTTCTCGAAATAAATGAGAGTGGTACATACTTGTCTGTGAAAATCCTTTTTTTGGCTTTTAAATAGAACTGGTCTTGTGCAGTCGTCGCATGTACCTGCTTTTGAAAATTTCAGTTCGCCAGTGCCACGATTGGAATTGTTCGGATGTCTTAAATTAAACAGATGTTCTTAACTTTGAATTTTTTTATGAATTTGGTAAGTAGGCATGGATTCAAACATGCCGATCAACTCATTTTAAGATTTAGCAATTTCATTGCCAAATTTCTTTATCATAGTGCATGTTTCATAGGCTCGCAATTTTGGGCCAGTTAGGGGAAAATCAAGTAGTTTTTCACCTTAATTCCTTTGCTTTCTGCAGGACAGTTTAGTTTTAATAAGTTTAATCTCCTCCATGAACTCTTTTCAAATGAACTTCCAGGGTGTACACTGAGTCTGATATATAATTCATGATCCATCTTGTGGTTCTCTTTACATTTTTTTTATCGCAGAAACACACTGCTAATGTTGCTTGTGGCACATTTCAGATTGTTTTAAATCACAATCGGGACAATTACCTGTTACTCTGAAAGTTCATGGATTCATTAATATTATTGAATTGGTAGTATATAAATTCTTCGTTGATAGTATTATCACGTGTTCTTTTTCATTAGTGCCATATCAGTGTGACGCTAGAGCACTATATCAGCAACTAACCCGACTTTGAAACATGATTTTAGCAACTCTCTCATTTTCAGACTTGATATAAGGTGTTCCATTAAGTTCATCTTTTGTTCTACAGCTGCTTCATGTTTAATTGCTGGGAACTTGACATCACACGCCTACCTTATTTTTCTCGCAGGATTCTGGATATTAGCCAAACTTTTCACCAATGAGTTTAGAAGCAGCAGAGAGGGATATTATTTCTGTAACCCCTGAGATATCAAGGCCTAAAAGTTCAGTGGGAAGAAACCTGACAGGGAAAAAGGAAGGTTCATCTGAGGAAAAGCCAGTTCCTCATTACCTAAGAGCTTCCACAAATTCTTGCCATGATTTGTGCAAGTATGGAATAAAGCATGATGTCGAGGTTAAGAAAAGGCGACCTATTCGCAAAAAAAAATTAGCCAATAAAGACAACCCTATTGGTGAAAAAGATGAAGGCACCGTTGCTAACAAACTAGAGAGAGGAAAGAAAGATTATTCAGATTTGCCACCTGAGAAGCCAGAAAATGATATGCCACCTGAGAAGATAATTCAGATTTCTGATCTTCCAACTGAAAAGATAATTCAGCTTTTTGACTCGACTACAAATCCAGAAGAAGTTTCAGTTCAAGGTTCCATGGATTGGGAGTTCGATTTTCCCTCAAGTGCTAAGATGACTGATTCACTTGTTAAGCATGCACCTCCGAATCAAGATGACGGATCATCAGAGGAAACAACATGCATCGAACTAATGACGCCATCATCCGTTTCACCAAGCAATGCTTCTGATTTGCATGAGTCAAATTATCTGTCAGAAGGATTAGGATTACCTGTGAAGCCCATAAGCATCAATCTAGATCAGAAAGCAGTGGAGAATGTCATTGCCTTTAGCGAGATTGGACCTACAGAAGGATCATCAACTGAACCTGTCGTGGTAAAACTCATGGTTTCATCATCAACTGAACACATCAATGCTTCGGTCACTCATACATCTTCCATTCTTCTAGAAGAGATCCACCATACATCTTCCAATCTTCTAGAAGGGATCTCTGAAGAGCTGAATGCCACATTTCCTGTACAGGAACACACTGCTTCTAGTGAGCATATCACTTTAAGCGAACTGGACGCATCGCCTGTTGAAGTCTCAAGCGTGAAGCCTAAGAATCACAAAAATGCAATATCAGCCAGGAAGGAACTTGCCAATGGTGGTATACCACGCAAGACAACAACACTATACGGTGCAAATAAAAGGGGACAAAAGGTAGGTCCTCTAGTAGCCAAAGCAAAAGGAGATATAACTGAACTCAAAAGTGCAGATGAAAATATTGGCGCCCACGGAAGAACCAAAATCATTCGACCTGCAAAGGTCATGGTATCTGGGATTTCAAATACAAAGGAAAAGAATTCGTTAAGTGTAATAAGCAAATCGGTAATTTCTAGTAAGACAGAGACTAAACAGATGAATAACAACCTTGTTGCTGAGACAACCAGGACAGTCAAGAAAAGAGCTTTATCAGCTGGTAAGACTGCTAATGAATCTTCTGAGCCAGCCAACCCCGTGAAAGCCAGGGATCTCTTACTTAAAGCTATGTCTCAATCAACTTCTTCAGAAAATCTGAATCAATTACAGAGTGATAAGATAAGCAAGGTTTCAAGCCATTCAGGTAGAGAAGTGAACAAAGTACTGGGGCAATCCTTGAGTTCTCTATCTGTGCGATCCCTTACTAGAAAAGTTTCAACAAGAAAGTTATGTAAAAACAGGAATATAACCCCCATCCCTCTGGTGAAAATTGAAAACAGAGCTGGGAAACTGGGACCAAAGAAAGAAAGTGGTGAATGTAGTGGGCCAAAACAAGAGAACATAAATCTCAGGTCTCTGAAGCAAAATGTTAGAAAGCATGTGGAAGTGAATAAATCTGTTGGGAAAGAGGGTAACATTGGTTCTAAATCTCTTGGAGTGAATGAACCTGATATGAGACAAGCAGTAGCACAAGGAAGCTCCATTGTTATATCGAAGGATAAAATTGGTAAACCACATAGAAGAACCGCAAGCATCCAGTCAGATAAATTATCTACACCTCTCAAGTTGAAATTCAGCAGAGGTAAGGTAGTCAACCTGCAATCTGAGAACAAGGCACCAAGAATACTGAAATTCAGACAGGCTAAAATAGCAAGTGACAAACAAAATGCTAAAGGTGACGTTGATACAAAATTTACTGTTATCTCCAAGAGTCAGATTGACAGACCACATAGAAGAACCGCAAGTGTCCACTTGGAAGATAAATTTTCCACCCCTCAGAAGTTGAAATTCAGAAGAGGTAAGGTCACTAGCCTGCAACCTGAGAACAATGTGCCAAGAATTCTCAGATTCAGACGTTGTAAATTGGCAAGTGACAACCAAAACGATGAAGGAGATTTCCATACAAAGTTTCTTAGGAGTGGTCGAAGTGTTCCAAACTCCAATGCTTCCCTTGCAAAAGCACTTCTAGTCGTTCTGAAGCACCAAGATGTGCAGAAAAAGAAAGACACACAACGTTTGTTGAATCAGGTGATTGAGGAAACTGCTAGTAAACTTGTTGTGACAAGGAAGAGCAAGGTGAAGGCCCTGGTTGGTGCTTTTGAAACTGTTATCTCACTTCACGAAGGCAAAGTGTCTCCTCCTCGAGTTCCACCAACTCTTTCTGATGCTTCATTTCCACGATTGCGTGCGTCATAATATTCTCTTCTTTGCCATTGAATCTGCATGAGATTGGATTGCATACTAATATGCTCTGAAGGTGTTCTCTCAGGCAACAGTAATAAAATTAGAATCAGAATAAAAGGCTAACAGGTTTTGCTTGTGTTTGTTTTAGTCCTGCTGTATATTTCAAATAAGTTTTGCTACTCGTTTTTCTATTTTGTTTGTACCTTGACTTTTCTCGTTCCACACTTGTCTAAGCTTAGTGGATAATCAAAACACCTGTCAGACAGTAATAAATAAATTTGCTTTTCATTTTTTTTTTAAAGTTCTCTTTGCACCTGTTCCCTTTTATAATAATCGACCATTTATCAAATGGTGTAGGTTCAATATAATATTTATTAAAAGACATATCGTAATTTTATTTTTATTAAATGGTACAAAATAAAAAATAAAGTTTTCCTTTTACCCCTTCCGTCAATCTCCTCTTGTCAATCATCATTTTTCAAATATCTAAGTCACATTTTTAATTGAAAATTATTTTATGATTCGGATGCACGTCCTCTCATCCTCTCTCTCCCTCCATCCCTCATCCTGGTCTTATAAACACGAAGCGATCATGAACCTCTGCTTGTTATACCTTCTCGTGTTATTTGGCGGCATTGCAAAAGACTATTTAGAGTTTAGAGATATTGTCGCAAGAATTTTAAGAGAAGAGTTCATAGGACAATAGCGATTAAGAACCGCATCGTTGAAGAACAAATTTGTAGTAAGAGGAAAATTAGTAGAAGAAGACAGTTAAAGATTTACCGATGTATGTATAAATTTACTACTGTAAAATAGGGTTGTCATGTAAAAAAAATTACAGTTTGGTAGTAAAGGGTGATGACAAAAATCATGTTTATGGTTTCATTCGATGTCTGGGGAATAAATATTCAACAACACTTGTAATATGATGTACTCTAATACTTAATTAGTTTGCAAGGTGCTCCACTGTGATGCTAGATTTAAGTTAGACCTTGCTCATGCATGTTAGGTTGATATGGTAGGTATCAGGATATTGACCCTGATATGCAATCATATCAGACCCACTGTATTCGTTGATCAAAAATTTGGGTTGATATCATATCTACCTTCTCCTCGCTTATCGCTTCGTAGTGATTGGGAGTTTGCATAAATCTAATTATCCTAGGTCCATAAATATGTTTAGACCAAAATCCACTTAAGGACCTAAACTTGTTTGATTACACCCAATGAACGTGTTGTTAATTTCTAGTGTTGTAAGGAGGCAAATTGTGCTATCCATTGCTTATTTAGGGCTCTGAGTGGTGGTCCAACGTTACCAGAAATTTCTGCTTCAATGAGGGTCTGACATGGGATGATATCAGGCCCACATTGGGCCTGATGTGGGATCATGTCAGTTCTTATGTGATCTTTGGTTAAAACTTTACTTTTACACCATATATATCATTTCCTCGCTCAACCCTTTCTAAAGTTTGAAATTATGGAAAATTACAAAAACCCTAAGTCCATATCAGTTGGATTGTGTTACAACTACTGACAAATTATGAAAATCTAATATGTACACTATATATATCGTTATTTGGTCTTTGCTAAATTAGTATGTACAACAACACTTGATTATATAGTTGTAACTTTGCTAAATTAGTTTGTAATTTTTTTATCAAGGACGATCATATTACTGAAGAAATTCTCTCTGAGATATAGAATACGCTTGATGCAAATTATTGCATGGGACATGGAGCTAATGTAGGAAAATTATCCAGAAAAAATATTCCATTATCTTCTGAGTATAGTGGTGTGCAGAACACAAATAGAAATATAAGCAGCAATTTGACATTTGATCTAAATGAAGAAGCAAGTGTTCTAGAAGATGAGGTTTTGAATCCTTATACAATACTTGGTGATTACTTTGAGCCTACTTGGAGTGAGAAGGAAGGACATTATATCCAAATTGAAGAGGAATTATAATGCAATACAGATGTACAAGAATTTTTAGCTGATGATATGCAGATTGAACAATATGAAATTCCCCTAGAGCAGTACAGTGACTTAGAGGAGGAGTTCCCAATAACTGATGATCCATATATTCAAAATTCTCGGTTGCTCCAAAGGCCAATTGAAGAGGCAACAGATGAGTATGAATTTTGTGTTGGATAGATTTTTCTGTCTCAACGAAAGTTCAATAATGCACTTGTAAAATATGTCATTGTTAAACATATAAGATATAACCCAGTTGACACCCGAAAAAATAAAATAAAAGTTGTCTGCTTCAATCAACAATGTACATGGAGAGTAGTTGCCTGGGGGATATAGAGTTCACTGTTACAAAATATGTAAAGGAACACTAATATGGCACCATCAGGAAAAGTGCTAATAATCAAGCATGCTCTTCCTCCTTTGTAGCATGTTTTGTTGAAGAATAATTTGTTGCAAATGAACAGTATAAACCAAGTATGATTATATCAAATATAAAAGCAAGGTTTGGAGTGATCATACCATATAGAAAAGCATACATAGCTCGGGAGAAAGCAATGAAGAAGGTCATTGGAGATTATGACCAAGCTTATAGAGATCTTCTACTATATCTGGGTGAGTTAAGAGTCAGGGACTCGGAAACCTATGTGACACTACAAAGGAATGGTGTAATCAGTTATAGCGCTGTTTTTGGAGTTTGCTAAAGAGTATTCAGGTCTTATCTTCGCAAATTGATCAGAATTGATACCACACATCTAAGAGGGAAGTATCCGGGTGTGTTGTTAATGGCTACAACAATTGATGCTAATGACAATGTCCTTCTAGTAGCCTTTGGAATCGCTGAAGCTGAATGTGGGTATGCTTGGGAGTGATTTTTGGATCATACGAAAAGATTCTTTGTGTTGATGCACAGTTAATGAGCATAGTATCAAATAGACATAGCAATATTATATTAGTAGTTAGGAAAGTCTATCCAACCGCCCATCATGATTTCTATTGTCATCACATGTCTTGCAATATGGTAACAGATATTGACAGCAGGTTAACTTTAGGCTTATTTTGGGCAGTAGCACGTGCAAATTCAATACTCCAATATGATCTCATAATGCAATCCATGCTTAAAAAACATCTAGATGCTCATAAGTGGCTTCAGAACATTGACCCTAAAAGATGGGCTAATGCACATTTTAGTGGGAGAAGGTACACAATGCTAGCCACCAATTGTGTAAAGAGTTTAAATGCTTTATTCAAGCATACACGTGAACTTCTCATAAACAGGTTAATTGATAATACCAGAAGAAAGGTAGCTCCATAGTTCTTTAACCGCAGGGAGGAAGTCTCTAAATGATATGTTTCTTTGACACCTTATGCTACCAAAGAAATAGATTCAAGGAGAGAGAAAGCTAGACGATATAAAATCTACCTCTACTCTCAATCTGAAATGGAAGTAGAGATATGTGGTGTTTCATTCATTATTGATTTGGAAAGAAAATATTGTAACTATGGGGAGTTTTAAATTTTAGTACTGTCTTACTCACATGCTATTGCAGTCATCATTCACCGGAATATGGATACACTCCCGTATTATGAGTATTTTTTTTATTCACAGAATTGGAATATGACATATATGGATCGTATTTACCCATGTCAAAGCAAGAAATTTTGGCCTAGGGGTGTAAATAACACTATAGTTCTATGTCCTCGTAGCCTTGTGCAACCGGGTAGGCGAAAGAAGGCATAGATCGAGTCGAAACATAATGAGAAAGTAAAAAATCAAATGCAGTCGATGCAAACAATTGAGCCATAATCGAAGAACTTGTAGAATGCCACCAGCCCTTGGTTTTTGACTTACCTGTAAATATATATAGGAATATTATGCTTAATTTAAATATTTTGTAAGTAGAGGGAGTGGATCCTTATATTTTGTATGAAGTACATCCATAGTATTGTAAGAAAAATAATTGTGCAAAAAATATTATTGTTATATCATTGTATGTAGTATTCATTTTTTAATATAGTAATATCTATGATATGAGAAGTGTAAACCAATCCCAGGAAGGCAGAATTAATACTTCGCACCATATCCTCATTTTGTAAAATAAAAACTCGCTAGCAGTTGTGAATATTCAGAAATATAATAGTCTCAGTCCAACTGTGCATTTAAACTCAATAGGTTGGGGTTGGATATTTCAAAGCCTTATAAATTTGTTTTTAACTCTAACTAAGTTATGACTTAAAAAAAAATGAGTGTTATTATACTTGAAAAATATAATAGGACAACTGTTGTTGTTCATAGAATACAATTCAGGTGCACATATTCCATGTCAACTGGCACGGAGTAAGAGCTTCATTTGTATTGATTAAAACTAAGTTTTGACATCATATATAGCTTCTACAAGCTCAAACCTTCATAGAGAAGGCGATTTTAGAGAAATCCAAGTATTGTAAGGTCATCAGTGGGGTTTGACCAAAATCTACTGATGGACCTACACATCTCTAATTGCGGTCATTTCAAGTCTTGTGAGTTTTTAGTATTCCAAGGACTCCAATGACTATCTATTACTAGTTTAAAGATCACTAGAGGTGATTAAACGTTACAAAGAATCTCAACCTTATTGTGGGCCTGATATGCTAACATATCAGGCCCAACGTTGGGCTAATAGGTTGGGACCTTGGCCGCTTTGTCCAACCGATCACTTCCAAGTTTTTGCTCCCCAAATCTAAAATTTGATATGATCTCTCCCTTCTATAAACTATAAACTCACTAGGGATTGTGAAAAAGTATAGAAATTCTAGTAGGCTAGGTCCAACAGTGTGTTTTAAGGGTACGACGTGTGATTGGAAATTGCTAATAGTAGTGTAATATAGCTTTAACCTCTAACTAAGTTGTCACTCAAAAATAAAATGGTGGTGTTTGGTGTTGTTGTAAATTTAATGATGTT
Organism: Zingiber officinale; assembly: GCF_018446385.1. NCBI lineage: Eukaryota > Viridiplantae > Streptophyta > Magnoliopsida > Zingiberales > Zingiberaceae > Zingiber > Zingiber officinale. Next base: position 134,534,468 of record NC_055987.1, read on the forward strand.
CATTTAAAGAAATCCAATAGGTTGACATGTTCCGTGCCAACTGGCATGGAGCAAGAGCTTCATTTGTATTGGTTAAAACTAAGTTTTGACACTATATATAGCTTCTACAATCTCAAACCTTCATAGGGAAGGTAATTTTAGAGAAATTCAAGTACTATAGGGTCATCAGTGGATTTTGACCAAAATTCACTAATGGACCTACGCATCTTTAATTGTGGTCATTTCAAGTCTTGTAAGTTTCTAGTATTCTAAGGATTCCAACAATGCTATCCATTACTGATTTAAAGATCCCTAGAGGTGATCGGACGTTATGAAACATCTTAGCCTTATTGTGGGTATGATATCCTAACATATCAGACCCAACGTTTGACTGATAGCTAGGTTGGGACCTTGGCCACTTTATTCAGTCAATCACTTCCAAGTTTTTGCTCCCTAAATCTAAAACTTGACATCATGATCTCTCCCTTCTATAAACTATAAACTCACTACGGATTGGAAAAAAAATATAAAAATTTCAGTAGGCTAGGTCCAATAGTGGTTTTAAGGCTACAGCGTGTGATTGGAAATTGTTAATAGTAGTGTAATATATATATTAACATGCTGCTCGACCAATTATCCAAGTTATGTCAACAAAGAAGAACTAAGAGAATGAACTAGAAAAGTACCATTTGTTATTTCAAGAAATTTATTTCTTCTATTCAACCATTTGTAGAACAAGAACAGATGATTCGAGGGACACCCTTTTCATGGATCCTCAACCTCTCTATTAGTTCCTTTGTAAGAGCTCAGGTCCAGAATATGTTTGATAATTGGGATCAGGAGGAACACAACTTCATCTTCCATGGGAAAAAACCGAAATTTACCAAGGTAGATATTGCACTAATTCTAGGTCTATCTGACAATGGAGAGATAGTTTGTCTTGATTTAAATGAGACCTCCAGCTAACTGTACATGGAGTTTTTCCAAGAGTCTGATTGTTCTGTCAAACATTTGGAGAAACTTATATGGAAGTTAAGATCAAATGACAAGCTGTATTGTTAGCTGTATATCCCGTATTTTTTTTTTGCAACGATTTTGTTTTGTGGTAGTAGCAGCATTCTTAGAATACCTGTGCTATCCCTAATTGACTGTGTAGATAATTTTGACAACTTACCTAGGTTTAACTGGTGCAATGCGGTATATAGTTTCATGACTCCTCAATTAGAAGCCATTGGCTTGGAGCTTATATTAAAACCAAAATCACTTGCTGCTGATTCAACACCCAAGGCCCCCTTGCTCAAGGGATTTTCAAATATTTTAGCTATACGTTAGATTATAATTATCGCATGATATTTGTTATGAATATTATTTATTTTTATAATCATATTGTACGTATGAGTGTGTGAGCACATCAGTATCATTATCCAGACCATCCTGAACAATTTCCTAAAATCCTACGGTGGAGTTGGCCTGACTATCATGTTGACACAGTCAAAAAGTTGATAGACTGTGTGAATACATATAAAATTATTGTAGATTTAATTCCAGAAGAGTTAGAGTTGGATTTACTACCAAACTGGGCTCCTCCAACTCAAGCCCTTGAGTTGGTTGGTCAAGGATCATCACAACAAGGGCAAGAAGGTATACTGCAGTGGCCAGAGATGGTAGACTGTAGTTAGTGCAATGAAAAGGGAGAACAAATTGAAATTTTAAAGCAACAATTACAAAGATTTGTTAAAAGTTTGGCGGATGCTAATAGCAACATGACAATGGTCATAGATGAAAAGAATAGTCTCTTAACAGCAAAGGATATTTTAATTGCTGAAATGGAGAGTATACTTAAAGAATAAGATTTTCAAATAAGTCACCCTCGTGACTTATAGGATAGGAGTGGCAAAATTGCTGACACTAGCAATGTTCTTGTGGACAATAGAATTTTAATTATAAAAGATAAAATCATAATCGATGTTGAAAATAAAATCAAAGATTTCTAAAAAAAAATCCTGCAAAGCAAGATCTTAGAAGAGCCACGAACATCCCCTACCACAGATAAAGAGGGCATAGAACCTAATCTGCCAAAAGTACCAACTAATTTTAGACTAGACCCCAAAAGAAAGAGAACTAAGAGAAAACAAATAACTGAGTATAAAAAAAAGGTAAACAGATTGTTAAAGATGTAGAATCGGAAGCTCCTGCCCCATCAAAGGCTGAAGACATATGTTCATCAAATATAAAAATAAAATGTGGTAAACGTACAAAGCTTAAGATCAAAATATTGATGGTAGGGTCGATTATAGGTAATTTGTTACTTTGTAATCCTTATTAACATGTTAGAATTTGAATTTTTTCAGCAAGCTAAGACAATTTTTAAGAAGAATAAAGATGGTGTGATAGTAGATGTAATATTGAAGCTGAGTTAGTTAAAGTAAGTCAGTTAGTAGTATAATTACATAATCATGTAAATAAGTGATGATGATTGAAGTTGAATAATAATTAATAGTGCTAACTTATTTATATTATTTTTTGATTAATTATGTAGGGTTACAGTACTTCCAATATAGTCCAATGATATTTCCTCTTTAGATATATAATTTTTTATGATAATATTTAATTGGACTTAATATATTTATGGGGATTGTATAAATATTTATTGGACTATTTAGCTAATGAAATGAATTGATAGTATTTTAAATCATTTAGTTAAAAGGTATTTAAAAATGAAATAGAAATGCGGGTCAAAAGATTTGGTTTGATCAATTTTCAACAAAATCGAAACTTGATTAAACTGTGGTTTGAAAAAGAAAGTCAGCTTAAATGGGCTACTTCCAATATCTGAAGTTGAAGAATTCTTTAGGGGTGGTTGATAATCTTCAATTAATCGACTTGCTTGACCCAATCCTTGCCTCTTTGTCAACCTAACGAGGCCAATGGGCATGGCCCATTTTTTTTTTTTGTTTACTTTTTTATTTTTGAATATGATCAATTCCACCGTACTTTTGTCTTGTTTGAATTTCACAAGTCATTATATTTTCGGCAAAAGATACCCAGGAGGTCTCACACTACCGATCATAACGACCCATAGAGGAGTAAATCAAGAAATGTCATCACATAGAAAGGTATTTTCATCGACTTGACTTGGAATCGATCCACAAAAATCATCCTTGATATGGTGATAAAGATGCCCCCTAAAAAAAAGCGGATCAAAGTAATGAGAACCGATTGACATGGAGGTCAAAATTAAACGGTCAAAGTCAAAGAGTCGGATGGATATGGAGACTGCGAACTAGGCAGCATTGGTCGAGCGAGCTCGCAGCACTGGTCGGAGGTGAAGGGCCAACTAAACTGTCCGATCGACAGCCCTCTGCAACTTACAAATGAAGTTAGGAGCTAAGTACTAAACCACTTGGCCCGATGTCCTTGCTGATCGGACCTAAAGGCCGATCGGACATAATGCGCCTCTCGAACAACATGAAAATCGAGTGAAGAATAGGTCGGTAGCTTCATTCTGTATGGCCGAGTTGACGATGTGCCGACCGAGCAAATTCTGGTCGGCCTACGGCGAGACCTAACTACCTATCATATCATACTCTTTTAGAAGCTTATGCTGGAAAGGACAGAGAATATCCTATCGGCAAATCATCCTTTACAAGCTTCCAGTTTATCAAGTCATAGAGATTGACAAACTCGTTTAAGGAAATGTGCCGGTAGCACTTTATGGTCTGTCCTTTCTTAGAAAAACTTTAGAAAATATGCTAATATTTTGAGATGTGTGTATAATGCAACAAGGACACTATAAAATGGGTTCTCCATCTACATGTGGAGGTATGCGATGCTTCTTATTTGCACACTCCATTTGCTACAGTTCATTATTTTCTTCTCTGAGACTATGCACTGACTTGAGCGTTGAAAGGACAATGTCGGGACCTCTTCCCTGACCTGACACTAACGCTCCTTGTGTTGCAGGACAATGTGAAGTCTTCATCAAGTCAATAGCAGAGTCACATCTCAGCTCACTGCCTTCACCAATTTCAAACAAGATCATATTTAGTGCCATATGTGGGAATCTCATTTGCATCCGAGACGTGAAAATAGAGAATGTTGGAAGGCTCACCACAGTGAAGTTAACCCCAAAAGAGTTAGAGATGTTGATAAATGCTCGAGCTATAAAGGTGGTGCAGCAACAATAGGAAATAACAACTGAGTGTCAAATGCTGAACGACTTGGCCATGTCCGCTACTGGCCAACATGTCGAGTGTGAGACCCGAGGAGGGCCACGTCGGGCGCCAGCCGAACCATCAATCGACGGGCGCTTTCCGCTAAGCACCCGTCCCAACGACTAACTTACCACTAGCGCTCAATGCGCTGATCTCATACCACAGAGCATTATTCAGAATGCCTTCAGAAGAAGATGGTTGGACGGAAATAACACAAGGATCATCCTCTGAGGATGCATCCACTTGAGACGCTCGTAAGGGCAAGACACCCCGAACTGATGACTCTTCCAAGTGGGTAAATCTATAGTTTTCCTAAGAAATCTTGGAGGACCAGTTGTCAGCTCACTTTTGACCTTTATTGATCGGAGAGTATGGAGGATCGATTGATTCTGAAGATCACTTACTCAAATTTGACAACATCGCCACACTTCACCAATACACTGACGGAGTCAAATGCCAAGTGTTTCTCCCTATGTTATTTGGCTTGGTGCAAGAATGCCACTACACCTGTCTTGAGAAGTTGGTATACGAGTTGGTCTTAGCTATCTGGAGGTTACGTTCGTATTTTCTCTCTCATCCGATCATTGTGTTAATCAATAGCACATTAGGCCAAGTTCTCCTCAACCTCAAGGTAGTCGGACGGTTAATTAAATGGACAATGGAATTGAGCGAATTTGATATACAATATCAGCCCTAATCGACCATCAAGGCACAGACCTTAATTGATTTTGTGATAGAAATATAGAATCCTGAGCCGGAGGAAATGTAGAGAGTCTATGTGGATGGATCATCCACTCGGCAGAATAGTGGAGTAGGGAGACTCTTGATATCACCACACAAAGACATGATACAGTTGTCCGTTCAACTAGACTATCGGGCCACCAATAATGAGGCAAAGTATGAAGCCCTAATCGTCGGTCTGCAGGCAGTTAAGCATGTAGGAGCTGCTCAAATTCCTATTTATTCTGATTCAAGCTGGTGGCCCAACAATTTTTAGGCAAATTCGAAATAAATAATGCAAGGTTGAAATTATATGCCGAGGTGTTGAAAAATTAAATGCAGGATTTCAAGAGGTAATATTGCAAAAGATCCCTCAAGAGGACAATCAATATGCAGACGAGCTGGCTAAGCTAGCTAGTTCTCTAAGCCCAGTGGCGTTAGATATGTTAGAGTGTATACTAAAAACCTAGCTTTTGTAAACATTTATTTTTGAAATAAAAGAATCACATTGGTCAATATCTACATTTATTTGTTAAATGTAATTGTTCAATTAATTTATATAGTAGATAACATGGTGTGTGGTGTTACACTCAAAAGATCATGTTGTCGGTTCTTTATAAATTATAAACAGTTGCTCGCGACTAAGATGGAAAGGAACAAACCATTAGAATAGTCGTAGTGTAATTAAGTATTAGTTAATCTTGACTAATAAATTACACTGGTACACTCTAAGTGTATTGAGTAGGACTATTTTAGGTAAGTTCTTTTTGTACTGACTAAATAAAAGAACTAGATCTTAGTTATTATGGAAGTGTGTGCTCTTAATCCTAATATAAAAATAAACACATATATTTAGTATTTATTTATTTAACTTATCAAAGGGTGAGATTTAGCTCGATAAATCAATAGGTCTGATAAGTTGGGAAATGATATTACTTATAGTGTGTGTTGTTGTTTATAGAAGGAATCTGTGTCCTAGTTATCTATGTTGAGAATGTCCCCAAGAGGAGCTCATAAGGATTGTCATGTTAAACCCTGCAGGTGGACTTAGTTCGACATGACAATGAAGTTGAGTGGTACTACTCTTGGAGCTAGATATTAATTAAGTGAGTTGTCAGTAACTTACTAAATTAGTGGACATTCGTAATCTTAAACACAGGGAGATTAACACACTCATGATAAGAAGGAGCTCATAATGTAATTTGGGATTGGTGCGGTAGTGCAATAATAACTCTCTAGTGGAATGAGTTATTATCGATGAACTTGAGTTGTGTGTTCGGGGCAAACATGGGATACTCAAGCTCATCGGAAGGCCAAAACCAATTTCTCCTCTAGGTTCCTATCGTAGCCTCATTAAACCCTCAAGTCCATCTAAAGAAAGACCCATTTTGGTGTCCAAGAAGAGGGCCGGTCCATTGCTTGGTGACTAAGCAATGGCCGGCCACATCTCCTCTTAAAGGGCCGGCCCTTTTGCTTGGTGCCCAAGCATGTAGGGGTCGGCCACAATAATTCAAACAAGGAGGGGTGTTTTGAATTTCTAAAATCTTCTCTTTGTAGAAAACTACAAGTTTTAAAAGAGAGATTTTAAATTTTAAAACTTTCCTTATTTGAATTAGGCCACATATTTTAAAAGAAAGTTTAAAAGTTTTAAAACTTTGCTTTTTTAACCATCCTCATGGTTTAAGAAAAAAAAAAGGAAGAGAAGTTTAAAATTTAAATTTTCTATCACCATGTTAAAAAAGAAAATTTTATAAGAGAAGTTTTAAATTTTAAAACATGGTTTTAATTTTTTAAAACTTTCCTTTTTTAACTCCTACTTTAGGAAATTAGAAGAGAGCTTGTAAAATTTTATAAGGGCTTATAAAATTTTATAAAAAAATTATTATTCTTTTTCCTTGATGAGGTGACCGGCCACCTTGCTTGGTGCCCAAGCAAGGGGCCGACCAATAGGATTAAACCCAATCAATGATTGGTGATTAATTCAATCAAGAGATAAGAAAAGAAAAAAATAAAAAGGGAAAAGAAAAACTAGAGGAAGATTTTAATTTTTGTAAAAAGTCTTTCCTTATTTGCTTTAGGCAAGTAATATAAAAGAAGGGGGAGGGGAGGCCTCATGATACAACAATTCTTATTCTCTTGCTTGGAGATCTTGGTGTGGCCGGCCCCTCTCTCCCTCTCCTTTCCCTTGCTCTCTTTTCCTTGGTGGTGGTGGTGGCCGAATATTAGAGGAGGAAGAAGAAAGCTCTTTGGGTGGTGTTCATCTTAGAGGATTGTCGCCCACGCGACGTCCAAGGCGAGGCGAGGAATATGGCAGAAGATCTCGAGGTCATTAACATACAAAGACAAGGTATAACTAGTATTTTTCTTCCGCATCATACTAGTTATTTTTCTTTGTAAGAATTCCAAACACAAGAAGCATTAGATCTAGTTTTTCGAATTTATTTTTCGAGTTTGTGTTTTCTTTGTTTTTCGAATTTGTGATTCGATTGTTCTTTTTGGTTAAACCTAGAGTTATTTAAGGAAATTAAATATTAGCTTTCCTTAAAATGCTTTGTCTAGGCAGTGGTGGTTGCTCCCATATCCAAGAAGGCCATGTGCCTCGCCATGCAGTACTGGAAGCCAATTTTAGAAATTAATATTTAATGGAATTAATAACATAGGTAGATTTGTATCAATAGTGTTAAGTTCCGCTTGCGATCCAAATCTAAACCATCAAGAACAGATAAGTTAAATTTGGAATCAATGATGTTAAGTTCCGTCTGCGATTCCTAATTTAACTTTTAAAGAATACAATAGGTTATTTAAGGAAAGGTTTGACATTTGTACAAAATTTTGTATAGTGGAACCGGTACGATTTTCTTAGGACTAACCAACAATTGGTATCAGAGCTAGAGTTTGCTTCTGTGTGTTTAGGTTTTCAAATTAATTATGCACATGTCATACATAATTTAGGCAGGATAATAGTAGGATGTGCTAACTTTGTGGTTGCAGGCTCCAACTATTATGACATTTAGATATCGTGTGTGATTGGACCCTTGGACATGTCAAGGGCATTATTTTGTGTGCATGATTGTATGTATCAAATACAGCAGGAGCTGTATTATTTTTAGAATATTATTTTTTGTTCGATCTAGAATACATGTACATTCCTTTATGGAATATAGGATCGATATATGTAAAATTCTATATTTGTCGTGGACCGTATCTTTGCGAGGCATGATGCTATTGGAGGACCAGAGGCGCAGCGGAATAAGAAGCAAGATAGATGTGACAACTCGACCCGATGGCGGTGGCTAAAGATGGCAGCAGCTAGGGTTGGAGCATACTGAAGACAGTGATGGAAAAGACCATAATAGTTGGAAAATTAATTTTCAAATTTATTGCTTTTATTTACTATGATGTATGTGTGTATGTGATGTATGCTAGAATAGGTTAAAATTCCTCACCTTAAATAACTAAGTGGGACAGGGATTTTTTAAAATAATTTCCACAGTCTCCATTACTGGTTTGTAAGTGATGCAAACAAACTTGCGCGTTAGCTCTGAGTGTCTTCCTCAATATCGGATGAATTTGTTTATGGATCACTAGATCAAACTTCATTTTGGATGACTATAGGAAATTAATTAAGAGCGTGTGATCTTCCCCATCGGAAGGGGCACAATCTTATTAATGGACCAAGTGTCAAGTAATGGTATACACTTAGGCACGTCTAATAGTATCCTCCCCATCGGAGTCACTTCTATTATTTGTGTGACCGAAGGAAAACCAACTATTAATTTTATTTGTCATAAAGTTAGGTTGACAAGAATAAAATTAATGGGTAAAACCTCCTCTTATAAATGTTTGATTTTGTATACGTCTAACACTATCGTGACATGCAAAATTCACGGTGATTTGAGGTGTTGGTTAATTTAAAATAGTATTGTTTGAGGAATCAATATTATTCTAAATTTAGAGTCTTGACCAAAGTTTATTTTTGTGATTCTTAGGATGACTTTCAACCCACTGGCCATTATTCTGAAAGAAAATAGACTTACTGGTCCCAACTATATAGATTGGAAAAGAAACCTGGATATTGTCTTAATTGCTGAAAGCTATAAGTTTATACTGTCAGAGGCATGCCCAGAAACACCTAACAATGATTCTACCCTAGAGGAGATTGAATATAATAAGAGATGGGTAAAGGCAGATGAGATGGCGCGGTGTTACATTTTGGCTTCAATGTCAAATGTATTGCAACATCAGCATCAGGACTTACCAACGGCTTATGATATAATGAACAATCTCAAAGAACTCTTTGGGCACCAGAGTCGGACTGCTAGGCAAGAGGCAATGAGAAAGCTAATGACAGCCACCATGTCTGAGGGGACACTCGTAAGGGATCATATCCTCAAAATGATGGCTTATCTGAACGAAATACAAGTCATTGGAGGAGAAATTGATGGAGAAACCCAGGTCGATATAATTCTCCAAACGCTACCCAGAAGTTTTGAGTAGTCCCGCCTGAACTATAACATGAACAAAAGAGAGTATACGTTGACAGAACTACAGGCAGTAGAAGGTATATTTCGTCACAGTTCTCAGATTCACTATGCTGAAAATGGTTCTACTTCTAAGTCGAAAGGTAAGAAGAAGAAGAAATATGTCTTTTCAGCAAAGAAGGTGAATAAACCTCAGGGTATAGGACAAAAAGCTGGAATGAAGAAGCCGAAGGGCAAATGCTTCATCTACAAGCAATCGGGACATTGGAAGGCGGACTGTCCTCGTAGGAATCAGAACAATAAAGGTATATCTCATGCTCTAGTAGTTGAAACATGTTTAGCAGTGTTATCTACCAGCACCTGGTGTGTAGATACGGGAGCCACTGATCATGTTTGTAATTCTTTGCAGGGGTTCCAGGAAAGCCGACGACTATTTGAAGGAGAGATAACCGTATACATGGGGAATGCTACTAAGGTGGCGGCTGTTGCAGTGGGAGACGTCTACTTACCTTTTAGGAATAAAAGTTTGGTTTTAAGAAATTGTCTTTATGTACCCAGTTTTAAAAAGAATTTAATTTCAGTTTCTAAACTGTATTTGGATGGATATTCTGTTTCTTTCAGTAACAATGTAGTTATAAAGAGAAATAGAGTTATTATCTGTTCTGGTGCATTGGTTGGCAATTTATATACATTAAATTCAATTTCTCCCATAAAGCAACAAATGGAAATTAATAACACATCTTCTAACTCTAATAAGAGAAAAGAACCTTCGAAGATGAACCAAACATATCTTTAGCATCTAAGGCTTGGTCATATTAACTTAAGTAGGATTCAAAGGCTTATAGCCGATGGACTCTTGGGTACATTAGAGTTGAAAAATTTTCCAACCTGTGAATCTTGCTTGGAAGGTAAAATGACCAAGAGACCTTTTAAGGCCATGGGGTATAGAGCCAAAGATGTGTTAGAACTGGTTCATTCTGATTTGTATGGTCCTATGTCTATCCAGGCAAGAGGTGATTTCGAATACTTTGTCTATTTTATAAACGATTATTCGAGATACGAATACATTTACTTGATGCGCCGCAAGTCTGAGTTCTTTGATAAGTTTAAAGAGTACAAGGCTGATGTGGAGAAACATCTTGGTAAAAGTATCAAAACACTACAGTCTGATCGTGGTGGCGAATACCTCTCAGGAGAGTTTAGGAATTACTTATCAGAGGTCGGGATGTAATCCCAGTTGTTTGCACCTGGTACACCCCAACAGAATAGTGTGGCAGAACGAAGGAATAGGACTCTTATGGAGATGGTTAGATCGATGATGAGTTATTCAGAATTACCAAATTCGTTTTGGGGATACGCTCTGGAAACAGTAGCTCACATTCTGAACTTAGTACCTTCTAAATCAGTACCTTCTACTCCCACAGAATTGTGGAATGGGCGAAAGCCCAGTCTAAGACATATTCGGATTTGATGTAGTCCAGCACATGTGCTGAAAGCTAATACTGATAAGTTAGAATCTCGTACAGAAGTTCGCATGTTTGTGGATTATCCTAGAGGAACGAAAGGTGGTTTATTTTATAGTCCTAAAGACCAGAAGGTCATTGTTAGCAACAATGCCCAATTTTTAGAAGAAGACTATATAATGGACCACAAGCCCAAAAGTAAAATTGTTCTAGAAGAAATAAGAGAGGACATGTCTACTTCAGTACCAACAGTACAAGATGAAGTACCACAAGAGACTGCAATACGTGTCACACATGATACACAACCAGAGACAGTGTCTCGTCGTAGTGGGAGGGTTGTAAGGCAACCTGAGAGATTCATGTTTTTGGGAGAGTCTTCAGACTTGATCCTGGATAAACATGAACCTGATCCCCGAACATATGATGAATCCCTCCAAGATATAGATGCAGTATCTTGGTAAAAGACAATGAATTCTGAAATATAGTTTATGTTTTCTAATAAGGTCTGGGAGCTTGTAGAACTACCTGATGGTGTAAAAACCGTTGGATGTAAGTGGATCTACAAAAGGAAAAGAGGGACAGACGGGAAGGTAGAAACCTTCAAGGCAAGGCTGGTTGCAAAAGGGTATACTCAGAAAGAGGGAATCGATTATGAGGAGACTTTTTCGCAGGTAGCTATGCTAAAGTTTATCCGGATACTCTTATCCATTGTTGCTCATATGGATTATGAGATTTGGAAAATGGATGTCAAGACAGCTTTCCTTAACGGAAGTCTTGGAGAGAACATCCATATGAAGTAACCAGAAGGGTTCATTAAAAAAGGTAAAGAACATCTAGTGTGCAAGCTCAATCGGTCAATTTATGGACTGAAGCAAGCTTCAAGATCTTGAAACATCCGGTTTAATGAAGTAATCTAGTCATATGAGTTTATTCAGTGTCCAGATGAGTCTTGTGTATACAAGAAGTGTAACGGAAACGTGGTGGTATTTCTTGTACTATACGTAGATGATATTTTGCTAATTGGCAACAATGTCAAGGTATTATCGGACGTAAGGGTATGATTGTCCAAACAATTTGATATGAAGGACTTAGGAGAATGTGCACACATTCTTGGGATCAAAGTTATAAGGAATCGCAAGAAAAGAATGTTCTGCCTATCTCAAGCTTTATATATAGATACAATCCTTGCTCGTTTTAGCATGCAGAACTCCAAGAAAGGTTTCTTACCTTTTAGGCATGGAGTAGCCTTATCTAAAGAGATGTCTCCGAAGACATCAAAGGGGATAGAGGATATGAAGACAGTTCCTTATGCTTCAGCTGTAGGAAGCCTTATGTATGTAATGCTGTGTACGAGACCTAATATCTGTTTTACCGTGGGCATGGTTAGCAGATATCAGAGTAACCCTATACAAGGACATTGGAGTGTTGTAAAACATATATTGAAGTACCTGAGAAGGACTAGAGATTATATGCTAGTTTACCAAGAAGACGATTTGCTCCCTGTGGATTACATGGATTCGGATTTCCAATCAGATAGGGACAACAGTAAGTCTACATCAGGCTATGTGTTTACTTTAGGAGGTGGAGCCATTGCATGGAGGAATGTTAAGCAGAAATGCGTTTTAGACTCAACCATGGAAGCTGAGTATGTGGCAGCCTCTGAGGCAGCCAAAAAAGTTGTATGGCTGAGGAACTTTCTAATGGACTTAGATGTGATTCCTGGTTTGCCCAAAACCATTACAATTTATTGTGATAATAGCGGTGCAATTGCAAACTCGAAGGAACCACGAGCCCATAAGGCGAGTAAACATATAGAGCACAAGTACCACCTGATACGAGACATCGTCAAGCGAGGAGAAGTTGTCGTCGCCAAGATTGCAGCAGCAGATAACCTGGCAGATCCTTTCACTAAGGCCCTTCGGGCAAAAGCTTTTGATCGGCATGTGGAGGGGATGGGAATCAGATATATGGCAGCAGATATGACAGCTTAGTCTTTTAGTATAAGTGGGAGATTGTTAGAGTGTATACTAAAAGCCAAGCTTTTGTAAACATTTATTTTTGAAATAAAAGAATCACATTGGTCAATATCTACATTTATTTGTTAAATGTAATTGTTTAATTAATTTATATAGTATATAATATGGTGTGTGGTGTCACACTCAAAAGATCATGTTGTCGGTTCTTTATAAATTATAAACAGTTGCTCGCGACTAAGATGGAAAGGAACAAACCATTAGAATAGTCGTAGTGTAATTAAGTATTAGTTTATCTTAACTAATAAATTACACTGTACACTCTAAGTGTATTGAGTAGGACCATTTTAGGTAAGTTCTTTTTGTACTGATTAAATAAAAGAACTAAACCTTAGTTATTATGGAAGTGTGTGCTCTTAATCCTAATATAAAACAAGCACATATATTTAGTATTTATTTATTTAACTTATCAAAGGTGAGATTTAGCTCGATAAATCAATAGGTCCGATAAGTTGGGAAATGATATTACTTATAGTGTGTGTTTTTGTTTATAGAAGGAATCTGTGTCCTAGTTATCTATGTTGAGAATGTCCCCAAGAGGAGCTCATAAGGATTGTCATGTTAAACCCTGCAGGTGGACTTAGTTCGACATGACAATGAAGTTGAGTGGTACTACTCTTGGAGCTAGATATTAATTAAGTGAGTTGTCAGTAACTTACTAAATTAGTGGACATTCGTAATCTTAAACACAGGGAGATTAACACACTCATGATAAGAAGGAGCTCATAATGTAATTTGGGATTGGTGCGGTAGTGCGATAATAACTCTCTAGTGGAATGAGTTATTATCGATGAACTTGAGTTGTGTGTTCGGGGCAAACATGGGATACTCAAGCTTATCGGAAGGCCAAAACCAATTTCTCCTCTAGGTTCCTATCGTAGCCTCATTAAACTCTCAAGTCCATCTAAAGAAAGGCCCATTTTGATGTTCAAGAAGAGGGTCGGTCCATTGCTTGGTGACCAAGCAATGGCCGGCCACATCTCCTCTTAAATGGTGCCCAAGCATGTAGGGGTCGGCCACAATAATTCAAACAAGGAGGGGTATTTTGAATTTTTAAAATATTCTCTTTGTAGAAAACTACAAGTTTTAAAAGAGAGATTTTAAATTTTAAAACTTTCCTTATTTGAATTAGGCCACATGTTTTAAAAGAAAGTTTAAGAGTTTTAAAACTTTCCTTTTTTAACCATCCTCATGGTTTAATAAAAAAAAGGAAGAGAAGTTTTAAAATTTAAATTTTCTAGCACCATGTTAAAAAAGGAAATTTTATAAGAGAAGTTTTAAATTTTAAAACATGGTTTTAATTTTTTAAAACTTTCCTTTTTTTTAACTCCTACTTTAGGAAATTAGAAGAGAACTTGTAAAATTTTTTAAGGGCTTATAAAATTTTATAAAAAAATTTATTATTCTTTTTCCTTGATGAGATGGCCGGCCACCTTGCTTGGTGCCCAAGCAAGGGGCCGGCCAATAGGATTAAACTCAATCAATGATTGGTGATTAATTCAATCAAGAGGTAAGAAAAATAAAAATAAAAAGGGAAAAGGAAAACTAAAGGAAGATTTTAATTTTTGTAAAAAGTCTTTCTTTATTTGCTTTGGGCAAGTAATATAAAAGAAGGGGGAGGGGAGGCCTCATGATACAATAATTCTTATTCTCTTGCTTGGAGATCTTGGTGTGGTCGACCCCTCTCTCCCTCTCCTTTCCCTTGCTCTCTTTTCCTTGGTGGTGGTGGTGGCTGAATATTTTTTCTTTGTAAAAATTCCAAACACAAGAGACATTAGATCTAGTTTTTCAAATTTATTTTTTGAGTTTGTGTTTTCTTTGTTTTTCGAATTTATGATTCAATTGTTCTTTTTGGTTAAACCTAGAGTTATTTAAGAAAATTAAATATTAACTTTCCTTAAAAAGCTTTGTCTAGGCGGTGGTGGTTGCTCCCATATCCAAGAAGGTCATGTGCCTCGCCATGCAGTCCTGGAAGCAAATTTTGGAAATTAATATTTAATGGAATTAATAACATAAGTGAATTTGGATCAATAGTGTTAAGTTCTGCTTGCGATCCAAATCTAAACCATCAAGAACAGATAAGTTAAATTTGGAATCAATGATGTTAAGTTCCATCTGCGATTCCTAATTTAACTTCTAAAGAATACAATAGGTTATTTAAGGAAAGGTTTGACACTTGTACAAAATTTTGTATAGTGAAACCGGTATGATTTTCCTAGGACTAACCAACAAGATAAGCCGGTCGAGTAGGTACTACTAGTGGCTCATATTGAAAGACCAACTAAAGTAGGAGTGTAAAGTAATTGGAGGACCCTCTTGACAGAATTCCTCAGATCAGGAAATACTCTCACAAATCGAGAACCGACTCAATTGATAAAAAAGAGGGACAGTCAATTTACACTTATAGGATATCATTTATACAAGAGAGCATTTACCAGGTCATTGCTCAAATACGTTGGGTCAAAAGACGTCCAATACATTTTGAAAAAAAATACATCAAGATTCCTATGGCAATCATCCAGACGGTCGAAGAAAATTCCTGCTCATAGCTATAGACTACTTCTCTAAGTGGGTGAAAGTCTAGACGCTCGCTAAAATAACCAATTAGATGGTTATCAAATTTTTATGGCAAAATATCGTGTGTCGGTTTGGCGTTCCTCATAAGATCATTTCTTACAATCGAAGATAATTTCAAGGATGAAGGCTTAAAGAATGATGTGTTAGCTATGGTATTCTGCAGGTCTTCACTTCAGTAGTCTATCTCTAGAGCAATGGTCAGGTGGAGGTCACTAACAGAGAAATTATCAAAGGACTAAGAACCTAGCTGGACCACCTTAGAGGACTTGAATCGACGAACTGCCAAGTGTGCTATGGGCATATCACACCACACGCTGAGAAGCCACCGGTATAACCTCGTTCCACTTGGTGTATGGAGGAGAATCAGTAATGCTAGAGGAATCAATAGTGTTGGTGGAAATAGGCGTTGAGTCTGATCAAAGATAGCTATATGATGAAGAAAACTTCGAGCGGTGTCTTATGGAGCTAGACTTAGTAGAATAAATAAGAGATAAAGTAGCCACTTGGATGATGACATACAAGAAGAGAATGAAGTAAAATTACAATAGGAGGGTTATTTCAAGATCTTTCTAGGTCAGCGACTTAATATGGAAGAGAATCAAATCGGTCGGTGACATCAGTAAGTTAGAGGCTCCATGGGGTGGATTATATAAAGTGATACAGAAGCTTAGCTTAGGATCTTATTATTTGCAAAACAAAAATAGAAGAAATCTGGATCGACCATGGAGCACAAACCACCTACAACCCTATCTGGTTGGGTAGTAAATTTACGTTGAATTGATGTAAATTGTAAAAATTATTGTTCCATGAATACAAGAAACTTTAAATGAAAAGTTACTAAGTATCCCAGACTCTTACACTGTTCAGCCAAGTTATAAGTAAGCTAAGTTTTCACGCTAAGTGTCCCACACTCTCGCGTCGCTCTACCGGGTTATAAGCGAGCTAAGGTCTTGAGCCAAGTGTCCCAGACTCTTGTGTTGTTAGGCGAGTTATAAATGAGCTAAGCTCTAGCGCCAAGTGCCCCTAACTCTCGCGTCATTCAGCCGAATTATAAGGTAGCTAAGCTCTTACGCCAAGTGTCCCAGACTTTCACACTGTTCAGCCAAGTTATAAGCGAGCTAAGCTTTCACATCAAGTGTGCTAGGTTATCACGCCTTTCGGCCAATTTACAAGCGAGCTAAGCTCTCACGCCAAATGTCCCAGACTCTCGTGTCATTCA
Source organism: Zingiber officinale (assembly GCF_018446385.1). Classification (NCBI taxonomy): domain Eukaryota; kingdom Viridiplantae; phylum Streptophyta; class Magnoliopsida; order Zingiberales; family Zingiberaceae; genus Zingiber; species Zingiber officinale. The sequence goes on from NC_055987.1 coordinate 134,551,154, forward strand.
GTTGAGTTATAAGCAAGCTAAGCTCTCGTGCCAAGTATCCCGGACTCTCATGCCAATCAGCCGAGTTCTAGGCGAGCTAAGCTCTAACGTCAAGTGTCCCAGACTTTCATATCATTCAGCCGAATTATAAGCGAGCTAAGCTCTTGCGCCAAGTGCCTCAGACTCTCGTGCTAATCGGCCGAGTTATAAGCGAGCTAAGATCTCACGCCAAGTGCCCAGACTCTCATGCTGATCGACCGAGTTATAAGCAAGCTAAGCTCTCATGCGAAGTGTCCCAAACTTTCACGTCATTTGGTGGAGTTATAAGCGAGTTAAGCTCTCGCGCTAAGTGCCCATACTCTCACTCCGTTCAGCCAAGTTATAAGCGAGCTAACCTCTGGCGCCAAGTGTCCCAGACTCTCGTGTCGATCGACCGAGTTATAAGAGAGCTAAGCTCTCGTGCTAAGTGCCACAAATGCTCCTGTCAATCAGTCGAGTTATAAGTGAGTTAAGCTCTTGCTCTAGGTGCCCCAGACTCTCTCGCCATTTGGCTGAGTTATAAGCGAGTTTAGATCTCGCGCTTAAGCAAGTCGATCGGTCGTCTCGTAAAAAGGCTAGTTCTATGACAAAGTCTTAGAGAATCAGGCGAGCGGCTAAGTTACTGGCAAACGGGCTCTCACCGTTAAGTGTAGAAACTCTCTTGGAAAGCGAGAAGACCGTTATGGTGGATGCTCTTTATGGTATTGCTAGGATAGATCGGGAAAGCTAAGTCTCATAGATGAAAAGAAGTAAACAATAAATTAGTATGTCCATAGAACGAAAGCCTTAAGGCATAACACAGGCTTGCATTCATCGAACTTAAAAAGATTTTTACAAAATTACAAGAAATTACTAGTTAGCTTAAGAAAAAACATTAAGCGAGATCTGCAATCACATCATCGAAGAGTATTTCCAGAATCTTCTGCCTTTTGATAAAGGATGGAGAAACCTCTGCGAAAAGATAGTCACCCTCCTTCAGATGTTGGATAGTCCCATCAATGTCATTGCCCAACGACTTGATGGTCTAGTCAGTCAGCATCTGGTTGAAATCTCTTGAGCGGAGATACTCCACCCTATGAGCTTCTAGCCGGCTGGGTTCCTCCTCCATAAATTTAGCAAGTTTAGCCTTTAGTGCTCACAACTCAACGTCTTTCTCGTCAATTATTCTTTTGTACTCACCGAGCTACAGTTCATGGCTCGTTTTCTCTGTAGTGCAGCCAACTTGCTCTGCGGCCAGAGTCACCTCCGTCTCCTCCAACTTCTTCGCCAAGGCCCGAGCATCCTTATTCTTGATGTCCAAATCTTTAATGGCCTTAAGCTTCTGGACGTTCGTTGAGCTAACCTTTGCCTCAAAATTATGGGCTTAATTCCTTAATTTCTCCAGCTCAACGGATTGATCGTGGTTTTTATCCTTTTCCACGGTCAATATCCGCTCGAACCCAAGGAGTTGCTCGGACTGCTTCTCCAAGTCCTCCTTTAGTTGGGTAACCTCTTCAATCAAATGTTCGATCAAGGACTGGGAAGTGCCCGCATTCCCGGGAGGAGTTTGTGCCTGCTTGAGCTCATGGTCCAACTAGGCCAGTCTTTGGTAGATAGTCAGGTCATCCACCCAAAATTGTTGCACAAAGAAAGTGATTCGGACAAGCCGAGCAGAAGATATAATTATTCAAAATACAATAGAAACTTACCTAAATAGAATTTTGGCTGAACCAATCAGCCAACTCATTTAGAGGGATGGTCGCCACTTGGCTCTGGCTTTCGCCCAGGTCTGGGCCTAGGGACCTTGAATTCTTATCTTATGATCAGCTGCATGTGGCCCTTCTGGATCAGTTTAGCGTCACTCATCTGTTGACATCTAAGGATGGTCGTTACATGCTTGTACGAACCAGAGCTGATCGGATCTGAGCTAGCCTTATCCTTGGATTTCAACATTGGAGCAGAGCGGATGGCGAAGAAAGGGGTCGCAGGGCCGACTAACGTTGGCGACAGATAAGAGCTCAGCATCTGGTTGAAATCTCTTGAGCGGAGATACTCCACCCTATGAGCTTCTAGCCGGCCAGGTTCCTCCTCCATAAATTTAGCAAGTTTAGCCTTTAGTGCTCACAGCTCAGCGTCTTTCTCGTCAATTATTCTTTTGTACTCACCGAGCTACAGTTCATGGCTCGTTTTCTCTGTAGTGTAGCCAACTTGCTCTGCGGCCAGAGTCACCTCCGTCTCCTCCAACTTCTTCGCCAAGGCCCGAGCATCCTTATTCTTGATGTCCAAATCTTCAATGGCCTTAAGCTTCTGGACGTTCGCTGAGCTAACCTTTGCCTCAAAATTATGGGCTTAATTCCTTAATTTCTCCAGCTCAACGGATTGATCGTGGTTTTTATCCTTTTCCACGGTCAATATCCTCTCGAACCCAAGGAGTTGCTCGGACTGCTTCTCCAAGTCCTCCTTTAGTTGGGTAACCTCTTCAATCAAATGTTCGATCAAGGACTGGGAAGTGCCCGCATTCCCGGGAGGAGTTTGTGCCTGCTTAAGCTCATGGTCCAACTAGGCCAGCCTTTGGCAGATAGCCAGGTCATCCACCCAAAATTGTTACACAAAGAAAGTGGTTCGGACAAGCCTAGCAGAAGATATAATTATTCAAAATACAATAGAAACTTACCCCAATAGAATTTTGGCTGAACCGATCAGCCAACTCATCTAGAGGGATGGTCGCCACTTGGCTCTGGCTTTCGCCCAGGTCTGGGCCTAGGGACCTTGAATTCTTATCTTATGCTTAGGTGCATGTGGCCCTTCTGGATCAGTTTAACGTCACTCATCTGTTGACAATCTAAGGATGGTCATTACATGCTTGTACGAACCAGAGTTGATCGGCTCTGAGCTAGCCTTACCCTTGAATTTCAACATTGGAGCAGAGTGGATGGCGAAGAAAGGGGTCGCAGGGCCGGCTGAGGTTGGCGACAGATGAGATAGAGGTTGTACTACGACTGCACCAGACGACAACTCGGAGAGGGAAGGCGTCTGGTTAGAGGACGGGGGAGTTGGCCCGCTAGTTTCTCTCTCGGGAGTAGCAGAAGTGGAGCTTTCACCCTATTTAGAAGGTGGTCGATGTGTAGATGTAGCGGTAGAGGTTTAGGTGATAGAAGTTGCCAAGCGGCTAACAGCTTTCATTCAAAGTCTTTTGCAGGGTTGGCACAGAACCAAGGGCTCAGTGGAAGTAGTCAACTCTGAAGGCATTGCTACGAGCATCAAGGAAGGCCACTCAGGAGGTAGCTCCCCAGTATTGGTAGCAACATCGCTCCCTGCTACTCTATTCACTTCTCCTTTGTTGGTCTATGCTTTAGAGGTCCCGACAGACAATAACCCATGGCTCTCCAGCTCAGCAACTCCACGAGCTTCCAGCTCTCCATCAGTTAACTTAGTGGAATCGCTAAGTAAAGCCCTAAACATCACTTTTGCTGCAAAAGAGAAGAAAAATCAATTATATCCAAAAACTAGGTTAGGAAAAATTGCTCACTAGAAGTGTAGGGCAGTTGGGCACGGACAGGACTCAACCCGAACATGTACAAAATGTTAGGGCACTTCAAAGCTAAGGGGTTAATAGCTTGCTCACTTCTAAAGACGATGATTTGTAGCGGAATACTTGAAGTAAGCTCCTCCAATGCTAATAATATGGATTTGTTAGATCGAGAATTCGCTAGAGGGGGGGCCTGAATAGCGATTTAAAAAAAATATCGAGTAAGCACGCAGCGGAATAAGCGAAAAAACATAACAACGCTAACACAGTATCAATTTACTTAGTTCGGAGCCTATGTCGACTCCTACTCCAAGGCCCACACTCGTCGAGTGTTTTCATTGGGCAATCCACTAGCAATTCGTAAAATATTACAAGTTTAAGTACAAATGCTTTTAAGGAAAGAGTACCGACAATGATTAGAAAAAGAAAACAGTAGCACTTTGTTGGAGGAGCATCGCAGGAGCACAAGAGAGAAGATCGTTCGTTGTTCCTTTGCTTCAGCCTTCACCCTCCTTATATAGGAGGTTCGGGGTGCCCAGATCCCTTCAGGGCGCCCTGAATGTGACATAGCCGAGCTAGTCATCGATCTCCACGTGGCGAGGCAACGATATGGATAAAAGTTGCTTCCGGGCGCCCGGATCCCTTCTGGGCGCCCGAACCCTTGTTTTCTGCAATCTCCTTCCTGCAAGAAAACGTTAGTCCGAGGCAAATATAAGTCATATCATGAAAAACAGAATGTTAGCACAATTTATAGATATGCAAAATAGTAATTAGATTTCGTCTCCTCGAAACCGGAATCTAGTCACGATCTCGACTTAGATATTCGAAATGGATCTAAGTCGGATCAACGCCTAATGTTCTCTTCCCGGGAACACGTCCTCACAGTCACTCCCCTCCAGTGACTTACCTTTACTTACCTGTCAGACGCCCGGTCAGCCCATTGACCCATTGATAACCATGATTTTACTGCATTATTTTGATTCATATATGCATGGTTTGATGTTGATTTCATAGGTTAAAATCATGGTTACATCACATTTTATGCATTGTGTGCATTTTTAGACTTAATTGCAAATTACTTTATTTTTATATTATTTGATGTTAATATTTGATTCTTATTTTATAGTCATCAAAGGATCTTGAATTTGGATCTATTTGGACCGAAATTGGGCTCAAATCGGAGTTCAAACAAGAAGATCAAGCTTTGAAGTATTATGGACCGTTTATCAAGAATAGGACAGATCTGGACCATCCGTTGAAGATCTGGGTGATTCAACTTAATGGGGGAGCAGATCTGAGCCATTGATGAAGATCCAGAAGTTTTGATCCAAATCTGAGTTCATCTAGCCATTGATCAAGCCAAATTAATCTGGGCCGTTCAATGAAGACTGGGCCGATCTGGGCCATCCAGTGATGATCTGATCGATCCGACCTAGGGGAGGGTAGATCCAGACCCTAGATCAACATCAGTACCTTCAGATCATATTTTGGATGACTTTTCACCGTTGATTTAGCCCGAAATCATCTCAACCATCCATTCCAGATCCAGATCTGATTTAAATGAGAAGCTACAGTACCCAGCTTCTTCGTCGACTCCACAGCGCACAGCAGCTTCGTCCCACGGTAATTTTTCTAGATTCCGACCACCTTTCCTTCTCCTTTCAATCTCCCGAGCTTCAATCTCGGTGGAGAGCTTCTCGGCGGCATCATCCCGATCTTCTGGAGCCATTGGAGGGTGTTCTCTCCGGTGAAATTTGGCTCGCGGCATCTCCCTGTTTCACCTCAGATTTGGAGGTGGTCCTCCAAATCCGAGCTCCGATTCTCATCAGAAGCGTTCGGCGGTGGTCCTTCGGCGTTGCTGAACTCCATCCGCGTCCCACAGCTTCCCATCAGATCCAGAGACCAGATTTCAGATTTCGGCCATTCTTGGGGTTTTGGGTTGTTTCCAGTATGCCGGGGGTGGTCCGTCGGCACTTGTGAGCATTCCTCGAGCTGATACGACACTGAGATGCTCCACTGAGGTCCGAAATTGGGTGGTTTCGATTTCGGCCTCTTGTGTGACGGTTTGAGTGTGAAGTTTGATGAGATTGGTTGTGAGAATGGATTGGTTTACCTTTTTATTTCATTTTAGTTCTTTTTCTTACTGTTTTAGACAGATTTCTTTTAATGTTTGTTACGTTTTAGCAAGTAATCTAGCATTTCATTTCATAGTTGAAGCTTAATTTGTGTTTATTTGATGTTTGGTTAATTGTTTAGTGTTTAAGTGTTAAGTTAGGGTTTACATTTTTCTGTAGATCAGATTTACTTGTGTTTTTGTATTTCATTTCTAGTTTAAGTGTGTGTTAATAATTTAATCAAAACGTAGAGTGACAATGCGTTTGGGTTTGATTGTTGGCACACAAGTGTTCATTGGCACATAGTTAGGTTTCACTCTTGCATTAGATTAATTTTTTATTTGATGTGCTTTACTTTTGTAGATTTAGATTCAAGCTTAAACTCCCCCATTTTCATACTAAAACCCCAAAAATAGGAAATAAAGACAATTCTAAATTACATTCTACCGTTGGTTCCTCGGGATTGATCCTGGGCTCGTTACTACGACATTATTGTTTAATTAAGGGGTTCAGCGGAAAATACATTTGTACAATTTGATTAGCGGATGTGACAGATTCGCTTATCAAATTTTGGCGCTGTTGCCGGGGAATGATATGCAATGTTTGGTAATTTTAGGATTGTTGTTTGATTGCTTTCATGCTTATATATCTATGTGTTTGATTTTATTTGTTCCTGAGTCTTCTGATTTTATTTGCTAGTTATTGTGTAAGAACAAGAAATTTATTTTACCATGGATCCATATTATCAGCATTTTGGAGATTGAAGTCAGAGTTATTATTATCAGCCTCAGATTGGGATTTATGCACCTGAATATCAGTATGAGGATGTACAAGAACAATTTGAAGAATCAATGTGGAAATTCAATGAAGTTATGCAACAAATGAGAGAGCATCAAGAGCAACAATTTGCAAAGATACAGAATATACAGAGTCAATTGGATCAAATTGCATCATCCATCAACCAGTTGCAAACACAAAGCATCAGTAAAGAGATGGATTGTGGAGCTCTTGTCAGGCCTGACACTGCATCTACTTCTTCACTAGATTCTTTAAGTATTTTTTATTGTTGTGATGATGTAGTTGAACCTACTTTTGATTCTACTAATGATGTTGCTTTAGATGTTGTTGAAGATGCAGGTATTGATGTAGAAGATGATTTAAGTGTAGGGGAATGCTTACTGGAAGCATTACCTCAAGAATCACCAAGAGATGAGGATGTAAGTGTAGGGACTTGTGCTATGGAGTCAAACACCCAAGAATCACTACATGAAATAGCTTGGCTTTACACATGCTTGGCTTTACTCACCAGGACTTTTCACCACCTGACTTCACTCATCAGGATTTCCCTCTGCCTAGCTTCACCCACTAGGACTTTTCACCTGGCTTCAATTATTAGGACTTTTCCTCTACCTAGCTTTACTCACTAGGGCTTTTCACTTGGCTTCACTCACCAGGACTTTTCTCACTACCTAGTTTCACTCACTAGATCTTTTCAACTGCTTGGCTTCACTCATCAAGATTTTCTAGTTGTCTGGCTTCACTCACCAGGACTTTCTGGGACTTTGTGTTGATCCACTTAGATTTTTATCTTCTACCAACATTCTTGTTGGACTTGCCAATGTCTAACCTCCAATTTGGACTTCCCAGTTAAGTATCCGATCAACCTTGACCTACTTGACTTTTGGTCAAACTTTGACCATCAATCTCCCATATGGACAATTGCGTATGTAATCTCCATATATTGTCAAACATCAAAACTCAAACATCACAACTCAAGTTTGAGTCAAATCAAACTTAGTCAACCTTGTCAACCTTAATACAGAGAAAATTGCACCAACACAAAACACCCTCTAGCAATAGCTTGTGTGTGTGGTATTTCAAGCCGGCTAACTATGTTGCAGCTTGGAGGTAAGTCGGCTCCCACCGATATTTTCCTAGCTCGGGGAGATTGGGTAGCTGTATTTGCCACCCGATCGAGAAGGCAGCTTGGTCAGGAAGTTGGACATAAAAGTAATGAGACTTCCAGCTCGGATTGCTTAGGATAATAAAAATAGTGAAAATGCATGGATTAAGAGGAATCCTATACAAATAGAATAATATTATCACTCTGCACAGTAGCCTAAAGGAGTTGGGTACTAGTTGATTTAGCGGAATGTGAAAATATCTATAGATTTTGGAGAAAAATGGGTGGATTGGGGAGTGAAGGCCAGCGTATAGTTGGCCTTTAAAGAAAGTTAGAAAACCTTCAAGAGAAGTGTGGGGATGGGCGGAAGGAATGGTGAGTTTATGGTCAAGGGAATATGGTATGTAAGGTTCATCTGATCAATCTCGTCGCCATTGAAGTCCGACAAGGTGGAGGTGTACCATAGGCTTGGTACAGTAATAGGGGAAGAAGGAGAATGGGCCATAGGGAGAAAGATGAAGATCAAAGATCGAAAGTGAAAAGGAGAAGGAACTTACTGGATGAGAATCACCGGTGACGAGAATCAGAGAGCAAAGAAGCAGACGAAGACGAAGACGAAGACGAAGATGAAGGCAAAGAAGAAAGCGATGTTGTGCCAATGAGAGCAGAGGGTTTAAAAATCCTGCTGCTGATTATTCAGAGCCGTTTGATCAAGGATTTAGAAAAACGAGACTTGATCTGGGTCATCCCAAATTAAAAAGGCAACTGTCACATCGAATCCTAACAATCGCTTGTCACATCAGACATTTAGTAGTACAAAAGTGTGACACATGACATTCAATCACAGGTGGTATTAATGAGGAATGGAAATGATCAACAGACGCATGATGAAAAAATATACTCGTCATGCTTTGTATTAATGATAAAGGATTTGAGAGATTTCCAATAAATCAAGATGACATCAACAATAATTAAAAGACACTATGAGTATGGGAAGTCACTCGGGAGAAAAAAGGAGAAAAGAGATAACAAACAGCTAAGTGTTGCCAACATTCGATCCGAGCGACGTTAACCTCGGAGTTGCCCGACTAGGAAGAAAAGAATTTACTTAGGATATGTAAATAAGGGTAGTAATCGTTTAAGTCGAGCGGTGGCCCAGACAGCAAAGTGCCCGGTCGGAAAGGAAAGTTGCAAAAAATACTAAGTGTCTAGTCAGTCAAACTTACAGTCCCTTTCGACTAGACTTGAGGGGAAGATTTATAATACGGTGATAAAGATGGGCCCTCCGAAAAATGAGTCAACGCAGCGAGGACCGACTAACGTGGAGGTCAAAGTCAAATATTCAAAGTCACAGAGTCGGACAAACTTGGCTGCAGACCAAGCAGGGTTGGCCGAGCGGGCTCGTAACACCGGTCGGACGTGAAGGGCCGACCAAACCCTTCGATCAACAGTCCTCCGCAACTTGTAGATAAAGTTAGGAGCTAAGTACTAAGCTACCCAGCCCGCCGTCCTTGCCGATCAGACCTAAGGGATGATCGGATACAGTGCGCCTTTTCGACAACATGAAAGCCAGGTGAAGAACAGGTCGGTAGCTGCATTTTGTATGGCCAAGCTAGCGATGTGTAGGTTGAGAGGATTTTTGTCGGCTTACGGTAGGACCCAACTACCTGTCATATCGTACTCTTTTGAAAGTGTTGGAAAGGATAGAGAATATTCCGTCGATAAATTATCCTTTAGAAGCTTCTAGCCTGTCAAGTCATAGAGATTGACAGACTCGTTTAAGGAAGAGCATCAGAAGTACTTTATGACATTTCTTTTCTTAGAAAAGTTTTGAGAAACGTGCTATTGCTTTGAGATGCATGCACAACGCAATATGTGGTAAAAGGCGATTCGCTCACCCCCAGCGCCCCCACCAATCCGTCCCTAGGCCAATACGGAGGAGGTAAATCATGGGTGACTACTAGCCATTAGTGCAAATGGCCAAAACATGGGGGAGGTTATGCTCAGTCACGCCGAGTTTCGACCCCAAGATCTCATGTGGCAATACCCCATGTCTTAACCATCGCACCGCCCCGAGGGGACACATGCACAACGCAATATGAACACTATAATGGAAGTATGCGATGCTTCTTATTTGCACACGTCATTTGCTACAGTTTACTATTTACTTATGCAAGACTGAGCACTGACTTGGGCATCAAAGGATCAATATCGAAAACTCCTTCTTTGTTCCGGCACTAACACTCCTTATTTTACAGAATAGTATGGAGTCTTCATCGAGTCAACAACATAACCACATTCCAACTCCCAACTCACTGTATTTATCGATTTCGGAGATCATCAATCATATTTGATCACACTGTGGCAATCTAAATGAATTTAATTACTAGTCAAAAAAAATTGTTTTTAATCGATGCTAGAGTTTAGGGATCATTCAAGGCAAGTGGAGATCGACCTCTCGTTACTCGTAGCCTTGAATCGTCTTGTTAAATCGTCAAACTTGGACATGCAAAGATTGGTTTTCCAAGCTATAGTGATGAAACAATTTGGCGGCGGATACAACGAACAACAATCGACACTTTTGTGTTTTCAAAACTCATACCCTCTGCTCAAAATTCTTCGTTACATATATATGATTTTGTACGAATCAAATACGTATAAATTTAAGTGATACAGAACTCAAAGATAATCTATCTACCCGTAGTCGTCCCTATTATCAAGGCGGCATATTGTCAAGACTGCGTCCAACTAAGCAAGACCCAGAAGGAAAGAAAACAACTGCGCGTTGCATTGCAGCGCGTACATTAACTTCCTCGCGAGCATCAAATTTAATGAAGTCAATTCCAACCAAGCTCGTGGCCTCCACCGTCCTCCACTGTGCAGTAAGTACTATCAGAAACAATCTCATGGCTTTAGATGACATCCTCCTGTGCGACTTGTTTCAATGTAAGAAGACGGAACACATCAACGCGTTAAGAGGCATTGAAAAGAAAGGTCCCGAACAGACAAAGCACCTGTCCAACTAATTACGACCTCCATTTTGTACATATATAGATATATATCGATCGTATTTAATTAAGCTGATAAAGAAAACAGAAAAAAATGATTCACACTTCGACACACAAGCATCTACTTCAAAGAAAATAAAAAAAAGATCTTTGCTTTAAGCAGACATCCTCCATTGTGATTTCTTTCAGATCATGAAGAAAGAAAGGAAGGAAAGAAAGAACAAGAGAGGACGAAGCTAAACCCAACCATATATATATATATCTGCTGTACGAGTAAAACGATCGAGAAGTTATTCATCTAAACCAGCAATTACGGCTGCTAACTCTACCCGCGATCTAGTTGTGGAGGGGGTTTGGGCCGGTGGGGACGAGGCGCTTCTCGACGCCGTATCTGGGGTCCATCTCCTCCGCCCGCTCCGGAGGCGGTGGCGTATGGGGAGGACGGAAGGCGGCGTCCCGGGAGGCGCGGCGGCTGCTGCGGCCGTGGAGGTGGACGACCGACGGTCCGGAAGGGCGAGTCCGTGCGGCCGGAGTCAGGAGGAGGGCAGTTGTGAGTAGGATGAGGATGAGAGCGAGGGAATTGGGGAACGAAGACAGCTTCATGGCGGATTCCATGAAGTAAGGGATTTGGGGAAGCCAAATGGGAAGAGGGGAGAGCAGAGTGAGGGGAGTTATAAAAAGCAAGGAAAAGAAACAGAGAGAGAGAGAGAGAGAGAGAGAGAGCGCTTTCAAATTAATGAATGAGTCCCAAAGAGTTTTAATGTGCATGGGGTCGTCTTCTTATCAGTCGCTATTTATAGAGATCACAAGCGGAGGTGAGACCGTGAGAGTGATGCCTACTCGTGAATTGTAATTGATAATACGGTTTAGATCATGTGAGATTTGGGCGTGTTTACCACATGGATGATGATCATGTACTTGGTTTATAAGACAGAATTACTCATGAATTACTCACGATACTAGAAATTTAAAATATAAATATTTTAACAAAATTAATGATTTGCTTTTGTTGTCATTAAGATTTAAGAGCAGGAGAAATTTGGCTTCAACCTACAACTTCACCTTTTAAAGTTGAAAGGTTATCAATTATTCTTACCTCCTAATTAAGTTCTCGAAATAATTTCCTTTAACATTTTGTATTTTTTTTTATCATGATTGATTAATGTTAAATCATGAGAGTGAAATGAAGCAGATTTGAAACTTTAGCAGGTAAAATGTTTTTTTAAACAAAAAAGTGAAAGATAATTAAGGGAGTTGCATTCAAAATAAGTGTAATTGACCTTCATTTGAGTCACATTAAGGTTATTATTTTTATTACAATCATTTAGCATCTTTTCTTATAACTAAAGAATCATGTAACTTGGGTTGCAGGTATGTAGGCGATAGCTTGTAAAGAAATGTAATGTTGAAAATTTGAGTAGGTCTATTCTTCATTTAAGCAGATTTTATTCAGTTTTGAACCAAATGGTGTTAAGTAAATGAGACTAAAGAAATTTGTGACAGAAGCAAAATGAATCAAACAGTGGCAGTGATGCACATACAACTGTGACTGTCAAAAGAAAAGAACATGATACAAAGGCAAAGCTCTTCAAGTGTATTCAAGAAAAAAAAAAAAATCATTTCCCGAGCAATCGACGGCCTCGCTGGTTTGCACCTTTAACCCTCTCATGTATCTCATCCGTATCATCCTGCATGCGGTCCAAAGCTACAATTTGGCTGCAATTTCCAAAACAAAACAAAATTTTAAATGATTGGTATTAACCAGCAGCTAATTTTACACTAATGCAGAGAAATACTCTTTAATCAGACGAGCATCTTCTATTCGTGTATATAAATTGGGTAACTAGTATAGGACCGGGAAAAAAAACAAAGGACAAAAAACTAGTAAACATGATCTGGTTTTGACAAAATAGCATTTGTGTGAATTGGTACCAATGACAAAACTGAAGAGTTGAAAATATCCCATATGTTATTTATCTATCTTGAGTAATTATTAGAAACAAAATGAATTAGATAAGAGAACATTCAGATGATAGGTAACCCACCTCCCAATCTCAGAACCCATGTCAATAGCCATACTTTTCAGCTCACCCAACAAATTGCTTAAATCAGAAAGCACATCGTCTTGCTTTGCCTTCTCATGCTGGCACAACAAGCATAGAATGAATGTAGTGTAGTTTAGTGAAACAAAAACTAAATAGGACACGTAATAGATTCAATATCCACCTCGACTTTCTCAAGTGGAGAGGCTTGTTCCGAGGGAAGATGCCGAGGTTCTGACCGAGGTGGAGCAGTAGCTAATCCCAATTTCTGCTTCTGCTCCAGGTGGCTACTCTTAGTATGAAAATCATCTACCGATTTTGTTGACAAAAACTCAGAAAGAGTTGAACCAGTATGTATGGATTTCAATAGATTTGTTGGGAATTGTTTGACCAAAAAAATGGTTGCACTTTACCTTGGGGTACTGGAAGAGGTCCCTTAATTTTGTGTGTTTTCTTTGGCTTCCACGTCTTAGAAAACAAGCCCCCAAGACTTCCTAAAAGTTTTTCACCCTAAAGAAACACATACATTAATTAGAAACATAGTCTACCAAATTAACATGACAGCACAAGACATTACATACAAAAAACTGTATCAGGAACAGGTAGAACAAAAATAGACATATGTGACTCAAGATTATTGCTTCCACATCCTACTCCCGGTAGGGGTGAAGGTGGGTTAGGTTGGGTCTAGTTTCGGCCAAATTTTGATCCGACCAGTCTTTTGGATCAAGGAAAATTAATCCAATATAGTATCCAAGACAAAGTACGGTAGATTTGGCCAAACCCAAACAAGATCTGATTGGCTATCAATTTTCAAATCAGCATCAAGGACTTCCAATGTCAACAAAAGTAAAAAAAAAATTAATGGAACAAAAATTCATTCTAATGTCATAAATTAATATCCAAACACCTACTTAATGTGCTATAGTTATGAATCAAAAAATATAATATATAATCCTAGTAGTACAATGCAATAGAGTAAATAAGTATTTCATTACTATTAGAATTCACTGGTACATGTCAATTTTAAGAGTAAATTACCCAGGATAGCAAAATAGGTAATTGACTATTTATGTGATTAAATTTTGAGCAAATTAAACTTAGGCTTGGTCAAGCTAATTGGCATTTAGATATCCATGTATAACCCAAGATCCATATACATGTATATTTATATAAAATTAGATGCATCAAGCTGGATCATGTAACAATTGGATCGGATTTCTTGCTCATCCCTGATTCACAAAACCATGAGTAAATTTTATATCTCACAAGTTTTTGAAAAGGTATTGATTTTGAAAATAAAACCAACAAATTGTCCCCACTAACAAGTAAGTTTTCAAACAACTTCAGTGTTAAATTTAACAATTAATGAACTGCTAAGACAACTGAATATACTAGAAAAATGGTGTACCTATTTTTTGCAAGCTACTCCACTTGATATATCATGACAATACAAACATTCTAATAAATTGGTGCAGAAAATGGTGCCATAGATTCATTGAAAGCTCATCTACTATAAGTTATAAAAATTAGGCACAAATTACTCTTTGCCAAGGATGGATTCTACGTCAAAGACTAACTCACAAGTAGTCGTAAAATAGGTAAGATAAGCACAGATGCCTGGATTTTTCTACTTAAGTCTATTGAACTTGTTTGATTAAATATATTTCTTTGCAACTCAACACAGAAAGGGAATAGAAAAAAAAACTAACAAAAAGGTAGCATACCCTACTAAGATCGTGCTCAATATCTGCAACAGCTTGGTGGGTCCTAGTAATTTGCTGGCCTTGTTGATGCAACTTTACAAGAGTATTTGAAGCATCTTCTCTCATTTCTTCAGCAATTTTAAGGCACCCATTTAGGGTGTTTGTAGTCTCTTGAGCCTTGTATACAGCATAGTTTTCCAGTTCTTGTACAGATTGGTTCTCAATGCCACCTGAATCACGGAATTCATTCCTGTATCTGGCATTTCCTGATGAAAATCCCAAACGCGAGGATGCAGAAGTAGTAGGTTTGCTGCTTTGATCAACTTCAAAATCAGAAACAGAATCGAACGGGCTGGAGCTAGAAATTACAGGTTTTGTCTTCTTGTTGGTGGCTGATAGAAGAACCTGCCTTGCATCCATCTCAACTTTGACTTGCTGATAGCAATGGATGATAAACTCAGTACGGAGAGAGAAATAAATGGAAATGATTTATTTTCTTCTGCACGTGACAAGGGTAAAAGAAGCCGAATAATACATTCTTGAGAATATTATCCAAAAATAATGACAAAAGATGGAAAAGACAGCCCCATCATTTCAATTTAATAGCAAAAAATAGTTTAGGTACAACAGCAACTAAGAGCCTCCACAATGAAAATATTTGAAGAGGATAATTCTTCAAATATCCCTAAATCTCAAATTTTCACCATTGGAAGAGGGTGGAGATTGGGATATTAGAAATCACCGGGCAAAAAGTTTTGCCCCGTGATTTCTATTTTTTTGTATTTTTTATAAAAAAATTAAAATGGGTTATACAACATAGTGCACATGCCTAGCAGGTGAGCTTTAGGATTTAGGGTTTAGACCCTAAACTCTAAACCCTAAGCCTACCCGTGCTGTAATTTTCTCTTTAATTTTTTAAATTCTATATTTACCAACATTTGCATTGATTTTCAATTGACCAAGTTTTGCCCTGTGATTTCTATTTTTTTTTGTTTTTTATAAACAAAATTAAAATGGGTTATACAACATAGCGCACATGCCTAGCAGGTGGCTTTAGGATTTAGGGTTTAGACTCTAAACCCTAAACCCTAAACCCTAAGCCCACTTGTGTTGCAATTTTCTCTTTAATTTTTTAAATTCTATATTTATCAACATTTGCATTGATTTTCAATTGCCCAACGTTGCCAAAAGGTTGTGAACATTGCCAACATTCAATTTTTGAAACATTGGGCAACGCTCATTTTTTTTCTATATATACATCATTTTTTCATTACCAAATTTCATCAATTTCAACTTATTTCATCCATCTTTCTACCAAAAAAACACTACATACCAAAAATTTGGAGAAAAGCTAGTAAAAATTCTAGTCATTATTTTAGGGATTCATTGAACTCTTTAGATATCGACAAAAAATCGAGCGGGTAAAATTTTCAAATTCATCCTACAACATCCTCAATTTCCATTTCCCACACAACACCCATATAATTCCAAACCTTTCCATACCCACCACCATATTATCATAATTTCCAAAGTTATCCAAATTTTTCGAGTAGCGACCCTCGAGCTCCATTGTATACATGCCCCCTAGAATATTGGTAAAGTAGCCAATATTTCATGCAAGCTCAAGGATCGCTTCTCAAAACATTTGGATAACTTTGAAAATTATGATAATATGGTGGTGGGTATAGAAAATGATGGAAATTATGTGGGTGTTGTGCGAGAAATGGAAATTGAGTATGTTGTATATTAGGACAAACTCAGGAATTTTCTCTATTTGAATTTTTGTCAATATTTGGAGAGTTAAATAAACTCCTAAAATAATGATTGGAATTTTTATCGATTTCTTTCCAAATTTTTGGTATGTAGTGTTTTTTGTTGGGGTAGAAAGATGGATGAAATAAGTTGAAATTGATAAAATTTTGGTATTGAAAAAATAATTTTGATGGCCTCTTTTTCTACTCGCTCAGGCTCCTCTTCTCTAAAAAGCTTGGATTGTCCTTTTTGTTAATACAGTCTGACCTGGCTGTTGTTTTGATGTTGACACTGATTTAAGTTTGTATCAGATATTAATTAAACTCAGACTGATTAATGATCAAGGTTGATCATGTGGAGAGGAAAAGTCCAAGTACGGATACTTGGCACGCGAAGTCGGAGAGGGCTCAGAGCTGCTCTCCGGACTAGGTCCGAGAGGGCCTGCACTGCTCTCGCACTCAGGCCGAGAGGGCCCTGCCTCCCGACCCGGACGTGAAGTCGGAGAGGGCCCTGAGCTTGTTCTCCGCACTCAGGCCGAGAGGGCCTGTGAGCTTGTTCTCTGACCGGACGAAGCCCGAGAGGGCTCGGCACTGTTCTCCGCACTCAGGTCGAGAGGGCCCTGAGCTGCCTCCCGACCCGGACGGAAGCCGGAGAGGGCTCGATAGCTTGTTCTCCGGACTAGGTCGAGAGGGCCTGAGCTGCTCTCGGACCGACGGCCCGAGAGGGCTCGGCACTGTTCTCCGACTAGGTCAAAGAGGGCTCTGAGCTCGCCTCTCGACCCGGACGGAAGTCGGAGAGGGCCTGTAGCTCGCTCGACCAGAAGACGTTAGGTTTAGAAGCTCTAAAACCAACAGGCATGGATCGGTCATCGACCGATCCAAAGGATATTGTCGTCCGGATCACCGTCGACCGATCCAGGATACCTTAGTTATCCGACGCCTCCGATCGATCAAGAACTACACGCAGCCTTCGGTTATCTCGATCGGTCCGTGACCGATCGCAGCGACGTGATTCGAATCAGAGGACCGCCCGGACCGATCCATTTATAGGCCGATCGGTCCACGCATCATCAAGATTATCCCGCATCGATCGTGATGTGTCCGGATCGTCCAGTATGGATCGGCCTCGTTGACCGATCCACAACGATGCCGTTGTCTTCTGCTTTCTCGCGATTTCGATTCATCCGATCTAACCATCTGCCGTAAGCTTTTGAGTTGTGCAGTGTCGTGCTAATGCTTAAATTCAAATTAAGCTCCATCAAGAATAAGACCAAGTGCTCTTTCCGTGTTTCACCGCAAATGGTGCAATGAGCGCCAACGCTCAACGGTCGCGATCACCAGCAACTGACTCTTGCTTATTGGTTCGAGCTCAAAGACACCAGTGAAGACCATGGATGGTATTGGTGTGAGTTCAGAGAACCAGGAAATGAGTGGCAGGCGAGTTATCAGGATGAAAGCTGATCACATGTGTATCGTGAGTTGTCACTGCCATGAGCAGAGAATAAGAAGAAGAAGAAGGTGTATAATCATGGTGATAAAACAGGAAAAACAATACTTTTTTGAGCTCTTGGCTGAGGAACTTCTTCTGTCTTTGCGCTTTGCTTTCATCGTGGCCGTAAGTTTATTGTTCATTCCTTTTAGCCACTAAACTCTGTAAGTCTTGTGCTTCATTTCAAATCTTTTCTGAGACTTTGTGGAGAGGTTACTCCACCAAGAAGGAGAAATACTTAGCCGGAATCTGTCCAGGGTGTGATCTACCGAAAGATCAAGGGATCGTCCACCTTACGGATACGCCGAGGAGTAGGGGCAAGTTATCCCCGAACCTCGTACATCCTTGTTGTGTTAGTGGTGGGTTGTTTCTTTTCCTTGCATCAGTTTTCCTTTTGCTTATTTTCGCTGTGCTAACAAACTTTTGTGAGGAGATTAATTGAGTTTTTAGAGGAGGCTATTCACACCCCCCCTCTCTAGCCATCCGAAGGTCTTAACAAGTGGTATCAGAGCAAGGCGCTATTCATCCGGATTAACACCCTAAAGAGCAAGAAGATGGCTATGAAGGAAAGTTTTAGCACCAATCGTCCACCCTACTTCGACGGAGCGGACTTCCAATATTGGAAGAGCCGTATGGAGTATTATCTCAAGACCGACATCTCCATGTGGTTCTCGGTCAAGGAAGGGTTCACACCCCCGAAGGACAAAGAAGGTAAGGAACTAGAGTCGTCAAGGTGGTCCGCCGAGCAAACTCACAAAGGACAAGCCGATGCCAAGGCGGTGGTCACTCTACAATGTGGGATAGCCAAAGATCAACTTGTCAAGGTAGGTCCATTTGTGAGCGCAAAAGATTTGTGGAACAAGCTCATCGAGCTCCAAGAAGGAACCCGAGACTCTCGGATCGCCAAGAGAGACTTGTTCCTAAACCAACTACAAAATCTCACCATGAAGGAGAACGAAACGGTAAGTGAACTACACGGAAGGTTCAAAGAGATCATCAATGGTCTTCATTCCGTAGATGAACGCGTAGAGAATCATGATCTTGTAAGGTACGCTCTCAAAGCCTTTCCGAGGAATGCCTTGTGGTCATCTATGGTAGATGCCTACAAGGTCTCCAAGGACCTTTCAATTGTTAAATTAGATGAATTCTTTTGTGAAATGGAACTTCATGAACTTGCTAACAAGGGTTAAAAAGAGAAAGGTATTGCCTTAGTTGCAGGAGAAAAGAGCAAGGATGGAAGAAAGAAGAAAGAAAAGAAGAAGGAGAAAGAGATTCCTACATCCTCATCCTCCTCCGAGTCCGATGATGAAGATGGATCATCATCAAGCGAGATGGCCAACTTCGTAAGGAGAATCATGAGAAGGAGCCGGAGATACAAAGGGAAAGGTAAGTCTATTGATCAAAATGTTGATAAGACTAATGTTACGTGTTATGAGTGTAGCAAGAAAGGACACTATCGGAGCGAGTGTCCAAAACTCAAGAAGAAGGAGGAAAGGGCCAAGAAGAAGAAAGCTCTCAAAGCTACTTGGGATGAATCCTCCTCAAGCTCATCGGAGGAAGAGAAGAAGGAGAAAAGCACATGGCAAGGGAGGAATCGGATTCCGGAAGTGATACATCAGCCGCGGCTTCATCATCTTCGGATGATGAAGATGTAACTTCTCCTCACTTAGAAAAATGCTATAAAACTATTGCACATTTATCTACTTTGCTTAAGAAATCAAAAACTGAAATCAAATCATTAAAAGATGAAGTAGAACACTTGAAGACTCTTAGGGAAGATGAGGTTAATGACCTACATCAAGAGCTTCTTGAGAATGAAAACAAAGCCTTAAAGAGTGAAGTTGAGAAACTCAAGAAAATGCTTGAGAAATTCTCAACTAGCTCTAAGACCTTAGATATGATTCTAAATGCCCAAAGGGCTGTCTACAACAAGGCTGGGTTAAGATATCAACCTAAGGAGTCTAATTTCATTTCCCTAGTGTCTAGAACCCAATTTCATAGATCACATGCTTCTAGGGTTCATGAGACTAGGAAGGGTGTGACCAAGGCATGGGTTCCTAGGTCTTTCATTGTAGATGCATTAGGTCCCAAGATTTGGGTACCTAAAACATCTATCTTTCGTGTCTTGTAGGCATTTGTCAAGGGGGAGCATCTATCAATTTGGTTTGTTGATAGTGGATGCTCCAAGCACATGACCGGGGACAAGTCACTCTTTACTACCCTTCAAAACAAAAATAGAGGTAATGTGTCCTTTGGTAATAATGGTAGCCTTAAGGTTATAGGAGTTGGAGATATTCATATATCCGAATGTCTCCAAATCAAAAATGTCCTTCTAGTCAAGGGGATGACCTTTAATCTCCTAAGTGTCAGCCAATTGTGTGATACGGGTTACACAATTGAGTTTCATTCAAGTCAATGTATGGTCAAACACATTGACACGGTACTAGTAGGCACAAGGGTAGATAACATTTATCAAGTATTTTTTAAAAGTGCTACTAATGCCTCTGCTAAGTGTTTCATGTCAAAAGAAGAAGAATCATGGCTGTGGCATAGGAGGTTGGCCCACGTAAACATGAAGAATATTCGAAAGCTGGCCAACAAAGGATTAGTGCGAGACTTACCAAGCATCAAGTACCAAAAGACAAAATTATGTGATGCATGTCAAAAGGGTAAGCAAACAAAAGCGTCTCATAAAGGTAAAAGCGTTGTAAGTACATCTACTGCTTTAGATTTATTGCATATGGATTTGTTTGATTGTAGTAATGTTATTTCATTGAATGGAAGTAGATACTGCTTAGTGATTATTGATGATTTTACTAGATATACATGGACTTTCTTTTTGAAAAATAAGGATCAAACCATAGATGTTTTTGTTTCTTTTTGTAGAAGAACTGAAAATGAAAAATCAACAACAATTAAAACAATTAGAAGTGATCATGGTGGAGAATTTCAAAACCATAGATTTTTAGAATTTTGTCAAGAAAAAGGATATAGGCATGAGTTCTCTACTCCAAGGACCCCATAACAAAATGGGGTTGTGGAGAGAAAGAACTGAGTCTTGCAAGAGGCTGCACGAAGCATGCTCAATGAGTACTCACTACCGAGCTACTTATGGGCTGAAGCTGTAAATACCGCTTGCTATGTGCAAAACCGAGTCTTGATACATAGATTTTTAGGAAAGACTCTCCATGAACTTTGGTTTGGGAAACCCCCTACAATTAAACATCTTAGGGTGTTTGGTTGTAAGGTGTTTATCTTGAACACCAAGGATCATCTTGGAAAGTTCACGGCTAAGGCTGACGAAGGGATACTAGTCAGGTACTCTCTCATCAGCAAAGCCTATCGAGTCTACAACAATAGGACTAAATTGATTGAATGTAGCCTTTGAAGAAATTCCTAAATCAAATGATCAATCAAGGGATGTAGGAGAAATTCAATTTGAACTTAGAAATCTAAGTTTAAATGATCAAAACATAGAAAGAGTCGAAATTGACTCCGATGATGATGAGCAAAGGCAAGAGAGGGCTCAGTCTGATCCTCTGCCTGATACTGAGCCCTTGCCTGTGTCTAGTGAGACCACTCATGAGACACCGCCAACACCAAGGCAATCTAGGATAGCCTCTAGTCATCCCCAAGACCAGATTGTGGGAGACATTCAACAAGGGGTTAGGACTAGATCATTCTTTAGAAATGAGTCTAATGAGGTCGCCTTGATCTCAGAAATCTAACCAAAATTAGTTGATGAGGCATTGCACGATCCTGATTGGATCATAGCTATGCAAGATGAGTTAGGTCAATTTGAAAGGAGCCAAGTGTGCGACTTAGTTCCTAGACCTAAGAAGACCACCATTATTGGAACCAAATGGGTCTTCAAAAATAAGTTAAACCAAAAGGGAGAAGTCGTAAGAAACAAGGCAAGACTTGTAGCCAAGGGCTATAGTCAAGTCGAAGGCCTCGATTATGATGAGACTTATGCTCCCGTGGCTCGATTAGAGTCCATTCGTTTAATGCTAGCTTTTGCTACACATAGAGGCTTCAAGCTCTATCAAATGGACGTTAAATCAGCCTTCTTAAATGGTTTCATTAAAGAAGAGGTCTATGTTGAACAACCACCGGGGTTTGTGAATACCGAAGCTCCAAACCACGTGTACAAGCTCAAGAAAGCTCTTTATGGGCTTAAACAAACACCTCGAGCATGGTACGAAAGGTTGTCAACTTACTTACTAGAAAAGGGTTTTGTAAGAGGTCAAATAGACCCAACACTATTTCTGCGTAGAGATGGTGAAAACATATTTGTAGCCCAGGTGTATGTCGATGACATAATTTGTGGCTCAAATAATAAGGACTATTTGAATGAATTTATCACTCACATGGAAAGTGAGTTTGAGATGAGTCTGGTGGGAGAATTGACATTCTTCCTTGGATTTGAAATCAAACAAACTCGAGATGGCATTTATGTCCATCAAACAAAATACACTCAAGAGATGCTCAAGAAATTCAAATGAGTGACTCTAGGAAGTATCCACTCCAATGGCGCAAACACCGCCTTGACAATGATGAGAATGGAAAACCACTGATCTAACGCAATATAGAAGCATGATCGGTAGTCTTCATATCTCACCTAGTCGACCGACATACTTTGTGGGCATGCGCTAGATATCAAGTATGTGCAAGGAATCTCATTTAATCGCAGTTAAGAGAATTCGAGATACCTTAAGGGCACAATTAGAGTAGGTCTCTAGTACGTATCGAGTCTTTTGATTTGATAGGTTATACCGACTCCGATTATGCTCGGTGCAAATTCGGAAAAGCACTAGTGGGGGTTGCCAATTTTTAGGTTCATCATTGGTTAGTTGGTCAAGTCGGAAGCAACATTGCGTTGCTCTCTCCACAACCGAGGTTGAATACATTGCCATGGGAGAGAGTGTATCACAATTGTTGTGGATGATCCACACCCTAGAAGATTATGGGCTTTCATATAAGGGAGTGCAAGTGTTGTGTGATAACATCAGCACAATAAACCTAACAAAAAATCCAGTCCATCATTCAAGGACCAAACATATTGAAGTGCGTTATCACTTCATTAGAGATCACGTAGCTAGGGGAGACATTGCACTCACATATGTTGAGTCAAAGTCAAACCTAGCTGATATTTTCACCAAACCTCTTCCGGAAAATGAATTTAGTCATTTGAGGAGAGAATTGGGAATGTGTTTGGCTTAATAGGTCATTAGGACCACGTCGTGATCAATAAGGACAATTAAAACGATAAGAAAAAAAAAGGAAATTAATTTGGGCAACTTGGGAACATCTCACACAAACTATAAGGTTTAACAAATTATTTTTGTTTGCTAGAAATGGGGTGAGATGCTAGGATCAGCTGAATTATTCAAAATGTATCATGCATCCCTTGAATAATTAGGTTGAAAAGACATAAATTGAGTATGGGGAAGACCATTACATAATTCATGTGTATTTGGTTCCTAGATCTTACTCATATATTCCAACCAAGGAAACTTGGTTGGACCTTTACCTAGAAATTATGTAACTTTGGTTGATAGACTGTTTGATACCTTTGATCGATACTTTTCATGATTTTGATTGAAACTAGGACAAGTCCTTAAAATAATGATAGCAATTTGGTTATATTTTGACAAACTTGAAACTGAACATAACAAGGTCGAAAATTTCAGTTTTCAAGCCTTGAGTTGTCTATTTTTCTAAATGTCTGAAACTTTCGGGCTATAAACAATTTCAGACCATAATCTTTAGGAAATAGTTATGCTTGTAGATTCTTTAGGTTCTAGGTACTGAATTTAGAAGTTTTACTGGAGAAACTTCTACGAATTATCGAACACCTCTACGAATTTCAGTTACTGAAATTACTGGAGAAACTTCAGTATCAGACACTGATTGGTCTACAGCCCGATCAGGAGAAGGTGGATCGGTCTGTCGACCGATCCAAAAATCTCTCCAGACCCTTCTGTTTGTAATCTGATCGGTCCAGGGACCGATCATGTTCGTTTTGTACGCCAGGAAGCCTACTGATCGGTCTACAGACCGATCAGGAGTTCCCTGATCGGTCCGGGGACCGATCAGGTCAGGCTGGTATGCAGAGTAGCCCAGACCGATCAGGAGGTTTCCTTATCGGTCCAGAGACCGATCAGGAGGTTCCTTGATCGGACTGGTGACTGATCAGGAAGTTTCTAATATCTCCTGATCGGACAGCCGTCCGATCACTTCAACACCTGGACCCTAGCTGATCTCTCTTAAATCTTTCCGATCCTTTCTCTTCTCCTTTCACGCTGAAGCCCTAGCCGACACTTTCCTACACCTCAACTCTTCTCTTCTCTTTGCACGCCGAAGCCCTAGCCAAAGCCCTAGCCAAAAGATACTTCAATGGCACCAAGGTAACTCCATACTTCCCTAGAACTACTCATCTTGGCATTTCAGTTTCATTTCTCACCGTATCTGTGCATTTTGTTTTGGCTTTCGGTTGTTGGTGGCTCCGGTGCTCACTTATTTGCCTCATTGTATCACATTGTTAAACCTTAGGAAAAAACAAGTGGGTGAAGGAACCTCTAAATCACCTGAGAAGTCTAAGACTAAGGCTCCCTCCCGACCTCAACCATCTGTCTCCGGGAGATTCCCAAACCACCATTTTGAACAAGCCTATAAACAACGAAACTTCAAATTGCTCCCCTGTAGGTCTGTGGATCGAAAATTCATGGACAAATTTTGTCCATCTATGTCAGAAATCATTGCCTATTACAAACTTGATTCACTTGTCTATTTAGAACGAGATATCAATTATGACTTAGTATCTGAGTTTTATAACAATCTTCATCAAACTAATGATGTAAGTTATAAAACAAAAGTTGCTGCACTCTTGATTTCAGTTCTCGCCTTCTTTCGATTATCTAGCTTGTCGTAGTGTTCAGAAATGTCTTTCCATATATCCCGACTTACTGCACTTTATCTTCACCCTTCGATGTCTCATCGACTCCATTTATGAGTATTTTTCGGACATCCTAGGTGGGCTAGATGAATTAGATGTTGATTTTCCTACTTTTGCAGCCTTGAGATTATCTCCTGATTACATTCTCTTTAAGATTGTCACAAACCGCTTCCACAATCACATCTAAACCCTTGTCCGAGATCCACCATATCATTGCTCGATGCATTATGGATTACGCTTGGCCCGACTTTGACATCTCGCCTAGCATCTATTCTTCGATCATCTCCTATAGTGAGCCAAACAACTTCACTGTTTATATGCCTTATGGGCATATAATTATAGATTGGCTCGAGACCCTTTAGATTGATGTCTCCAAGGGTAGAATAGTCAAGATGGTCAGATGACTGCAGACTTGGGAAACGGGCATTTTCCAAGTCCGGCATCATAGGACAGAATGGGGATTGGAAGGATGGGAGAGCACTAGGTGAGTTACCACGGCACCTCCACGACAAAGTTACGGTTGTTCTCGCTCCTCCCGCCGCTGACGATGGAGAGGCGATCCCGATCCGGCAGATCCCGATCGCTACCGGCAGATCGCCAGCCGGAGAGCCGCATTGATCAAGACGACGAGTTCTCGAGCTCCACGGCCGCGCTCGATCGACCGCTACGATGATCTACGCAGTCAGCAGTTGGCGACACATCAGGCGATTATGGGATGGATGGCCAGATACCCACCTCCGCAGTATTTCCGGGCTATCCATCCTCGAGCAGCGGCATGCCACCTCAGGGACCCACTCCTCCAACTGATGATGCTGATGCTCCTCATGATGAGGAGGTTGATTGGTACACATTGTTCTATGCTGTCTTTTTGATTATCTATGTTTTGGATGTTGTTTGTTGGATACTTATGTCTGACCTGGATACTTGCTGATTTCATATATTTATGCTGCTCATTTTCTTGTTTTTCTTTATGTTTCACTTCCTATTGGCTATTAATATGTTGTTCATATGTCATGTCTTGTATGTCTCTTATTTCTTTATCACTGTCTTATAATACACTTAGAGGGCATTCTAGGTGGATTAAGAAAAAGACAGTATGGATTAAGGGGGAGTCTTTTAACGTTTTCTTACCTAATTCGCACCTTTTTGGTCTTTGACAAAGGGGGAGAAGATAACTAAGTTTAGAGATAAATGAAAGTTTAGTTTTAGGGGAAGGATCTTGATTCCCCTATCCTTACATGGTGTTGTATCTGTCTTAGGGGGAGGATCTTGATTCCCCTATCCTTACATGGTGTTGTATCTGTCTTAGGGGGAGGATCTTGATTCCCCTAAAATTAGGGAAATATGAACATTTCTTATCTAAACTTAAATCGTGTTGACAACAATTTCTCTTGCAACAGCAAGATCAGAGTACAAGAAATACAGCAAGAAGCCAAGAACAATATGAATGTAAAAACACTGGTTTGCTTGCCTTCTCGTCGACTGTTGATGAAGCAGCAACTTCACGGATGCCAACCACAGCAGCAATTGATCAGTTGGAGACCCAGCCGAGGGAAGCTCACACGAAGCTTCAATAATGGAGAGCTCAGCAAAGCTCAGATCGCAAGGAGGAAGAAGAAGTTTTTCTTCTTTTTTTTTTTTTTTTTTTTCCATCCTTGCTCTTTTCTCCTGCAACTAAGGCAATACCTTTCTCTTTTTGACCCTTGTTAGCAAGTTCATGAAGTTCCATTTCACAAAAGAATTCATCTAATTTAACAATTGAAAGGTCCTTGGAGACCTTGTAGGCATCTACCATAGATGACCACAAGGCATTCCTCGGAAAGGCTTTGAGAGTGTACCTTACAAGATCGCGATTCTCTACACGTTCATCTACGGAATGAAGACCATTGATGATCTCTTTGAACCTTCCGTGTAGTTCACTTACCGTTTCGTTCTCCTTCATGGTGAGATTTTGTAGTTGGTTTAGGAACAAGTCTCTCTTGGCGATCCGAGAGTCTCGGGTTCCTTCTTGGAGCTCGATGAGCTTGTTCCACAAATCTTTTGCGCTCACAAATGGACCTACCTTGACAAGTTGATCTTTGGCTATCCCACATTGTAGAGTGACCATCGCCTTGGCATCGGCTTGTCCTTTGCGATTTTGCTCGGCGGACCACCTTGACGACTCTAGTTCCTTACCTTCTTCGTCCTTCGGGGGTGTGAACCCTTCCTTGACCGAGAACCACATGGAGATGTCGGTCTTGAGATAATACTCCATACGGCTCTTCCAATATTGGAAGTCCGCTCCGTCGAAGTAGGGTGGACGATTGGTGCTAAAACCTTTCTTCATAGCCATCTTCTTGCTCTTTAGGGTGTTAATCCGGATGAAGAGCGTCTCGCTCTGATACCACTTGTTAGGACCTTCGGATGGCTAGAGAGGGGGGGGGGGGTGTGAATAGCCTACTCTAAAACTTAATTAATCTCCTCACAAAAGTTTGTTAGCACAGCAGAAATAAGCAAAAGGAAAACTGATGCAAGGAAAAGAAACAACCCACCACTAACACAACAAGGATGTACGAGGTTCGGGGATAACTTGCCCCTACTCCTCGGCGTATCCGTAAGGTGGACGATCCCTTGATCTTTCGGTAGATCACACCCCGGACAGATTTCGGCTAAGTATTTCTCCTTCTCGGTGGAGTAACCTCTCCACAAAGTCTCAGAAAAGATTTGAAATGAAGCACAAGACTTACAAAGTTTAGTGGCTAAAAGGAATGAACAATAAACTTACAGCCACGATGAAAGCAAAGCGCAAAGACAGAAGAAGTTCCTCAGCCAAGAGCTCAAAAACACAGCACTCTTGCTTGATCGACAGAGAGTTTTTGAAAATCCTCACTCAAACCTCTCTTCTTCCTTTTTCTTATTCCTCTGCTTTCTCACTGTCTTCAGCCAGAGCCGAATCACTGTCACCTGTATCGAATCACTGCGACTAACTCAGGCGTCGCCAATCACTCTTCCTCCTCATCTGGTTCTCTGAACTCACACCAATACCATCCATGGTCTTCACTGGTGTCTCTGAGCTCGAACCAATAAGCAAGAGTCAAGCTGTTGCCAACTAATCGCAGCCAGTGAACGTTGACGCTCCAATTACACCATTTGCAGCGAAACACAGCAGAAAGAGCACTTGGTCTTATTCTTCTGATGGAGCTTAATTTGAATTTAAGCATTGGCACGACACCTGCAACCTGTAACTCAAAAAGCTTACAACAGATGGTTAGATCAGATGAATCAGAAATCGCATAGAAACAGCAGAAGACAAATGACATCGTTGTGGATCGGTCAACAGACCGATCCATAGTTCGACCGATCGGGACACATCCCGATCGACCGATGATATTGATCGGTTCTGGACCGATCAGTTTATAGGTGGATCGGTCCACGCATCGATCCCTATTGTTCAATCACATCGCTTCATCGATCGGTTATACCGATCAAATAACCTACGTAGCCGCGTGGTTACCGATGGTCACGAGACCGATCGATAACTATAGATCACCGATCGGTCGACGACCGATCCGCATACCAAAGATCACTAGATCGGCCAATGCACCGATCCAATGCCTCTCGTTGGTTTTAGAGCTTCCCACCCCTAAACCCTAACGCCTTCGTCCAGAACGAGCCACCGAGCCTCTCTCGACCTAGTCTGAGAACAAGCTACCGAGCCCTCTCCGACTTCCACGTCCGGTCGAGAACGAGCACCGAGCCCCTCTCGATCTAGTCCGAGAACGAGCCGAGCCTTCTCGACTTCGTCCGTCCCAGAACGAGCTACCGAGCCCTCTCGACCTGGTCCGAGAACAAGCTACCGAGCCCTCTCCGACTTCCACGCCCGGTCGAGAACGAGCTACCGAGCCCTCTCTCGACCTAGTCCGAGAACGAGTGCCGAGCCCTCTCCGATTGGTCCCGTCCAGAACGAGCCACCGAACCTCTCTCGACCTAATCTAGAGAACAAGCTACCGAGCCTCTCCGACTTCCACGCCCGGTCGAGAACGAGCCACGAGCCCTCTCTCGACCTAGTCTCGAGAACAAGCCGCCGAGCCTCTCTAACCTAGTCCGAGAACGAGCACCGAGCCCTCTCCGGCATGCCAAGTATCCGTACTTGGACTTTCCTCTCCACATGATCAACCTTGATCATTAATCACCGAAGTTTAATTAATATCGATACAAACTTAAATCGGTGTCAACATCAAAACAACAAAGTCGATCAGACAACAATCTCCCTTTGTTGTTTGACAACACGATTTAAGTTTAGATCAGAAATGTTCATATTTTCCTAATTTTAGGGGAATCAAGATCCTCCCCTTAAGACAAACCTCATATTACAAGGATAGGAGAATCAAGATCCTCCCCCTAAAGCCAAACTTTCATTTATCTCTAAACTTAGTTATCTTCTCCCCCTTTGTCAAACACTGAAAAGGTGCGAATTAGGTAAGAAAACGTTAAAGGACTCCCCCTTAACCCATACTGTCTTTTTCTTAATCCACCTAGAATGCCCTCTAAGTGTATTATAAGACAGTGATAAAGAAATAAGAGACATACAAAACATGGCATATGAACAGCATATTAATAGCCAATAGGAAGTGAAACATAAAGAAAAACAAGAACATGAGCAGCATAAATATATGAAATCAGCAAGTATCCAGGTCAGACATAAGTATCCAACAAACAACATCCAAAACATAGATAATCAAAATGACAGCATAGAACAATGTGTACTAATCAACCTCCTCATCATGAGGAGCATCAGCATCATCAGCTGGAGGAGTGGGTCCCTGAGGTGGCATGCCGCTGCTCGAGGATGGATAGCCCGGGAAATACTGCGGAGGTGGGTATCTGGCCATCCATCCCATAATCGCCTGATGTGTCGCCAACTGCTGACTGCGTAGATCATCGTAGCATTGGTCAATCCGAACGCGCAGCCCGTGGAGCTCAGCAACCAGTAGCTCATCGTGCTGATCAATGCGGCTCTCCAGCTCGGCGATCTGCCAGCGCAGATCAGGATCTACCTCTCCATCGTCAGCAGCAACAGCAGGAGGTGCAGCAACAGGAACAGCCGCAACCTGTCGTGGAGGTGTCCGTGGTAACTCACCTAGTGCTCTCCCATCCTTCCACCGAACCTCCCCATTCTGTCCTATGATGCCAGACTTGGAAAATGCCCGTTTCCCAAGTCTGCAGTCTTGCCTGACCATTTTGACTATTCTACCCTTGGAGACATCAATCTGAAGGGTCTCGAGCCAATCTGTAATTATATGCCCATAAGGCATATAAACAGTGAAGCTGTTTGGCTCACTATAGGAGATGATCGAAGAATAGATGCTAGACATGATGTCAAAGTCGAGACGCCGACGCAATCCATAAAGCATCAGGCAATGATATGGTCGGATCTCAGACAAGGGTTTAGATGTGATTGACATAAGGCAGTTTGTGACAATCTTAAAGAGAATGTAATCTGGGGCAGATAATCTCAAGGCTGCAAAAGTAGGAAAATCAACATCTAATTCATCTAGCCCACCCAGTCTAGGATGTCCGAAGAAATACTCATAAATGGAGTCAGATGAGACATCAAAGGGTGAAGATAAGGGGTCTGGTAAGTCAGGATATATGGAAAAGACATTTCCTGAACACCTACGGCAAGCTAGATAATCAAAGAAGACTGAGAAACTGAAATCAAGAGTCTGCTTAGCAACTTTTGTTCTATAACTTACATCATTAGTTTGATGAAGATTGTTATAAAACTCAGATACTAAGTCATAATTGATATCTCGTTCTAAATAGACAAGTGAATCAAGTTTGTAATAGGCAATGATTTCTGACACAGATGGACAAAATTTGTCCATGAATTTTCGATCCACAGACCTACAAGGGAGCAATTTGAAGTTCCGTTGTTTAAAGGCTGGTTCAAAATGGTGGTTTGGGAATCTCCCGGAGACAGATGGTTGAGGTCAGGAGGGAGCCTTAGTCTTAGACTTCTCAGGCGACTTAGAGGTTCCTTCACCCACTTGTTTCTTCCTAAGGTTTAACAATGTGATACAATGGGGCAAATAAGTGAGCACCGGAGCCACCAACAACCGAAAGCCAAAACAAAATGCACAGATACGGTGAGAAATGAAACTAAAATGCCAAGGTGAGTAGTTCTAGGGAAGTATGGAGTTACCTTGGTGCCATTGAAGTATCTTTTGGCTAGGGCTTTGGCTAGGGCTTCGGCGTGCAAAGAGAAGAGAAGAGTTGAGGTGTAGGAAAGTGTCGGCTAGGGCTTCAGCGTGAAAGGAGAAGAGAAAGGATCGGGAAGATTTAAGAGAGATCGGCTAGGGTCCAGGTGTTGAAGTGATCGGACGGCTGCCCGATCAGGAGATATCAGAAACTTCTTGATCGGTCACCAATCCGATCACGGAACCTCCTGATCGGTCTTTGGACCGATCAGGAAACCTCCTGATCGGTCTGGGCTACTCTGTGTACCAGACTGACCTGATCGATCCCCGGACCGATCAGGGAACTCCTGATCGGTCTGTAGACCGATCAGTAGGCTTCCTGACGTACAAAACGAACCTGATCGATCCCTGGACCGATTAAATTACAAACAGAAGGGTTTGGAGAGATTTTTGGATCGGTCGACAGACCGATCCACCTTCTCCTGATCGGGCTGTAGACCGATCAGTGTCTGATACTGAAGTTTCTCCAGTAATTTCAGTAACTTAAATTCGTAGAGGTGTTCGATAATTCGTAGAAGTTTCTCGAGTAAAACTTCCAAATTCAGTACCTAGAACCTAAAGAATCTACAAGCATAACTATTTCCTAAAGATTATGGTCTGAAATTGTTTATAGCCCGAAAGTTTCAGACATTTAGAAAAACATACAACTCAAGGCTTGAAAACTGAAATTTTCGACCTTGTTATGTTCAGTTTCAAGTTTGTCAAAATATAACTAAATTGCTATCATTATTTCAAGGACTTGTCCTAGTTTCAATCAAAATCATGAAAAGTATCGATCAAAGGTATCAAACAGTCTATCAACCAAAGTTACATAATTTCTAGGTAAAGGTCCAACCAAGTTTCCTTGGTTGGAATATATGAGTAAGATCTAGGAACCAAATACACATGAATTATGTAATGGTCTTCCCCATACTCAATTTATGTCTCTTCAACCTAATTATTCAAGGGATGCATGATACATTTTGAATAATTCGGCTGATCCTAGCATCTCACCCCATTTCTAGCAAACAAAAATAATTTGTTAAACCTTATAGTTTGTGTGAGATGTTCCCAAGTTGCCCAAATTAATTTTCTTTTTTTTTCTTATCGTTTTAATTGTCCTTATTGATCACGACGTGGTCCTAATGACCTATTGAGCCAAACACATTCCCAATTCTCTCCTCAAATGACCAAATTCATTTTCCGGAAGAGGTTTGGTGAAAATATCGGCTAAGTTTGACTTTGACTCAACATATGTGAGTGCAATGTCTCCCCTAGCTACGTGATCTCAAATGAAGTGATGACGCATTTTAACATGTTTGGTCCTTGAATGATGGACTGGATTTTTTGTTAGGTTTATTGTGCTGATGTTATCACACAACACTTGCACTCCCTTATATGAAAGCCCATAATCTTCTAGGATGTGGATCATCCACAACAATTGTGATACACTCTCTCCCATGGCAATGTATTCAGCCTCGGTTGTGGAGAGAGCAACGCAATGTTGCTTCCGACTTGACCAACTAACCAATGATGAACCTAAAAATTGGCAACCCCCACTAGTGCTTTTCCGATCCAATTTGCACCGAGCATAATCGGAGTTGGTATAACCTATCAAATCAAAAGACTCAGTACGAGGGTACCAGAGACCAAATCTAATTGTGCCCTTAAGGTATCTCAGAATTCTCTTAACTGCAATTAAATGAGATTCCTTGGCACATACTTGATATCTAGCGCACATGCCCACAGCAAAAAGTATGTCCGGTCGACTAGCTGTGAGATATAGAAGACTACCGATCATGCTTCTATATTGCGTTAGATCAACTGGTTTTCCATTCTCATCATTGTCAAGGCGAGTGTTCGTCGCCATTGGAGTGGATACTTCCTTAGAGTCACTCATTTTGAATTTCTTGAGCATCTCTTGAGTGTATTTTGTTTGATGGACATAAATGTCATCTCGAGTTTGTTTGATTTCAAATCCAAGGAAGAATGTCAATTCTCCCACCAGACTCATCTCAAACTCACTTTCCATGTGAGTGATAAATTCATTCAAATAGTCCTTATTATTTGAGCCACAAATTATGTCATCGACATACACCTGAGCTACAAATATGTTTTCACTATCTCTACGCAGAAATAGTGTTGGGTCTATTTGACCTCTTACAAAACCCTTTTCTAGTAAGTAAGTTAACAACCTTTCGTACCATGCTCGAGGTGCTTGTTTAAGCCCATAAAGAGCTTTCTTGAGCTTGTACACGTGGTTTGGAGCTTCGGTATTCACAAACCCCGGTGGTTGTTCAACATAGACCTCTTCTTTAATGAAACCATATAAGAAAGCCGATTTAACGTCCATTTGATAGAGCTTGAAGTCTCTATGTGCAGCAAAAGCTAGCATTAAACGAATGGACTCTAATCGAGCCACGGGAGCATAAGTCTCATCATAATCGAGGCCTTCGACTTGACTATAGCCCTTGGCTACAAGTCTTGCCTTGTTTCTTACGACTTCTCCCTTTTGGTTTAACTTATTTTTGAAGACCCATTTGGTTCCAATAATGGTGGTCTTCTTAGGTCTAGGAACTAAGTCCCACACTTGGCTCCTTTCAAATTGACCTAACTCATCTTGCATAGCTATGATCCAATCAGGATCATGCAATGGCTCATCAACTAATTTTGGTTCGATTTCTGAGATCAAGGCGACCTCATTAGACTCATTTCTAAAGAATGATCTAGTCCTAACCCCTTGTTGAATGTCTCCCACAATCTGGTCTTGGAGATGACTAAAGGCTATCCTAGATTGCCTTGGTGTTGGTGGTGCCTTATGAGTAGTCTCACTAGACACAGGCAAGGGCTCAGTATCAAGCAAAGGATCAGACTGAGCCCTCTCTTGCCTTTGCTCATCATCATCGGAGTCAATTTCGTCTCTTTCTATGTTTTGATCATTTAAACTTAGATTTCTAAGTTCAAATTGAATTTCTCCTACATCCCTTGATTGATCATTTGATTTAGGAATTTCTTCAAATGCTACATCCGAGGACTCTTCAATCAATTTAGTCCTATTGTTGTAGACTTGATAGGCTTTGCTGATGAGAGAGTACCCGACTAGTATCCCTTCGTCAGCCTTAGCCGTGAACTTTCCAAGATGATCCTTGATGTTCAAGATAAACACCTTACAACCAAACACCCTAAGATGTTTAATTGTAGGGGGTTTCCCAAACCAAAGTTCATGGGGAGTCTTTCCTAAAAACCTATGTATCAAGACTCGGTTTTGCACATAGCAAGCGGTATTTACAGCTTCAGCCCATAAGTAGCTCGATAGTGAGTACTCATTGAGCATGCTTCGTGCAGCCTCTTGCAAGACTCGGTTCTTTCTCTCCACAACTCCATTTTGTTGTGGGGTCCTTGGAGTAGAGAACTCATGCCTATATCCTTTTTCTTGACAAAATTCTAAAAATCTATGATTTTGAAATTCTCCACCATGATCACTTCTAATTGTTTTAATTGTTGTTGATTTTTCATTTTCAGTTCTTTTACAAAAAGAAACAAAAACATCTATGGTTTGATCCTTATTTTTCAAAAAGAAAGTCCATGTATATCTAGTAAAATCATCAATGATCACTAAGCAGTATCTACTTCCATTCAATGAAATAACATTACTGCAATCAAACAAATCCATATGCAATAAATCTAAAGCAGTAGATGTACTTACAGCGCTTTTACCTTTATGAGACGCTTTTGTTTGCTTACCCTTTTGACATGCATCACATAATTTTGTCTTTTGGTACTTGATGCTTGGTAAGTCTCGCACTAATCCTTTGTTGGCCAGCTTTCGAATATTCTTCATGTTTACGTGGGCCAACCTCCTATGCCACAGCCATGATTCTTCTTCTTTTGACATGAAACACTTAGCAGAGGCATTAGTAGCACTTTTAAAAAATACTTGATAAATGTTATCTACCCTTGTGCCTACTAGTACCGTGTCAAGTGTGTCAATGTGTTTGACCAAACATTGACTTGAATGAAACTCAATTGTGCAACCCGTATCACACAATTGGCTGACACTTAGGAGATTAAAGGTCATCCCCTTGACTAGAAGGACATTTTTGATTTGAAGACATTCGGATATATGAATATCTCCAACTCCTATAACCTTAAGGCTACCATTATTACCAAAGGACACATTACCTCTATTTTTGTTTTGAAGGGTAGTAAAGAGTGACTTGTCCCCGGTTATGTGCTTGGAGCATCCACTATCAACAAACCAAGTTGATAGATGCTCCCCCTTGACAAATGCCTACAAGACACGAAAGATAGATGTTTTAGGCACCCAAATCTTGGGACCTAATGCATCTACAATGAAAGACCTAGGAACCCATGCCTTGGTCACACCCTTCCTAGTCTCATGAACCCTAGAAGCATGTGATCTATGAAATTGGGTTCTAGACACTAGGGAAATGAAACTAGACTCCTTAGGTTGATATCCTAACCCAGCCTTGTTGTAGACCGCCCTTTGGGCATTTAGAATCATATCTAAGGTCTTAGAGCTAGTTGAGAATTTCTCAAGCATTTTCTTGAGTTTCTCAACTTCACTCTTTAAGACTTTATTTTCATCCTCAAGAAGCTCTTGATGTAGGTCATCAACCTCATCTTCCCTAAGAGTCTTCAAGTGTTCTACTTCATCTTTTAATGATTTGATTTCAATTTTTGATTTCTTAAGCAAAGTAGATAAATGTGCAATAGTTTTATAGCATTTTTCTAAGTGAGGAGAAGTTACCTCTTCATCATCCGAAGATGATGAAGCCGCGGCTGATGTATCACTTCCGGAATCCGATTCCTCCCTTGCCATGAGCGCTAATTGATGAGTGCTTTTCTCCTTCTTCTCTTCCTCCGATGAGCTTGAGGAGGATTTATCTCAAGTAGCTTTGAGAGCTTTCTTCTTCTTGGCCCTTTCCTCCTTCTTCTTGAGTTTTGGACACTCGCTCTGATAGTGTCCTTTCTTGCTACACTCATAACACGTAACATTAGTCTTATCAACATTTTGATCAATAGACTTACCTTTCCCTTTGTATCTCCGGCTCCTTCTCATGATTCTCCTTACGAAGTTGGCCATCTTGCTTGATGATGATCCACCTTCATCATCGGACTCGGAGGAGGATGAGGATGTAGGAATCTCTTTCCGAAAGAGATACCAAAGATAACTAAGTTTAGAGATAAATGAAAGTTTGGCTTTAGGGGGAGGATCTTGATTCCCCTATCCTTACATGGTGTTGTATCTGTCTTAGGGGGAGGATCTTGATTCTCCTAAAATTAGGGAAATATGAACATTTCTGATCTAAACTTAAATCGTGTTGTCAAACAACAAAAAGGGGGAGATTGTTAATACAGTCTGACCTGGCTGTTGTTTTGATGTTGACACTGATTTAAGTTTGTATCAGATATTAATTAAACTCAGACTGATTAATGATCAAGGTTGATCATGAGGAGAGGAAAAGTCCAAGTACGGATAATTGGCACGCGAAGTCGGAGAGGGCTCGAGCCTGCCTCCGGACTAGGTCGAGAGGGCTCGCACTGCTCTCCGGACTCAGGTCGAGAGGGCTCGGTAGCTCATTCTCCGGACGCGTGGAAGTCTGAGAGGGCTCGGTAGCTTGTTCTCCGAACTAGGTCCGAGAGGGCTCGATAGCTCGCTCTGGACCAAGTCGGAGAGGGCCTCGGCACTGTTCTCGGACTAGGTCGAGAGGGCTTGTAGCCTGCCTCGGACCCGGACGTGAAGTCGGAGAGGGCTCTGAGCTTGTTCTCCGCACTAGGTCGAGAGGGCCGGTAGCTCGTCTCCGGACCGGACAAGTCGGAGAGGGCTCGGCACTGTTCTCCGGACTCAGGTCGAGAGGGCTCTGAGCTCGTTCTCGACCCGACGCCAAGTCGGAGAGGGCCTCGGTAGCTTGTTCTCCGATCAGGTCGAGAGGGCTCGGTAGCTCGTTCTCCGGACCAGAAGGCGTTAGGGTTTAGGGGGGAAGCTCTAAAACCAACAGAGGCATTGGATCGGTCTGCATTGACCGATCCGATATTGTCGTTCGACGGCTCTGTCGACCGATCCGGTGATACCTTAGTTATCACCGACCTGGCTGTTGTTTTGATGTTGACACCGATTTAAGTTTGTATCAGATATTAATTAAACTCGGACTGATTAATGATCAAGATTGATCGTGTGGAGAGGAAAAGTACAAGCACGGATACTTGGCACGCGAAGTCGGAGAGGGCTCGGTAGCTCATTCTCCTGACTAGGTCGAGAGGGCTCGGCACTGC
This sequence comes from Zingiber officinale, assembly GCF_018446385.1. Classification (NCBI taxonomy): domain Eukaryota; kingdom Viridiplantae; phylum Streptophyta; class Magnoliopsida; order Zingiberales; family Zingiberaceae; genus Zingiber; species Zingiber officinale. Next base: position 134,588,166 of record NC_055987.1, read on the forward strand.
CTCCGGACTAGGCCGAGAGGGCTCGATGGCTCGTTCTCACCCGAGCGTGGAAGTTGGAGAGGCCTGAGCTTGTTCTCCGGACTAGGTCGAGAGGGCCTGGTAGCTCGCTCTCTGACCGGACCAAGTCGGAGAGGGCTCGGCGGCTCTCCGCACTCAGGCCGAGAGGGCTTGGTAGCTCGTTCTCTGACCCGGACGTGGAAGTCGGAGAGGGCTCGGTAGCTTGTTCTCCAGACTAGGTCAGAGAGGGCTCGGTAGCTCGTTCTCTGGACCGGACGAAGTCGGAGAGGGTTCGACAGCTCGTTCTCCAGACTAGGTCAGAGAGGGCTCGGTAGCTCGTTCTCTGACCCGGACGTGGAAGTCGGAGAGGGCTCGGTAGCTTGTTCTCCAGACTAGGTCAGAGAGGGCTCGGTAGCTCGTTCTCTGGACCAGGAAGACGTTAGGGTTTAGGGTTGGGAAGCTCTAAAACCAACAGAGGCATTGGATCGGTCTGTTGACCGATCCAGTGATACTTTGGCTGTCTGGATCGGTCTGTCGACCGATCCAGTGATACCTTAGTTATCACTGACCTGGCTATTGTTTTGATGTTGACACTGATTTAAGTTTGTATAAGATATTAATCAAACTCAGACTGATTAATGATCAAGGTTGATCATGTGGAGAGGAAAAGTCCAAGTACGGATACTTGGCACGCGAAGTCGGAGAGGGCTCGGTAGCTCGTTCTCCGGACTAGGTCAAAGAGGGCTCGGCAGCTTGTTCTCCAGACTAGGTCAGAGAGGGCTCAGTAGCTCGTTCTCTAACCCGGACGTGGAAGTCGGAGATGGCTCGGTAGCTTGTTCTCCAAACTAGGTCAGAGAGGGCTCGGTAGCTCGTTCTCTGGACCAGACGAAGTTGGAGAGGGCTCGGCAACTCGTTCTCCAGACTAGGTCAGAGAGGGCTCGGTAGCTCGTTCTCTGACCCAGACGTGGAAGTCGGAGAGGGCTCGGTAGCTTGTTCTCCAGACTAGGTCAGAGAGGGCTCGGTAGCTTGTTCTCCAGACTAGGTCAGAGAGGGCTCGGTAGCTCGTTCTCTGGACCAGGAAGACGTTAGGGTTTAGGGCTGGGAAGCTCTAAAACCAACAGAGGCATTGGATCGGTCTGTTGACCGATCTAGTGATACTTTGGCTGTCTGGATCGGTCTGTCGACCGATCCAGTGATACCTTAGTTATCTGATCGGTCTCGTGACCGATCAGTAACCACACAGCAGCTTTCTGTGGGTTATCTGATCGGTCTGGTGATCGATCAGTAAGAAGCGATGTGATTCAGAACAATAGGGCGATCGGTCTGTGGACCGATCCACCTATTCAGAACAATAGGGCGATCGGTCTGTGGACCGATCCACCTATAGGTGGATCGGTCCACAGACCGATCAGTATCATCCCAGACCGATCAGGATGTGTCCTGATCGGTCCAGAGGGCTATGGATTGGTCTATTGACCGATCCACAACGATGTCGTTTGTCTTCTGCTGTTTCTCTGCGATTTCTGATTCATCTGATCTAACCATCTGCTGTAAGCTTTTTGAGTTACAGGTTGCAGGTGTCGTGCCAATGCTTAAATTCAAATTAAGCTCCATCAGAAGAATAAGACCAAGTGCTCTTTCTGCTTTGGAGCGTCAACGTTCACCGGCTACGATCAGTTGGCAACAGCTTGACTCTTGCTTATTGGTTCGAGCTCAGAGACACCAGTGAAGACCATGGATGGTATTGGTGTGAGTTCAGAGAACCAGATGAGGAGGAAGAGTGATTGGTGATGCTTGAGTTGATCGCAGTGATTCGATACAGGTGACAGTGATTCGGCTCTGGCTGAAGACAGTGAGAAAGCAGAGGAATAAGAAGAAGGAAGAAGAGAGGTTTGAGTGAGGATTTTCAAAAACTCTCTGTCGATCAAGCAAGAGGTTACTGTTTTTGAGCTCTTGGCTGAGGAGCTTCTTCTGTCTTTGCGCTTTGCTTTCATCGTGACTGTAAGTTTATTGTTCATTCCTTTTAGCCACTAAACTCTGTAAGTCTTGTGCTTTATTTCAGATCTTTTCTGAGACTTTGTGGAGAGGTTACTCCACCGAGAAGGAGAAATACTTAGCCGGAATCTGTCCGGGGTGTGATCTACCGAAAGATCAAGGGATCGTCCACCTTACGGATACGCCGAGGAGTAGGGGCAAGTTATCCCCGAACCTCGTACATCCTTGTTGTGTTAGTGGTGGGTTGTTTCTTTTCCTTGCATCAGTTTTCCTTTTGCTTATTTCCGCTGTGCTAACAAACTTTTGTGAGGAGATTAATTGAGTTTTTAGAGGAGGCTATTCACACCCCCCCTCTCTAGCCATCCGAAGGTCCTAACACTTTTAACTCGTGAGATCTAGTGTTTTGAGATGTATCATTGATTAGAGCTTGGGGCGGCTTGTCGGCATGACTCCTTCAACACTCAAGTCAGTCACTGAGAAGGGGAAAGAAAACGAAGTAAAGAAGAAGAGGAGAGGAGTTTGGTGGAGAAGAGATGCTTCCGCTTGAGAGAAGAAGACCGATGTACCTAGAATTTACCATTCATGGTGATTATATAGTTGTTAGAAGGAAATCTCCACGTCACCTGCTTCCATGCCTGTCTACTTCTTCCCGCTTGAGTCAGTGAAGACAGATTTGTGATGATCTGTTATTGTTCTTCTAATCCTTGATTGCCACTTGGGGTGAAGAAGGCCTCAAGAGAACCATTTCTGACACCCATTACTCATCTCTCCATTCATTGATTGTCATGTACTATGAAGAAGGAATCAAGGGAGTCGCCTCTGACATCCATTACTTGTCTCTCCATTCATTGATTACCACGTACTAATAACCAAAAGCTTCACCACACTTGAAATATGACAAAAGGATTTATTTTACTAAGTGAAGCGATCCTCAATGCTCAGAAGAACTTAATAATATTGCTCTGTGGAATTTTCGTTATATTGCTCTGCGGAACTCAATGATGTTTTCACTTTAGTGTTATTGCTCGATAGACATCAATGATATTACTCTACGGAGTTTAGTATTTTTGTTCAGTGGACATCAATGATGTTACTCTGTGAAATTTAGTATTATTTCTCTATGGATCTCAATGATGTTACTTTGCAGAATTTAGTATTATTGCTTGGCAGATCTCAATAATGATACTCCGTGAAACTTAGTATTATTGCTCAGTGGACCTCGATGATGTTACTCTGCGAAACTTTGTATTATTGCTTTGTGGACCTCGATGAGATTACTCTGCGGAATTTAGTATGATTGTTAGGCGGACCTCAATAATGTTACCCTGCGGAACTTAGTATTATTGCTCGGTGGACCTTGATGATGTTTCTTAGTAGACTTTAATGTCATTGCTCGGCGAATCTCAATAATGTTACTCTGCAAAACTTAATATTATTGCTCGGTGGACTTCGATGATGTTACTCTGCGGAATTTAGTATTATTGCTCGGTGGACCTCAGTAACATTGTTTTGCGGAGCTTCGATGATATTGCTTGGCAGACCTTCAGTAATGTCGCTGGGTGAAACTCTATCACTATTACTCTGCAAAACTTTGGTTATATTTCTGGCAATATTTATTTACCCCATGGGACGGAACCTAGCTATATTACCAGAGAGAACCTCACTATATTACTCAAGGTAAACCCAACAACCATCAGATGTTCCTCCTTTAAGTTAGACTGAAGAGCGAAGTCGAATGAAATCTGATTAAATGTTCAAAGATAATATTTTCAGAAAAAAAAACCCCGGCTACCATTAGATGTATATATAGAAAAAAAAATGAGCGTTGCCCAACGTTTTAAAAATTGAATATTGGCCACGTTCACTAACTTTTCTATTTGGCAACGTTGGCCAATTGAAAATCAATGCAAATGTTAATAAATACATTGAATTTAAAATAAAAAAATTTTAAAAAAATAAAGAGAAAGCTGTAGCATAGGTGGGCCCCTACTACCGGTCCACCAGCTAGGCACACTCGTTGTGATGTAGCCGTAAGCTGGATAACCCATTTTACTTTTATTTAAAAAAAAATAGAAACAACTAAGCAAAACTTTTTGCCCGGTGATTTCAATCCCCATCCCCTCCCAGTGGTGGAGATTTGGGATTCGGGGATATTTAGAGAAATACCCTCCAAATATCTCGTATTGTGGATGCTCTAAGAAAAAGTTGGTAGATGCAGCAAACACAAATATCAGTTAATTAAGGCTAGTCTAACACATGTCAATCTGGAAATTAGCATATAATCGAGTTACCAACAAGTCTAAACACAAAATATTATAAAACCATAACTTCTAGGTCATCATTTAAATAAAGACATTAATGAAGACTAGAAGCTGATTTTTCGAAACCACATTTAAACCCTTGAAACTAACATCTATAATTAGATTTGAAGAACCAAAAAGTTGTAACCTGATAGATCTATCTGTTCTATTTTTCTTTAAGTACCATTCATCAATCACTGATTAGTCTATTGTTTTTGTGAAAATTTTATCCATTTTTTTATTACATAGATAACACTAATGACAATAATGGAAAATAATCTCAAATTGATTTTAATCAATTGAGATTTATTATATTTGACATCACGATCAAAATCAAAATCGATATGAATCAAATAACAAAAATAATACTTCCAAATCTATTATATTCATTACTATGCTTATAATTGTATACCATATTTAATCTTTCCATTATTGTTTAGACAATTTGTATAAATAAGTCTATTGACTTTAGTAAATAACAGATCAAAAAATTAATTCCTCCCAATTTTCTCCCAATTAGTCTATTTCCTCCCAATTTTCTTCTTTCGAATTTTTGTTACAACAGCTATAGGAGTTTCTACATTTTGATATCATCGTCTATAGTGCAGCAACCTCGACAACTTCGACAACGACAACAACAGTTTCGATAGTAGCAGCTTTTCTTTTCCTTTCATCAACAACTCTTTTCCGTCAATGACAGCAACTTCAACAACGTCAATTATAGCAAGGCGGAGTTGTTATATGTTCCTGTTATTTTTCTCTTCGTTCTGTTTTTTTCCCCTTCCCCATTCTACCAAAAAAAACAAAAAAAAAACCTAAAAAAAACCAGAAAGCAGAAAAAAAACAGAAAAAAATGTCTTCTTTCAGTTCTACTGAGATCCTGCATCATCACAAAATATCTCCTTGTCTTTTCATATGGTTCCTTCTTTTTCCATTAAACTTGACCATGATAACTATTTACTATGAAAATTGCAATTTCTTCTTTACTTTGCGTTCATGACTTACTTGGTCATGTTGATGGTACTTCATCTCCACCTCGAAAAGATGATCCATCATATGCTATTTGGTTTAAGAAGGATCAATTAGTCTTGACTTGGTTAATCTCATGAGCCTATACTTCCCGTACTCGTTAGCCTCAACACCTCTGGTCAAGTTTGGGAAGCTCTTGATCATTCTTTTACACCCCACTCTCAAGCATGGATTCTCCAACTTCATCTACAATTACAGTCTGTGCAACGAGGAGATGCTTCTATTAATGACTATATGCAATTAGTCAAGACCATTGCTAACAACCTAGTTGCAATTGAACATTTGGTCTCTGATCCAGAACTATTAATGCATGTTCTTGCAGGTTTGAGTTTTCAATATAATAACTTTGTTCCCAGTGTGACGACTCGCATAGATCAAGTGTCACTTGGAACTCTTCATGGTATACTATCTTCTTATGAAAGACTTCTACAAATACAATCTCAAAGGGTGTCAAATTCTCTGCCTTCATCGACACACATGATTAGCAAAACTCCACAACCTGATCAACATAATCATCCTCCTCCCAAACATGGTCATCAAAATCAGATTGGAGGTTTTAGAGGCCAAGGTCGAGGGCGCTGTCAGATTTGCTTCAACTATGGTCATTATGCTCAAAATTGTTATAAAAGATATTATTCAAATTTTTGAGGAGGACCTGTATCATCAAATCGACTCCCTCCCACATCTTGACAATCTAGTACTCAATTATCTCATTCTGGAGCATTCTCACTCTCCATCCCTCCTAATGCAACGTCATCGATTCCTAAAACGCCAGGATGACATCCAGATTCTGGAGCGAGTCATCATGTTACACCGGAGTATGATATTCTTGTCGAAGCTTCGCCTTATCATGGACCGACATGGTACAAATACACAATGACTTAGGTTTGCAAATTGCTCACATTGAAAATACATCCTTTCATTCATATGGTCATACTTTTCGCATACATAACACTCTTCATGTTCCTTCTATCACTAAAAATTTACTTTCCATATGTCAATTTGCTCTTGATAATAATGTGTTTTTTAAATTTCATCCTCATCATTATCTTGTGAAGGATCTCGCGACATGAACTATTTTACTCCAAGGGGACACTAAAAATGGTCTTTATCATCTTCAACCCACTTCTCTCAAAACCTTTGTTGGAGAACGTACGGATAAATTCTCTTGGCATGCGCGTCTTGGTCATCTGCCTCTATATCTTGTTCATGATATTATTTATCGTTTTGGTTTACCAACTTTTTTAGCGTCATCATCTCATTTATATGAAGCTTGTATGAAAGCAAAATCTCATAAACAACCTTTTGTATCCTTTACTCGTAACTCTAGTTTTTCTTTAGAAATTATTCACTTTGATTTATGGGGTCCTGCTCCTATTCTTTCTAATCAGGGTTCTCTTTACTATGTTATTTTAATTGATAACTTTAGCAAGTTCATTTGGATATTTCCTATAAAAAGAAAATATGATCTCTTTGATATTTTTTACTGTTTTCAAAGGCATGTTGAGTGTTATTTTGATCATAAAATACTCTCCCTTCATTCTGATTGGAGTGGAGAGTATCAAGCGCTTCATCATCATCTTACTTCCTCTGGCATCCTCCATCGAGTCTCTTGTCCCCACACTCCTGAACAAAATGGATCCACTGAGAGAAAACATCATCATGTGGTTGAAACTGCCTTAGCTCTTCTTAATCATGCCTCAATTCCACTTAAATTTTGGGATGATGTCGTCCAAATCGCAGTCTATCTTATCAATCGTTTACCCACTCCGCTACTTTAAAACAAGTGTCCCTTGGAAAGATTTTATAATCGTCCTCCAGATTACTCTTTCTTCTGTATCTTTGGTTACACATGTTAACCTTGGTTACAACCTTACTCTAAACACAAGTTAAACCGTCGCTCTCAACAATGTATTTTTCTTGGTTATAGTAATTTGTATCATGGGTACCGTTGCCTCCATATTTCGACCTGATGGATATATATTTTTCGACATGTTACTTTTGATGAATCTCTTTTTCCGTTTACAGTTGCTACCTCAAATCCTCCTTCAGATAATCAAGGAACCTATCTAATATCACCGAATAATATACTAGAATCCCAACAGATTACTTCATCAAGACATATTGAAAGTACCAGGAGATGGTATATTGGGTCATGCTCTATCTCCACAAATTCTTGTAGACTCAACAGCTAATGGTGATCCACTCTCTAGTTCTGATTTCAATTCGTCTAACCACTCATCTCCAAGTAGCTTTGATGATGATACTCCTTGGCAAATGTTTCCTCTAAGCAATATTTATGCACGATGTCAACCAGTTTCCACTTGTTATCCTCTTCCATATGCTCTTATTACTTCTTCAAATTTTGTTGAACCTTCTAGCTTTACATAGGCAGTCAAAGATCCAAATTGACGTGCTGCGATGACTATAGAGTTTGATGCCCTTCTTCGCAATGCAACTTGGAGCTTAATTCCTCGTACTCCATCTATGAATATTATGGGCTCTAAATGAGTTTACAAAATTAAGTATCGTGCAAATGGATCTATTGAACATTACAAAACTTGCCTTGTTGCTAAAGGCTTAAATCAATAAGTAGATATTGACTTCAATGATACTTTTAGTCCAGTCGTTAAAATTACAACTATTAGATTGCTACTATCTATAGTTGTTAGCTCCAATTGGCCGATACGACAATTAGATGTTTCCAATACTTTCCTTCATGGACACCTTAAAAAAAACTATTTTTATGGAACAACCACTTGGATTCATCCACTCGCAACTTCCAAGTGTGTCGACTTCAAAAATCTATATATGGTCTTCGGCAAGCACCTCGTACATGGTTTCTATCGTTTATCTACCTGGCTTCATATTCAGGGATTTTCTAACTTAAAAACTGACTCTTTCCTATTCTACAAATGTAATGAGGAATTTTTAATATTTATTTTGATTTATGTGGATGATATCTTAATAACTGGTAGTGATCAAAACGGTATTACTACTTTACTCCATCTTCTTCGTCAAGAGTTTCCTATTCGAGATCTTGGCAATGCTCGTTTTTTCCTAAGTATAGAGTTTCTCTCCCATTCTGAAAGTTGTCTTCTCTCTCACAGCAAATATATTACTGGATTTCTACAACAAGCTAAAATGGATAGTGCACGTTCTATCTCCACACTAATCATTGAAGGTGGTTTCACTGCACCTTCATCCTCCTCTTCGGCTGACCTAGATCTACCGAAGCATTGTTGGTACTCTACAATATGTCACCATTATACGACCCGATATTGCTTTCGCTGTGAATCATGCTTGTAAATTTACGCATGCTCCTACTGAACACCATTGGGAAGGTGTTAAGAGAATTCTTCAATATCTCAAAGACACTATTTTACATGGTCTTCTTTTATATCGTTAATCCTCACGAGAGTTGATTGCTTACAGTGATGCAGATTGGGAGCTCCCGAAGATAAACGTTCTACTAGTGGATATGCCATATTTCTTGGGCAAAATCTTATTTCTTGGCTTTCAAAGAAGCAACCTACAGTCTCTTGCTCAAATACTAAAGCTAAATATAAAGCTATAGCTAATGCGACATTAGAAATTATTTGGCTACAATATCTTCTTTCAGAATTACACTTTTCCTCAACTGCTACGCCCAAAATCTGGTGTGATAATATTATAGCAACTTATCTTGCGACAAATCCTATTTTTTATGCTCATATAAAGCATGTAGAGATTGATTTCCATTTTGTTCGTGAGCATATGACGACTCGACAACTTTCAGTTTTTTACATCTCTACTGAAGATTAAATTGCTGATATTTTTACCAAGTCATTATCCAGACAACATTTCACCAAATTAGCATTAAACTCAATGTTCAGACACTTTCGTTGAGTTTGTCGGAGGTAATGATAATAATGAAAAATAATTTCAAATTGATTTCAATCAATTGAGACGTATTATATTTGACATCACAATCAAAATCAAGATTAACATGAATCAAATAGCAAAAATAATACTTCTAAATCTATTATATTCATTACTATGTTTATAATTGTATATCATATTTAATCTTTCCATTATTATTTAGATAACTTGTATAAATAATCTATTGAATTTAGTAAATAACATATCAAAGAATTAATTCTCTATTCTATTTCTTTTCCTTATCTATTAGTTTCAACAAACACAACCAAAATAGATGAATATATGAATCCTCACACAAGTAATTGTGATGATTTCTTCTCCTTTGTTTTTTCAAAAAAAAAAATATTGTTTACAAAATGGAAGCAAGTGGCAAACAGAGAAAAGGCAAAATTCTGTTCGATTAGACTTGAGAAGAAACACTTCAAGTGAAAATGCTTGATAGGAAATCCCACTTCTGAGATACAAACAAGCTAGCAGGATTGGAAATAAGAAACATCAGCTTCTCGGAAGTATTGCATCCAGTAAAATAAGAGCAATTTGGAAACAAACTTAAAACATTAAGCTAGACTTGGAGATCCTAAAAAGTCAGCAACAAGAAATAAGAAACGATCGATAATACTCAAAAATGTCAGGTAATTAAGAAGCCAATCAGATGCTTAGCAACCCGGAACCTCAAATCCGAAACAAGAAAGAGCTACAGACGGTGTACCACAAGGACGTCAAAGAAACTGACATACCTTAGCAATCGAACCCGGCAACAGATCCAATTAGCAGCGAAGAATGAATAAAATGGCGGACGGAAGAGTTAGTTAAAAGGATCTGAAGATTTCGCCCGAGCGGCCGCGTCAAAGAAAGAGACTTGTGCGGAAGCGGTAGGAAATCTAGGGCGAGAGTCTCGCGTCGAAAACTCTCTCCGAAACGTAGTCGTCGTCCTTAGTTGAATGGATCAAAGAAGACCGAGCACGGGCGGAAAGACGGGAATAGGCAAGGGAAATTGCTCCTCCACCTCGTGGACTGTGATCACTGCCAAAAAATTTGACCGTTGGGCGTCTCCTGTGATGAAGTCTGGCACAACTCAGGAACCCACGCGGTGGTTCAATGAACAATCATGTCGACGATTTGGGTAAGTAATAAGTTGAGTGCTAAATAAAATATGTTTTTAGATATATTAACTCGCTCTGCTAATTATGCGTAAATAAATAAATTATATATCTTATTTCTATGCAACTCCTCTACAAGTATGGAGGATGTGGTTCAATTACTTGGGCTACTTTTGTCTTTTTCTACAAGGCGTGGTGTAAGCTTGGATTGACTTCCCATGTTGTTTCGTTTTTGCCAGAATTCGGTCCGAGGAGGCTTCTATTGGCAATTCTCAGTTTTCAGATTTCGGAGCAATTTTGTTTATAGTCAAGTTAATTCGGTCTGCTAAAGTGTGTTTTTAATTTTTATTAGAATAAAATTGTATCGCTCATTCTAAACAGTCTATAATGACAGTCTTACATAAAATACAGACACATAAATTATGAGTATTTGCACGAAGAAGGACCATTTTATATCCGCTGAGATATTTTACTGCAGCATACATGAGAGGAGAGGAGGATGGAGGAGACAATAAAACGAGAGAACTCTGCTGCTGCTCATCCTTGCTAGCACGTGCCGACTATTGCAAGTGCTCCCAATGTGTCTCGCCACTCACTGAATGCTCTCGCCCTCTCCGCACACGCATCGAAAAGAGATAAACCTTCAATCCATTGTTATAGCATCACGTACAGGGAGATACAGTTTTGGGGCTAAAATTGCTCTTTCAAGAATAATGTCATATTCTTTCCATGAAACACACAACTTTCCATCCTCTTGGTTCCATTCCATTCTAATAGAGTATGATGGTGGAGCCCGTCCAGGTGATCTACCCGGGCTATGGGCTACTCCGACACGGTCACCCAGGCTGCTCTCTTCTTCTCTTGCATTTTCTTTCTTTCTCTCAGGGTAAATTTAAGCTTTTTTCTTATTGATTGTCATTAGCTACCCGGGCTACAGCCCGGGTAACCTAGAACGTGGCTCCGCCCGTGAGTATAGTTGAATACATAGAAAAGGTTCATTTATGATCTTGTACAAAAATCGTGAATAAGGCTAGTTGGGGATGTGACTTCTTGGTTGACCGCGTATAAACTCCGCTCTGCTCTGCAACACAAAAAACGTTAGTGCCGAGCCAGGAAAGGATTCCCGGCGTTGGCCCTCCAATGCTCAAATAAGGCACCGGAACAGTAGAAGAAAGTGGAGCAATAGTGAAAGCACAAGTGCGAATAGTGAACAATACATACCTCCGTCGATGCATGGACCCCCTTTATATAGTGTCCTAGTGGAGGACATGCACCCTCCTTAAGGCGCAGACATGCTTCCCCAACCGTCCTATGAAAGGACATGTCAGAAAAGTGTCTCTGATACCATACCTTAACAAGACATGCAAATCCTTAATAAAACAGTAGAAGTTTCCGTTGTACAATCCGCCTGTTGACCATACCCTGCTGTCAACGGCCGCTCGGCTGGGACTCCTCAGCTTGGTCGACCTCTGCTGCTTTTCCCCGTAGTGACTTGGTTCAGTAGATTGCTTCTGCCCGACTGGACAAGCACTCCAGTCACCTTAACGTTCCTCCGATTCGTAATGAGCATTTGATGTTCTTTCCGTAATGCTCTTGGTCGTACGGGCGTTCTGCTCAGACAAGTTGTAAGTACCCCATGGTAATTTTGATTTGATCAACCAAGTCAAATTAGGTCCTGTTATGTTTTAATGTCATGTGTCTAAGTGTGCAAAAACTTGGAAGCATAGAAATCGAGCGAAAGATGCAGCTAGCGAGAAGGATAGAATTAGAGAGAGCTGACGGCCTCAGTGCGTCCGAGAGATGAGATGCTACAGATGAGTACGCTGGCGGAGGAGAAAGAAGCACACAGCAGTTCTGAGAGACGAGAAGCCGGAGCAGAAGGATGCTCGAGAAGGCCAGAAAATGAGTTCAAGTGAGCCCTATTCCAAATAACCGAAATCACCCAAGCGAGCAGCGTCGAGTGGAAGATCCGGAGAAAAAGTCAACCGGAGGTTGACTGTGCTCCGGGCGCCCGAACCACCCGAACCCAAGGCGCCCCAGATGCACACCTTGGTTAAGCTAGATTAGCTCAGTCCTGGTGCCCGGACCTGGTCCAGGCGCCTGGACCGAAAAGTTTATTGCTTTGCCAGCTGTCGCGATCCATTACAATGGGGATCAAATTTCATCCCCCTTCAGGCACCTGGAACTCTTCCAGGCACCCCGATCAGGACTATAAATACAGTCGTAATCCCAGAAGCTAAAAACAACACTTACAAATGATTCCATTTTAGTTTAACTTTGTAATTATGAGCTTTTACTGGTGTAAGAGGTTGCTCCGCCCAAAGGAGATTTTTAGTGAGCTTTAATTTACTTAGATTAGCAATTCGCTGATTGCAAACCAAGTAATTCTTTCTATGCCTCTTCCTTTTAATTAAGTTCTTAATTCTTTTATGCAAATGTTTATCTTAATCAAGCTATAAGTTTTGAGAAAGGTATTTCTGGTTTTTGATTTCAAGTAATTCACCCCCTCTTGCTGACCTTTAAAGGACCAACAATTGGTATCAGAACAAGGACGCTTCAAAAGGACTAACCGTCGACCGAAGCATAAGAAATAGTCGGACCAAGTATCTACTCACCGAAGTTCGAAGGGGAGTTCGCAATTTGAAAATGAAAGATGGATGTATTATTTAAAATAGATTTTTATTTACTACTAATATTAAAATATGGTTTTGTAGTTCTAAAAGACAAAGAAGAATATCAATGGACCAAGAAAGAGCAAGCAGATTTCATAACAAATGGACGAGCTGAATTGCATCTACTAAGTGTGCTACCTCCACAAGAAGTCAACAGAATCGATGCCTACAAATCAACAAAAGAGATTTGGGAGATGTTTCTGGAGCTACACGAAGGTACGTCCGAAGCCAAACTCACAAGAAGGTACCTGCTCCGGAACCAGATCTGCAACGTCTAATTGGAGGAAGGAGAAACCGTCACACATCTCCACTCAAGAATCAAGGAGCTCATTATCGGACTCACAATCTCAGAGAAAAGATAACCAACTAAGATTCGCTAAGGTACACGCTTAACGCATTTTCTAGGACTTCGGAATGGTTAACCCTAATAGATGCGTACTTCATCTCTAGGGACTTAGAGATAACTGATTTATAATAATTATTTTTAACATTTGAGATTCATTAATCCAGAAATGCTGCAGGTCTAAGCACGAAGACAATGCAGAACATTGCCCTTAAGGAGAAAACTAACGAACAAGAGTTCAAAACATCCCTTGACGATGATGAAACGACATTCATGGTAAGGAAATTTAAAAAGTTATTTAAAACTAATAAGTTTAATCAAGTGAAGGGTAAAAGAAGGGAAAAAAAGTAAAATGCTAACACTGCAATAAAGAAGGGCACATGAAAGACAACTGCCCAAAACTAAAGAACAAGTACACAAGCAAAGACAAGAGACCAACCCAGAAAAGGCACAAGAACCTAAAGGCGATGTGGGACGAAACTTCATCAGAATCAAAAATCGAAGGCTTCGCCGGACTTGCATTGATGGCAAGTCACCAAGAAGACGACGAAGCCAGTTCATTGAAGATGAGCATCGAGAGCATTAATGAAGGGGAAGGAACATCGAAAAAAAGTAGTTTTACAGGGGGAGCATCAAATTCTGAAATCGACAAGGTAAGTTAGGTACGGTCTTTACCTCATGACCAGTTACTTAAATTCATAAAAATATTGTCAAAAATGCCTGTAAATTAGAGATTGAAAATATAAAATATAAAATATAAAAAGGAAAATGATGAATTAAAACTATCCTTAGCAACAATATGTCGATTAGAAGATTTCGACAAGATAAAAATTGAAAATGAAAAGCTGAAAATAGAAATAGAAAATTTGAAAAATTTTGCATGCTCACATGTTTAACTAGCTCGAAATTATTCATGACTTAATTGGTATTATATATATCATAAGAACCAAATCAGAAAATTATCACCAAAACATATTCTTAATTTTTTTTTATTAATCCGGTAGGAAGGAATCTATTTTGGATTTTAAAATCATGCTTGGATTGAATTTTTATGTCTTACATTTGAATTAACTTAATATTTTTTTTGCTTAGAATTGACTAAATAATTTTTTCCTATAATTTCTGTTTGAAATAAATTTGATCCTAATTTTTCTAAAAAATAAAATTTCATTACTCATTTATGAAAAAAATTCAAATTTTTTGACCGTTGTATTATTTCTATATAATTATTTTTTAAAAAATTCATATTTTTCAATTTAAAAATATCTTACCATGATATTTTTTTGTAAAATTTATTTTTCTGTAAAACTTTATCATTTTCTCTATCTAATAAAATATTTTTAAAATTTTTTTACCGTTGGTGAATTTTCTATGAATTATTTTTCTAAATGTAAATTTTTAATATTAAAAATTCTCAAAAATTACATTTTTGAAAGTTAATTTTTTTATAAAAAAAAATAATTCCTCTATTATTTTATCAAAAAATTTCTCATATTTTTTTGAGCTCAGAAATCATTTTAAAGAAAATTTTAGTAAAAATGAATCATTAAAGAAAAGAATTTATTACTGTTTAAATTTAATTCAATTTTTCTTGAAAATTTTATTTCATCTTTGGATATTTAAGCTTATTAGTTAAAAAAAATTCAGAATTTTGTGAACAATAAAAAATAATTTCTTTCATTATAAATCAAGAAACTTAAACTTCTTGATTTTTTTTTATGATAATCATTATATTTTATCCCTTAGATTTTATTTTAATTTATTTTCAGTTATTTGTATAGATTACCTCATTTTAATGTGATCAACTGGGGAGAATTAAAGATTAGGTCTAGGGGGAGAGTGCATTTTATTTTAGGGTGATTTTTTTTAAAAAAAATAATGTACCTGTAATTTTATAACTGTTATTTGTTTGTCGTTTACCCTAACTTAACTTGGGGTTGGTCACATGAAAAAGAGGAAGATTGTAAGTATCCCATGGTAATTTTGATATGATCAACTATGTCACGCCCCGAGAATAAGGTTGTCCGACAAAAATCAAACAGCACCTCCCCTGTAGCAGTGACATATGGAACCAACATACATAACCAACAGATATACATATGCAAAATATAGCCAACACGGCTAGAACTAAACACATGCATGCAGAGATAAGCAACCCATTCGGTTGCTAAATCAAACACAGCAGAAAATGAAATCACCAGTACCAAAATAGCAAAACTACTCACCGCGGGCTGGCCCGGCTTGACTCCTCGACAAAACAAAACCAAATACAAGTTAACCTAAAGTCCACAATGAATTATTACAATACCAAGTTCACAAGTCCAAATCATAACAAAACGATAAACTAAAACCAAAAACCCGTCCTCGGTAGCGACGTGGGACCGGCGGTCAGAATCCTCCTCCAAGTGTACTGGCATCAACTAACGGCTACTTGGTGAAGTTACCAATTTACAGGGTGGTGAGTATAAAGACTCAGCGGGTAAGGAATAGATAGTGCATGAGTAAAACAGTGTGCCAGGTATACAATATGATACAGTCTCGGAAAGATAAATAGCAGATACTACTGTGTACATAAAGCATGTAAATCCATACCTGATACCATATCCTAGGCTAATAGTATAGAGTCAGAAGTATCACAAACTACTACAATACTGCTCATAACTACCTAGTTCACATGTAAAGTATACTGTCAAGGTAAATAGAGTCCAAGCATATATAACAGGTATGCGATAATAGAACTGCGTAAGTAAACAACTAACAGCATAAGCATACAACAGCAATATAAACATGTAGGATAACAACAACGTATGCAGAAATAGCCACCCCACCCACCTCTCTGCACCACGACCCCTGTATGGTCGAGAGGCCAGATCGGTGACTACTGAACCACTCCAGCCGTCACCACTCTCGGGTAACCGAGTGGACAGTTCGCTTAGTAGCTATCTAGCTACGTCGCAATAGGGTCCCTGCTGCTCACAACTCCAACCGCCACTACCCATGCGTGACCGAGTGAGTGCATGACAGGACAAGCGGCACACTCCCGCTACCACTACCCATGAGTGGTCGAGTATGCGGCTCTGGTCAACGACCCCCTCAACCACAAGGGAGACATGGCCGCCGACATTCATGCTATGACATGATGAGGATAATGCAACAGTCATCATACGTATATAACAGAAAAATCAGGTATGCTACATGAAGTCGCATGCTCAATACGAATTATAAATAAACAATAGTCACCCAGGTATACATAGTGTCTAGTATATGCTAATTATCAAAGACAACAACATGAGACTGTATTGATATGAATTCGAGTAGCTCAAAGATTGAGTGGACAAAGTATCAAGCACAAGAAACGAATACGAGTGGAGTCAAGATAGATACTACATATCTGAAACTAACTTATGCACTAGGTTCGATAACTAAAGAAGCAAGTCAAGAAGTACCCACCTCTAAATGTAGGCTGAATCCGATGTCAACTTCGTCCCGACTTCCCTCTCGATCAATGTCCTGCAACAACGTATCAATTTTTACCATATACGTATATAACTGAATTGTTGGTTAGTCCTAGGAAAACGTACCGGTTCCACTGTACAAAAATTTTTGTACAAGTGTCGAACTTTTCCTTAAATAACCTATTGTGTTCTTTAGAAGTTAAATTAGGAATCACAGACGGAACTTAACATCATTGATTCCAAATTTAACTTATCTGTTCTTAATGGTTTAGATTTGAATTGCAAGCGGAACTTAACACTATTGATTCAAATCTACCTAGGTTATTAATTCCATAAATATTAATTTCCAAAATTGACTTCCAGGACTGCATGGCGAGGCACATGACCTTCTTGGATATGGGAGCAACCACCACCGCCTAGGCAAAGCCTTTTAAGGAAAGCTAATATTTATTTCCTTAAATAACTCTAGGTTAACCAAAAGGAACAATCGAATCACAAATTCGAAAAAGAAGAAAACACAAAATCGAAAAATAAATTCGATTAAACTAGATCTAACTGCCTATTATATTTAGAATTTATACAAAGAAAAATAACTAGTATGATGCGGAAGAAAAATACTAGTTATACCTTCTCTTTGTAAGTTAATGATCTCAAGATCTTCTGCCGAATTCCTCGCCTCGCCTTGGACGTCGTGTGGGCGACGATCCTCCAAGATGAACACCACCCAAAAGAGTCCTTCCTCTTCCTCTAGAATCTGGCCACCACCGCCACCAAGGAGAAGATAGCAAAGGGAAAGGGAGAAAGGAGAGGGCCAACCACCAAGAGATCACCCAAGTAAAAGAATAAGAGTTGTGTCTCATGAAGCTCCCTCACCTCTTCTTTTATATTACTTGCCCAAGGCAAATAAGGAAAAACTTTTTACAAAAAAATAAAATCATCCAAGAGTTTTTCCTTTTCCCTTTTAATTTTTCCTTTTCTTTCCTCTTGATTGAATCAATCACCAATCAATGGTTGTGATCAATCCTATTTGGTTTAGGATTGGGATTGGCCGACCCCTTGCTTGGACACCAAGCAAGGTGGCCGGCCATCATATTTAGGAAAGAAAAATAATAATTTTTTTTATAAAATTTTACAAGAAGAAAACTCTTATAAAATTTTACAAGCTCTCTTTCCTAAGTAAGAGTTAAAAAAGGAAAGTTTCTAAAAATTAAAACCATGTTTTAAATTTAAAAACTCTCTTATAAAATTTCCTTTTTTAACATGATGATAGAAAATTTTAATTTTAAAACTTATCTCCCTTTTTTCCTTAAACCATGAGGATGGTTAAAAAAGAAAAGTTTTAAAACTTTTAAAACTTTCTATTAAAACATGTGGCCTAATTCAAATAAGGAAAGTTTTAAAAATTAAAATATCTCTTTTAAAACTTATAGTTTTCTACAAAGAGAAGATTTTAAAAATTCAAAACAACCCTCCCTTTTTGAATTATTGTGGCCGGCCCCTTCATGCTTGGTCACCAAGCAAAGGGCCGACCCCTATAGGAGAGGATGTGGCCGGCCCTTGCTTGGTCACCAAGTATTGGACCGACCCACTTCTTGGACACCAAGAAGATCCTTACATTTGGATGGACTTAAGGCTATAATGAGGCTACGACAGGGACCTAAAAGAGAAATTGATTTTGGCCTTCCGATGAGCTTGAGTATCCCGTGTTCGCCCCGAACACACAACTCAAGTTCATCGATAATAACTCATTCCACTAGAGAGTTATTATCGCACTACCGCACCAATCCCAAATTATATTATGGGCTCCTTCTTATTATGAGTGTGTTAGTCTCCTTGTGTTTAAGATTACGAATGTCCACTAATTAAGTAAGTTACTGACAATTCACTTAATTAATATCTAGCTCCAAGAGTAGTACCACTCAACTTTATTGTCATGTTGGACTAGGTCCACCTGCAGGGTTTAATATGGCAATCCTTATGAGCTCATCTTGGGGACATTCTCAACCTAGATAACTAGGACACAAATTCCTTCTATAATCAACAACACACACTATAAGTAATATCATTTCACAACTTATCGGGCATATTGATTTATCGAGCTAAACCTCACCCTTTGATAAGTCAAAGAAATAAATATTAAATATATGTGCTTGTTATTATATTAGAATTAAGAGTACACACTTCCATAATAACTAAGGTTTAGTTCTTTTACTAAGTCAGTACAAAAAGAACTTACCTAAATGATCCTACTCAATACACTTAAAGTGTATCAGTGTAATTTGTTAGTCAAGATAAACTAATACTTAATTACACTACGACTATACTGATGATTTGTTCCTTTCCATCTTAGTCGCGAGCAACTGTTTATAATTTATAGAGAGCCGACAACATGATCTTCTGAGTGTGACACCACACTCCATGTTATCTACTATATAAATTAATTGAACAATTACATTTAACAAATAAATGTAGAAATTGACCAATGTGATTCTTTTATTTCAACAAATAAATGTTTACAAAAGCTAGGCTTTTAGTATACACTCTAACATGAATAACTAAGCTAATGCTCAAAACAGGCATTCTAATCCGGGTTCATTCATTATTCAAATAGACCCACACTGCTCTACTCCAAAACCAATCCTGAACCCTAATTTAAACCATCCCCATTAAGGTTCCCAATCAAGATTTAACCCCCATTTACTAATGAGCAATTACAATACAAGCTACAACAGGTATCTAAATTCCAAACTCTCACCTTAGAACAAAATCGCTTCTGTAAGCCCTCTTCTCGAAAGTGAAATCGCTGGTAATTTGCTCACTAGTGAAGTCTGCTGCCACAGCTCACCCAACCGAGCTTCTACAAGGCTATATGCATCACAAGCATCCCAATCGATACCTAATCAGTATCAAATTCAATTTGAAACCAACATTTAGGTATGCAAACTTAACATCTATAGTGGTAGAAACCTTACCTAATGGTTCCCAACCGAAGAATAGCTACCGGGAATTGTGACCGAGCCCCTCACAGCAAGCCACTGCCAAAATCAAAACCACAATCCATTCATTCTCTCATCTGGCCACACATCACAGCTTCCATAGCTACCAAAACTCTAACTGAATCAATCCTCACCTCAACTTACCTCAATGGTGAAATCCCTCACAGTCGGCGAAGGAAACCTGACGGAGAAGAAGTATCCGACGAACATAGCTCCGCTCTAGGCCTTGGGAAGAGGAGATAGCTGCCTGGAGTACCAATCCTCGCCACTATCTAGCTCTGGAGCAGGCGACCCAACTCTGGTGTTTACCGAGCTCCGACCACCTCACCCGACCGAGGGTTCTTCCCGCGACGCAGAAATTCGGAGAGAAGAATAGAACCCTGGTGACACTGTAGACGAGGATAGGGGACTGGGAAGCTTCGGTGAGACCTTGGCGAACCACTCGTCGCCGTGAGCTCGGGGCGAAGGGTCGTCGTGGCGCTGGATCGGGGAACTCGAGTGAAGGGGCGCACAGTAAGGGAGTCGGCGTTTTTAGGGTTCGCTACTGTAGCTCCTTATAGGGTTAGGTTAGGTTAAGTTTGTATCCTAACCACCCCTTAATTACCTCCTCACATGGTAATTCCCATTACCATCTTGTGCTTAACGATTTATTCCCTTAAATTCTATCATACAACCTCCAAATAAATCCAAAAAAATGCCTAAAAATTCCCATAAATTATTATAGGTTATTTACTTTGCCGTATCTCACAAACTAAGTCAAGTTAGGTTGTGTTATGTTTTGATGCACTGTGTCTAAGTGTGTAGGAACTTGGGAGCACAGAAGTCGAGCGAAAGACGTAGCTAGTGAGAAGGGCAGAACAGGAGAGAGGCGACAGACTCAGTGCGTCCGAGAGATGAGGCGCTGCGGAAGAGTACACTGGCGGATGAGAAGGAAGTGTGTGGCGGTTCCGAAAGATGAGAAGCTAGAGCGGAATGACGCTCAAGAAGGCTGGAAAATGAGTTCGGGTGAGCCCTATTCCGGATTGCCAAAACCACCCAAGCGGGCAGAGTCGAAGCAGAAGACCTGGAGGAAAAGTCAACTAGAGGTTGACTGTGCTCCAGGCGCCCAAACCGCCTGGACCTAGGGCACCCTAGGTGCGTGCCCTGGTTGAACGGATCAGCTCGGTCCGGGCGCTCGAACCGCCCGGACCCAAGGCGCCCTAGGCACGTGCCTTGGTTGAGCTGGATCTAGAGATAACAATTTCACCCGAACCCGATGGAGGATCCGATACCCGACCCGAATGGAGAAGGGTATGGAGGGACTATCAATACCCGATACTTAACCCGAATACCCGATTAAATAATATATATACATATATTAAATAAAATTTTCTTTTTACAAAATCAACTTGCTATTTTTGTTGATATTAGGAGGAGATTATATAGATGTTTAATCTATTTTTTTAATTATATATATATTTTTAATAGGATGTTAATTTTAATATATTTTTATTAAATGATAATAGTTGGATAGAAAGAAGAAAAATTAAAATTATAGAAGATATCCGATCTTTTAATGGGTATGAATATACCCATCGGAGATCCTATATCCGATGGGTATGGGGACGGAGGATATAGAATCTGACCTGAATCCGACCCATTTCTATCCTTAACTGGATCAGCTCGGTCTAAGCACCTGAACCTGATCCAAGCACACGAACCAGAAAGTTTATCGTTTTGCCAGCTGTCACGATTCGTTGTGACAAAGATAAAATTTTATCTCCCTCCAAGCGCTTGAAACCCTTCCAGGTGCCCCGATCAGGACTATAAATACAACTTTAATTCCAGAAGCTAAAAACAACACTTGAAAATGATTACATTTAAGTTTATCTTTGTAATTATGAGCTTTGACTGCTGTAAGAGGCTACTCCGCCCAAGAGAGATTTTTAGTGAGCTTTAATTTCCTTGGATTAGCAATTCACTGATTGCAAACCAAGTAACTCTTTCTGTGCCTCTTCCTTTTAATTATGTTCTTAATTCTTTTATGCAGGTGTTTATTTTCATCAAGTTATAAGTTTCGAGAAAGGTATTTCTGGTTTTTTTTTTATTTCAGGCAATTCATCCCCTCTTGTCGGTCTCTAAGGGACAACATAAGTCACTTGGTAGATCAGACACTTCAGGCCCGATTGACGGTTGGAGTCGATTTTTGCTCGGCCAAGTTTGGTGGGTCCGTTGACCACCATTGACCATGTTGACCACCTGGAATTTGACTTCCACTTCGACTGCTGTCTCTGCATTTGACCCACCCTTGGTGGGCCCCCGTTATAGCCGCATCACAAGCTTTCTCCTCAAGTCTAGTCGAAAGAAGTTATAAGTTCGACTGATTAGACCAGTAGTGTCTTCAATGAACTTTCCCTGATTGGGCATTCTCTATTCTAGGGCTGCAAATCGACTTATATTATTTTTATAGTCATCATTCTACCTCATCTTATTAACCCGAGCCTAGAATCGTTGCTCAGCTACAATGAATATTGAAACTTTCTTGCTGGCCTAGGTTTACAGTCACCACTCAACTATCATCTGACTTTGACTTCCACATTGACTGCTGTCTCTGCATTTGACCCACCCTTGGTGGGCCCCCGTTATATCCGCATCACAAGCTTTCTCCTCAAGTCTAGTCGAAAGAGGTTATAAGTTCGACTGATTGGACCAGTAGTGTCTTCAATGAACTTTCCCTGATTGGGCACTCTCTATTCTAAGGCTGCCAATCGACTTATATTATTTTTATAGTCGTCATTCTACCTCATCTTATTAACCCGAGCCTAGAATCGTTGCTCAGCTACAATGAATATTGAAGCTTTCTTGCTAGCCTAGGTTTACAGTCACCACTCGACTATCATCTGACCTAGGTTTAGAGCCATCGCTTGACTATTTCTTGTTGACCTGGGTTTAGAGTCGTCACTCGGTTATCATCTGATGAACCTGGGTTTAGATTTGTCGATCGACTATCATCTTACGCACCTAGGTTTAGAGTTGTCGCTCGGCTATGGTCGTTGACTTCGGAGTTTATAGGCATAGGATCGGAAAGATGTTAGAGGGGGGATGAATAACGTTCGTAAAAAAAATTAAGAGTGAATTAAAAACATGTACGTAGCGGAAGAAAAGAAAACAATGCCAACAAACCAAGTTTTACTTGGTCGGAGCCTTCGACGACTCCTACTCCAAGGTCCACTCTCGATGAGTACTTTCATTGGGCAATCCACTATCAGTTCATAAATATATTACAGGAATTGGTTACAAGAATTGAAAAGAATAATGTTACCAACACAAAAAGGAAATATGAAAGACTCTTCGTTCTTTGAACTTTGGAGTAACCTTTCGATATTGTCAGAACTTTTTAGGAGCAGCACACAAGAGAGAAACTTGTAGTAATTGTTCTTTTTAAGCTCTTGGTCGAAGGCCTTTATATAGGCCCATTTCGAGACCCTGGAATCTCTCCGAGCGCTTGGACCACGTGGCTCAGTCAGTCGACGCACTCTACATCATCTTGTGGATGAATTTTATGATCCGGGCACTTGGACCGACTCCAGGCATTCGGATCGCCATGGTGCCCTAGGCATCTACCCGGGCGAGACTGGTCCTAGTGCCTAGACCCCTTCCGAGCTCTCGAATCTTTTTTAGCTCCTTCTTTTTCTGCAAAAAAGAGTTAGTTCTGGGCAACAAAAATAGGTTCATCCTACAAAATAGAGTTAGTACAACTTAGTAGATAGGAGTAGTAATTGGATCTTGTCTCCTCGAGACTAGGATCTAGCCAAGACCTAAACTTAGGTTCCTCAAATGACTCTAAGTTTGATCGAAGCCTACAGTTCTCTCAATGGGGAACACGTCCTCACTGGATCTCTTCTCTAGTTGCTCACCTTCACTTACCAACTGCGGTCACTTGACTTGCGTTTGACCCACCAGGGTTTTTCGTCAATTGTCAGGTCCATAAACCCATCTAGATTTAGGCCGATTGTCAAATCCCGAGGATCCAATCGAACTTTTTGTCAGATATTGAGCTCCACGAACCTATCTGGACTTGTCACCAGCTATTGGGTCTCACAGACCTAGCTAGATTTTAGCTTGGCCTCAGGTCCTTCAGACCAGTCAACTCCTGCACACTTGGTAGAAAGGTTAGACAAACAACATATCTAACTTTAACCTATTTTTCATACATCAAAATCAGATTATTAGTGCAACCTGCGCCAACATATAGCCGCCGCTCTTCTTTTGTTCTTGTTGACTCATGGGTTTATAGTCGTTGCTTGACTGTTGATCTAGGATTTATAGCTGCCGCTCGACTATTGTCGTCGAATTCCGAGTTTATAGTCGTTGCTCAACTTTTGATCCAAGGTTTATAGTCACCGTTTGACTGTTGATGACATAGACTCTGGGGTTTATAGCCACCGCTCAACTTTTGTTCTAGGGTTTATAGTTGTAGCTCGATTGTTGATTTTGTCGACTCAAGGGTTTATAGTCGCCGCTCACTTGTTGATTTCGTCGACTCAAGGGTTTATAGTCATCGCTTGACTGTTAATTTGAGGTTTATAGTCGCCTCACGATTGTTGAATTCATCGACTAAAGGGTTTATAGTCACCGCTCGACTGTTGATCCTGGATTTATAGTCGTCGCTTGACTTTTGTGCTTTTCTTGAATAATTTCATATCAAGGGTTTATAGTCGTCGCTCGATTTTTTTGATCTAAGGTTTATAGTCGCTGCTCGATTGTTGGTCTAGGGTTTATAGTCGTCACTTGATTTTTTGATTCAGGGTTTATAGTCGTCGCTCGACTATTGATCCGAGGTTTATAGTTGCCGCTTAACTGTTGATCTGAGGTTTATAGTTGTCGCTCAACTTTTGTTCCAGGGCTTATAGTCGCCGCTCGACTGTTGTTGGTGTAGACTCAAGGGTTTATAGTTGCCGCTCGACTTTTAACTTGGTCGGTCGACGTAAGAGTCTAGTATACTTGTGATTTTTATTTATCGTTCCCATGCACTTATAAGATATATGTTTACACAAGTGTATTTAAATTTAACCACGCCCCTCTCATCCAGCCCTATAGGGTTAGAGGTAGTTTACGCTCCAGGCCTGCTCAAGCTTTATCACATCTTCGTCCTGTAAATAGTAAGCTCCCAATCGGAGCTTATGAATAACTTTGTAGGGTCTCTCCATGGGGCTTCTAGCTTGGTGACATTGCTGACTGGCTTCACTCTCTTCCAAACCAAGTCGCCGACCTAGAATGACCTCGGGATCACCCTCCAGTTATA
Source organism: Zingiber officinale (assembly GCF_018446385.1). Taxonomy (NCBI): domain Eukaryota; kingdom Viridiplantae; phylum Streptophyta; class Magnoliopsida; order Zingiberales; family Zingiberaceae; genus Zingiber; species Zingiber officinale. The sequence continues at coordinate 134,613,258 of NC_055987.1, forward strand.
GCTCTGCTACCTGTGTTGCCGATATACCATTAGTCGAACCGCAACCTTTTCTCACACTTTATCTATCAAGTCAAGCTCCATGAGGCTCCAATAAGCATTTCCATCATTATAAAGCTACACCCAGTCGGACTCTACTCCGACTTCCACTGGAACCACTGCTTCACCCCTGTACACCAGGTGGAATGGGGTTATACCGGTCGCCTCTCTTGGTGTGGTGTGATGAGCCCACAATATGCTAGGGAGTTCATCGGCCCAGCTGCCTCTAGCGTGGTTGAGCTGAGCCGAGACAAGCCCGGAGTCTTCTAAGGATCTCCTTGTTGGTGACTCCTGTCTGGCTGTTACTCTACATATAAGCCACTGAGGTGAAAGCCTGTAGAATGTCATAGCCTTCACACCACTCCTTGAGCCTCTATCCTGCGAACTATTTTTCGTTCTCCAAGACGAGCCGGCGAGGGATGTCGAACTAACATAAGATGTTTTGTCATATAAATTTGATAACCATATGCTTGATTATCTTAGCTAGTGGCTCAGCCTCCATCCATTTCGAGAAATAATCTACTATCACTAGTAGAAATCTTCATTGACAGGTTGCCATGAGAAATGGTCCAACGATGTTCATGCCCCACTGATCGAATAGACAGGACACCGTGGATGTTTTCATCTCCTCAGTGGGTTAGTGTGGGATATTATGATACTTCTGGCATGACAAGCAAGTAACAACTGTCTGAGCGACATCATTTTACAATGTGGGTCAAAAGCTGTTGCAAGATGTAGTCAATGTCCTCTAATTCAACGCACTTAAGCAGCAACCTTGAGAACACTCTTTTATATAACTGGTCTCTAATCAGAGTGAACCACTCGACTCTCTTTTTAACAAACAAGATTTCTCCCGATCGACCAGTGTAGTGCTCGATCAGAGGAATTCTATCAAGGGCATCTTCCAGTCACTCGAGAAGTTTATCTTAGCCGTCTTGTCGATGTGTGTCATCAATAAGACTTGTTCAATCGACTTATCAATGACGATCGACGATAACAAACTAGCTAACTTAGCTAGCTCGTCTGTGGCCTGGTTATCCGACCGGGGTATCTTCTGTACAATCACTTCTTGGAAACTTACCTTCAACTTCTCGAAAGCTTTAGCGTATAGCTTAAGCTGGGCGTTACTTATCTCGAACGTGCCTAGTAACTACCGAGCTGTCAGTTGAGAATTCTAATGAGGACTCTTGTGACCCCTACGTGTGGAGTTGCTTGCAGGTCCGTTATCAGGGCCTCATATTCTACCTCATTATTTGTAGCCTGATAATCTAGCCGTACGAATAACTGCATCCTATTTTCCCATGGCGATATTAATAGGATGTCGATCCTGCTACCTTGCCGAGTGGATGAATCATCCATATATATCTTCCAAGTCATGTCTGGCTCGACATTTTAGACCTCAGTGACAAAATTAGCTAAGGATTGAGCCTTGATTGCCATCCGTGGTTGATACTATATGTCAAACTCGCTCAACTTAATGGTCCATTTGATCAATCGTTCGGATGCTTCTCGGTTAAGGAGAACTCTTCCCAGTGTGCTGTTAGTCATCACCACGATCGGATGTGAGAGAAAATACGGACGAAGTCTCCAAGCAGCGAGTAGTAGCATGTACACCAATTTTTTGAGACTGGTGTAGTGGGATTCTGCATCTTTGAATATATGACTTAAAAAATACACTGGCTATTATTCAAAGTCGTTCTGCCGCTATAACGCCGACCGAACCACATACTCTATGGATGACAAATAAATCCAGAGCGATTAGCTGACGTTGGGTTTTTCCAATACAGGTAGGGAGGTAAGGTACTCCTTAAGCTCCTCCAACTCCTTGTCACACTCTGCATCCCACTGAAACTTCATCACACGACGCAGTACCTTGAAGAATGTGTGACTCCGGTCGGATGATTTGGAGATAAATCTTGATAATGTGGTGATCTATCCGGTCAGCCATTAAGCCTCTTTCAAGTTGCGGGGCAAGGGCATGTCCTGCAATGCCTTCACCTTGCTCGAATTTGTTTCAATCCCACATTCAGTGACAATATAGCCAAGTTCCCACTCTTTGCTTCGAACAGATACTTGCTCAGATTTAGCTTGATTCTGTATGCCCTCAGAGTTTGCCAAGCTTTTTCGATATCTGCGCAAAGGTCGACAGTTCAGAGAGAATTTATCAAGATGCCATCAACATATACCTCTATGTTACGACCGATCTACCGTCGAAATAACTTGTTCATCAATCTTTGATAAGTGGCATCGGTGTTCTTCAGTCAGAACGGCATGACATTATAGTAATAGGTACCATCGGGCTTAATGAAGTTGACATTCTCTTGATCTTCACGGGCGAGCAACACTTGGTGGTAGCCCTGGTATGCGTTGAGCATGCAGATCAGCTCACAACCCATCGTGAAGTCCACCATTTGATTTATTCGGGGCAGGGAGTAGAAGTCGTTCGGGCAGGTTTTGTTTAGATCGTGGAAGTTGATGCAGACTCACCACTTGTTGCTCGGCTTGGAGACCAGCAAGATGTTGGCCAACCAACTCGGAAATTGTACCTAGCGGATGTGACCAGCTTCAAGCAACTTTTCTATCTCCGCTCGGATGATCTAATTTTGCTCCAAGTTGAAGTCCCTCTTTCTCTATTTCACTGACCGAGTGTTCGGTCGTACGTGAAGCTCGTGCTAAGTAACACTAGGTGAGATGCTCGAGAGCTCGTGTGTCGATCAGGCAAACACATCATAGTTTTGCTTAAGACAGGTGACCAGCTCTACCTTCTTCTCATCTGTCAGATCGGCGACGATAAATGTAGTGGCTTCCGACCAGCTAGGATGAATCTGAACCTCCTCTTTTTCATCATAGATCAGCGTGGGAGGTTCCTCCATGATGGTGTTCACCTCCAAACGTTGGATCTTCCGCACAACCCTTATCTTCAATTTGACCATCTCCACGTAGTACAGCCGAGCGGTCAACTGGTCGCCTTTGACTTCGCCCACCTCATTGTCCATCGGAAACTTTATTTTTTGACAGAAAGCAGGCACCATAGCTCGAAACTCATTTAGGGCCGGTCGACCCAATATAACATTATAGGCAGATAGCACATCCACCAGAATAAAATTTATGGTCATGATCCTCTTGAGAGGCTCCTCTTCAAGCAATATGGTCAGCCGAACCTGGCCAATTGGCAATACTTTGTTGCCTGTAAACCCATAAAGCGACATCGTAATGGGCTGTAATTCACTCCAGTCAATATATAGTTGTTCGAACGCTTTCTTAAAAATTATATTCACTAAGCTACCTGATCCGGCAGTGAGGAGGGGGGACCCCCCTTTAAGCAGAGTCAACGCCACGTGGAGGTTGAAAGGTAAAAGGTCAACCAGAGGTTTGGCCGAGTGGATAAAGATTGGGGCGACTGGCCAAACGTTCCGAACGGAAGCAAAGACACCCCGGCGGGGAGTAGGGGTTCCGACGCTCGTTGAACAAGGTCGTATGGCCGAGCGGGTAGCCCGCTTGGCCGAAGGCCTAAAGTAGCAATACTGCGAACAGTCTCTACCGAGCGCACGACCGGGAGTCGATCCGGTCAGACCAAAGGTACTTGTCGAGCGGCTGGACGCTCGGCGCAGGAACAGAAAAGACAAGGATTAAGGGACATCGAGAAACATCTTCTAACAGCAGGCATGTTCGACGACTAGGCCATACGCAGAATCGTACGATGGAAGGTTCTGTTGTCCCATCAAAGAGATGCTCATACTGTAGCAGTATGGGGTCAGGCAAGCTCCTCTGACAAGCCCATACTGAGGTATGGTTAGAGGACACTTATTCACCTCGGCATGTGTGCACTCGCTTCTCCACAGCCCTATATAAGGGTCCTCATACTTCGCCGGAGGTACGCATTCTCCCGTATTCGAAGCCACTTCTGCATTTCCTCTTGCCTGACTTGAGCGTCGGAGGGTCGTCGTCGGGAACCCCCTCCCGGCCCAACTTCCTTGCAGGTTCGTCGAAGACCCGTGCGACCGGTCGGAGATCCACGTCAGCAGTTCGGAGAGCGCCACGTGCCCAGCGTCCGTTGAGTCAGCATTTGGACAAGATCAATTTGGCGCCGTCTGTGGGAACGCACCTGCATCCGAGCGGAAGCAATGGACGAAGCTAGACGACCGCATACGGTGATGCTCTCCATGGAGGAGCTAGACGCTCTGGTCGAGGCAAGAGAAGCTAAGCTTGTGGAACAACAAAAACAGAAGACGCAAGCCGAGCAGATTGAGCAACAAGCAACATCAGCATTAGGAGGCCGAGCGGAAGCACCGCATGCTACGGTTCCATTTCATCGGGCCCTATTCCGTACGCCTCCTGAAGCCGCAGCAATTAATCATGATCGAGGATCTTTATCAAACGAGGCGCTCGTGCGAGACAACAGAAAAGGCAAGGCCCCCCGAACGGACGCTTCTCCTGAGCGGATCAATCGTCAGTTTTCGGAGGTCATCCTGCGGGACCCTCTACCAAAGCATTATGTGCCCCCGGCGATCGGTGAGTACAACGGAACCACCGACCCGGATGATCATCTGGATAAGTTCGACAACACAGCTACCCTTCATCAATACACAGATGGAGTAAAGTGCCAGGTGTTCCTTATCACCCTCTCGGGATCGGCGCAACGGTGGTTCCGGAGGCTGTCGGACGGATCCATTACAAGTTTCAAGGAGTTCCGCACGGCCTTCCTCCACCATTTCGCAAACAGTCAGCGTTATCAGAAGACAAGTGTCATCCTGTTCGCCATCAAGCAAGAGCCCAGAGAGCCGCTCAGAGCTTATATACAACGATTCAACTAGGTGGTCATGGATATTCCAACGGCCACCTCAGAAACGATGACGAATGTGTTCACGCAAGGCCTCGTGGATGGGGACTTCTTCCGCTCGCTCATTCGGAAGCCGCCCCAAGACTACGATCATATGTTACACCGGGCCAATGAATACATCAATGTGGAGGAAGCCCAGGCGGCCCGAAGAAAAGAAGTTTCAACTTAGCGGCTGGCTCCTCCCGAGCGGAAGGCTGTCACTCGCCAGGAGCCGCCCAGAGGATCGCGGGCCGAAGCAGTCCGCTCTCACCATGCGAGGTCCCATGTCGTCCAAGAAGTAGCTGCCGAACGACCCAAACCAAAGAAGAAGGTATGGACCCCCATGTTCTGCTCATTCCACCGGACCGACACGCATAACACAAGAGATTGCCGAAGCCTTCCCTTGATCGCCCACCCCGTTCCCCGGAGTGGACGCCGTCGATCGCCATCATCCGACAGGCGACAGCGACATTGTGAAGCCGATCGGATGATATCCGACCGGCGACAGAGACAGACTCCCGAGCGACATCATACTCTGAGGCGTGAGGACAATCCCCAGAGGTCTAGGGAGCAGGCTAGGCCGTCTGCACGGGAGGAAGAAAACAGAAGCAACACTTCCCGAGGCAAATCAACATTATCGCTGGTGGGCCGACCGGAGGAGACTCCAATAGAGCAAGGAAGGCGAGCATCAGACAGCTTCAGATCCATGCGGTCGGCTGCAGCCAAGAACGGGCGAGCGGTCCCGAAATCAGTTTCGGGCCCAGGCACTTGGAGGGAGTCGAAGTGCCACATGACGACGCTCTCCTCATCAAAGCGGTAATAGCTAACTATACTATTCACCGCGTTTTCATTGATACAGGAAGCTCGGTCAATATTATATTCAAAAAGGCCTTCGACCAACTACAAATCGATCGAGCCGAGCTGCTGCCCATGACAACCCCCCTCTACGGGTTTACGGGCAATGAAGTTCTGCCGGTCGGACAGATACGACTGGCTATTTCGCTAGGAGAGGAGCCGCTCAGAAGGACGCGGACTGCCAACTTCGTCGTGGTCGACTCTCTTTTAGCATACAATGCTATTTTGGGGCGACCGACGCTCAGTGAGTTCCTAGCGGCCGTCTCCACCTTCCACCAGAAAATCAAGTTCCCGGTGGAAGATAAAGTGGGAGAAGTACGAGGAGACCAGCTGGCGGCTCGGCGATGCTACGTCGAGATGGTCCAAGCTGAAGCTAATTCCGCTCGGAAGACGCCACGGATCGAGGTGAACGCTATAACCGAAAAACCACCCTCTTTGGTTTATGAAGAAAAAAAGGAAGTGCAGATTCACCCGACCCGATCGGAGGCCACCACATTCATTGCGGCCGATCTGGAGGCAAGCCAGAAAAAGGAAGTAATCAAATGTCTCCAGAAAAACTGTGATGTCTTCGTTTGGTCGACGCATGAGCTGCCCGAAATTTTGCCAAGTATAGCGCAGAACAAGCTCCACGTCCAACCGGACGCTCGGCCGGTGAAGCAAAAGAAGAGGGACTTCAGCGTCGAACAAAATGCCATCATCCACGCGAAGGTTGAGAAGCTCCTGGAGGCCGGCCACATACGCGAGGTCCAGTTCCCGAGCTGGCTGGTGAACGTAGTACTAGTCTCCAAGACGGGCAACAAGTGGAGAGTTTGCATCGATTTCTGGGATCTCAACAAAGCATGCCCAAAGGATTTTTATCCTCTACCCCGGATCGATCAGCTGGTGGACTCCACAGCCGGTTGTGAGTTGATATGCATGCTCGACGCCTATCAGGGCTACCATCAAGTGCCGCTCGCCCGAGAAGATCAAGAGAAGGTCAGCTTCGTTACAGCCGATGACACTTACTGCTACAATGTGATGCCGTTCGGATTGAAGAACGCGGGAGCAACTTACCAGCGCTTGATGAACAAAGTGTTCAAGGAGCAGATCGGACGAAATTTGGAAGTGTACGTGGATGATATTCTCATCAAGTCCGTCCGAGCGGCTGATCTCTTTAAAGACATGGAGGAGACTTTCCGAACGCTGAGGAAGTATGGAATTAAGCTGAACCCTCAGAAGTGTCTGTTCGGGGCAAAAGGCGGGCGTTTCTTGGGCTATATAGTGACCGAGCGGGGCATCGAGGTAAATCCCAGCAAGGTGAAAGCATTACAAGATATGCCGCTCCCAAGAAATCTGAGGGAAGTACAGCGCTTGACCGGTCGGATAACAGCATTGTCAAGATTCATCTCGAAGACGGCCGATCGGAGCCTCTCATTTTTCAAAATCTTGCGCAAAGCTACTAAGTTTCATTGGGATGAAGAATGCGATCGGGCGTTTGAAGAACTGAAGACATATCTGAACTCTCTGCCCGTGCTCGCCAAGCCAGCTGTGGGTGAGCCGCTCTGTATTTACTTATCCTCGACCGAGCAGGCAATAGGCTCGGCATTAGTGAGGACGAGTGGGGAAGAACAACCTGTGTACTTCTTGAGCCATATATTAAAACACGCCGAATCTCGCTACACTGGGCTCGAGAAGCTGAATTTTGCTTTGGTCCTCGCCGCTCGGAGACTTCGCCCCTATTTCTTGGCACATACTATCATCGTCCGGACAAATAGCCCTTTGGGAAGAGTGCTGTTGAACCCAGAAGCGTCCGAACGGCTCATCAAATGGACCACGGAGTTGAGCGAATTCGACATTCAATATCAACCTCGTTCGGCGATAAAGGCGCAGTCCTTGGCAGATTTTGTCACAGAAGTGCAAAAGCGAGAGCCTGAAGCTATGTGGAAAATATTTGTAGACGGATCGTCCACTCGGCTAGGGAGCGGGATTGGCGTGCTATTACTCTCTCCTCAAGAAGAAAGGATGCACTTATCCATCCGGCTGGATTATAGAGCTACAAATAATGAAGTGGAGTATGAGGCCCTTATAGCCGGTTTGCAGGCCGCTCGGCATGTTGGAGCCGGTCGGGTGACACTCCATTCAGATTCTCAGTTGGCCGCCCAACAGCTCTCGGGCACTTTTGAGATTAACAACGCTCGGCTCAAACTCTACGCTGAAGCCTTCGAAAAGCTCAAGGCCAACTTCAGAGAAGTCATTATCCTGAAGATACCCCGAGCGGATAACCAGGCGGCAGATGAGTTAGCCAAACTCACAAGTGCAATATCACCGGTCGTCTTCCAGCAGCCAATTGAACAAGTATCTTTGGTGGCGCACGTCGACTGGATGGAGGGCCTCGCGTTTCCGAGCGATTGGAGGACAACCATCATAGAGTTTCTGCGCTCGGGTGTGACACCGTCCGATCGGGAGGCTGCCCAACTATTAAGAAGGAGAGCCGGTCGGTTCACACTCATTGGAGACCAACTCTACAAGAAGGCTTTCTCCCGCCCGCTTTTGAAATGTGTGAGCTCGGAAGACGCGGCGTACATCCTCCAAGAAGTGCATCAAGGATCGTGCGGAGGGCATCCGGACGGACGATCGCTGGCTAAGAAGATCCTGCTGGCCGGATACTTCTGGCCAACCCTGCAAGCAGACGCCGCTCGGACCGTCACGACGTGCCTTTCCTGCCAGAAGTATCACAATGTCTCCCACCGACCGGCTGAGGAAATAAAGGCATCTATAATATCATGTCCGTTCGATCAGTGGGGAATGGATATAGTGGGTCCGTTCCCTATGGCGATCGGTCAGCGGAAGTTTCTACTGGTGGCGGTCGACTATTTTTCCAAATGGGTGGAGGCCAAGCCACTAGCCAAGATCACCGAGCAGATGGTCAAGAAGTTTATCTGGTAGCATATAATCTGTCGTTTCGGCATCCCTCGCCGACTCGTATCTGATAACGGACGACAGTTCACCGGGAAGCTGCTCGAAGACTGGTGCAAAAGTTATGGCATTGAACAACACTTTACTTCCGTGGCTTACCCCCAAAGCAACGGCCAAGCGGAAGTAACCAACAGAGAAATTCTTAGAATTCTTCGGGCTCGCCTTGACCATATAGGAGGAAGCTGGGTGGACGAGCTGCCGGGCGTCTTATGGGCTATCCGCACGACCCCAAAGGAAGGAACGGGCGTCAGGCCATTCCATTTGGTGTATGACGGCGAAGTGGTTATCCCGGTTGAAGTCGGCGTTGAGTCCGTCCGAATCTAGAATTATGATGATGATAAGGCCGAGTGGAGGAACATGGAACTGGATTTGATCGATGAAGAGCGAGCCAAGGCGTCCGTCCGGCTGATGGCGTACCGGCAAAGAATGAAGCAGAACTACAACCAGCGCGTGATCCCTAGAGTATTCCAAGTTGGCGACCTTGTCTGGAAGAAAGTAAAGCCGGTCGGCGACGTTGGCAAGCTAGAGGCTCCTTGGGCGGGCCCCTTCAAAGTCATCGAAAAGCTCCGCTCGGGTGCTTATTATTTGGAGGATGAAGACGGACGGCGGCTGGATCGACCATGGAGCACGAATCATCTCCAGCCGTACCGAGCTGGGTGAGAGGTGCACTGATGTAATTTTATATATATGTTCTGGTCGCCTATGTCCTTGTAATGCAGGAAGCAAAATGATAAAAGATGGCAAATATCTTCGCCGAACGGCAATGTTAAAATTAGCCTTAAAGGCCGTCGAGCTCCGACGTTAAAAATCGAGAGTCGAGCCGGCGACTATAAACCCTCCGAGTGGAAGACCGTCGAGCTCCGACGTTAAAAATCGAGAGTCGAGCCGGCGACTATAAACCCTCCGAGCGGAAGACGGTCGAGCTCCGACGTTAAAAATCGAGAGTCGAGCCGGCGACTATAAACCCTCCGAGCGGAAGACCGTCAAGCTCCGACGTTAAAAATCGAGAGTCGAGCCGGCGACTATAAACCCTCCGAGCGGAAGACCGTCGAGCTCCGACGTTAAAAATCGAGAGTCGAGCCGGCGACTATAAACCCTCCGAGCGGAAGACCGTCGAGCTCCGACGTTAAACCGTCGATCTTCGACGTTAAAAATCGAGAGTCGAGCCGGCGACTATAAACCCTCCGAGCGGAAGACCGTCGAGCTCCGACGTTAAAAATCGAGAGTCGAGCCGGCGACTATAAACCCTCCGAGCGGAAGACCGTCGAGTTCCAACGTTAAAAATCGAGAGTCGAGTCGGCGACTATAAACCCTCCGAGCGGAAGACCGTCGAGCTCCGACGTTAAAAATCGAGAGTCGAGCCGGCGACTATAAACCCTCCGAGCGGAAGACCGTCGAGCTCCGACGTTAAAAATCGAGAGTCAAGTCGGCGACTATAAACCCTCCGAGCGAAAGACCGTCGAGCTCCAACGTTAAAAATCGAGAGTCGAGCCGGCGACTATAAATCCTCCGAGCGGAAGACCGTCGAGCTCCGACGTTAAAAATCGAGAGTCGAGCCAGCGACTATAAACCCTCCGAGCGGAAGACCGTCGAGCTCTGACGTTAAAAATCTAGAGTCAAGCCGGCGACTATAAACCCTTCGGCCGGACAAATGCAATAAAGAGGTTTAACTGGTGAGTCGTTTCATCGATCGGACAAGTACCCAAAAGTACTTCGTCAACATCCAGCGAACAACCTCTTTTGTCGAAACATGATATATTAAGCCGAGCGGACAAGCTACGCAAAATACTTCGTAAAAAACCCCCTTTCGAACACAAGAAAGGTGGGATGAGAAGCGAATAACGAGGAGAAACAAAGGAACATGAACGGTAGTTGGCTAGCCGAGCGGACAACACTCTTATTGATTAGAAAAGGAAAAAGCAAGTAAAAGGATAGCATTAAAGAAATTAAGGCCGAGCGGCCTAATTACAAAAATGGATAAGTTTTTGGCCGAGCGGCCGAGTTACATAAAAACTTCCTATTCAAGAAAATCATAAATCTCCGGGGGGATGTTGCCGAGGAGCGCCGCCTGGTGTTGGGCCGGGATAAGGACGGAGTCGGCCAGATGACCCTTGGATTTCAAATAGGTGGTGGTGGCATTCATGGCAAGCTCGAAGGCGGTGTACATCCGTTCGCAGACTTTCTCCGAGAATACTTCCGAACGGATATAATTCAACCTCAGGGCTGTGACTCGGCCAGGCTCAGCATCTTGATATTCCTTGAAGGCCGCTTGAGAGGCTGCGAGGGACTCCTGCAGAGTTTTCAGCTCCTCTTTATACTTATTTGTCTCCGCCGAGCGGGCCACCTTCTCGTCGTCCAGATGATCCATCAGCTCCTTAACTTTTTGCTCCAGGCCCCGAGCCTTTACGTTCTTCTTCTCCAGATCAGAGATAGCCGTTTTCTTCCACTCGGTGGCCAAGCTTATCTTGCGGTCCAGTGATTTGTTCAGGCAATCAAGTTCGGCCAGAGTGTGCGCCTGGTCGACCGTCTTCTTCCGTTCGGCCTCCAACAAGTCTTGGGTCTTTTTGAGTTCCTTCTGCAGCTCGGCATATGATGGGCCTTGGGAAGGAGCGCCGCCCGAACTCCGTAGCCTTTTGAGCTCCTCGTCCACCATGGCGAACCGATTGGAGACAGTAATCACCTCCACCCATCTCTAACAAAAGAGAGATTATTAATAGCCGATCGGAAAGAATGCGTAAAGGACATGAAAAAATAAACTTACCCCCGTGGCCTGTTGCATGTGGCTGTTGGCCAAGTTGCTGAGAGGAATCATAGCGACGCGTGCCCGAGCGTCGGCCCACATTTCGGCCAAAGGCCCCTTCATTGTAATCATGTGCTCGGGCGCGGTCGGCCGAGCGGCCTCAGGCATTAATTCCTCGGTGGGGAGATGCAAAGAGACCCGGATGGTGCGATGCCGATCGGGGGTCGTCTGGGCGGAAGCCGGGGAAGGATCGGAGGCCGGCGTCGAAAACTGGGACAAAATTGTTGAACGATGGACTTGACGGGGAGCGGGCGGAAGGGAGCTGACGGGTATAGCCTCCAAGGGGTCCGCGGACGCATCCAATTGGGAGGGGGTCTGATCGGACGAAATAGCCTCCACAGCTGGAGCCTTGCCTCGGGAATCCGCGGTGGTCCGCTCGGCGGGATGGACCGCAGATGTAGCCGAGCGGAGTGGCGTCTCCGTGCGGCGCCTTTTTTGACGGAGGGGGCGCTCTTCCTCCTGAGCCAAGCCTTCCTCCCGGACGGAAGGCTCTCGACTAGCAGTTGCGCCAGCCGCCGGCTCCGGGAGAGAAGCATGAGCGGCCTACTCCCCAGCATTTGTCTCGCTCTCTCCTTCGTTAAAGCCGACCGGCTGGATGCCAAGCGTCTCCATCTCTTTGGCCGCCGTGGCCTCGAGCGCCGCTGCCTTCCTCTTCAAAATTCCAGCCATCACCGACTCCATGACAATGTTCGCTGCAAAGGAAAACAAAGAAAATCAGTTAGCAATTAAAACGAATGCACAAAGTAAAATTCTTATCGAAGCCGCTCGGAAGGGGGGTCCTAATCGGACTCAGACCGAATATATACATCACCTGTTCAGGCAGGAACTTGTTGATGTCAAACCTTAGACCGGCCAGCATGTTGGCAGCATGAAGATAGTCCGGTCGGGTTTTGAACCTTTTGAGCTCTGGTGAGGTTGGTGGTCCGATCTGCCACTGCGTTCGGAAGGGGGCCCGCTCGGGCATACGAAGGTAGAAGTAGAATTCTTTCCAATGCTTATTGGAAGAAGGCAGTTTATTGAAGAAAACTAAACCAGGCCGAGCCTGGAACATATATGTGCCCAGCTCGGACTGTTTAGGGTAATAAAAAAAGTAGAAAATCTCCGGTCAGAGGGGGATATTGTGGATTTTAAACAAGACGACAACGCCGCATAAAAGGCGGAAAGTGTTGGGGACTAGGCTTTCGAGCGGAATGCCAAAAAAGTTGCAAACTTCAACGATGAAGGGATGAATGGGAAATCATAGACTGGCTGTGAACTGGTCGCGGAAAACACAAAACGCTCCGCGCAGCGGTTTATGTGGCCGAGCGGAGGGAGAGGGTAAGATAATTTCGAAGTCAGAAGGGATGTCAAAAGTATCCATCAGAATATCAGTGTCACGTCGATCGAAGCGCGACTCCATGGAAGTATACCATGGGCCGAGGGCTTGGTATGGAGTTTGGGAGGAGCTAGCCATTGTCCGAGCGGACGAAACCAAAAAAGACGAAAGGCAGAGGATAAAAGAAAGAAGATGGCAAACGAAACAGTGCCCCGAGAACCAAAACTCGGGAAAGAAACACAAAGAAACACGAACCACAAGAACCAAAGATAGAGCAGAGGAAGAGCCTTACAGAGAAGAATGAGGATCGAAGGAAGAACGCCGAAGATCATCGGAGAACAGAAGAACAGGGTCGCCGGAATGCTGAGAGCGAGAATCTATGGAGCACGCGAGAGCATAAAATGCGGCGAAGGAAGAAAATGAAGCCTTTATAGGGTGGAGCCCGAGCGGCCTCCACCGTCGGATTCATGTCGCGAGAACCGGAGCACCTATCGCACTGTTTATTTCAAACCGCCTCGATCCCGTCGGAATACCACGCCGCCGCCGTACAATGACGGCAGCATCGCCATGTGGCATTCAGCCATTGGAATGCATTTAATGAGCACGTGCTCGACCTTAATGATAGAGATTGGCAAAAACTTCGAAAAGATACCGAGGAATGTTGGCGTTGATTGGCGTTTTAGCTGCCCCCTTGTGTCCGAGCGGAGGGTAGTTGCATATGAACGCCGCTCGGCGCAACTGATGGTCCAGTCAGTCAGAATAATCGCCTCCTTCGACTAGACTTGAAGGGAAGGCAAGTGATCCGGCAGTGAGGAGAGGGGACCCCCCTTTAAGCAGAGTCAACGCCACGTGGAGGTTGAAAGGTAAAAGGTTAACCAGAGGTTTGACCGAGCGGATAAAGATTGGGGCGACTGGCCGAACGTTCCGAACGGAAGCAAAGACACCCCGACGGGGAGTAGGGGTTCCGACACTCGTTGAACAAGGTCGTATGGCCGAGCGGGTAGCCCGCTCGGCCGAAGGCCTAAAGTAGCAATACTGCGAATAGTCTCTACCGAGCGCGCGACCGGGAGTCGATCCGGTCAGACCAAAGGTACTTGCCGAGTGCCGGACGCTCGGCGCAGGAACAGAAAAGACAAGGATTAAGGGACATCGGGAAACATGTTCTAACAGCAGGCATGTTCGACGACTAGGCCATACGCAGAATCGTACTATGGAAGGTTCTGTTGTCCCATCAAAGAGATGCTCATACTGTAGCAGTATAGGGTCAGGCAAGCTCCTCTGACAAGCCCATACTGAGGTATGGTTAGAGGACACGTATTCACCTCGGTATGTGTGCACTCACTTCTCCATAGCCCTATATAAGGGTCCTCATACTTCGCCGGAGATACGCATTCTCCCGTATTCGAAGCCACTTCTGCATTTCCTCTTGCCTGACTTGAGCGTCGGAGGGTCGTCGCCGGGAACCCCCTCCCAGCCGGACTTCCTTGCAGGTTCGTCAAAGACCCGTGCGACCGGTCGGAGATCCACGTCAGCAGTTCGGAGAGCGCCACGTGCCCAGCGTCCGTTGAGTCAGCGTTCGGACATGATCACTACCTATATAAATAAAAGTTTAGTGAATACTATAGTTAGCTATTACCGCCCGGATGATCAAGGCGTCGTCGTGAGGGATCTCCACTCCCTCTAGGTCCCGAGGGCCAAAGTTGATCTTCGTCTCTCTGCCTACTCCTTGCTGCATCCCACAATATGTATATCTAATCGCCGAGCATGTGACTTCTTTGCTCGGTTGGAACTATCGTCGGTTGGCCCCTCGATAATCATTCCAATTTCGCCCCGAGTGACATTGCTTTGATTTTCCTCCTCCCAAGCTGAGGATCTGGTTCACTCTGTTAGGACCGTTGTTGGCCGGCTAGAAGGGGGTTAAATAGCCCTACACAAATAAAAGAGATACCCTTCTTGGACTTTTAAAATAACACTGGCATAAATAATTAAAGACTGAACTTAAAAGAAAAGAGACACCGGAGTTTTACTTGGTTATAACCGGGGAGGTTGTTAATCCAAGGAAGATGATCACACTAAATTCTCCTTCACGCGGAGAAACCTCTTTTACAACAGTGTAAGCACAGAAAGAATGAAGCTAAACAAAACAATAGAAGCGTACAAGTGTTGAATATCAAATTGCTTGTTGAATTGAAAAGCTTCTGTACCAAGGCTATATTTATAGCCTTCGTCGGGGCACCTGGAGGGTTCCAGGCGCCTGGAAGGGGATAACCCAAGCTGCATCTTTTGCTCGACTTCATGTGCTCCTAAGCTCCTACATACTTAGACACAAGGTTAAAACACCATAGGACCTAACCTAACTTGGTTGATCACATCAAAGCAACCTTGGGGTTCCAAAAATCTCCCCCTTTTTGATGTGAGCAACCCAAGTTAAGTTAGGGTAAAGAGACATAAAGTTAAAATAATAAATTCAGTAATAAAGTGAAAAGAAACAAAATTGAATCTACTCCTCCTAGCCTTAATCTTTTTCTTCTCCCCCTTTGATCACATAAAAATGGGATACTAAAAAAAATCTAAGAGTAGAAAATTTTTGAGATAACTTTAAAAAACTTTAAAAACTTTGATAATACTGAAAAAAAATTGTAAAAATTTCTAAGTAAAAAACTTTCAAGCAAAAAGATATTTTTGACTAACTATTAAAAAAATATTTTTTGAGAAAATTTTTCTAAGTTTGTTTTTGCAAGTAAAAAAAATATTTTTGAGAATTTCCAAAAAAAATTCAAGTTGAGAAAAAAAAATTCTAAGTAAAAAAAGTTAGTTAGACATTTTTGCATAATATTTTTGAGACATTTCCAAGTAAGAAAAAAAAATTTAAAACATTAAGTAATCCAAATTTAATGCTTTATCAGTTAGTCAATTAAATATTTTATTTTAATATTTTGACTTCCAGGATGTGGCGAGACACTAGACCTTCTTGGTTATTGGATTATCAACCACTTCTAGACAAAGCATCATACAGAAATTAAACGTTTAATTTTTTTACTAAAAGCACTAAATCTAAATTAAGGTTCAAGTTAAACACGACTTCAGAACCCAATATAGGTTCCAACCAACTGGGTTAATTAGGTATTTCTTAAAGATATATTTCTTTAAAATATTTTTAATTTATCCCTTGTAATATCTAAAATACAAATTTAGATTATTGAATTTTCTAAAACTTGTATTAGATGAGCATGCAAAATTTTTTTAAGTTATTTATTTCTTTTAGCAAATTATCATTTTCTAATTTTACTTTGTCAAACTCTTCTAACGGGCAAGATTTAGCTAGAATTAATTTTAAATTTTTAATATCTTTTCCTAATTTGTTGCAATCTTTAGTTAATATTTTAACAAACTTAAATAATTTATCAGGAGGAAGAGATCGTACCTGACTTACCTTGTCGATTTCGTTATCCGTGACTCCCCCTGAACTGCTGCTTTCTTCCGATGTAGCTCTCCCTTCATCGATGCTCTCAATGCTCATTTCGAATGAGCTTGAATCGTAGTCCTCATCTTGATCACTTGCCATTAATGCAAGTCCAGAGAAGGCCTCAATTTCCAATTCAGACGACGTATCGTCCCACGTCGCTTTTAGTGTCTTGAACTTTTTTGTTTGGACAGGCTTCTTTTCTTTGTCATTGTCCTTGTTCCTTAGCTTAGGGCAGTTGTCTTTGACGTGCCCTTCTTCGTTACAGTGGTAGGACCTAATCATCCATTTCTTTTTACCCCGCGGATGGTTAGTTTTACTTGAATTAAACAACTTTTTAAAGCACCTTACCATCATTACCATTTCCTTGTCGTCGAGAAAATATTCTGACTTATGTTTGTCTCTTGTTGCCTTAAGAGCGATGGTGTGCTTCGGCTCCTTCGTACCTGCACATCTTGATTCATGCACTTCAAACGCAGAAAATTTTTTTTCTAAGGTAATAGTTTCTAAGTCCTTAGAGATATAAAAAGCATATACTAGTGAAGTCCATTTCGTATTCCTAGGGAATGCATTTAACGTGTACCTTAGTGAATCTCGGTTACTTACCTTTTCTCCGATATTCAATAGTCCGGTGATGAGCTCCTTAATTCTCAAGTGAAGATGCACAATTGTTTCGTCTTCTTCAAGCTGTAGGTTGGTAAGCTGGTTGCAAAGTAAGTCCCCTCTCACGAGATTGGCTTCAGACGTCCCTTCGTGTAGCTCAAGAAACTTCTCCCAAAACTCCTTTATTGAATCATAGTTGTCGATCCGGTTGACTTCTTGTGGCGGAAGGACGCTCAGCAGATGAAACTCTGCTTTGTCGTTTGACACGTAGTCGGCCTGCTCCTTTTTTATCCACTGGTATTTTTCTTTACCTTCCGGTGCTATAAAACCGAATTCCATCATTAGAAGTAAATTGAAATCAGTTTTAAAAAATACTTGCATTCGCTTTTTCCAGCTAGCGAACTCCCCCTTGAACTTTAGCGGGTATATGCTTGGTCCGACCATTGTCTTTGTTTCGATCGGCGGTTAGTCCTCCTGAAACGTCCTTGCTTTGATACCATTTGTTGGGACCGCTGTTGGCCAGCTAGAACGAGGGTTGAATAGCCCTACACAAATAAAAGAGATACCCTTCTTGGACTTTTAAAATAACACTTGTATAAATAATTAAAGACTGAATTTAAAAGAAAAGAGACACAGGAGTTTTACTTGATTACAATCGGGGAGGTTGTTAATCCAAGGAAGATGATCGCACTAAATTATCCTTCGGGCGAAGAAGCCTCTTTTACAGCAGTGTAAGCACAGAAAGAAGGAAGCTAAACAAAATAATAGAAGCGTACAAGTGTTGAATATCAAATTGCTTGTTGAATTGAAAAGCTTCTAGACCAAGGCTGTATTTATAGCCTTGGTCGGGGCGCTTGGAGGGTTCTAGGCGCCTGAAAGGCGATAAAACTTTATCCCCTTCGCAACATATCACGTTCAAACATGATCTGGTCAAAAGTCACATTCCGAGCGCCCGGACCCTTAAAGTCAACTTTGTTGACTTTTTACGGTCCGGGCTCTCTTCTTCGATTCTGCTCGCCTCGATCCAGATCTTCTGCTCCGCTTGCTTGGGTGATTTCGGCCAACCGAAATAAGGCTCATCCGAACCCAATTTTGACCTTCTTGAGCAACATTCCGCTTCGGCTTCTCGTCCCTCGAAAATGTCGTGCGCTTCCTTCTCGTCTGCCCGCGTACTCTTCTGCAGCACCTCGTTCCTCGGACACACCGAGCCCGTCGGCTCTCTCCCGTGTCGTCCTTCTCGCTAGCTGCATATTGTGATCTACTTCTTGTGTTCTTAAACTCCTGCACACTTAGACACAAGGTTAAAACACCACAGGATCTAACCTAACTTGGTTGATCACATCAAAACAACCTTAAGGTTCCAACACACTCAACCGAAGCTCAGGCAGGACTTGCATTTCCCCTTCGTTAAGGTTGGCGATGGCACTACTCATCCGCCGGTCTCTCTTCTTCTCTTTGCTCGTTCGACCAACATTGATGTCGTCGATCGGGAGTTGGTGAGCGACAACAGTATCCTAGAGGAGCTAATCGGCTGGAAATTGACCTCAAGTCGTAACAGTCTCGAGTGTTGTGTGTCACTGATTGGTGGAATGAGCAAAACAACGACGTACAAGTCCTGCCTTTTGTAGCTTTGGGTCGACTTGCTGCTACGTGCTACACGACATGTGCTTTGGGCTCCTAGTGTGGTTGTGCTACTTTTGATTGGGGGCTTTTTGGTGGTCAGCCGCCGTTCAGGGGGAGCAGTATGCTCAGCCGACACTTCCTTCCTTCGAGCCGCTTGAGCTTCCTCCACGTTTATGTATTCGGTGGCATGCCTGAGCAGGTGGTCAAACTCTTCTAGTAGCTTCCGGATGAGTGAACGAAAGAATTTCCCTTTGGTAAGCCCCTGGGAGAAGACGCTTACCAATATCTCCGATGAGACCGTTGGAATATCTATGACCACTTGGTTAAACCGCTTGATGTAGACTCTCAGTGCCTCCTTAGACCCTTACTTTATTGTGAATAAATTAATGCTCGTCTTCTGGTGACAGCGACTGCTAGCAAAATAATGCAGGAATGTCACTAGAAAGTCCTTGACGTTGTGGATTGATCTGATCGGTAGTCGCCTGAACCAGCGTCATGCTGATCTTGAGAGGGTGGTGAGGAAATGTTAAGTATAAAAAAAACGAGCAAATGGGTCTCACTGCCACCCTATACCCATCCACGTGCACCCCTTTCCTTTTCTTTTTCCCCTTTCTTCTTCTCCCCCTTTCTTCCTTATTCTTCTCCTCTTTCTCTTCTCTAGCGGTGACGAACAACAGGGCTCTCCTTGTTCTTCTTCTCCAAGCTTGCAACCCCCTTCTCTTCTTATTTTCTCTTCTCCAACGACAACAATCTTCTCCTTCCTTACTGTCCTGTTTCTCGCCAGCATCGTCGAAGCTCGTCGGAGTGTGCCGGAGCTTGCCGGACCACTAGGAAAGAGGGAAAAACAAAGCCCTAGTTGCTGCCCTCTTTTCTAGCCAAGCACAGCAGCCACCGGAGCTAGCTGTGGCCTTCGCCGGAGCTCACTGAGACAACCGATGAAAAAGGGAAAAGTTTTTTCCTTGCCCCTTCACTATCCTAGCAGCCTTCTTTGTTTTTCAACCATCCCTAACTGCCATAGTTACCTTTCATCTTCTCCAACAGCAGACCTGCTGTCCTTTTCTTGGCAGCACTGCCGGAGTTCGCCGGAGCTAGCTGAGACGGCTAGGGACAAAGGGAAAACAACCCTAATTGTTGTCCTCTTTTTTTTTTCCAGCAGCCATAGAAAAATCCTTAAAAGGTATACTTTATGCTTTGGGTTAATTGATGTATAGTTAGGAGGGTTATCTAGATTAGAACAGAGATTTCATTTAGGAATGTAAAGTGGTACGCAATAGTGAGATCAAAAATAATGATCTAGTGGCTTCGAGTCATAAATCATGTTCAAATTTATGTCATGATTTTATTATCATTTTGATTATTGGAGTTATTATATTTTGTAGATATGAGTTCGAGTGGAGCACGGTGACCTACCGACACTCGAAGATTTTACTGTAAATAAAGTGGGTACATCTCTCTTTGACTCTTATATATTTATCCTTGTGCATGAATAAAGTAATAATGAAATTATATATATTTGTATAATTATTTTAAAAGGGAATTAAAAATGATATTTAAAATAGTGAAATGAGTATTAAATAATTAAATCATTGGGGGATAAATAGTTGATATTATTTCTGGTTCACATGTAGGTTTATATTGGGATTTATATGGGAAGGGTGGTTTTTAAAATTAAAGAAATATTTTGAATTACTCCTCTGTTGATACCTACCTTTTTGACTTACTTGACCTTCTATACTCCATGCTTTTGATATTCCATTTGTTGATGCTCGTAGCTTTTTATATGTGAACCCTAGGGTGATAAATTAAAAGACTTGATACGAAAATGTTAACTTAATTGACTATTTGATATGAAAAGAAAATAATTATGATAAATGGATAAAATGGAATCCTTAAAGTGAAATAAGAAAGATGGTAAATGAAGAATATTAAAAAGTGAAGACCATGAGCCTAGCTTTGTACCAGAGCTTTATACTAGAGTACTGGACCGTCCACATGTTATTGTGGTAGCGCAGTGGCCTGCGTTCCAGAGTACCTGACCGTACACCCGAGGCGTGGTGGTGTGATTCAGACCTCGGTTAGTATTTATTATGTCTTCTATCGGTGAGACCTGATAGCTCGTACGTCAGATGACGTATGCGATAGTTTTATACTCTGAGGAGGCTTTTAACCTATCCATGTGATATTACACTCTAATGATATTGGCTCCAGTGATTCACTTTTTAATTGATTTATCAGATTTAGACTATGGATATACATGTCGATATTACCATGATAACTTGTATACCGATTGATTAAATAATAAAATTGAAGAATTGATTTTAATTGATGATGACAAATGATGATAAGGTGAAGATCCTAAACTCTAATATAAAAATTTTACCTAATTATAGATACTGAGAAGATGATTATGTTGGGACAATTTCCCTAGGTCAAGTTTGACCAGTTTGACTAAGCTTGAGTTGAGTCAAACTTGAGTCGGGATTTGAGTTTTGATGTTTGACAATATAAGGAGATTGCTGGAGCAATCGTCCGGTTATGGAGATGGTCAAAGGGTTGACCAGGTTGATGAGAATACAAGTTAAGTAGGTCAAGATTAACAGGAGACTTGACTCGGAAAATTCTAACCGAATGTTAGGCATTTGGAAAGTTCTAGTGAGGAGCTAGGTAGGAGAAAGTCCTAGTGAGGAGCCAGGCGACAGGAAAGTCCTAGTGAGGAGCTAGGTAGGGGAAAGTCCTAGTGAGGAGCTAGGCAATGAGAAAGTCCTAGTGAGGAGCTAGTCAGGAGAAAGTCCTGGTGAGAAGCTAGGCAATTGGAAAGTCCTGGTGAGGAGCCAGGCATTTGGAAAGTCCAAGTGTGATCTTGGCAAAGGAGAAAGTCCTTGTGAGGAGCCAGGCAATTGGAAAGTCCAAGTGTGATCTTGGCAAAGGGTGTAAGTCCAAGCATGTGGTCTTGGCAAGATAAGTCCTAGTGTAACTTAGCAAGGAGAACCCGACAACTAGGATGTGGTCAAAGGAAGCTCCTGAAGGCAAGGCGTGAAGGATGGGGAGATATCCGAGGGACGCAAGGCTGATGGAGGAGGCTAGAAAGCTAGTTCGAGGTTGGTCGGGTGTGGCCAAATGCTAGGCATGGAGACCCAACGGATCACATTTGACAGGGAGTTGGGTTGGAGACTTTGGACTTGAGATTGAGTCAAGTCCAGGATGGTCAATCGATTGAACCAGGGTCCAATCGACCAGCTGATCGATTGGAGTGTGCTGCGAAGGAAGAAATGGCCAAATCGATTGGTCGATCGATTGGGAGCATGATTCACGAGCACAGAGGCTTTCCCAATCAATTGGGCAATCGATTGGGAATCTCCAATTGATCGGTCAATCGATTGGAGCTGGGAGTTCTCACGCGATCGCGAGAACACAGAAAGCATCTGAATCGATCGGTGGATCGATTCAGACTGTTCCAATCGATTGGCCGATCAATTGGGATTCGACCGTTGCGCAGGATGCAGGTGATGGACGGTTGCGATGGAGTGGTGCTGACATAGCAATCGATTGGAGGCACTGTATATAGCCTGGGTGGAGCGTTTTCTTCGCCAGAACTTTTTTTCTTCTTCCTGCGATCTTCAGTGATTTTCACGCGAGCTTCTTCCGATCTTCACCACCAGTTCTTGAAGGTGCTTGGGGTGTATTCCCAAGGTTCAAGAGACAACAACAAGCAACAAGTAAGCAAGAAGAAGGGTGTATTTCAGTTATATCTTGTATTTTCTTCTTAGGTGAGTTGTGTTGTTGTGTGTGGATTTGTACGAGGTTTCTCCGCCTCCGGCTATGACCGAGAAGGAGATTTTCATAGTGGAGGAGCGTGTCGTGTGTGGATCCTTGGATTAGTCACCTCTTCTTGAGGTGGATACCAAGTAAATCTACTGATTAGCGTTGTGTGAGTCTTGTATTTTATTTCCGCTGCATATCATCATCAAGTCGCAACCGACGAGCGCGCGACGAGACGCTATTCACCCTCCTCTAGCGGACATGACGGTCCCAACAATTGGTATCAGAGTGAGGTCGCTCTTCTATGGACTAATCGCCAAGAGAACAAGAAGCTAGAGGAAGAATAAGATGAAGATTGAAGGACCACTCAGATGGGATATCCGAATTCCACCTCTATATGACAAAGAAGACTTCAATTATTGGACGACGAGGTTGGAAACTTTGTTCCAAATGGATTGTAATCAATGGGTTTCATTGAAACATCCATTTGAGCCTCCAAAGAACAAAAAGGGGAAGCGCCTCCGACCTCGACATTGGACCGAGGAACAAATGGAGCAAGCGGAGGCGGATAAGGAGATAACAAAAATTTTGTTAAATCTATTACCCTCTAACATAATTTTGAGTGTAGGTGAATGCACGAGTGCAAGTGATCTTTGGAAAAAGGTCATTGCCTATCATGAGAACCCCACTCAATTTCAAGGAGTGGATAAGCCTAAGGAGAAGGGCTCATTGGTCCAAGAAGAGAAGGACCAATCCGATGTTGACACGAGGGCAACATTCGAGGAGGAAAAGAAAGTGGAGGAGAAGGAAAATGAGAAGAGATCATCCACATCTTCAAGAGAGGAAGAGGTGGAAGCACCCACATCCTCAAGGGTTGAAGAGGTGGAAGCACCCACATCCTCAAAAGGAGAAGAAGAAGAAGATGATGCAACCTCCACAATGCAAGATGAATCAGATGGAGGATCAAGCACCATCCCTACACGTGAAGGTATAATTAGCTCAATTGTTAAAAATAAAAACCATATCATTTGCTTTGAGTGTAGGGAGCATGGGCACTACAAGAGCAAGTGTCCTAAGTTTGCCAAGAAGAAGAGCCAAGTAGTACTCAAGGGCAAGGAGAAACCCAAGGAGACAATCCCCATAACAAAGAAGAGCAAGGAACACATTATGTATTTCTTGTGCAACTAAAATAGGCATTATCAAAGCCAATGCCCAAAAGGGAAGAAAACAACTAAAGTCAAAGGAGAAAGCACAAGTCTAGGGGGAACTTCCAAGGTAAAAACCAAGGTATCATTTAATGAATCTATTTCTTTGACACATGATAAAAAGCTTGATAGAAATAATTCTTATCATCTTAATGCTATTTATCATGAAAGTAGGAAGCATGATAGCGTTAATGGAAAATACATTCCTCCTCATGCTAGATTTACCACACCTAAGATTAGGAAGGTAAATAACAACTTAGGCAATAACACCAAGGACTTTAGATATATGCCTAAGAATAGAAATGCTCAAGAATTTAAGGAAAAACCAAAATCTAGAGATTTATGGAGTGAAAATCAAGGCTTGAGGACAAGACTTGATAATTTAGAAAGGACTCTAGCAAGAATGGAAAACATGCTTAGGGGTCAAAATGAGCATAACCTAGGAAAATCTAGACAAGAGTCATCCAATGGCTATAGGGATTTGGGATACAAACCTGAAGTCAAGAGGGATGTGACTTCTTTTCATAGGGTTCCATATAACTATGGGACCAATCCTAGGTGTAGAGGTCAAGTCAAGGATACTAGGGAAAGAATCCCTAGAGGTTCTTTGACAAGACCAATGTGACTAAGACTTTAAGAAGTCTAACAAAGTCACAAAGAAGGTTACAAGGGAAGTTATCCCTAGGAGTGACCTAGTAGAAGTGACCAAGGCTTCTAAGAAGCCTAGAAAGGTCCTTAGGAAGATATCTAGGGAAGTTATCCCTAGTGAGTACCTAGAGCATCCAAGGAGCACCAATATGTATTGGGTTCCTAGGAGCATATTCTCTACACTCTAGATGAGTTTAGAGGATATCAACTCTAATTGGAAGGGTAGGTAACAAATTAAGTTACCTTGGTAAAGTTGACATTTGAGAGCATTTTCAAGGTTATTATTAACTTTTGAAAATGAAAAGGATTATTAGTGTTACTCTTTGAAAGAGTAAAATGTGTCAAAATTTGAAGAGTTGAACTTAGTCTAAATTGACACACTTAAGAAAAATATAAGAAAAATCAAGTTAGAATTTTGATACTTTCTTAATAAATTAAGAGAAAACTCATGCTTTAATCAAATGTGATTAAGCCTTGAAGAGCAAAAAGGTGTCAAGCTTTGAGGATTTGAAATTAGGTTAAATTGGCATATTTAAAGGAAAACCATAAGAGATACTAAGTTGAGATTTTGGTGTTCTCTTAATGGGTTAAGGGAAATCTAAGCCTTAATCGGATCGATTACTCATTGAAAAGAGTAACATGTGCCAAACAAAATTTTGAGGATTTAATTCTTAATCTCAATTGGCACAAATATAAAAGGATAAAAGACATGCCAAGTTGGGTTTTGGCATTTCTTCATGAAATAGGCAATCTAGGATTAGAATTTAAAGGCTTAGCTAAGGGATTAAGGATATTTAGATAATCTATCTAGATATATTTTATCTATGTTAAAGTGTCATGATTAATTGCCTATCATATGTCATGACATCATATGTTGCATTCATCTTTATTATGAAAAATATAAAAATATCATGTCATGTCATACATACATCATGTAGCAGTAGCATGTCTTTCTTTTAAAAAATTACTCATCTTGATGTATGCCATATAACATCATGCATTATTTTAATTCCCTTACTATTAAGGATAAATGACATCTATTATGAATGGTAAATATTCCAACAAGTGGGAGTATACCAAGTGCATCTTAGGTGGATGATCATAAATTTCATAATGCCTAGATAGATATGCATGATCCCTTAGTTTAGGGTAAAACAAAATCTACATCTCACAAAGAATCATAAGGTGACTTATATGTGTTTAGTATGCATTAGACACTAGTGAGATGTTAGGATGGTGAACAAAACTCAAGATGTTGATCTAGTGCATCTTGTGAAGTTTTAGGTTCATCAAAACGCATAGTTATGTGTCTTCCAATCATTGGGAAAGCTAATGTACAAGTCATGTGCATTGAGCCTAAAGAACATGGTTGGATATTGGTTTGAAAATATTTTTAAAAATATTTTTGAAAACCTTAGTGAAGACTATCTTTTGATAGTATTCATTATTGAAAAGTTAGACACAAACTAGAAGAAAACATTAAAGTTTTCAAGAGTTTTCAAATTTGTGTCAATCTTTGAAAATAAGAAGTGTTTTCATAGAAAACTATTTTTCCTTGATAGAATATACCCTAAATAATGTCTATATAAGTTTTCATGATTTTTAGAGTTTTGTAGAATTTTTGGAAGGTTTCTGAAGTCTGCTGAAATTGAATTTCAGAAAAATTAAAAACTCAATCGATCAGTCGATCGATTGGAGGAGTTTCGATCGATCAGTAAATCGATTGGAAAGTCCATTTCCATGAACAGAAGGTCAGTGAATCGATCAATCGATCAATTGACCAAGGCTGGATCGATCAGTTGATCGATTCAGAAGGAATTTCTGCGAGCAGAAGCTTGCAGAATCGATTAGTGGATCGATTGAAGTAGCTTCAATCGATTGAGTCCCAACTTCAATCGATTGGGAAGTCTCAGTTTGGCCTAAAAGGCCTGATTTCAGCACTTTAAGCCACTTCAAGTTCCAATAACTATTCCAAATCTCTTGGAATACATTTGTATACTTTTAGGGGGAGCTTTCATGATGAAAGCAAGTATGGATTGGTTAAGATAAATCAAAGTGAAATTTAGGATGGGGTTTACCGTGTTTTTAGGGGGAGCTACTCTTGAATGCATGAAAATTTATCTTCAAGGACCTTGAAGGGGGTTAAACCTTCGTGATGGATAATACTCAGGGTCGAGTATTAGGGAACAGTGGAAGATTGGTTATCTTCGTTGCTAGGATGATAAATGCTCTTGGATGAGCATTATGAAGAAGATTACTGTTCAAGGGGGAACATTGGGTTAATGAAGGGGATCGGACCTTCATTAGTAAAGTGAAAAATGTTCCTAGATGAGCATTGAAAAGAAGATTACTGCTCAAGGGGGATCATTGAATACAATGAATGAGAGTTTTATTGGGAAGCTGATGCATGCTCTAGGATGAGCATTGTGTAGTGAAGTAGCGCTCAAGGGGGAGCTTAGGCGGCAATGAAGAATATGAGATCTTCATTGTGGGGTTGTTAACAACATATGAGGTTGTAAACAACGTCGAGTTAATTCTTATGGAGAAGAGTTTGTTTTCAGTTTTTGATGTGTGACAAAGGAGGAGAATGGAAGGTTAAGTTAGGCTTTCATCTCAAGCAGGGGGAGTTTGCCCTCTAGGAAAGGGAGAGAATGAAGGAAACCTTCATTCATGCCTTGTCATGAAGAGGTTAAGGCTATGAGATTTAGCCTTGTGATAAAGAAGAGGACAAGACTATGAGATTTAGCCTTGGTATAAAGAAGAGGTTAAGGCAATGAGATTTAGCCTAACTTAGAGGTATTATCAAGCATCAAAAAGGGAGAGATTGTTGGGACAATTTCCCTAGGTTAAGTTTGACCAGTTTGACTAAGCTTGAGTTGAGTCAAGCTTGAGTCGGGATTTGAGTTTTGATGTTTGACAATATAAGGAGATTGCTGGAGCAATCGTCTGGTTATGGAGATAGTCAAAGGGTTGACCAGGTTGATGAGAATACAAGTCAAGTAGGTCAAGATTGATAGGAGACTTGACTGGGAAAATCCTAACTGGATGTTAGGCATTTGGAATGTTCTAGTAAGGAGCTAGGCAGGAGAAAGTCCTGGTGAGGAGCCAGGCAACGGGAAAGTCCTAGTGAGGAGCTAGATAGGGGAAAGTCCTGGTGAGGAGCCAAGCAACGGGAAAGTCCTAGTGAGGAGATAGGCAGGAGAAAGTCCTGGTGAGGAGTCAGGTAATTGGAAAGTCCTGGTGAGGAGCCAGGCAGTTGGAAAGTCCAAGTGTGATCTTGGCAAAGGAGAAAGTCCTGGTGAGGAGCTAGACAATTGAAAAGTCCAAGTGTGATCTTGGCAAAGGGTGTAAGTCCAAGCATGTGGTCTTGACAAGATAAGTCCTAGTGTAACTTGGCAAGGAGAACCCGACAACTAGGATGAGGCTGAAGGAAGCTCCTGAAGGTAAGGCGTGAAGGATGGGGAGATATCCGAGGGACGCAAGGCTGATGGAGGAGGCTAGAAGGCTAGTTTGAGGTTGGTCGAGTGTGGCCAAATGCTAGGCATAGAGACCCAACGGGTCATGGTTAACCGGGAGTTTGAGTTGGAGACTTTGGACTTGAAATTGAGTCAAGTCCAGGATGGTCAATCGATTGGGTAATCGATTGAACCAGGGTCCAATCAATCAGCCGATTGATTGGAGTGTGCTGCGATGGAAGAAATGACCCAATCAATTGGTCGATCGATTGGGAGGATGAGTCACGAGCACAAAGGCCTTCCCAATTGATCGGGCAATCGATTGGGAATCTCCAATCGATCGGTCGATCGATTGGAGCTGGGAGTTCTCGCGCGTTCACGAGAACATAAAAAACATCTGAATCGATTGGTGGATTGATTCAGACTGTCCCAATCGATTGGCTGATCGATTGGGATTCGACCGTTGGGCAGGATGCAGGTGATGGACGGCTGTGATGGAGCGGTGCTGACGTGGCAATCGATTGGGGTTGATTTCAATTGATTGGAGGCACTTTATATAGCTTGGGCGGAGCGTTTTATTCGCCAGAACTTTTGCTCTTCTTCCTGCGATCTTCAGCGATTTTCACGCGAGCTTCTTTCGATCTTCACCGCCAGTTCTTGAAGGAACTTGGGGTGCATTCCCAAGGTTCAAGAGGCAACAACAAGCAACAAGTAAGCAAGAAGAACGGTGCATTTTTTCAGTTATATCTTGTATTTTTCTTCTTCGGTGAGTTGTGTTGTTGTGTGTGGATTTGTACGAGGCTTCTCTGCTTCTGGCTGCGACCGAGAAGGAGGTTTTCATAGTGGAGGAGCGTGTCATGTGTGGATCCTTGAATTAGTCAACTCTTCTTGAGGTGGATACCTAGTAAATTTACTTGTTAGCGTTGTGTGAGTCCTGTATTTTATTTCCGCTGCATATCATCATCAAGATGCAACCGACGAGCGCGCGACGAGACGCTATTCACCCCCTCTAGCGAACATGATGGTCCCAACAGATTATATATATATATATATATATATATATATATATATATATATAACCTAAAGTTGTAACAAAAGATTATGAATTACTCTACTTCTTTGACTTCTTAAACAAGATTAAATCTTCTTGAGTATCCACTTAGCCATTTGGCTAACTTTCTACATTCCTTGGCCTCTAGTTTTGCGAGCACATGGATCCTTTTGATATTGTAGTTGATTTTGAACTTCCATAGAGTTGCTCAGAGATCTCGACGTGCTGATTTTCTAGTTTGTTTTACTTTTGTTTCGTTTATTTACATTCTGTAATTTTATTACAGATGTCATTTATTGGTATAGTAATTGTAGTCTACGAAAACTATCACACACACACACACACACATATATATATATATAATATTTGATACATTTCTTGGTTATTCTATCTTGATAGTTCCTAGGGTTTAATTTCTTTATATTATATGGTCACCGAGTGAGGTACCGAGAACTATACCCCCGGGGCATGACAGGAAGTCTCGACATTTCACTCCATCGGTGTACTGATGGAGTGTGGCTGCATTGTCGAATCTGATCAAATGATCTTCTGGATTAGTCGTTCCATTGTATTCCCTGATCATTAGTGGGGTATCGTGTCACGGTAGTGGATCATCCAGATCCCTTGAGAGAATTGCCCGTTGGTCCGTTCAGGCGAGTCATCGACTCGAGGTGCCTTTCCCTTCCTTCAGTCCCATATAGGCGCATCGTCCGAGGACAACCCTGGCTCTCTATCCGCTTGGCCCTATTCCTTTGAAGGAGTTTGGAACAGTGCTCGATGGAAGGGGATCAGTGCATTGGGTGCATCCCCATATGTGTCGGTTGGCTTCTTATTCTTCCCTCAAACGGAGTCATATTCTGCTCGGTCTCTATTTCTTGCATGCTGCCTCACTACTGATGTCGTGGGTTCATCTACCTAGCGCTCAGCATTGCCTGCTGTTGTTGTTGCTCCACCATCTTGGTTGCTCGGGCTTGTATCAACATATCCAACTCCTCCACGTCAGTGTCACCATCATGAGTCGTCCAATGTCATCTTCAAGTTTCGGATATAGGCTATGTTCCCATAGAGGGCGCCAATATGATCCTATCCAAAAATCATGAAGAAGGCTAGCTGGGGATGTGGCTTCTTGGTTGATCGTGTGTAGACTTCGCTCCGCTCTACAACACAAGAAATGTCAGTGTCAGGCCAAGGAAGGGGTCCTCGGCGTTGGCCCTCCGACGTTCAAGTCAGTCACTAGAACAGTAGAAGAAAGCGGAGCAACAGTGAAAACACAAGTATGAATAGTGAATAACATATACCTCCGCCAGTGCATGAATCCCCCCTTTATATAATGCCCCAGTGGGTGACGTGCACGTTCCTCAAGGTGCAAGCACGCTTCCCTAACTAGCCTATGATAGAACATGTCAAAAAAATATCTATGACATCATATCTTAACAAGACATGTAAATCCCTGATAAGACAGTAGAAGTTTTCGTCGTACGATCCGCTTGTTGACCATGCCCTGTTGTCAGTGGCATTACCTCCCAAAGGGATATTAAGAGATATGAGAATGATTTCACAGTTCGGCCGAGCAGGATAGCCGTTCGGTCGGGACTCCTCCGCTTGGTCGACCTTTATTATTTTTCCCCACAGTGACTTGGTTCAGTAGATTGTTTCTGCCCGATCGGACAAGCGTTCCAGTCACTTTAACATTCCTCTGATATGTAATGAGTATCTGATGTTCTGGCTGTAATGCTCATGACCGAGCGGGTGTTCTGCTCAGATAAGTCGTATGGTAGATCAGACACTTCAAGTCCGATCGACCATTGAAGTCGTTTTATGTTCGGTCAACTTTGATGGGATCATTGACCACCATTGATCGTTTGAATTTTGACTTTCACATCGACCATTGTCTCTACATTTAACCCGCGCTTGGTGGGTGCTATAGCCGCATCAATTTACAATTGATTAAGAATCGTGTTATTTGCTATCACGTCCATTTGGGTGATTAATTAAAATATATGTAATACATTTATATTGTTGTCTTGTCTTTAATGTGTCTCCTTATGAATGGTTAGTTTTTACACTTACCAATGGTTTAGCGGATAATAGCTTAGAGAGGTAGATCTTCAATTAGTTGATACATCTCTTTAAATAGTCATAGTCAACATAACCTTTCAAATGCACCTCTTCGAGTTGTTGATGGAATAAGATATTATTTTGGTTTATTCATTTTTATACGTTATTATAGCACTTACTTGACATCCCCCTTGGTAATCTATGCACGTTTTCATGGACGGAGAGGCAGCTTGAAGGGTGATAATGAAGAGATTGTAACCCTTGGATTCAAATCAAAATTGGTGAGTATATAATTAAAAAAAAAAAAAACAGACTTTTTGCACCGGTGCTGCGGAAGGCACAGTAAGTGCTGCAATGAGAGGGACTGAGCCCTCTCGCTTTCTATCTGGGCCTGCCCACAAGGGCCGCCCTAGTATTGGGACCACAATTAGCTTCCAGTGGTTGGAACTCAACTATAACTGTGGGTTGCTAGGCCCCAGTTCGGGCTGTTGTCGTCCCTCAATTGGCTAATTGGGTGCCTGTCCTAACTTAGATGGACCAATATCTTTATGCAAACATTTTTCTAATCCAATTAGTCTTACGTTATATTTACACATGCAGACTGCACTCAAAATTGTTGACGCCCCAGTCAACCAAAAAATTACAGAAGATAGATATCCGATAAGATAATAGGTAGATGTTATTCCTAGAGGCGTCAACTCAGATTAAGGCATCGTCTTTATCTCATTACTTATGGCCCGTTCATTCTAAATTCAAATTCAATATTCCATCTATCTCACACAGTATGGTTTCAAACAAATTGATTTGATTCGGCTGATTTAATTAAAGAGGTTTGGACAAATTAATTAGATGAGCATGTAGGGTAATTTCATTTAATTAAATGAGTTAGGCAACTCATAAAAGAATAACCAATGAATACTAGTAATAATCACATGACTCAAACTTAATTATCTTGAATCTAAACCCCTAAAACTGAAAGTTTAATTGTGTTGTGTAAATAGACCACGACGCATTTTGCCACGTCTTCCCTACAGAGTGACGAGACCTTTTCGAGCAATCATAATTCGAACAAATCATATGTTGAAACTCTACCCAATTAACATATTCAGAGTTGGAGGGCAAGAACTCAGTACGATAAAGCAGGACCGACAGGTCACAGGAGAGGAGCACTTTAATGTAACCTGAAGGAGGAGGACCCTCCAAGTTGCATGTGCCACAGACGAACTGTAAACAACCTGTGCTACGCATGCTTTTTCGTGTCCAAAGAACAAATGAAAATTGCAATAAAAGGGAACCAAACTTGTCTAGTGCAATGTTCAACGCAAATCGATCAGCTATTTGAGGTGCTTCTGTGCACCACCATGAATCAATCACACTTGAAGCAGCCAATGGAGTGTAACTTGTTGTTCTGGAGTTATTTCTAATTAACAATCGCAACACCAAGCAGTAGAAGATAGTGAAGCTTCGGAGCAGCAAATTACGAAGCTATGTTTACCTGATAAGCAACCGAAAAGCACGAATCCAGTTCGGCATCGCCGTCGACGCCGGCCGGGAAGTTGAGATCGAACAAATTGGCCATTTCCAGCGGCTGCTGCTGGATCATGAGATGGCACCTCTTCTTCGTTGATTCGAAGCTTGCTTCCGAGACTTCACCGCCGTCCACCGTTTCTTCCTCGTTTGCAATCCGATGGGCGGAATCGATCTTGCTTCTACGGCAACCATTCGTCCTCTTGTGGCTCGCTCGATGGCCGCCGAGAGCTTGGTAAGATTGGAAGGTGTTCTTGCAGTCGACGCATTGGAATTGGCTCCTTTGATCATCCAATTGGAACGTAGCGCCGAGCGAGATAGAATCTGAGTTGTTCTTACGATCCCTTTTGCGGGGGAAACCCTTCCCTGATACCTCACTGGAGGAGCATTTGAACTCATCGGCTGGAAAAGAGTAGATCTTTTGATTCTTGAGCAGATCAAGATCACCGGCAAATTGATCATGGGAAACTTTTGTCTTTTTTATCCCTTTCCTCGGAAGATCCAACTCCGCTTCCTTGACGGAAGACTCGCTGCTGCCCTCGCTGCCGCCTCCGTCCCAGCGTCTGCAATCCCTCGACAGCATCATAAGCCCGATCGCTCCATCCTCGTCCTCGCGCTCGTAATCCGAGCTCGAGAACGAGCACGAAGCCATCGCCGGCATCCGCATCCTTCTCCCGGGCGAGATCGCTGCCGACGCAATCCTACAATCGGTCTGTCTGTCCGGTTCTGGTTTCAGAAAGTGACACTCGCAGTGGCCGAACAAAGCCCTCCAAGTCAAGAACTCCTTCCCGCACTCCCCGCACCGCTTCTCCGCATCCGCCCCGTCGCCGGCGTCCGACATCCGCCACGTCTTCTTGGGGTTCGCCCTGAGTCGGTAGGAGCCCGGCGGTGTCCGCGGGTCCTTACCGCCCGCATCCGCCGAGATATTGTGATGGGACCGCATGTGGCCGCCGAGGGATTGCCCACTGGGGAAGCTCTTCTGGCACACTTTACATGGATGCGCCGGCGGCCGGTCTCCCTCCATAGGCGACCAAACAGAGGAAAGCAGGGCAGAAAACGGAAGAGGTAATTGCGGAGCTTACAAGGGATCAAGAAGCGGCTTCCTTTTCTGACTCATCCAACCGCGCGAGGAAGAGAGACCTAAGCAACTCCACACCAACTCATCGATCCAACTCAGTCTCCGAGTCTCCCAGCTGTGACCGCTGCTTGCTTCCTTCTCTGTTCTTGGGAAGTGTAAGGAATCGAGGGATGAAGCAGGGAATTGGGTCCGCAAGGCTTCCTTTTGCGGTTTATATATATAGAGTGGGGAGGAATTTGGGAGGAGAAATTCATGCACGGAAGCAAAATTAACTAGTCAACAGGAGTATGGTGGCCTTCGAAATGGAAATGAAAATAGAAATGGAAATGGAAATGGACGGTCGGGATTGTGCCATGGATATGGTTGGATCTTCCAGCGAAGCCAACTGCCCTTTACTTTCTTTGTCGATGGACAAAAACAAAACAATGGATGGGAAATTGGGAGGTGTTTTGGCCCGAGTGCCATGTGTTGGGTGATTGTTTGTTGTAGCTCAGTGAGAAGTCTTGTGTTCGACTGGAATTTAAGATGGATTTCCCTGATAATTGATTTCTATGGGGGTAAGGCCTTTTAAAAGATCAACTTTCCTTTAAACTGAGTACATTTTTATTCATACAAGCTACTCGAGCAGTTTAGTTCGAGCTTAAGACACGCGGTATCTAAAATTTGATGGAGAAAATTCTATACAACGGAAATAAAAACACAACCCCAAGTCGTCCACATATATATTAAGCGGAAAATCTACTCGGTGCACGACTCCAACTGCAATGCTCTGTGATTCACTTCCTATACAGAGCAGTGCTTGGATGAAGATGACGCAAGGAATCGTGGCCACTCGCACATCCTACCTCGGTGTAACCCCACCCACCGCTCTGCGATCTGATTCGCCTATTCCATAGAAAGCTTGTATCCGTTTGATGTTCTCCGAGCTGTGCTAGGATGAAAAGGAGTGAAGGGACCGTGGCTACCTACATAGAAAAAAATTTAAAAAAAATCATGGAATTAAAAGATATAGAATATTTTTATTGGCATGAAATTTTTTAGGAAGGGCTTAAAAGTAAAATTATGAGGACACATCATTTAGACATAGCAAATGATATTGAGGATAAATCCGGAATAAATATGGGGTCATTTGATGGTGACTATCATTTCACTAGGGTCACGAGCCCGACCCTTTTTCCTCCGTCCGGTCTAACTTTTCCTTTTTCTATTTATTAGAAATATTTTCATTTACAAAATTACATTCGGGCTCCTTTTATCTCATCAGTAAATTGCTCGTAAGATGCAAACAAAATCATGTACAGGGAATTGGAATAAACTTTTTCAAGCAAATCAGTAATCAATGAGTTTGGACGCTTTCCCATGTTTCTGCCTGAAATGGTTACATCCTTTCAGAGCCAGCTTGTCCAATGACAGGCATCGTGCTTCCTGCCAAGCTGATATAGAACTTCTACATGAATTCAAAAAGTGTAGATTCTCAATGAATAAATACAAACCAAATGATCTAAATATTATTAGCTATATAATTTCGTATAGATTTTAACTAAGGAAATACAAACCAAAATATAGAAATGAAGTTCTTAGCTATAGAAACTATCTGTTCAAAAATCAAAGAATTTGAACTTGTGAGAAGAGCTTTTACATTGTGAATAAAGGGTATCCTTTTCTAATAGCAAAAGTAGGCAAACCTTTCGTGGGATTATTAAGCTACTAAAATCTCTTTAGTCATGCTCACCATGCATCCTTCATAATTTCTAAACTATCTAAGCCAAGTTCTTGCCTATAGCACAAGCAAAGCAGCACATGTTTTTAGTGCATTTTTTCCCTTTTTTTTTTTAAAAAAAAGATCAAACATATATGTGTGAGACAACCTGTAACATGGGTTTTAGTCAGATGATTGGCATATCCTGCAACGGACTGTAGAACTTCTTCCTTTGCTTCGGATTCAAGAAATGCTCCAAGCACCTAACTTGATAGAGAAAAGTTTGTGGATTTTTGATCGATCCAACTAAATGAGCTCACTTGCAGGGGGAAAAAAAAAGTGTGTGATGCAGTGATCCAGATGATTCCTGTCTCTAATAAAGGTGACTACCATATAGGTCACGCACCTCACGATGATCACATCATATATATCTAACCTTTTAAACAATATTTTTCGACCAAAATATAACATTAACATAATTTTTGGGTCTCCAGGAGTTCAGAATCATATTAGGTATACACGGATCAACACAATAAAGATTTAGAAGATCAAGGTAAACTGAGACTAAAGTAAACATCTGATAGATAATCTTCAGCTAAGATTGTTGATAAGCATGTAGAGGTGCTAATGTACCTCTTGTTGAAGAAAAAAATGGAGGCTTTTTTTGTGTTTAGTAGATATTGTCAGCAATAGAAAAACTGTCATAAGTAATTCAAGAAACTAGCGCGGATATGGAACATTGTAGGGGGATCATTCTTAGTTGAATCATACATTTCTGTTGACGTCCACATCAAATCGTGTTTGAAGGAATGGTATTTCATTGACAAAAAATGAGGATCTACCATGCCTCAGATAAGGAACAAAATCGAAGAGAGAAATGAACATACAAGTGCTTCAAAAATTACAAGACTGTAAGTTGAGATATACTGTCTGAAGCAGTTAATCAGAGGAGTTTGTAATATAAACATTAAAGCTACAAAGAATTGTCAGTTTGCTTTACCACATTACACTGCAACAGCTATACTCTTTACCCATGCATCCAGAGGCTTCCCGATGGAGTACACAATGAATCCTATCGCCCTGAGCTTTTCTGGATCAACAACATTGCGCCCATCGAAGATGAAAGCTGGTTTGCACATCGCTTCATATATCTTTCGGTAGTCCAATTCCCTGAACTCATCCCAATCGTTCAAGATGCAAACACAATGTGCCCCCTCAGCTGCCTCATACGCGTTTCTCGCTGTATGCACTTGCTTCATTTCTGTTGGGCTCAAGATCAGCAGCTGATTTGAGCTCGAGCGATCCCAATCAAGTTTCTGCATTGTGAGGTCATATTTGATTTGCTCTTCGCTCACCTGGGGATCATATATGCTCAGTGTGGCCTTGTCGTCCAACAACCCCTTGCAGACATCAATTACAGGTGTGTCTCTCGTGTCCCCTGTGTCCTTTTTGAATGCAAACCCAAGCACAGCAATTTTCTTCCCCACGACCGTATTGAACATAGAGGAAATGACCCGCTTGACAAAACGGTTTTTTTGGAAATCATTGATCTTAAGCACCTGGTTCCAGTACTCAGCAACATCAGTTAGACCATTGCACTCGCAGATATAGACCAGACTGAGGATGTCTTTGATGAATGCCGACCCTCCAAAACCAAAACTTGCATTCAAATACATAGGTCCAACCCTTGAATCCTTGCCGACAGCACGGGCCACCTCAGAAACATCAGCTCCAGTAGCCTCACAGAGTGCTGAGATACTATTTATCGAGGAGATCCTCTGAGCCAAGTAGGCGTTTGCCACGAGCTTTGATAGTTCTGCGGACCAAAGATTGATCGTTATGATTCTATCCTCAGGCACCCAATGAGCATAAACATCCTTCAGAACTTGGGCAGCCTTCTGCCCCTCTGGAGTCTCCAAGCCACCAATAAGCACCCGGTCAGGCCTCAGTAGATCTTGGACCGTTGTTCCCTCTGCCAGAAATTCTGGGTTGGAGAGGATCTGGTAGTTGATTCCTTTGCTGTTATGAGTAAGAATCTTCTTGAGAGATTCCCCAGTCCTCACCGGAACAGTGGACTTTTCCACCACAATCTTGTCGGACGTGGAAACATCAGCAATTGTGCGAGCAGCACTTTCCCAGTAGGTCAAGTCTGCAGCCTTGCCAGCCCCGAGGCCGAAGGTTTTCGTTGGTGTGTTCACTGAGATGAAGACAATATCAGCTTCAGAGACATGTTTCTCCACATCAGTGCTAAATGAAAGGTTCCTTCCTCGGCACTGGGCGACAATGTCATAGAGCCCTGGCTCATAAATTGGCAGTCGGTTACTATTCCATGCAGCAATACGCTTTACAGAGATGTCCACGACCGCTACCTCCACGGATGGGCATTTGAGGGCAATTACTGCCATTGTCGGGCCGCCCACATAGCCTGCTCCGATGCAGCAGATCTTCATATTTCCACTTAACCAACCTCGTTCACAATCCGGACGGCAACGAGATCAAAGAGCTGAAACGGGCAGATTTATATGATTCTTCGATCTACATATAGAAAAACTATGAATCGGCAAGAAAAGGTGATGACGCTTCAGTTGGAGTTCTTGTAGATTAGTTTATCAAAACTCCATGATAGACTTTGCATAGAAATAACAAAAAAAGAATACATTATTGAGAAAACATGGTCAAGGATAATTTAATGTGTAAAAGAACATAAAATCAAGATGATTTAAGAAGAAATGAATTCTGCATATGGTGACTGGCTAGTCTGTGATCAGAACGTTTAAGACATGGTACAAAGAAGACAAAAAAGATATCAGTATATTATACCAATACAATTAAACAGAAACACTTTGCTTAAGCTTCAAGTTGCATTATTTCCACAACGAATAGTTTATTTTTTATTCCAAAAGCACAAGTTGGGAAGAAATACATATGGTGGAAGCATAATAGTTCCTTCAACCAAATCCCACTATACCTTGTAATCAAGGAGAAATGCATAGGTACGAAGATAAACAGCCTGTACAAAGTGGGATTCACTATAATATAGCTCCAAAATCACAGCCATCAAATTTCGTAATGGCTTTATCACATTAGCATTTAAAGAAACATTTGACAAAGAAAAACACGAGTAAAACAGCATTAGACGTTTGGATGCTTTCAGCAGGAGAATAAGAAAATCTTCTTACAGCACCTTCGAGTCTAATTTCAGCAGGAGAACAGGAAGAAGCGGATGCTTTCACTACGAGGTGTGAAAGAGAGCATACGGAGCAAAAAAATATAGAACAAGTGAAGATCGACTTCCTGCCTTTATAACAATCCCTTCTAAACTCCAAGCGCCTTTCTTTCCTAGAACACACTTGCAGAAAGTTTAATTTCACAGCTAAGCTGGAAGCCAACAAATTTCAAGGATCCTATGAGCAACAAAAGAAAAGGTGGCCACCTGTAGTATATCTACCATTTACCAACTTGTCCATTATTTCCCTGTAACTGTTGACCATCTGTTTCAACAATGTGTCCAACTTTTAGCTCAAAACCACAGACTTTCGGATTTTGCAACTAACTTTATTTTCATTCTATTAGTTACCATAGCACTAACAGGAAGAATGATCAATGACATCATGCTCTACAGATCATCCGGTACAAGCAGATAAGTAAGCATCCAACTTTTACTCTTGAGACAAGCCTGTGATAGCTAGTCTAGTGTCTGAAGAATCCACTATAATAAAATTTCTATTTGCTTCTGTGCATCAACGTTGGATTGTAGACTAATTGATGTTCTACGCATTGTGATAGGCTGAGAAGTAAACTTATATTAGAAATTTTATGTGGGGATATATTTTCTCACTCTAACCTGATTTCACTAGTGTACCTGACCCACTAGGTGCCTCAACTCTGTGTTATGAAAGGGGAGGAACCATCTCGCTTGTCACACCACGCAGGAGGTTGCTCAACTCCTAATAATACATTTATTGATCTAATAATACCCAACACATAAGTTTCATTTCAGGAGGCCATAACTCTAGTTTGTGTGTGTATGCGATTGGAATTTTTTTTTTCAAAGACAAAAATGGGAAACATGTATCTGAGTACGGTATATCTTCGACCAGTGTAGATTTTCGGCAACTCACTTTACAATTCATTTAATAAGAAGATTCTGTCCAACTCACATGCATCTTCGAACAGTGTAGATTTTCAGCAACTCATTTTACAATTCATTTAATAAGAATATTCTGTCCAACCAACGTGCATCTGCGAACAGAATAGGTTTTCGGGAACTGAACAATGTATTGCTAAGTATTAGAACGATTCAATTCCTAACCGTGGTCGCTAGTTCTAAACCATGCCTTCACCACGAATCCACGATTCAATGCTAACACAGCACTGACTCTACAACTCCACGACAAGAGAAGATGCAAAACCTAGAAACAACTTTAAAAAAAAAGGCAAACTCATGGAAGCTCACATTGGAAGAACGGCAATGGAGGTTAACAAAAAAAAAAAAAAAGGGAAATTTACAACTTTAGCCAAAGGAGGAGAAACACCGTACGTGCGTTAAAAAATCACACTAGAAAGGGTGTGCGATAAGCAATCTACACGGAAAATAAATTTTCAGAACAATTAAAAAAAATACCCCTTGAGATGAAGAGATGCTTCACGCTGCAGCCTCGGTACGTTCGTTGGCGTCGACTTCAGTTTTCTTCACCAGTAAATACATTTTAAACCCTAAAAATTAAGGGAGATGCATTTGCTTCTCTACAATCTTTAATGGCCACCATTTAATGGGGATGAATAAAATATAAATACAAATTTAATAGGACGCAGTCATCTTTTCTAATTAATTGTTAATATATAAAGACTTAATAAGTAATTTAAAATGTACTTTATATATAATTGTTAAAATTTAATAGTTGTTAAAATTTAATAGTTTCAAGAATAATTTAAATAATTAATTAAAATATAATTCAACCTAAACAAGTTGGTTGTTCATGATTCCATAGTTGGCACCGGAGGGCCAACCATCAAAGTTATTAAATTAAACTAATTTTTGACCATTTTAATCCGAAAAAAATGTAACCTAACGTCTTCACCGGTACCACCATTGGCCCGTTCATCTGTCAGGATCGCTTGCTGCCTGTCAGAACGGATTTCTCCCCATGGGCCATGGCCTATGTCGGATGGCAATGTAAATCTTCTGGTCCGGAAAGGGGAGGAGACCAGAAATTACGGACCGGATCTCGTCGGAACGAGTCCAAAAAAAAATTTCGCGCTGGCTGCTGCGCGTAATGTAGCCTGTGCGCCGAGTCCGCCATATTTTTCTAAAATAAGATACTAAAATCTGGATTGAAGATCCTTAAAATAGTATCGTTGCGAGCTTGGTCCTACGCTAAGCGCTTGTGTTGTGAGTGTTCTGATGGGTAATCACTAAACTTCTGATCCAATATCATCTTTGATACATCATTTCTTAGCTTGTAATTCTTTAGCACTTTTTTTTTAGTTTTATGTATAATTGATAAATCTTTGTGATATACTTTGGAATTTGTAAAAATGGAGAATAAGTAGGTTATAAAACTTAGATTCTACTCCTGTAACGCAACAAGAACAGCCTATGTTTGGTGGACCGACAACTCAAAAGCCACCACCTTTAGCTGGAGCAGTACAAAATCTTGAACTAGAAGAATAACATGTCTCTTTTCAAAAATAATTTGGCCTCTGGCCTCTCAGCGTCTTCTAGAGGTCCCATACCAATCAGCAACTGGATTCTGTGTGCCTTACTGCTGGATCCAGTTCACCCAAACATGCCCATGAAGGTGTGTTGGGTTGAGTTCATCATTGTCCATCAGGTGTTTGATCTTCTTCCCCAACCCACTCATGGGTTTGGCCGTTCTCCAAAAGGAAACGGCCGAAAGAACTTCAGTAACTCTCTTCAAAAAGACTGCAGTCTGCAGAGGCCGGTGTGCCATTTGGTTGGTGAAAAATTAAGAAGCCTTGCAGTAATTACATACATCCACATCTGTCTCTGCCATTTCATTTTTCGAGTTCTTGCTCACTTTTCTGCTCTCTCTTTCTGTTTCCACTCTCAACTGTGTGTTTCAAGTTTTTTGCATCTTCCCACTTGCCATGGCTGCTCTTGCTGTAGCAGCTCTCTTCTTGGCTATGATTGGTGGATCAGGTAACCTTTATTTCACTTGAATCTTTTTACAAGAGTTTCTTTCTTTTGGGAATAGTTTGGAGATCGCGATATCAGTGAACGTTTCTCTTTCATTCTCACGCTGTCCCACTTCCCAAGATCCATTGACTCCTCCCTCGGCTTTCTTTTTCAAGTTTTCCATGAAAAAGATAGACCCTTTGTTTACTTGTGAATTGAGGGATGTTAATTTCTCAACTGGATTGATGTCTATTTTACTTGCACTTAAAAACTTGTGAGAAGAAGATGGTGTTTTTTTTTTTGGGAGGATAATCTGTGAACCAGAAGCTATTAGTGTTTACTTGAGACAGATTTTATTAGTGCTTACTCGAGAAGGACATAGCTATTATAGCATGTGAAAATCAAACTGAACAAATCATTTGAAATGTTCAGAGGCGACTTGGTGCGTTTGTAAGCCTGAAATGGGGGATACTGCTCTCCAGAAGACACTGGACTATGCTTGTGGAGCAGGGGCTGATTGCAATCCTATTCTCCAAAATGGAGCTTGTTATAGTCCCAACACTGTGAGGTCTCATTGTTCTTATGCTACCAACAGCTACTACCAGAGAAAGGGGCAGGCTCAAGGGGCTTGTGATTTCTCGGGCACTGCCACTCTTACCACAACAGATCCAAGTAGGTCACCTGATCTGATTCTGAACACTGCTGTGCATTCTAACTAGTAAAGCCATAATTTTGATCTCATGGATTGTATACAGGTTACAGTAGTTGCACTTACCCTGCAACTCAAAGGTAATCTTCTCAGTTAATTGGTATCTCCAGCCTGTTCTTTTTATGCTTTAGAATAAAAATTGCTTTCGCTTTTTCTTGTTTTCTCTTTATGTTTTTTCTTCATTCAGTGCTGCAGGCTCAAGCTCTACACCATCAACGAGCACCCCGGGCACATCAACCCCTACCTCCTTCACTCCATCTACTGGAGGATTGGGAGGCTTGGGACCCTCAACCGGCATTTCCAGTGACACCGACCATGGCGGTCTGGTCCTAGAGCCAGGCATGGGTGCCCTCCTATTTGCTGCCACTGGTACATGCATGGCCTTGTTGAGCTGAGCAAAGTTGTAATGCTGGTACTTTGAGAGCTATCAGTGTGCAAATGTTTATCTTATGCTACTGCTGTAATTAAAATGCACTGATACACTGACATTCTTTTATCAACCAGTGGCCAGCACAATTGATCCCATGTTAATTATTTATTTAATTTTTAATTTTTAATTTTAATTGCCATAAGGAATTCAATGTATTCCATTTACTTTGATTAATTCTAGAATAATGGATCAGGATTTATGAAAATCTTTTACCAACTATCTAAGTAAATTGAAAAGTACTTATACTGATAGTGTGATCTATTAGTTTAGCGTTCTTAGATAAGCTATTTATTAAGTTCATTAATTTGTTAAAGTTGAGATTTGATCCTTAAATATCTGAAAAATTGAAAAGACATCCTATCATTATACCATTTCCCGGGGCAGAACTAGTTTTCAAATTTTGATGACATGATTTTTTTTTCTTAGCCCCAGGGCAATAGTGTAGCGACATGACAGCTTATTAATTTATCAGATATCTAAGAATCGGGTCTTAGTTTATGTAAATTAACGGGTGATTTTTTTAATTGACAGTTGACCAAAGAACACTGGGTTAATGGATTGTTTGTCGTGAATACTTTCTAATTTATTCTAGTGTCCAATGAAATTTTTTTATAGGATTAAATCGATCACTTATAGGATTATATGAATATATGAGGTCAACTAACAAAAATTGATGAGTTGGTTACCCCAAGCAAATGTGCCACTATTTTTTTTAGTATGTGCTTTTGATTCTTGTTGAAGAATGATCTTGACTAAAAGCTGCAGAGATGACGTGTTGGGTAGGTGACTCTAGTGTTGACTTAGAGAAGACTTTGTTAGGGAGATATGATGACGCCTAGTGCTTCTTTCAGCTCCTTTCTGCACACACTCGAAACAACCAAAAGAATGTTCGGGCAAAGACTAAGGAAGGGGCCCTTGGCATAGACTTTCCGACTTTTAAGTACCGAGCAAAAAGTGGAGAAGAATTATAGTCAAATTGAGTGATCGTAGTAAAGAGTAATGTTGTGTAATAGTATGTAAAAACGTACCTCCTCTACGGAGAAAATCCCCTTTTTATATCACCTCTCATAACTCCATAATAATGAGGTGATAAGAAATATTTTGTGTCAAAAAATATCAGATAATAAAAGGTGTGCAGTCTGAAATTTGTACATTTATATATTCTCTAAGGAATCTTCTGTTACAGGTATATGAGTAGTTTCGTATAACCTCCGCAATAATGATAGTTGTATAGTCACCTTCGTAAGAAGGTTCCAT
Organism: Zingiber officinale; assembly: GCF_018446385.1. Taxonomy (NCBI): domain Eukaryota; kingdom Viridiplantae; phylum Streptophyta; class Magnoliopsida; order Zingiberales; family Zingiberaceae; genus Zingiber; species Zingiber officinale. The sequence continues at coordinate 134,656,742 of NC_055987.1, forward strand.
TGAATGCATATGTTATAACTGTTGGGACTGATGTGCCCGCTAGAGGAGGGGGGGTGAATAGCGTTTCGTCGCGCTTGCGTCGGTTTGCTTTGTCTTGTTGTTGTGCAGCGGAATACTCGAAGACAAACACTTACAATGCTAACACCTAGGGTTTACTTGGTATCTACCTCGAGATAAGGTGACTAATCCAAGGATCCACACACAACACTATCACCACTAATGAAACACTCCTTCTCGGTCGCAGCCGGAGACGGAGAAGCCTCGTACAAACTCACATAACAATACAAACAAAAATACAAGAAGAGAGTACAAGATACAAATGAAAACACTACTTCTTCTTACTTATTTATTGCTTGTTGTTGCCTCTTGAACTTTGAGAGAACACTCCCAAGAGCCTTCAAGAACTAACGGTAAAGATTGGAGAAAGTCGCTGAAGATCGCTGTAAGCTCGCAGGAAAGAAATCACAAAGATCTGGTATAGAAAACGTTCCGCCCAGGCTTTAAAAAGTGCTCCCAATCGATTGAATTCATCCTCAATCGATTGCCACGTCAGCACCGCTCCATCGCAGCCGTCCATCACTTGTATCCTGCGCAACAGTAGAATCCCAATCGATCGGCCAATCGATTGGGACAGTCTGAATTGATTCACCGATCGATTCAGATGCTTTTTGTGTTCTCTCGATCGCGCGAGAACTCCCAGCTCCAATCGATTGACCGATGGATTAGAGATTCCCAATCGATTGTCTGATCGATTGGGAAGACCTCTGTGCTCACGACTTATGCTCCCAAGCGATCGACCAATCGATTGGGTCATTTCTTCCTTCGCAGCACACTCCAATCGATCGGCTGATCGATTGGACCCTGGTTCAATCGATTGCCCAATCGATTGACCATCCTAGACTTGACTCAATCTTAAGTCAAAGTCTCCAACCCAACTCCCAGTCAACCGTGACCTGTTGGGTCTCCATGCCTAGCATTTGGCCACACCCGACCAACCTCGAACTTGTTGGTTGCTACTCGAAAAACCTAGAGGTTCCACTGTACAAAAATTTTGTACAAAGGTCTGAACCTTTTCCTAGCTACCATGTATTCTTTTAAATTAAATTTTGGATCGCCTGCGGAACTTAACACGTTTGATCCAAAACTTAATCTATTTGTTCTTTTAGGTTTTGACTTGGATCTCCTGCGGAACTTAACACGTTCGACCCAAATCACCTTAAGTTATTAATTCCATTAAATATTACTTTCCATAATTGGTTCTCAGTACTGACGTGGCGAGGCACATGACCTTCTTGGATATTGGAGCAACCACCACCGACTAGACAAAACCTTTTATAGAAAGCTAATATTTAATTTCCTAAAATAACTTTAGGTTAACCGAAAAGAACAATCAAATCACAAGGAAAAATAAAACAAAAGAACACAATATCGAAAAACATATTCGAAATACTAGAATCGTAAGCCTCTTGTATTTGGTATTATTTCCATAAATAACTAGTATGATGCGGAAAAGGAAAAACTACTAGTTATACCTTCTAGAAAGACCTCTTGATCTTCTATCGTATTCCTCTTCTAACCTCGGACGTTGTGTGTGCAACGATCTTCCGAGATGAGAAACCACCAACCACCTTCTTCTCCTCCTAGCTAGGTTCGGCCACAAAAAGCTTTACCAAAGATGAAGAACAAAACACTAACCAAGCTCCAAGAGATGCTAGCTTTCTCTCATTCTTCTTCTTCTTCTTCTCCAAGTAGTATCCGGCCGCCACAAGAGCTCCAAGCCTTTGAGAGTTTCGGCCACCACAAAGAGGGAGAGAGGAAGAGGATGGCCGGCCACTCCAAGGAATAAAAGAGGGAGAGAAATAATAGAGGTTGTCTACCATGAAAGCACCCCTACCCCTTCTTTTATATTCCTTGGCTTTGGTAAATAAGGAAATTTATTTATAATAAAATTTCCTTAATTTTCCTTGACAACAATTAATTAAGAAAAAATTAAATAAATTTTCTTAATTAATTGTATGTGGCCGGCCACCTCATGTAGAGCAAATAGGATAATTTTAATCAACAATTAAAACTTCCTTTTTTGTCTTTGGAAATTAAAAAATAAAATTTCCTTTTAAAATCCCTTCATGGTTGATAAAAAGAAATTTCTATAATTTTAATTTTCAACATGTGAATAATTTTTCAGAGAGAAAAAATAAAATATCTTTCCAATCTACAAATAAGGAAAGAGATCTAATCTCTTTCTTTTAATTTGTAGATCTTTTAAAGAGAAATATTTTAATTTTAATTCTCTGTAATAAATTATATTTTCCACATAATAAAAATTAAAATTAAAATTCTTTTTAATTTAATGGGGGCCGACCACCTAAGCTTGGGTTCAAGCTAGGGCCGGCCACCCATGAACCAAGGCTTGGCCGGCCCTAGCTTGAACCACAAGCTAAGCTTGGCCGACCTCCTTCTCATGGGTATAGGTGGGTATAGTACTCTATAAATAAGAGGCTACGATAGGGACCGAGAGGAGGAATTGGTTTTGGTCTCCCGATAAAATTAAGCATCCCGTGTTCGCCCCGAACACACAACTTAATTTTATCAATAATAATTCATTCCACTAGAGAACTATTATTGAACTACCGCACCAATCCCAAATTACATTTTTGGGCTTCTTATTATGAGTGTGTTAGTCTCCCTGTGTTTAAGATATCGAATGTCCACTAATTAAGTGAGTTACTGACAACTCATTTAATTAATATCTTAGTCCAAGAGTAGTACCACTCAACCTTATCGTCATGTCGGACTAAGTCCACCTGCAGGGTTTAACATGACAATCCTTATGAGCTCCTCTTGGGGACATTATCAACCTAGTATCTCTAGGACACAGTTTCTTTCTATAATCAACAACACACACTATAAGTGATACCATTTCCCAACTTATCGGACTTATTGATTCATCGAACTAAATCTCACCCACTGATAAATTAAAGAAATAAATATCAAATATATGTGCTTGTTATTATATTAGAATTAAGAGCACACACTTCCATAATAACCGAGGTCTTTGTTTCTTTATAAAGTCAGTATAAAAGAAACGACCTCAAATGGTCCTACTCAATACACTCTAAGTGTACTAGTGTAATTATACAGTCAAGATAAACTGATACCTAATTACACTACGACCTTCTAATGGTTTGTTCCTTTCCATTTTGGTCGTGAGCTACTGTTTATAATTTATAAGGTACTGATAACATCATCTTCTGCATGTGACACCACATACTATGTTATCTTCAGTATAAATTAATTGAACAACTACAACTAAATGTAGACAATTTGACCAAATGTGATTTTTTATTCATAATGAATGTTTACAAAGCTTAGGCTTTCAGTATACACTCCAACAGAACTAGCCTTCTAGCCTCCTCCATCAGCCTCGCGTCCCTCGGATATCTCTCCATCCTTCACGCCTTGCCTTCAAGAGCTTCCTTTGGCCTCATCCTAGTTGTCGGGTCTTCCTTGCCAAGTCATACCAGGACTTACCTTGCCAAGACCACATGCTTGGACTTTCCAATTACCTGGCTCCTCACCAGGACTTTCTCCTTTGCCAAGATCACACTTGGACTTTCCAACTGCCTGGCTTCTCACCAGGATTTTCTCCTGCCTAGCTCCTCACTAGGACTTTCCCGTTGCTTGGCTCCTCACCAGGACTTTCTTCTTTGCCAAGATCACACTTGGACTTTCCAACTGCCTGGCTCCTCACCAGGACTTTCTCCTGCCTAGCTCCTCACTAGGACTTTCCCGTTGCCTGACTCCTCACCAGGACTTTCCAAATGCCTAACCTCCAGTTGGGACTTTCCCAGTCAAGTCTCCTGTCAACCTTGACCTACTTGACTTGTATTCTCATCAACCTGGTCAATCCTTTGACCATTTCCACAACCGGATGATTGCTCTAGCAATCTCTTTATATTGTCAAAAATCAAAACTCAAATCCTGACTCAAGCTTGACTTAACTCAAGGTTAGTCAAACTGGTCAAACTTGACTTAGGGAAATTGTCCCAACAATCTCCTCCTTTTTTATTTTTGATAATACCTCTAAGTTAGGCTAAATCTCATAGCCTTAAACTTTTCTTTATACCAAAGCTAAATCTCATTGGCTTAACCTCTTCTTTATACCAAGGCTAAATCTCATAGCCTTAACCTCTTTCATGACAAGGCATGAATGAAGGTTTCTTTCATTCTCTCCCTTTCCTAGAGGGTAAACTCCCCCTGCTTGGGATAAAGACCTAACTTAACCTTCCATTCTCCCCCTTTGTCACACATCAAAAATTGAAAATAAACTCTTCTCCATAAGAATTAACTCTACGTTGTTTACAACCTCATATGTTGTTAACAACCCCATAATGAAGATCTCATATTCTTCATTGCCGCCTAAGCTCCCCCTTGAGCTCTACTTTACTTCACAATGCTCATCCTAGAACTTGCATCAACTTCCCAATGAAACTCCCATTCATTGTATTCAATGCTCCCCCTTGAGTAGTAATCTTCTTCTTAATACTTATCTAAGAGCATTTTTCACTTTACCAATGAAAGTCTGATCCCCTTCATTAATCCAATGCTCCCCCTTGAGCAATAACCTACTCCATAATGCTCATCAGAGAGCATTTATCATCCTAGCAATGAAGATAACCAATCTTCCATTGTTCCCCAATACTTGACCCTGAGTATTATCCATCACGAAGGTTTAACCCCCTTCCAAGGTCCATGAAAGTAAATTTTCATGCATTCAAGGAGTAACTCCCCCTAAAAACATGGTCAAACTTCTGTCATTGCACCAACAATAACTTAGAGTTCCTAAACAGTTAGGAAAATCAAAATTTGAAGTTTTGAGGTTTAAAATTCAATAATGAAACTAAACCCCAACCTAAACTTCACCTAAGTCTATCTTAACCAATGCATACCTGTTTTCATCAAGAAAACTCCCCCTAAATGTATACAAATGTATGCCAAGGGATTTGGAATGGTTATTGGAACTTGAAGTGACTTAATGTACTGAAATCAGGCTTTTCCAGCCATAATTAGACTTCCCAATCGATTGAAGTTGGGACTCAATCGATTGAAGCTACTTCAATCGATCTATTGATCAATTCCGCAAGCTTCTACTTGCAGAAATTCCCTCTGAATCGATCGGCTGATCAATCCAGCCTAAGTCAATTGATCGGGTGATCCATCCATTGACTCTCTGTTCATGGGAATTGGACATTCCAATCGATCGACTGATCGATTAAAACCATCCCAATCGATTGACTGATTGATTGAGTTTCTGATTTTCTGAAATTTAGTTTCAGCGAAATTCAGAAACTCTCCAAAAATTCTACAAAATTATAAAAATCATGAAAATTCATGTAGATACTCTTTAGGGTATACTCTATCAAGAAAAAATAGTTTTCTATGAAAACACTTCCTATTTTCAAAGATTGACACAAATTTGAAAACTCTTGAAAACTTCAATGTTTTCTCCTACTTTGTGTCTAACTTTTCAATGATGAATACTATCAAAAGATAGTCTTCACCAAGGTTTTCAAAAGCATTTTAAAAACCAATATCCAACTATGTTCCTTGGGCTCAATGCACATGACTTGTACATTAGCTTTCCCAATGATTGGAAAACACATAACTATGTGTTTTGATGAGCCTAAAACTCAACAAGATGCACTAAATCAACATCTTGAGCTTTGTTCATCATCCTAACATCTCACTTGTATCTAATGTGTACTAAAACACATACAAGTCACCTTATGATTTTTTGTGAGATGTATATTTGGTTTTGCCCTAAACTAAGGGATCATGCATATCTACCTAGGCATTTTGATGGTTATGAATATCCATCAAGGATGTTACTTGTTAGTGAATGTCATTGGTCCTTAATTGCAAGGAATTAAACATGATGCATGATATGTTATGACATACATCAAAAAGAAATAATTTTTTTAAAAAAATTTCTATAACTACATGATGTATATATGACAAGACATGGTATTTTTTTTTGTATTTTTCATAATAATCATGAATGCAAAAATAAATATGATGTCATAACATATGATGGGCAAACAAAATATGACAAATTAGCATAAATAAAATTCATAGATTACCTATCTAAGTGTCTTTAAACCTTAGCTAATCTTAAAATTAAATCCTAGATTACCCAATTTCATCAAGAAAGTGTGAGTTTGTTTGCGGATCACTAGATCAAACTTCTATTTGGATGATTATAGGAAATTAATTAGGAGCGTGTGATCTTCCCCATCGGAAGTGGCACAATCTTATTTAATAGACTAAGTATCAAGTAATGGTATACACTTAGGCACAATTAATAGTATCCTCCCCATCGGAGTCACTGCTATTATTTGTGCGACCGAAGGAAAAACCAACTATTAATTTTATTTATCATAAAATTAGGTTGACAAGAATAAAATTAATGGGTAAAACCTTCTTTTACAAATGATTGATTTTATATACGTCCACACTATCGTGACACGTAAAATTCACGGTGTTTTAAGGTGTTGGTAAATTTAAATAATATTGTTTGAGGAATCAATATTATTTTAAAATTTAGAGTCTTGACCAAAATTTATTTTGTGATTCTTAGGATGTCTTTCAACCCACTGGCCATTATACTGAAAGAGAACAAACTTACTGGTCCCAATTACATAGATTGGAAAAGAAATCTGGACATTGCCCTAACTGCTGAAGGCTATAAGTTTGTACTGTTAGAGGTTTGTCCTAATGTGCCTAATAGTGATTCTAGTCAAGAGGAGATTGAGGCTCATAAGAAATGGGTAAAGGCAGATAAGATGACCGTGTTACATTTTGACTTCAATGTCAAATGTGCTGCAATATCAGTATCAGGATTTACCAACTGCTTATGACATGATGAACAATCTCAAAGAACTCTTCGGACACCAGAGTCAGGCTGCTAGTCAAGAGGCAATGAGAAAGTTAATGACATCCACCATGTCAAAGGGGACACCCGTAAGGGATCATATCTTCAAAATGATTGGTTATCTGAACGAAATATAGATCCTTGGAGGTGAAATCGATGGGGAAACCCAAGTCGATATTATTCTCCAAATGCTACCCAAAAGTTTTGAGCAGTTCCACCTGAACTATAGCATGAACAAAAGGGAGTATACGTTGGCGAAACTTCTGACAGAACTACAGGCAGCACAAGAAATATTTTGTCACAGTTCTCAGATTTACTTTGCTGAAAACGTTTCTATTTCTAAGTCGAAAGGCAAGAAGAAGAAGAAACATGCTGTCTCAGCAAAGAAGGTGAATAAACCTCTAGGTACAGGACCAAAAATGTAACACCCCACCCTCCTCCCTACTAGTCTGTGAGGGTGGAGCACTACTGGACTACTAACTATACTTAACTAAAGTTGTTCTCATGAAAATATCTATACTTAAAACTCTCAAAAACTCAAAGCATGCAATTAGTAGCAATAGAAAACATAATAACTCATCCCAACATTCTACTCAAGTATATATATGTTCGCAACTAAAACATATCAATCTACACAAGCATGCAACAAAGATACAACTCAGATAATAAACCAATGTGCATAGCAATTAAAAGAAAGAGTTCTAAGACATAAAATATCCAATGAGTAAATCTAACAACATGAAAGAATAGTTCCAACATTCTGAATACAAAATCTTAATAAATTTTAAGTTAAGTCCCGAGGCTTCCATAGTCCAAACATCATACATCCATCCGCACCTCCTTGTCGCCTTCCTTCGCTATAGCTTTTCCTTTCCTTTATCTGCAGTAAGAGGAAATGCAACTATAAGAAAAATGCTTAGTAAGCACTATCTAAATCACAAAACTCGAATATGCATGTGAATAGGAAGAAATCTAAAAACTGAATGCTTAAAAGAAATACTACTCATGCTCATCTAATAACAAAGGAATCAAACATACTGAAATGTTAAACATGTAAAGCTGCTCAACTAATAGCAAATAGTAGTAAGAACAATCTAAACAACATGCTAGCATAAAAGAAAACTAAACTTGTTGATCTTTAAACCCATGTAAAGCTTATTTCATTTGTTTAAAATTTATACTTTTATACTTTAAAATAATAATAATCTCTTGGGCCCAGGCTTAGTACCAATGCGTGCTCCCTAATAGAAACTGAGGTAGTGAGTCACCAGTCCTACGAGGGTAAAGACCTTGGTCTTACCAGGGCCAAGACCTCGGAATTGGTCACCTGAATTTGTTTAACGACAACCTCGGAAGTCGGGTACTAGCCTTTTCAAATAAAATATCTATTATCTTTTATTACTTCTAATATATAATGCCTCGGCATTTCTTTAAGCACTAGGCGTGCTGCTGATCCTCAAATGCTGGAATTTGGGATCAAAAATTAAGACCTTGGTCTTCCTTTACCTATAATTACTCATAGATGTATATGTACAAAAATCCAGATGCTACATTTATATACATCATTTATGTTCATCATATGCACAAATTGAAACTAGGCAGTGAGGCTGTTCGTGCCCATTGCAGCAATAAAAGTCTAAACTAAGGTGCTACATTTACATACATCATTCAAAACTAAAACCTGTTGAAGCTTGAAACCTATGTAAATCTTATGCAAAGCTTATACTTTATAGAAAAATAGAGATCTTTAAGCATGCTTACAAAATGTATAGCAGTTTATACACAATGCAACTAGTAAGGAAAATTGCCACTGGAAACCTAAAACCATAACTGTTCTTCATGCCCAGTGTCACGACAACAACAAAAAAACCAAAGCATAACCATTCTGCAGTAATCCACAAAAAAAACAAACATACATGCTTTTTTAATAAAAAACTAAACTCTTTCTTGTTCATTGCCTAGCAGCAGGAATCCGAAGCCTGTAACCCTTCCAACTAACCGATCATACCCAAAAAAAATTCATGAACAGAATGATTTAAATCAACATCTGGATTTCTAGTTATAAGGCCTAAAAACACAACTCATATGCTTAACCTATACCAGTCATCCTCTTTCTTTCTTTGAGGTTTACGGCAGCAAGCACGAAATAGATAATCTTTACAGCATGCTTCAAAATCAAGAAGAAACAAGGTCCGAAAACTACTCCTACCGTAGGTGAGAAGCACTTACCTTGGTTTCTTGGACTCACAACCGAGAAGAAGCTTCTAGGGTTTCGGATAACTTGAAATCTCGGCCCCTTCTTTGTGCCAACAGGTTCTCCTCGATGAGAGGATTACGATGGTGTAGAAGACTCTCCGATTTGGTCCTTAGCTGGCTGCCAGAGACAAAACCTAGCTCCTTCTCCGTTTCCGCCCAAGAGAAGTCGCCGCGCGCGCAGTCGGGAGAAGAAGAAAGTTTTTTTTTTTTTTGTCACAGGAAAAACCTAAGTTCTCTCTTTATAACTAGGGTATTCTGTTATCTAACTATTGCTTAAATTATTTCCGCCCCTTCTTTGATCAGCACGACCCTCTTGGGCGCTTGGCTATCGCACTTCGCTTAAGTCTTGGACCGGGTCGGAGGTTGCGGGTTCGAACCTCGGCCAAACTTCCTTATTTTTTGAAACTTCTTTCTTTTGGTAAAAATACCAAACGAACTCCAAAAATTACATAAAAATACTCTAAAAATTCCTAAAAATCTCCAGAATATTTCTAAAGTATTTCTAAATATTTTTAATTACTATTAGGACTCAAAATAAGGAAATTTAGGTTGTTACAAAAAACTGAAATGAAGAAGCTGAAGGGCAAGTGCTTCATCTGCAAGTAGTCAGGACATTGGAAGACAGACTGCCCTCGAAGGAAAGAGAACAATAGAGGTATATCTCATTTTCTAGTAGTTGAAATATGTTTAGTGGTGTTATCTACCAGCACCTAGTGTGTAGATACGGGAGCCATTGATCATGTCTGCAACTCTTTGCAAGGGTTCCAGGAAACCCGTCGACTATGTGAAGGAGAGATAACCGTCTACATGGGCAATGCTACTAAGGTGGTAGCTGTTGCAGTGGGAGACGTCTACTTATCTTTTAATAGGAATAGAAATTTGGTTTTAAGAAATTGTCTTTATGTACCTAGTTTCAGGAAGAATTTAATTTCAGTTTCTAAACTGTATTTGGATGGATATTCTGTTTCTTTTAATAACAATGTGGTTATAAAGAGAAATAGAGTTATTATCTGTTCTGATGCATTGGTTGGTAATTTATATACTTTAAATCCAATTTCTCCCACAAAACAACAAATGGAAATTAATAACGCATCTTCTAATTCTAATAAGAGAAAGGAACCTTCAAAAATGAACCAAATATATCTTTGGCATCTAAGGCTTGGTCATATTAACTTAAGCAGGATTCAAAGGCTTATAGCTGATAGACTCTTGGGTTCATTAGTGGTGGAAAACTTTCTAACCTGTGAATCTTGCTTGGAAGGTAAGATGACCAAGAGACCTTTTAAGGCCAAGGGGTATAGAGCCAAAGATGTGTTAGAATTGGTTCATTCTGATTTGTGTGGTCCTATGTCTATCCAGACAAGAGGTGGCTTCGAATACTTTATCTTTTTTATAGACGATTATTTAAGATACGGATACATTTACTTGATGCGCCACAAGTCTGAGTGCTTTGATAAGTTCAAAAAGTACAAGGCTGATTTAGAGAAACGTCATGGTAAAAGTATCAAGACACTACGATCTGATCGTGGTGGCGAATACATCTTAGGAGAGTTTAGGAATTACTTATCAGAGGTTGGGATTCAATCCCAATTGTCCGCACCTGGTACACCCCAACAGAATGGTGTGGCAGAACGAAAGAATATGACTCTTATGGAGATGGTTAGATTGATGATGAGTTATTCAGAATTACCAAATTCGTTTTGGGGATACGCTCTAGAAACGACAGCGCACATTCTGAACTTGGTACCTTCTAAATCAGTACCGTCTACTCCCATAGAATTGTGGAATGGGCGAAAGCCCAGTCTAAGACATATTCGGATTTGGGGTAGTCCAACATATGTGTGAAAGCAGATGCTGATAAGTTAGAATCTCGTACAGAAGTTTACGTGTTTGTAGGTTATCCTAGAGGAACGAAAGGTGGTTTATTTTATAGTCTTAAAGACCAGAAGGTCATTGTTAGTACCAATGTCCAGTTTTTAGAAGAAGACTATATAATGGACTACAAGCCCAGAAGTAAAATTGTTCTAGAAGAAATTAGAAATGATACGTCTACTTTAGTACCAACAGTACAAGATGAAGTACCATAAGAAACTACAACACGTGTCACAAATGATACACAACCGCAGACAGTGCCTCATCGTAGTGGGAGGGTTGTGAGGCAACCTGAGAGATTCATGTTTTTGGAGAGTCTTCGGACTTGATCTCGAGTAAACATGAACCTGATCCCCGGACATATGGCGAAGCACTCCAAGATAAAGATGCAGCATCTTGGCAAAGAGCAATGAATTCTGAAATAGAATCTATATATTTTAATAAGGTCTGGGAGCTTGTAAAACCACCAAATGGTGTAAAAGCCATTGGATGTAAGTGGATCTACAAAAGGAAAAGAGGGACAGACGGGAAGGTAGAAACCTTCAAAGCAAGGCTTGTTTCGAAAGGATATACTCAAAAAGACGGAATCGATTATGAGGAGACTTTTTCACAGGTAACTATGCTTAAGTCTATCCGGATACTCTTATCCATTGTCGCTCATATGGATTATGAGGTTTAGCAAATGGATGTCAAGACAGCTTTCCTTAATGAAAGTCTTGAAGAAAACATTCATATGAAGCAACCAAAGGTGTTTATTGAAAAAGGCAAAGAGCATCTAGTGTGCAAGCTCAATCGGTCCATTTATGGACTGAAGCAAGCTTCAAGATCTTGGAACATCCGGTTTAACGAAGTAATCCAGTCATATGGATTTATTCAGTGTCCGGATAATTCTTGTGTATACAAGAAGTGTAACGGAAATGTAGTGGTATTTCTTGTACTATACGTAGATGACATTTTGTTAATTGACAACAATATCAAGATGTTATTGGACGTAAGGGTATGATTGTCTAAACAATTCGATATGAAAGACTTAGGAGAATGTGCACACATTCTCGGGATCAAAGTTATAAGGGATGGCAAGAAAAAGATGTTGTGCCTATCTCAAGCTTCATATATAGATATAATCCTTGCTCGTTTTAGCATGCAAAACTCTAAGAAAGGTTTCTTACCTTTTCGGCATGGAGTAGCTTTATCTAAAGAGATGTCTCCGAAGACATCAAAGGAGATAGAGGACATGAAGGCAGTTCCTTATGCTTTGACTGTGGGAAGCCTAATGTATGCAATGTTATGTACGAGATTAGATATCTATTTTACCGTGGGCATGGTTAGCAGATATCAAAGTAACCCTGAACAAGAACATTGGGTTGTTGTAAAACATATATTGAAGTACCTGAGAAAACTAGAGATTATATGCTAGTTTACCAAGCAAATGATTTGCTCCCTGTGGGATACACGGATTCTGACTTCCAATCAGATAGGGGCAATAGTAAGTCTACATCAGGCTATGTATTTACTTTAGGAGATGGAGCTATTTCATGGAGGAGTGTTAAGCAGAAATACGTTTTAGACTCAACCATGGAAGCTGAGTATATGACAGCCTCTAAGGCAGCCAAAGAAGCTGTATGGCTTAGATGTGATTTCTAGTTTGCCTAAAATCATCATAATTTATTGTGATAATAGCAGTGGAGTTGCAAACTCGAAGGAATCACGAGCCCATAAGGCGAGTAAGCATATAGAGCGCAAGTACCACCTGATACGAGACATCGTCAAGCGAGGAGAAGTTGTTGTCCCCAAGATTGCATCAGTAGATAACCTGGCAGATCCTTTCACTAAGGCCCTTCCGGCGAAAGCTTTTGATCGGTATGTGGAGGGGATAGGAATCAGATGTATGACAGCAGATATAACAGCTTAGTCTTTTAGTATAAGTGGGAGATTGTAAGAGTGTATACTAAAAGCCTAGCTTTTGTAAATATTTATTTTGAAATAAAGAATCACATTGGTCAAAAATGTCTACATTTATATGCTAAGTGTAGTTGTTCAATTAATTTATATTGTAGATAATATGGTGTATGGTGTCACACACAGAAGATTATGTTATCGGTTCTTTATAAATTATAAACAGTAGCTCATGACTAAGATGGATATGAACAAACCATTGGAATAGTCGTAGTGTAATTTGACATTAGTTCATCTTAACTATAAAATTACACTAGTACACTCTGAGTGTATTGAGCAGGATCATTTAAGGTAAGTTCTTTTTGTGCTGACTTAATAAAAAAACAAGACCTTAGTTATTATGGAAGTGTGTGCTCTTAATCCTAATATAATAACAAACACATATATTTAACATTCATTTCTTTAACTTATCAAAGGGTGAGATTTAGCTTGATAAATCAAAAGGTCAGATAAGTTGGGAAATGTTATTACTTATAGTGTGTGTTGTTGATTATAGAAGGAAACTGTGTCATAGTAATCTAGGTTGATAATGTCCCCAAGAGGTGCTCATAAGAATTGTCATGTTAAACCCTGCAGGTGGATTTAGTCCGACATGACAATAAGGTTGAGTGGTACTACTCTTGAACTAAGATATTAATTAAAGAGAGTTGTCAGTAACTCATTTAATTAGTGGTCATTCGACATCTTAAACACAGGGGAAACTAACACACTCATAATAAGAAGGAGCTCAAAATGTAATTTCGGATTGGTGCGGTAGTTCAATAATAATTCTTTAGTGGTATGAATTATTATTGATAAAATTAAGTTGGGTGTTCAGGGCGAACACGGGAAGCTTAATTTCATTGGGAGACCAAAATCAATTCCTCCTCTCGGTCCCTATCGTAACCTCTTGTATATAGAGAATTATACCCACCACATACCCACCTTTCTACCCACCTTGAGGTGGCCGACCAAGCTAACTTGGAGCCCAAGCTAGGGCCGGCCAAAGCTAAGGGTAGAGCCAATTTAAGGTGGCCGACCACTAGAAAAATAAAAGAGATTTTATTTAAAATATTTTCTTATATGGATATCATGGTTTTAAAAAAGAGTTTAAAATTTAAATTTTTTCCTTCTACAAAAGATTAAATGAAAGATTTGATATCTTTCCTTATTTGTAGTTAAAAAGAATATTTTAATTTTTGATAAAACTTTCTTTCTTTGTAACCATGTTCATGATTTAAAAGAGAGTTTTATAATTAAATATTTTCTCTTATAAGTTTCTACAAAATATTAAGAAAAGATTTGATATCTTTCCTTATTTGTAGATTGAAAGGAAGATTTTAATTTTAAAGAAAACTTTCCTTTTTGGAAATCATCCATATGTTTTAATAAAGAGATTTTAATTTATAAAAATTTCCTTTTATAACCAACCATGAAGGGAAAAATCATTAGAGAAATTTTTATTAAAAATTTCGGAAGCAAATTAGGAAGTTTTAATTCTTGTGTTATTAAAACTTTTCTTGCTTGGAGCTATGAGGTGGTCGGCCATGATGATTTAAGTAAAGGAAATTGGTTTTAATCAATTAAATTTTTCTTTTCATGGCAAAAAAAAATAAAGAAGTTTTTATTTAAATTTTCCTTGTTTGGCAAGACCAAAGATTATAAAAAAGAGGGAGGGGTGCCTTCATGGGACACAACTCTATTCTATTTTCCTCTCCTCTCTTCCTTGGTGGTGGTCGGCCATAAGTTCCTTGCTCTTCTCCTTTTCTCTTCCTCCTTGCCGGTTCTAGCTAGGAGAAGAAGGAGAGAAAGGAGGCTTTGCTCTTGCATCCCTTGGAGCTTGAAGGTTGGTGGACGAATCTTGCAAGAAGGAAGGTGTTGATGGTTCTCATCTCGGTAGATCGTTGCCCACACAATGTCCGAGATAAGAAGAGGAATACGGTAGAAGATCAAGAGGTTATTACTTACAAAAAAAGGTATAACTAGTAATTGTTTTCCGCATCATACTAGTTTTCTTTGTATGAATTCCAAACACAAGAGGCTAGTGATTCTAAATTTTTGGATTAAATATTCGAAGTTATGTTTCTTTTGTTTTGTTTTTTCGAATTTGTGATTCGATTGTTCCTTTTGGTTAAACCTAGAGTTATATAAAAAATTAAATATTAGATTTCTTTAAAAGGCTTTGTCTAGGCGGTGGTGGATGATCCCATACCCAAGAAGGCCTAGTGTCTCGATATGTAGTCTTGGAAGCCAATTACTACTGTGGCAATCAGAAGATTGGCTTTATTCTAGTGCTGAATTACAGACGGTAGTCCTAGAGGTAGAGTGGTGTATATTCAGAGATTTGATCGACGAAGTTCTTGGTGAGGAAGGTGCATTTAATTGTCAAGAAAAGGCAAGCAGAAAACAAAGAGCTTGGTGCTAAGCAAGCAAACCAGAATCTTCTGCTATCTGCTTACCTTCCAAGCGACTGTTAACTAGCGAATTCAAAGCATTATCAGTTTTGTTAGAAGTTTGTTTTTTTTTTTGTTGTTGTTGAATAGAACTTCAAAAAGTAGTATTTCTCGAATTCTGCCCTTCCCGGGTTTCGTTGCTCTACTTTTATCAACCGTCGAAAATTAATCAAACGGTCTCTGTATTTTATCTTATTGTTAATTAGCTTCGGCCCGGCCCAATTCTATCCTGACTCCCGAAATCGCCGCCTGGGCTCCGGAGTCCGGTCGTGCCGTAATGTCGATTAGGGTTTTTGTCAAGCTCCATCTCTCTCGCATCCTCCTCGAATCTCTCCCTACTCGTTCAACTTCAACCCATAACACTCGGTTCTTCTCGGAAAGTTCCGCTCGTCATGGAGCAATACTGTCAGAATCCTCGTCAGCCTCTCACTTCTCTCGGCAAATTTCCATCGCCAGCCTGCTGCTGAGGTACGGTTTCCCCCAAAGCCAGCTGCACGAGTTCTTCCGAAAGCACCGATTTTTGATGAATTCGTCGCCTTCTGATGTCGAGAAGTGCATTGGGATCCTCCTGTCCTACGGTCTGAATCAGAATTCTCTGGTCTCGATCATTTCATCCTGCCCTCAAACTCTAGAACTAGGGTTCCTCTCGAAATGGAAGGTGGGATTCTCGGAGCTAGAATGTCAGAATCTTGCTCCTTCGGTCGTGCAGAGAACACTTGAGCAGTCTGCAAAGCTCAAAACTGAACCGAGTGACCTTCATTATGCTGTGCAGTTGATGAAAAGCCTGAACTTGAGTGGTAAGACCATTTTTAAAGTTCTGGAAGAATTTCCTTTGGCGACCATCAAGCATTCCGGAGATATTAGACGCACGATGGATATGCTAAAAAGTGTTGGATTCAATAGCGAAGATATAGATAGGATTTGTCATCTCTTTCCTGGACTCTTAGCATGTAATGTTAATGGCAGGTTGAGACTTTTGTTTGGAGAGCTTCAAGATTTGAACTTTAGGTTGGATGAGGTAAAGCAAGCATTTCGCAACCACCCCAAACTGCTTCTAAGCATGGAACATGGGGAGCTGACTCGGTACCTAGATCTCTTGAATAGTTTGAAATGCAGGGTGCCAATCAAGAAGATGATCCTGAGTAACGGACGATTAGCCGCATGCATCAACGTGAAGCTCAGAGTGGATTTCTTGTGCCAATATGGTTTGATCCGTCGCGAAGCTTTCAAGATATTGTTTGTTGAACCAAGAGTGCTCATATATGACTTAGAAGATGTAGAAAAGAAGATAGACTTTCTGATTTCCAAGTTAGACTTGTGCATCAAGCACCTGGTTGAATTTCCTGATTACTTGGGTGTGAATTTTGACAAGCAAATAATCCCACGCTTCAATGTCGTCGAGCATCTAATATCACGAGGAGGACTAGGTTTTAATGTCGGACTGAAGCATCTAGTGAGGCTCAGCAGGCATAAGTTTTATAATTTTTTTGTGAAGCCATATCCAGAGTGCGAGAAGATTTTTGGGGGACTTGTTAGGGAAGCTGTTAGGGAAGCTAAACCGAGACATCCAGTTGACATGTGGAAACTGTTAAAGCCCCAGAAATTCACAGATACAGAGGAGGATGTGAAAAATATGAAGCTTTTGATGAAATCTCTGGTTTAGTATCGCTGTGGAATCCTCCTTGATAATCGTCTGATTAGTGAGAAAAAAAAATAAGAAGAGATTTGGCATTAGCACGTAAGACTGCATTGAACTTTTATAATCTGAATTGGTGGCCTTAAAGACATCTGGAGATCTTCATTTATGTAAATCGCCAATTTAACTAGAAGGCATCCACTTCGCAAGGGGGTCATGCTCGTGAGTTCAAGCCTTGTTCTTCAATGGAAATTTGTATTCATTTCTAAGTTCATTTGAATGAAGGTCGTCTTAGGAAGTTTTGAGGGTTGTGGCAGGTCATAGAGGCAATTTGGTTTTGGAGGAAGGATTGCCAGGTGGTTGTCACAGCAATGCTTCAAAATTAATCTCTGATTCAATCTTTTAAGGATGCTGTAATATTCTATTTGTCTGGTGTTGCATCCTGTTGCTGATAAGTTTTGCTGAATCTTTACTACTTTCATCTGTGGTTGCCAGAATAAATTCGACATGAGTGACTTGCTAAGTCCATTCTGCATCACGAACAACTGCAGCTTCAGTTTCTACAAGTTCATTAGTCTGTATATTGTTCACCTTTTAGCATAAATTATTTTCATTAGCTCCACTAAGGTTCGTAGTGGTTTACTGCAGAATGCCTTGGTGGTCTACTGCAGAATGTTCTGTTGGTTTAACCTGTTATGATCACAGCGGTTCGCAAGTTTACAATGCGTATTGGTTTTTGTCTCCTCCCAAGAGAAGTGTGTGCCATAAGGAGTAATATTTTATCTTTGAGACATGAAGTAAATCATATGCCAACGGATTCAATCAGAAATTAACAGGAAATTAAATAATCGATTCTTGTCATCAATCGTGTATAGGATCTTCTATGTTTGGGAGAAGGATGTTGGATCCTTATTTTGATGGGATGAATTAAGTTAGGTTAGATCCTGCTTGATTTTGATCTTTGTGTCTAAGTGTGCAGGAGCTTAGGAGCACAGGAAGTCAAGCGGAAGATGCAATTGGTGAGAAGGACAGCACGGGAAGGGAGCCAACGGGCTTGGTGCGTCCGAGGGACGAAAGAGCTACGGAAGAGTACATCGGTGACTAAGAAGAATGGACGCGACGTATGAGGGACGAGAAGCTGGAGCGAAAGCCTGCTCGAGGAGAAGGTCGGAAATTGAGTTTGGGCGAGTCCTATTTCGGCTGGCCGCAATCACCCAAGCGAACGGAGCAGCGGAAAATCCAAAGGAAAGTTGGAGCTATTTATACGCTGCAGCATTGAGGGCACCCTCCATAGCGTTGAGGGCGCCCTCAAACCAGTCAAAGTGTCTATTTCGCATTTGGATAAAACTTTATCCAAATGCCACGCTAGAGGTGCCCTCCATGCTTATGGGAGGCATCCTCAAGCCAAAGATAGAGTTTACAGGCCCTATAAAAAGGGTCTTGGAGCTAGGGAATTAATCATGTACTCAATTCCTAGCAACCGTTAAGCTTTCATTGTGTGTAAAAGGCTTCTCCGTCTTCAGGGAAGGAGATTCTTTCTGAGCTTTGCAATTGTCTTGGATTAACAACCACCTAAGTTATAATCAAGTCAATCCCTGAGTCTCTTCTTTAATTCTGTTATTTTATTTTTTTTATTTATTGTTGCACATTAAGAGTTGAAAGAACGAGGAGGGTATTTTTTTTTTATTTCAAGCAATTTACCCCTCCCCTCTTGTCGGCTCGTTGCGCTAATAAGTGACATCAGAGCCCAACCGCCTGAGAAAGACTAACCGCCGACTGAAGCATCAAGATCAAGACGATGGCCGGTGCAAGCATTCACCCTCCAAAATTCGACGGAGACTTCGGATAATGGAAACGTCGGATGGAGGCATTTTTCAAAACAGATTTTGAAATTATGTTAATTATAAAATATGACTTTGTAGTTCCAAAAGATAAAGAAGAATACCAATGGACGAAAAAGAAGCAAGTTGACTTCGTGGCGAACGGTAAAGCAGAGTTCCATTTGCTTAGTATTCTTCCACCTTAGGAGGTCAATCGAATTGGTAGCTATGACTCCGCCAAAGATCTCTGGAAGAAGTTCCTAGGACTCTACGAAGGCACATCGGAAGCAAAGTTAGCAAGGCGAGACATTCTCCGAACCTAACTAACGAACCTGAGGATGAACAATGGAGAAAAGGTAGCGCAACTCCAAGCACAAATCAAGGAACTGATTACTTAACTAAATAATCTTGGAGAATCGGTAACAAACCGAAATTTAATTCAATATGTGCTCAACGCCTTCCCGAGAACTTCAGAATAGGCTTCCTTAGTAGATGCATACTATATCTTTAAAGATTTTAAGGTAAGTACGCTAGAAAATTTGTTTTCTACTTTTGAACTTCATGAATCTCGAATTACAGAACCTAAAGAAATAGAAAAGTCAAATCTCAATATTATCCTAAAAGTCAAGATGGGCGATCCTGACTCCGAAGCATCGATCGACGAAAATTAAGCGGCTCTACTAGTAAGAAAGTTCAATAAATTTATTAAAACTATTAAATTTAAATCACGGTTGAGTAAGCAGTATCGAAATAAAAAGACGGTCCGTTGCTACAACTGTAACGAAGAAGGGCATATCAAAGATGACTGCCCAAAACTGAAGAGCATAAATAAAGAAAAGAACAAGAAACTAGTTCGACCCAAACATAACCTCCAAGTCACGTGGGATGATTTGTCGTCCTCCGAATATAAAGTCGAAGCCTACGTTAGACTTGCCCTAACAACAAATCACCAAGTAGAAGATGAGATAAGCTCGGAGATGAGCATCGATGAAAGGGGAGATCAGAAGAAGAAAGCTGCGATGAAAGGGAGCATCAGAATTTGAGGTAAGTGAGGTACGTACTCTATCTTCTAAGTAGTCTTTTAAGTTTATCAAAGTTCTTACAAAAGATTTAATGAATTCAGAAAAAGAGATTGTTGATTTAAAAAGACAGCTAGATAATTTAAATTCATAAAATGATAAATTAAAAATGTAAATTGAAAGTTTGAAAACAAATGCATGCTTAAAATCAAATAACTCTAAAAAAATCAAAACTTAGAATTTATGGAAAGTTAAACTGGTACATTAGAAAACATCAAGGATAACTTAGAAGAATACCTAGAGGATATGTACCCCTAAGATATTTAACCAACCCAATAGGAAGAAACCTATATTGGATTTCGAAATCGTACTTAATTTAAATTTTTTTTAAAGCTTTCAGAAAAATTAAATATTTAAATTCCTTAAAAGGTTTTGTCAAAAAATGGTTGATGATTCAATAACCAAGAAGGTCTAGTGCCTCGCCACAGCCTGGAAGCCGATTATCGAATTGAATGTTTAATTAGTTCAGATCCTCTGTCCCCATTTCTCTCTGTCCCCGTGTTCCATTATCGATCAGACGGATCAGATTAAATCTCAAGACATCATGATATCTTTAAACTATATGCAGTATCCTCGTGATGTGTAAAACATCTTTGAGATGTAATCTGATCCGTCTGATCGATAATGGGACACGGGGACAGAGAGAAATGGGGACAGAAGATCTGAACTGATGTTTAATTGACGAACTGATAATGCTTTTAAATCCTTGTCAATTATCTTTTAAAATTTCAATTTTTTTTTAATGTTTGTATCCCGTTCTTTTTGATGTGATCAAAGGGGGAGAAATATATATAAGTTCTAGGGGGATTAGGGGGAGTTAAGTTTTTATTATTCAAGATTTTTTTTCAATTTTGAATTACATTTTATGTTGTAATTTCTTTTATTGCAAATTTATACTTAAAATATTTATTTTTCAATTACTACTTATCAGTTTTTATCCTAACTTGAACATCGGTTGATGCACATAAAAAAAGGGGAGATTGTTGGGCCTCAACCAAGTTAGGTTAAGTCCTGTTTGGTTTTGATCCCTATGTCTATGTGTGCAGGAGCTTAGGAGCACAAGAAGTCGAGCGGAAGACGCAGCTGGCGAGAAGGACGACACGGGAAGGGAACCGATAGACTCGGTGCGTCCGAGGGACGAAAGAGCTGCGGAAGAGTACACCGGTGGACGAGAAGAACGTACGCGACGTTCAAGGGACGAGAAGCCGGAGCGGAAGCCTGCTCGAGGAGAAGGCCGGAAATTGAGTTCGGGTGAGTCTTATTTCGATTGACCGCAATCACCCAAGCGAACGGAGCAGTGGAAGATCTAAAGAAAAGTTGGAGTTATTTATACGCTGCAGCATTGAGGGTGCCCTCAATGCCCTCCATTGAGGGTGTCCTCAAACCAGTCAAAATGACCGTTTCGCATTTAGATAAAACTTTATCCAAATGCCACGCTGGAGGCGTCCTCCATACTTGTGGGAGGCGCCCTCAAACTGAAGATAGAGTTTCCAGGCCCTATAAAAAGGGTCTTAGAACTGGGAATTAATCATAACTCTTGTACTCAATTCCTAACAACTGTTAAGCTTTCATTGTGTGTAAAAGGCTTCTCCGCCTTCAGAGAAGAAGATTCTTTCTGAGCTTTGCAACCGCCTTGAATTAACAACCACCTATATTATAACCAAATAAATCTCTGAGTCTCTTCTTTAATTCTACTTTTTTATTTTTTTTATGTATTGTTGCATTTTAAGAGTTGAAAGAACGAAGAGAATATTTTTTTATTTCAGATAATTCATCCCTCCCCTCCTCCCCTCTTACCGACCCGCTGCGCCAATAATGGATCTCACTTTTTTACTACCATTATTTGTCAAAGGGGTTAGGTTAGGTCAGGGCTGACTTAGTTGATAAATACATATGTGATAATGATGGCAGTAGTTAGGGGATCAAAATTTGATAGAGAATTTTATCAAATCTATATATCTCCACTCATATATTTGTCAATTTAGAGACCACTAACATGGCAGTACCATGTTTTTTGTTTGTCAACATGGTAAACAGCCCTTTACGCATCGTCTATTTCACCTCAAGACCGACATTTTATGATGGACAGATACAACGCAAGAGAAGATGCTTTGAAAGTGCCAAAGATGGATAGGAAATGTCCCACGAAAGGCATTCGAAAGTTCGTTTTAGAGGCAACCATAAATCTAAATGTCAATTCAGTTATACGCAAGAAGCAAAGCAAAAGCTTAAGTGTGGTTATCTTATGCAAAAAACCTATGGACGGAAGTGATTATCACAAAGATTGCACATAATGATAAGGAAAATGAAATTAAATATGATAATAGATTAATGTGCTAAATGAAAATATATCATTTCAAATAAAAAAAAATCAAAGCTGAATTAGGAAGTGAAAGGAGATGAATCGGAAAATGAAATTAGAATGAAATGGTAACACATTATTTTAATCACTTTTTTAAAAACGATAATAAGAAACAAACATCATACTGACACCAAGAATAATGTTAGGAAGAAAACGTTGTTAGTTGTTTTATTACATGGTTCAACTGTAAACCGTAATGGAATTCTTCATACTACGATCCTGAGTTGGGGGGAAAAAAATCATATCTTTGAATGAGAATCAATTACTTACCAGAGTTAAACTGGGTAAAATTCCTCGTCAAAAGGATGAAACAAAATGAGGCCTCAGCTGTTTAGTGACCGTAAATGCATCTCACAAGGATCCCTCAGTAAATGAATTTAAGGTATAATGATGGTCTAAGAGAGATTTCACTACCGCACAAGGCTAATAGTATCAGATCCTCGTATATCTCCACTTTGAAGATGCAGATAACTTGCTTTTTCAAATAGGATTCTCACACTCAACTCTCTTCAGTTATAGCACAAAGCCTCTCTGAAACACCAAGAAGATCAAAATTAGAAAAATAATTGCACTCACAGAAAAACAGAAACAAGATCAATGTTCTAGGAAGAAGCTTAGTGAACCATAATAAAGTCCTACAGTCCGAATGCATGGCCTATCTAAAATATTCAATCATTTTCAGAGAAAGATGAATCTCCTTACTCATATATTCATATGCTACAATCATTGAAGTACCCCATGCTGACATGCTGATAAACCTGGGACCCAGCCCTCTATAAAAGCCTTTCCATCCATCTTCAGCAATCAATCTTCTAATCACTTGTCTTACATTTGGTTTCTGAGTATTGTCCATAACCTAAACAGAAAATTATTAATTAAACTGGAGACATCTGGGCATTGTCCATAATCTAAACACAAAAATTTTGAATGAGCAGGAGCTATATGGGTATTTCAATACCTAAACAGAAAATTCATGATTCAACTGAGGTATCTGGGTATTTCCATAACCTTAAAAAAAAAAAAATCTTGACTGAACTACCTTGAAAATAACTAATGTAGAAGCATGAAAAAGGTGACTGGACAATAAAACAATTCATAAGACAATTAAGGTGAATCCCAGTGTATGGCATCTTTATCACAAATCAAAATATAATTTCAAGATCTATAATTCATTTACTAATTGAGATTAAAGAGGTGATGCTCCTTGTTTGTATTGTAGGGATCAAGAATGTTCTAAACACATTCAATTTCAGTTTATGATCTGATGACTAAACTTTATCAGTGAGAATAAACTATTTGAAGTACTAAAAACCAATCTGAACTGTTAAAGTGAAGATGGCTACCTGCAGTCGGGTCTTGATAGTGTCAAGTGGTGTAGTGATACATGATGCTACAGAAGCTGCAACAACACCGCCAGTTGCTTGGACACAAATTATCTTCAACTGACTAGGAGGAACATTTTCTTTGTCATTGCCATGACCTAAGAATCTGCAAAATTGATCCAGCATAGACTGATCATTTCATCAAAAAGAGATGTTATGATACAATGCATCAACAAAAGAAGCAGATTTTTCCTGAGGAAAATGGTTTTCTTGAGAGAATCCTATAGCTATTAGCAGTAGAATGGTATAGCCAATATAACATAACACTTCCAGATTGTATAAGGTTAAACATTTGTATCAAGAGGAGAATCTCTAACATGAGAGTTTTTTCCTTGCAAGCCAATGACAAAAAGCCTGTCATCATCCAACAAAATTAGAACTGTTGAGACATGACATGCAAAATAAGAAGAAAATTGATTGACTAAAGATTAACAAAGATGTGGTCAGGGGACCTAGGGTTAGGGACTGAATTTAAACATGTCCCAGACCATGCTATAGGAAAGAGAGACCAGAGAGGATATCAATGGAGAATTCCCCTTCTTGTGGGAAAGAAATCCTTGTGAAAAGAATAGCGGACCTACAATATTATCGCATGTTGTGACTTGTGAATCAACAGGATAGGGGAATTGGATTATTTATTCGCTTGAGCAAAGCCCAATTACTACAGAATTATCATGAGAAAAAAAATGAAACAATAGCATTATGGGAAAGTAGATAATTTCTGAGCTATGGACTCACTGTAGTTGTTAACAACTCTCTTCTCCCTCAAACTGAACAATATGACGTGCATCAGACATTGGTGTTTCCAGGTTACCAAATCAGCTCGTATGAGACAACTTGCCTAGAAGATGACCTTCACAAACTTTGTGATGATATAATCTATGCAGCATCTCCACAATACTAAAGCCCAGAATCCCACGTAATGTCATATTGGAGCCACCTGATCTATGAACCATTATGCAATCTATCAAAGAAGACCACAATGACTAGCAATGAATCGTTTCATGATGCTTAGTTTGAGAGAAGCAAGGATGACATGGCTGCCAATGTGGTCAATTATGATAAGGATGGATAAAGACAAACATGCTCATTATTAAAGGCATCACAAGCCATCCATAGAATTCTAAAGAGTCTCAAGAGAATAAAAGCAGATATAAAAAGGTTTGTGATGCCAAAGAGCAATAGAGATGATTCCCGGAATGTAAATTTTTAGAATAGGAGGATAGTGACAAACACAGATTGACATTATTGATGTTGGATCTAATCCTCTAAGTCCACCCATGCCGGGGAAAAAGCCTGAATTGGCATATTTAAACAAGCCAGACAATACATGAGTGGACAAGATCAAGGAAGGCATCTTTGGTGGACGTAGGAAGAGTGATGAATCATAATTTCCCAAAAAGAATGAGCATAGAAAGCATTATCTCAGGTATGCTTGTACATGCAATCAAAAGGAAATGCCAACAAATGAACATAAGTTATGACAATAAAGCAAGCAGTATATTATCCACTCGTCTATTAGTTTAAAAAGAATAAGCTTTTCAAATGATTAAAAAGGGAGGGAATCAGCATCAAACCTCCATATAATCCGTTGGCTTGATCCATAACTTGCCCACCACACAGCACTAGAAGGAGCATATGTCATGATAGACAGACCAAATCCTCTGTAAAGTCCCCTGATTCCTTCAGACTTCAAAATTTTGCGAGCAACATCAAATCCACCATTATATTTAGCGAAACCAGAGTATCCTTGAACCATCAACTTTTGGCTAACCTAACAGATATCCAACTTATCAGGAAAAACAGTAAAAGATACTTCCTTTTCGTAGTACTAAAGATGAATAGAGTTGCATTAAAGTAGAATGTAGATAATCCCTGAAGTGATTTGATAGAATCTTAAAACTAACAAAGATGTTGGCAAAGCATGCAGATGAAATCCCTAGGTGGTTGCCTGTTGGAATAAATTTCATACCACATCTACAGGAACAAACACAGCTTGCGAGCATAGAGACCCTGACATGCCAGCAATGCCATTAGCTATAGCAGCTTGAACTGGTTCAGAAAGCTTAAATGGATCCACCAGCTTTAACGAAGCTGCCTTTGTCATCTCCAAAGAAGTGAGAAAAATGATCCGGGCAGGAATAGCTCCAGTTATTACTGTCCCAAACCCCCTATAGAGACCAGGTATGCCATCAGTCTTCAGAATATTTTTGAAAGCCGAAAATGCATTCTTCTGCACAGCATCTTTTGAAGCCACTTGCATCCTGGTCTTTATTACAGATAGAGGATACAGTACCACAGTAACACCACTGAAAATTCCTGCTCCAACAACATATAATTTGGTCTTGTCAAGCCTGCAGAATAAAACACAAGTTGCAACTATAACAAGAAACTAGAATGATGAAGAAACGTAGGTTGTAATAAACAAACAGAAACATAACTACGACACATAAATTAGGAAGAGAGTAAAATCAGTGTTCTTGGCATGAACACCTTTCAACAATAATGAAATGGACAAGTTGTAGGGAAATCATAGCAAAATAACCTCCGTACAATTGAAAATGAAGTGGATCAATTTGTTCTCATCTGCAGCATTTCCCATGGATGCCAAACATTATATCTCAAATCTCATCTTTCAGAACAAACTTTTCTTAATATAACATCTCAAGGTTCAAACCTAATGATTCAATCATAGTTGTTTGTTTATGACAAAATAGAGCATTTTATTTCATCAAATAGACCGAGCTTCCATCATTACATCTATTTAAATACTTTTTTTTTTCAAAAAAGAAAAGGCGGAGAAAAATAACAGCAAGCACAATACGCAAGAAGTGTAAATGTTGTCAGCTAAATAACCTCAACATGTAATAGATCTAGGGTGACGCCAAACATATTGAATCTTTCAAATAGAAAAACAAGAACGGTCTAAATGAACAAACCTCACAAGAACATATTCAGGTTATCAGCAAGATCCGGACCCAGAAGACAATTACAACCTGGAATACTCAGAAACCCTAAACTTGATGGAAACAAAACCGAACAAAACATCATGAAGACCCCCAATGGCAAACTCACACCCAAGTAAACAAAAACAAGATCAGCGTATCAACAGAGAATAAACACACAAACGGTGTTAGCAACATCCAATCGCACTAAGAAAGTCGAATCTCAAAGGGAAAAGAAGGAAATAACAGCTTACTTGTCCCAGTTAATCTCAGTCTGATCGAAAGATGGGACCGCAGGGCGAGCAATCTCTCTTGAACCCATCTGCTAAGCTACCAGTTCAAATCAAGAAACCCCGAAGAAGAAGGAATGGCTCCAACTCAAGACACTGCGATCGAGAGAGTAAGAAAAGGGCGGAAGTTGACCGCCGGAAGAAGCCAAAGGTATGGCCGGTCGGGTTGGGTACTGGTGCGTTTTTCAAGCTGCGTATGACCTGATACGCTTTAAACGGGTTGTTCGGGCATAACTCAAAACTCTCTTGACCTTCCCGAAAACGGGCTTGGGTCCAGATGGCCCATGCCCCAGCCAGACGGAGCCATGAGCTTCAGTGTCTATTTTTTTTAATTATATAATAATATTATTAAAACATAAAAAACTAATTAAGATTTTAATATTTACCTAATTATATTTTAAAATATAAATAATATGACTAGATTAATATGGATATTATATTAAAATAAAATGTATTTAATTGTTATTTAAATTTGACCTTTCGATGTTCCACGGGTTATCTACATGTCTTTAATATAAAAAATTCAAATCAAACTTTAGTGTTAGTTTAGGGAGTGTATTTAATTAAGAGATGGAATGTTTTTTATTAATTTTATTTAATAATAGATTTTTATAAAATTAATAGATTTTTATTAATTTTTATAAAATCTCATATAGTTGTGAAAAAAATTTCATGGAGTTCTATAGACTTTTTTTGTAAGACTTTTATAAATATTTGTAAACTTTTATGAAAACTTATGAATTTACGGGAAAAAAAAATTTTAAGTTTCGTTATTGCCAATATGATAAATATCGTTTCACATTCGATTCGCTATTATATCTCTCTATGCATTGACATTTGTTCATTGTTGTTCTTGAGTATCAAATAATTGATCAAAACAATCAACACCATAAACTTATTTTGACAAGGATGATGAAGCTTCATTATCTGGTTCAACTAAAAATTCATCAGAACAACATTCTTTACGAAGAAAATTATGTAATCTGGCACAAGCCAAAACAAGCTCGACTTGTATAGTATATGAAAATAGAAGAGTTGTTTTGAATATTTTAAATTATGATTTAAATATTTCAAATACCCTCTCAATGATGTTCCTCAAGGAGGCATGACAATGATTGAACAACTTCTTTTCATTTTTTGGGTGACGACCTTGGTCAGTGAATTCCTAGAGATAATATCGCATACCTCAAAATGAGCCAAAAATTGATGCCAATTTGTATATCCACTATCTACTAAATAATATTTACCTATAAAACCAGACCAAATATAAATAACATATGCAATTTTGAAAAATTACAAAAAAAAAAAAAAAGCAAGTAATATATAGAATAAAATATATATACTTTGTGGAATTTTAAGCCCGTTATTTCTTGATAAAACATCTGTCAAATATTTGAATTATGGATAGATCCCCCACTGAGCATATATATGAATCTTAAATCAAAGTTACAATTAGTTGTCAAAATATTTTGAAAAATCATTCCATGACAATTAAATTTATTTTTTTAATAAAATAATAAATAACAAATTTGTACATAAGAAATTTTTTCAACTTTTTATACTTTTAATTTATTTTGGCTAAAACAAAAATAGAATAACGTCTCACTTTATACTTAAAAAAAAATAATATAATTTTAAATCCAACAATATTATAATAATTTTAAATATTGTTTATTTATAAATTTGATCAAAATTATCGTGAAATGTTGATTTATTATTTAATTTGGTCAAACTTTTAATAAAGTATTGCATTGAAAGAAAAAAAAACAATCATAATTTGAGAAAAAATAAAATATATTATAGTTTTTAATATATCGTGAATCAACTATAAAGGCACAGTAATAGGATAAAGGGTTTGCTAGAGGAGAGGATACCAGGGGAAAAGATAAAAAAACAATGAATTCAAAAAGTTAATTCAAATTAATAGATTAATAGATAAACACAAACAATAAAATTCACGATGACCCAAAAAGAAAAATGCATGAAAAAAGAGAAAAAGAAAGAAACTCAAAATAAAATATCTGAGCTTATAGATTATCGGGTTAGTTGGTACAAGTTGTGGGTTGAACAGCAATTAAAGCCTTTATATCCCATGATTATTCTAACAAAAATGTTATATACAGATCATTTTTATAAACTGAAAGCTTATGACGAATTGAAGAAGAAGAAGATGAGAATCTCGAAAGAGATGGTCAATGATGTGATCAGTAAGGCAAACAAGTCACTCAGTAAAGGTGAGGTTTTGTGGCGCTTGATGCTGCGACTCGACCTTGATGTTTGTTGTGCCTATTCTAGAAATCTTGAGCAATTGGACACTTTTGTTACCTTTCAAATCGAGTCACAATTGGACTCGAAAAGTCTCCTATCTACAATCAATGAGCAAATTGTCAGGCATTCGAGCAAACATAGCTGCGAGAGCACTTGACAAAATACTTTAGAGGACTCTCGGCTTTGCATAAAATGCATACTCGAGAAGGAACTCGAAGAGTGGAACGATTGGGGCATGCAAAAGGTGATGTAGGCTGCTAAAAGGTTGAAAAAGGATAGGACCTTTAAGATCAAAGAAATAATTAAAATCGAGAAGAGAAAGGACTTATTCGTAGGAGATTTGAAGTATATAGAAATCTCAAGGGTGAGGAGCAGACTTATTTTATTTTATTTTTAAAGTTGTACTAAGTATTTTGGAGAGCTTTTATTGGTTAAAATTTGTATCCAAGAAATTCTAAAAGAATCTATAAAAATCTATTGAAACTTTTGATATCAAAAGATTTTCATAGAGTTTTAAAAAAGTCAAGTTTGAATACCATATGACTTTTTAAACTCTATAAAAATCTAATTTAAATACTACTACATTTCTATAAAATTTATAAAAGTCTAGATTGAATATGCCTAGACTTTTAAAATCCACAAAAGTCATTCAAAATAATTAAAAGTTCAACATTGAATACACCTCCTAAAAGTTTTGTTATCTTACGTATCCATTTGTGGGCACTTCATGAGAATCTAATATATTTTTTTATTTTTATTTTATTTAGGTTAAATATTATTTCCTAAACTTTAAAAATATTAATATTAGACACTCACAATATTTAAAAGTCAAGTCCAAGCATGAGTTCCAATAAAATATTTAATCAAACCAATCAAACCAAATTTATACTTGATTCCTAGGAGTCAAATCCATTACTTAGATAGACCATATCTAAGCTATGACTCAGGGGGAGCAAGTAGAAAAACAATTCAACCTGTTGGGACCGCTGGACTG
Source organism: Zingiber officinale (assembly GCF_018446385.1). Lineage (NCBI taxonomy): Eukaryota > Viridiplantae > Streptophyta > Magnoliopsida > Zingiberales > Zingiberaceae > Zingiber > Zingiber officinale. The sequence continues at coordinate 134,686,965 of NC_055987.1, forward strand.
ACTAGAAGGGGGGTTGAATAACCCTGTAAAAATTAAAAACACAACCCTTCTCGATCTTTCAAAATAACACTTCCATAAATAATGTAAACAAATAAAACAGGGAAGAAGAGGCAAAGAAGTTTTACTTGGTTACAACCGGGGAGGTTGTGAATCCAAGGAAGTTGAAGCGCACTAACTATCACCTTCAGGCGGAGAAGTCTCTTACAACATTTAAGCACAGAAAATAAAGAAGCTAAACTACAAATGGAGCGCACAAGTGTTGGAAATGCTAATTGCTTGAGTTGATCATCTTCTTGGACCAAGGCTATATTTATAGCCTTGGTCGGGGTGCTTGGAAGGGTTCCAGGCGCTTGTGAGGAGATCAAACTTTATCCCTTCTCACATAGATCGCGTTTGACCGCGATCTTGATAAACTTCAGATTCAAGCACTCGGACCAAGAAAGTCAATAGAGTTGACTTTTTCTGGTTCGGGCCCTCTACTCCGGTTCCGTTCGTCTTGGTCCAGATCTTTCACTCTGGCTCGCTTGGGTGATTTCGGCCAACCGAAATAAGGCTCACCCGAATCTAATGTTAGCCTTCTCAAACAGACTTCCGCTTCGGTTTCTCGTCCCTCGGAATCGTCGCGTGCTTCTTTCTCGTTCGCCAGTGTACTCATCCGCAGCTCTTCGTCCCTCGGTCGCACCCCGTGCCGACCTTCTCGCTAGCTGTGTTTCTTGCTCTCCGAGCAATCTTCCGCTCCAGCTTCTTATCCCTCGGAAACACCGTATGCTTCCTTCTCGTCTGCCGGTGTACTCTTCAGTAGCGCCTCGTCCCTCAAACGCACTCTCCCGTGGCGTCCTGTTGGATCGAGAAGCACTAGAAGGGGGAGAGTGAATAGCGCTCGTGGCTTTCACTTGCGTTTCAGAAAACTCACAGTGGAAATAAGATAAAGACAAACACAAAGAACAAAGACACCAAGATTTTTACTTGGTTCGGAGCCTTGGGCGACTCCTACTCCAAGGCCCGTGATCGTTGATCGCTTTCGGTGGATAATCACTATCAATTCGTAAATCTTTTACAACTTAAAATTACAAGTGCTGAATAAATAATTACAATACCGACAACACAAAAGATGAGGAAAGTTCGTCGTCAGTTGTGGGAGCAGCAGAGCGTTGTTTGAGCATTTGTAGCAGCGTACAAGTGTACAGGATGTTTTGTTTGAGTTGATGTCAAAGCTGCTTCTCGAGGCTCCTTTTATAGGCTCCGCATGACTGATCTAGATCCTCAAAGCTTAAGATCAGGTTTGACCCAAGGCGGATCGGTCGACCGATCCCCACGTTCGGTCGACCGATCAGATGATCACCTCCTCATCCGATTTGCCCGATCCGCTCGCTCCGCTTCGATCTGGTCAACTCCTATCTCTGGTTCGGTCGACCGATAACCAGGTTCGGTCGACCAATCCCCTAGTCAAGCTCGGTCCACTCGCTGGAAATCTGACCTGCTGCTTGGGGGTTCGGTCGACCGATCCAAACGTTCAGTCGATCGATCCCGGTCAGTTCTACCCCTGCACAAAATGTTAGTCTCTTGCAAAACAGAGTTAGAACATAACAGATAATATATTAGAAAAATAAGTTTGACAGTCTTCAGATTGCCCGGTTCTGACTTCATATTTCTGATCGGAAATCCTAGGTCGAACCGACGCCTACTATTCCCTCAGCGGGGAACGAGTCCTCACCTACTCCACTCAGGAGAGCAGACCTGATGCCAATCCGGTCTTCCAGACTGACTGGACTTTCTAGCTAGGGTTACCACCCCCTAGGGGTTTTCGGCACCTAGGGTTACCTCCCCCTAGGACCTAAGGTTACCCCCCTTAGGATTTCCACCACCTAGGGTTACCACCCCCTAAGACCTAATTTTGTTGCCCCTTAGGGTTTTCGGCCTGCCTAACTACAGTTAGGAGTTTCCTGAAAAACCTCATTCACACATGTTAGATAACAAAATAACTTAACTTTGAATCCCTTTGCCATTATCAAAACTTGGGTTCGATCGTCGGATGCTTCACGCACCATCAATATCCCCCTTTTTGATTATGACAACGAAAATTTAAAGTTAAGTAAAACAATACTATAAAGGATTTTCAAAGACAGCATAATCATAACGGTATAAAAATAGGACAAACATAAACTTTGAAAAAGAACTCCCCCTTAATAAAAACTTACAAAAATTCCCCCTTAATAAAAGCTCCTCTTAAAAATTTAATTTGAATTTTAATTTCTTTGTTTGAATTTTCTTATACTCTCCCCCTTTGCCATATATCAAAATAAGCAAGAAAGTAAAGACAAAATAGGAAAATAATCAGTGGCCTTAGCTAAGAATAACTTCTTTTTGAGAGATAATTTATCTTTTTAGAACGTTTACATAGAGAATTAGAAATACTTTGATAAATACTTAGCTTTTTAGAATAAATTTTCTTGTAACACTTTTAGCTAAGTGAAATCAAAGGTTTTATCATAAATTTAAAAAGGCTTTTTCTTTTAAATTTTGAAAAGCCTTTTTTACTTAGATAAATTTGAAAAGCTTTTGAAAAATACTTAGCCAAATTTGAAGTACTTAGCCAATTTTGAAAGACTTTTTGAAAAATACTTAACCAAATTTAAAAAGCTTTTACAAAATACTTAGTTAAATTTGAAAAACTTTTTGCAAGAACACTTAGCTTTTTAGAGGAAATTTTATTGTAAGATTTTTTAGCTAAGTGAACTCAAAATCTCAAAACTTGATTTTAGAAATAGATTTAGCTCAGGGAAAGTTTTGATTTGAAAAGTAACTTAGCTAAAAAGTTTGTAGATGATAAAACTTTAAAGTATATAAAATGTTAAAAAATCTTATAGAAAAGAACTTTTTTTGGGTTAAGAAGTTGATTTAAATTTAGCTTAAATTTTAGCACCACCACTTGATTTAAATAATTTTAGCTAAGGCCACCCTAAAAAAACATTCAAAAAGTCCTATAGTCCAAGCATGAGTAAAAAAAAATAAAACTCAATACTTAATTTCTTGGCCACATGTATAACCATTAGCTACTAACTGTCTACATAGAGAACAACAATTTTTCACTTGTTAGTCAAGTTAGGTTAGTGATCCAGTTATTTTTGACTAAGTCTGGATAACTTAACTTGATTAATGTAAGTTAGGTATTTATAACCCAGACTTATATCGATGCACATACATAAGCATACTGAAATCCAGGTAGTCCCTATGCCTCTCACACCATTCTAAGTATTTTCAAACACAAGCAAGTTAACCCTAGGGTGCTTGCGAGATGCTCTGGCTAAAACTAGGGGTACATGATTTCTAGGGGGTGCAATCCTAGGCTAAACTAGATTTTTGAAAAACTAACAAAAGTTGAAATTTTGAAAAATAATTTTCCTAGGAGTTTAAAACTAATTTTAAAAACAAGTTGAGAAAATATAGTAAGCAGAAAATAAGTTCTATTCTACTAAGCACATCCCTATTTGTCTTATAAGTGAACTGAACTCAAGTTCAGGTAAGGGCTTTGTGAATATGTCAGCTAGGTTTGATTTTGACTCAACATAGTTAAGTACAATATTACCCTTAGCTACGTGATCCCTTACAAAGTGGTGCTTTACTTTTATATATTTAGTCCTTGAGTGGTGAATTGGGTTTTTGGTTAGATTAATTGAACTTATATTATCAATTGAAATTTTTATTTTCTGATATCCTAGTTGATAGTCTTTTAGGGTATGCATCATCCATAATAATTGAGATGCACATTCTCCTAGGGCTATATATTCAGCTTCAGTGGTAGATAAATCAACACAGCGTTGCTTTCTGCTTGACCAACTTACTAGGCACTGACATAGAAATTGACAGCTATCACTTGTGCTTTTTCTATCTAGTTTGCACCCGACATAGTTTGAGTCAGAATAGCCGGTTAGATCAAGGGTGAAAGATCTAGGGTACCATAATCCTACATTTAGGGTTCCCTTAATATACCTAAGTATTCTTTTAACGTATGTGAAGTGTGACTCTTTTGCATAAGATTAATATCTTGCATACATACCTACTGCAAAAAGAATGTCCAGTCGACTCGCAGTTAGGTACAGTAAACTTCCTATCACACTTCGATAATATTTCAGGTCTATAGGTTTTCCTTCTAAGTCTGAGTCAATTTTATGTTGCTAGCCATTGGTGTATTAGTAATTTTTGAATTATCCATTCCGAATTTTCTAATTAATTCCTTAGCATATTTAGTTTGAAAAATATAAATTTCATCTTTGGTTTGTTTAATTTGTAGATCTAGGAAAAAGTTAAGTTCACCTACTAGACTCATTTCAAATTCATTTTTCATTAATTTGGTAAATTCTTTTAAAAATTTGAAATTAGTTGAGCCAAAAATTATATCGTCTACATATATTTGAGCTATAAAAATATAATTTTCTAGGGTTTTTTACAAATAGGGTTGGATCTATTTGACCTTGGTTAACCCTTTAGATATTAGATAATTGGATAGACGTTCATACCAAGCCCTAGGTGCTTGCTTTAGTCCATATAGGGCCTTTTTTAGCCTAAAGACATGATTTGAATATTCTAAGTCCTCAAATCCGGGGGGTTGACATACATATACCTCTTCTTTAATAAATCTGTTTAAGAAAGTGGATTTTACATCCATTTGATAAAGCTTGAATCCTTTATGTGCTACATAGGCCAACAATATCCTAATAGATTCAAGTCTGGTTACAGGGGTATAGGTCTCATCATAGTCTAACTCTTCTACTTGGTTGAACCCTTTAGCTACTAACCTTGCTTTGTTTCTAACTATTTCACCCTGATCATTTAACTTGTTCCTAAAAACCCATTTAGTATCAATTATGGTCTTGTTAATGGGTTTATGTACTAATTCTCAGACCTGATTTCTTTCAAATTGGGCTAATTTCTCTTGCATTGCTAGTGTCCAGTCTGGGTCGGGTAGGCTTCGTCTAAAGTTTTGGATTAATTTTGGAAATCAGGGCTATTTGGCTTAGGTTCCTATAGGATGACCTAGTTTTGACTCCTAGAGTTGGATCACCCAAAATTTGGTCAGATGGGTGATTAATATTTATTCTTGTTGGTCTTATAGTTGGGTCAGTAATTGGTTCTTGTAATTCACTAGGTTCAAGTGGAATTTCTTCATCATCTTCTAAATTTCTTGAGTTAATATTTTCTATATTGATATTTTCATTTACTACATTAGGTAATTCATCAAAAATTACATTTGTAGTTTCTTCAACTTTTAGGGTATTTTTGTTGTAAATCCTATATGCCCTACTAGTTGTTGAGTACCCTAAAAATATTCCTGGGGTTGTTTTTTATGTAAATTTTCCTAAATAGTCTTTGGTGTTTAAAATAAATACTTTATAGCCAAATACTTTTAAATAGTTTAAGTTAGGAATTTTATTATAATATATTTCATAAGGTGTTTTATTTTGATATTTATTAAGTAAAATTCTATTTTGTATATAACAAACTGTATTAATTGCTTCATCACAGAATTGGTTAGATAGTTTGTATTCATTCAACATGGTCCTAGCGGCTTCTTGTAGGATTTTGTTTTTCTGTTCTACTAGACCATTTTGTTGGGGGGTCCTAGGGCATGAGTATTCGTGTTTATAGCCATTAATTTCACAAAATTCAATAAATTTATGATTTTCAAATTCTCCCCCATAGTCACTTCTAATTCTTTTTATTTGAGTGTCTTTTTCATTTTCTATTAATTTTCAAAAGATTTTAAAAACTTCAAAGGTTTCATCTTTAGTTTTTATGAATTTTACCCAAGTAAATCTTGAGTAGTCATCGATTATCACTAAGCAATATTGGTTTTTGCTTAGTGACTTGGCTCCGTGTGAATTAAACAAGTCTAGGTGAAGGAGCTCAAGTATAGAAGTTGTTTTGTTTAGGTTGGTTAACTTATGGTTTAACTTGGTTTGTTTACCTTGCTGACAAGCATCACAAGTTGAATTTTCAATAAATTTTAATTTAGGTAGACCTCTAACTAAACCATTTTGACTCATTTTTGAAATGAGTCTAGTATGAGTGTGACCCAGTCTCCTGTGCCACAACTCGGTTTCCTCTTGTTGTGTCAATAAACACTCTTGTGAAGAGGTAGGTAGGTCTATTGTATAAATATTCTTTTTCCTAATTCCCTTAAGTGTGATTTCAGGATTATTAATATTCTTAATTATGCATTCATTTTTTTGAAAAAGTGACTAAGTATCCTGAGTCACATAACTGGCTAACACTAAGTAAATTGAAACTAAATTGTTCAACTAATAACACTTTTCGAATATAAAAATCAGAATTTAATTGGATATTACCCATTCCGATTACCTTAAGGGTTCAGTTATTACCGAATGCAACCGACCCTAGGTTCTTGAGTTTCAGTTTAGTGAATTTCAGTCTGTCTCCAGTCATGTGCCTGGAGCATTCACTATCTAGCATCCATTGATCCAATTCTTTATGTTCCTACATAAAGTATTTGATTTGGGTCAATTTGATGGATTTAGAAAATAATTTGACTAAATTAACTTAATGTTCCATCTCACCTAGTTTAGATGATCAACCATGGTATTCCTATGGGTGTTTGTGAGATGGTTTATTAAGTTAATTGGTTTAAGTTAATTTATTTTATTTAGTTGATTAAGTTAATTTATTAGTTAAGTCAATTAGTTAAGTTAATTAATTAGATTTTAGTTAATTATAAAGTTAATTAAGTTAATTTATTTTAGTTTATTAAGTTGATTAAGTTAATTTATTTTAGTTTATTAAGTTGATTAAGTTAATTCATTAGTTAAGTCGATTAGTTAAGTTACTTAATTAGATTTTAGTTAATTATTAAGTTAATTAAGTTATTAAATTGATTAATTAGAAATTATTGAGTTAATTATTCACTAAATTAGATTAAATTATTAAGTTGATTGTTAATTACTTAGATTAAATTATTAAGTTAATTAATTGGATTGGATTAAATTATTTAATTAGATTAGACTAAGTTCAACCAAGATCCATATCACCCGATTCTAAGTTTATCAATCAGGGAACCTTGAGTAGTTTTGTGAGATGATTATCTTAATTTAGATTATTTCTAAGGATTAATTTATATTTGAGTAAAACTTAGGGCTTCCAATTGATTAATTAAATATACATTTCGAAGATTGGCTCCCAGATTGTGGCGAGGCACTAGGCCTTCTTGAGTATAGGATCATCCACCACTTCTAGACAGAGCCTTTCAAAGAAAATATATATTTAATTTCCCTTTTGAAACCCCTAGGTTTAACTAAATAAGTGTAAATTATGCCTAGGTCCTTAATCTATCCTAGTCTAAACATGCTTATTATAAGAAAAAAGTAAATAAACATCAAGCAATTTTATCTATTTTTTAAGATAGTTTTTCTATTGGTCCCTCTGGATCATAGCCTCGATATGGTCTATCAAGATAATGTACTTGATCCTTGGGGGCCCAATATTGACCAAGTCCAACTTGATTGACCAAGTTGGACTTAGGTACCCATGCTTGGACTATCTTTCTATTCGGTCTGTTAACAAGCGATAAATAAGATTAATATTTCTTTTTAGCTTTAAATCCTAGTCTGGATCGATTGTATACGACTTTTTATTTTCCAAGAATTAAGTCAAGATTCTTGGAACCTAGTGTAAACCGTTCCAATGCAGTTTTCAAATCCTTGACTTGAATTTTTAGGCTGGAATTCTCTTCCTCAAGTTTTTGGACTTGAGTTGAGGTTCCAGTTTGAATAGGGTCAGCCAAGGATTCGGTATTAGTCACTTCTTTAAGGGATGTTACTTCCTTTAGAAGTGACTTGATTCGACCATTAGACTTAGCTAGTTTACGCATTAAGTAATTTATTAAATTATACAAACAAAATGTAGTTACAGAGGGGTTTGACCCTTCATAAATGGATACAGATCCGTGGCTTCTCTCGGACTCAGCTTCCGATTCGTCCTCGCTTCCGGATTCATTGATTTGGTACCGGGCCATCATTGCGAGGAAACTTGTCTGTTCGAGTTCTTCACCGTCAGACTCTTCCGAAGAAGACTCATCCCAAGTCACTTTCAGGGCCTTCTTCCTTCTTGGTTTCTTCGCATCTTTCTGGTTCAGGTAGTTGGCCTTATTGTGCCCCTTTTGGTTGTATCCGTAGCACGTCACCTCGAACTTCACCTTTGGTTGGGCCTCCTTGGACTGGATTACCTTTTTGACATCCTTCTTGTTGAAGCCACTCTTCTTTGTGTAGAGTTTCCTCACCAGGTTGACGAGTTCGGCCGTGAGCTCATCGTCGTCGTCGTCTGAATCTAGTTCTTCTTTTGATTCTGGTTTGGTTCTGCGCTTTGTTTTAGCTTCTTGGGTTCTGCTTGTACCTGCAACCAAAGCTATACCCTTCTTGGCCGGACATGAGTTAATCTGTTCATGTAATTCAAATTCTACAAATAACTCATCTAACTTGATTGAAGAGAGATCCTTAGAAACCTTGAACGCATCAACTATAGATGCCCACAAGGTATTCCTCGGAAAGCCGTTTAAGGCATACCTCAATATGTCGCGATTCTCCACCCTTTGGCCGATTGTGTGGAGTCCGTTCAATAGGTATTGTATGCGGGCGTGCAGTTGGCTTGCCGTTTCATTTTCCTACAATTTAATGTTATATAGTTTATTTAAAATAAGGTCTCTCTTGCTTACCTTTGTGTCTGATGTACCCTCGTGTAGTTCGATTAGCTTTTGCCACAACTCCTTTGTACTTGAGAAAGATCCTACTCTGTTGAGTTCCTCCTTTGTTAGGCCACACTGGAGGGTGTAGGTCTCTTTGGCATTTGCTTCTACCTTCTTGATTAGGGTTGCATCCTAGTTCTCGCAAGGTATCGATTTGTCGACGCCGTCAGTTGGAAGTTCGAGTCCGGTCTTGACGATCATCCACATCTTGAACTGGATCTGCATGTATGACTCCATTCGACCCTTCCAGTAGCCGAAGTCTTCTCCGGTGAAGAGCGGTGGGCGGGCAGTAGCCGTAGTCTTCTTGTTGAGCCATTGAAAACTTGCACACATAAAAATAGGAAAAATCTATTCCAAGACTTGGTCTTGGATTAATAGTGCAGGAAGAAAAAGAAAACAAATGAACTCGAGTGGTGTTGCACCAACTTCGAGCAAAAATCGATTCGATAAAGATAGATCTGAATATAGCAATTATACTAATTCTGATCGACTCCGAAAAATTGAAAATACCACGAAAAATTTGCTTGAAAGGTGGTTTCACCTGTTCGAAGCGTTAGAGAGGGGGGGGGGGGGGGGGAATAATGCTCATGGCTTTCACTCGCGTTTCGGAAAACTCGCAGCGGAAATAAGATAAAGACAAACACAAAGAACAAAGATACCAAGTTTTTTACTTGGTTCGGAACCTTGGGCGACTCCTACTCCAAGGCCCGCAATCGTTGATCGTTTTCGGTGGGCAATCACTATCAATCCGTAAATCTTTTACAACTTAAAATTACAAGTGTTGAATAAAGAATTACAATACCGACAACACAAAAGATGAGGAAAGTTCGTCGCCAGTTGTCGGAGCAGCGGAGCGTCGTTTAAGCATTCAGAGCAATGTACAAGTGCACAGGATGTTCTGTTCGAGTTGATGTTGAAGCTACTTCTCGAGGCTCCTTTTATAGGCTCCGCAGGACTGATCCAGATCCTCAAAGCTCGGGATCAGGTTTGACCCGAGGCGGATTGGTCAACCGATCCCCACGTTCGGTCGATCGATCCCCACGTTCGGTCGACCGATCCCCACGTTCGGTCGACCGATCAGATGATCTCCTCCTCATCCGATCCGCTCGATCTGCTCGCTCCGCTTTGATCTGGTCAACTCCTATCTCCGGTTCGGTCGACCGATAACCAGGTTCGATCGACTGATCCCCTGGTCGAGCTCGGTCCACTCGCTGGAAATCTAACCTACTGCTTGGGGGGTTCAGTCAATCGATCCAAACGTTCGGTCGACAGATCCCGGTCAGTTCTACCCCTACACAAAATGTTAGTCTCCTGCAAAATAGAGTTAGAACATAACAGATAATATATTGGAAAAATAAGTTTGACAATCTTCGGATTGTCCGGTTCTGACTTCAGATTTCCGACTGAAAACCCTAGGTCGAACAGACGCCTATTGTTCCCTTAGCTGGGAATGCGTCCTCACCTACTCCACTCAGGAGAGCAGACCTGATGCCAATCCGATCCTCCAGACCGACTGGACTTTCTACCTAGGGTTACCACCCCTAGGACCTAGGGTTACCACCCCCTAGGGTTTTTCGCCACTTAGGGTTACCTCCCCCTAGGACCTAAGGTTACCCCCCTTAGGATTTCCACCACCTAGGGTAATCACCCCCTAGGACCTAGGGTTACCACCCCCTAGGGTTTTTTGCCACCTAGGGTTACCTCCCCCTAGGACCTAAGGTTATCCCCCTTAGGATTTCCACCACCTAGGGTTACCACCCCCTAGGACCTAAGGCTATCGCCCCTTAGGCTTTTCCGCCTGCCTAACCACAGTTAGGACTTTCCTGAAAAACCTCATTCACACATGTTAGATAACAAAACAACTTAACTTTGAATCCCTTTTCCATTATCAAAACTTGGGTTCGATCGTCGGATGCTTCCCGCACCAACATATCCTTCTCACTAGCTACGTCTTCCACTCGACCCCATGTGCTTCTAAGCTCCTGCACACTTAGACACAAAGTTAAAACACCACAGGACCTAACTTAACTTGTTGATCACATCAAAACAACCTTGGGGTTCCAACACAACCAACTTGATCAATCTACCTTCCATGATTAGGAGTAGGTTTAGTTTACTTAGCTTAGAATGATTAGTTAAAAATGTTTACTAAACCCTATAACATAGCACCAGAATGGATTGGGATGATAGTATGTCAAGGAAGCTTTGTCGAAGACATGTCTACGTTGAATCTTGTGTATTCTACCTTGTCACGCCCCGGAGGAGCCCCTGTCCGAAGAAATTTCGGCAGCACCTCCCCTGTACGGCGGACAATCTGAAACTTTCTACATCCACAATATACCTCAGCCACAGGCGGCTGGAATATACACTCAACCACGCAGTTATATATACAGCCTACTCGGCTGATACCAAATAACTAAAATACAGCGAAAAAGGATAGAAAACTAAATATACAAGACTGCTAGCCGGCTAGGCTTACACCACACAACAACACAATACTACGGAAACAAAATTGGAACACCAGGCCAAATACACACATACCATATACCACGATAAACATAAATATAATGCGAAGACTGGTCTTCTAATGTGACGTGAGGACCGGCAGTCAGGATACTCCAAGCGACTCCATAAACAACCTGGTACCTGAAAAAGATAGTGTCCACGGGGGTGAGTTCAACAACTCAGCGAATACCAACAGGCATGCCTAGTAAGATATATCTAACAACATTAAACATGGAATACAGCTTCCTAGTCATATATAGGAAATATGCAAAACTGAAAGGTAACTGAGGAAGCTGTACTCACTAGGAACTCCTATCCAGAATAAAAGGGTCGTCAAACCAGATAGACAATATGCCTCCTGTATGCATGTCAAACAAATGCATCCACCAAAATGCAGCATATAAGTGCAGCAAACACAAGCAAATAAATGCAATAAATGCATATGGTGCCAATGACATGGTCACCCCTGACGCCAGTCAGTCATCTCACACACAAATATGGATGATCGACATGATCATCCATTTAGTTCACACCAAACCTACTCATAACACAGGTAAAAATCATCGTGATACCTCCAACAATGCATACCGAACCTGTGTGCATATACCAATATAGATCTAATCGACAATACACCTCAACAACACTCACATGACATATATACACATATGCCAAGAGTATAATCAACGTAATACTTCCAACAAATCATAATCAACACGAGTATACACTCAGAACAATCATATAATATACAAGATTCCTCAAATATTACACCGAACACATCTGCACATATCACAACTCAGATTAAGTCGATAAGATACCTCCAATAAAACACTCAAACACATGTGTACATTTCATAACATAGATTTAATCGACAAAATACCTCCAATAAAAATGTAAAATACCAGAAAATGACGAATAATAATAAGGGAATTTTCCGAAATTTTTGGAAATTTTTCGAGAATTTTTCGGAGCTTGTATGGACGAGTTTACGGGGATAAAAACGGGGCCCGAGAAAGGCCTGTTTAAGGTACCCCAATTAAGCGAGGAAAAGTTGAATTTATTTATTTATTTTCATTTTTCTTTTTCCTTTCTCTTATTTTCCTCTTTCTCTTCCCTCGCCGAACCCACATACCCGACGCCGAGCCTCCCGATCCCTCTGCCCTAACTGCTCCACCCACCGGCACCGCAAAATCATCTTCTCCTCTCCATCTTCTTCATCGCGCCGGCTACCACAAATGACGCCGCTGTGCCCTAGACCCCAGCGCCGACTGCCGCCTTATTCCTTGTTAGAGCAGCCAACGATCGCCGGGATTCTCTTCACCAATGTCGTGCCCTAGAGTTGATACACTGTGCCTCTTTCGACGCCAATAACTACCACCCGAGCACCACCCCAAAGTCGATGCCCTAGTCTTCCTTCTCGCCGCGAGCCACAGTGTTGAGTGCTTCCCCTCTCTGCCTTCGTGTTGGCTGCCATCTTCTTGTTGTGCCCTAGCGCCGCTGTCGACGCCAACAGACACCACCGGACCCTGCTAGTTCTTCACTGCCGGCTGAGGGTTGTTGCTCTCCTCTGTGACGACCACTGGACTTGGAGTTTTGTTCCGGCCACTGGTTTCCGACGTTATCCGACTGCAACCACATACGACAGTGACTCAACAGATTGGGCGTTTATGTTAGGGTGAGTATTTGGATTTAGTCTTTTGGTTGGAAACATTGATATGGTTGTGATGATATTTCTGATTTAGGGCTTTTGGAAATTGCTGTAGTGATTTTGCTTCAGCTGAGGTTTCAGAATCTGGTGTGTATGGTTTGTATCAGATTTTATGCTTGTATAGTCAGTATAATTTCGGTTAATACGGATTACGGGTGATTCACAGTTCCGGCGATCCAGCTTAAGCGGTGAACCCCTTGGGTCGTATTTCCATCAGCAGTAACAAGGCTGTGATTTGAGGTAAGGCATAAGGATTTGATATGTGTTGAATTAGGGCTAAACTAGGAAGATGCTATGATTGATTATGCTTATTGTAAATCCTAATTCGAATAGATTTGTAGAACCGATTGAGGAGTTAGATGATACAATTAGGGTTTATAATTGTATATGGATTTTTGTTAGCTTCTCGAGGATTTGATTTAGCTAATTTATTTATATGTAATTAGCTAAATCTGGATACTATGTGTCACAGGACTTTGACGTGAGACGAGTATCTCAACGTTGGATTTGATTGGATTGGACCTGCTATTTGGAGGCGGGTACCTCTTGACTTATCTTTTATGATATTGTCAATTGGATATGCATAGTATTTTATAGCTACAAGCAATGGTCATGTTTGCCTTTGGTATGTCACGGTTTGATACCCATAGCATGTTCTGTTTTGTCGCTTGTTATGTATCCATGTTTATACGTCGTGATTATTGCCATGAGTACCTTAGTTCCTAGAGTAAGTGACATACCATGCTTTACTGAGTTTAGGATTAGATTCTGGATTTTTATTATCTGACATGTGTATCTATATTTTTATATCATACCTGATCTGTGTACCTAGACCTTTTGTTTTGATCCATGTACATTGATGGTACATATTTTATGGAGGTGGATATGTTCAGGACCTAGGTTGTCATACCATAGATGACCTGTATACCCTAGATCTGTGGATTTGATTTACTTGTACTAGGGTACACATTTTTATATATATGTGGATTTGGTTCAGGATATTGTCATGCTTAGTTTCATGCACCATTCGCATGATTGCATGCTGCGTAGTATGCTGCTCCATTATTGTAGAGCATATCGCCAGTTTCATCACTGTTCGGTGCTCCGTTGGTCTGTTCATGGGTAGTGTGACGCAGCGTGGTAGCACATCAGTTTTGCTCTGTTCGGTGCTCCGTTGGTCCGCTCATGGGTAGTGTGATGCAGCGTGGTAGCACGTCAGGGATCCCTCCCCGTCATGGTGTACCGGGAGATGAGAGCATTGCGCTCCCCCACTTATGATTTGAGGTAGGAGTATGTGTGTACTCCAACAGCATCCCGTCTACTTGGTCACTCATCAGGAGCAGTGACGTCAGAGTGCACGGTTGTCATAACCCTACCCACTCAGTCTCACCATTGTGTGTGAGATGACTGACTGGCGTCAGGGGTGACCATGTCATTGGCATCATATGCATTTATTGCATTTAGTTGCTTGTGTTTGCTGCACTTATATGCTGCATTTTGGTGGATGCATTTGTTTGACATGCATACAGGAGGCATATTGTGTATCTGGTTTGACGACCCTTTTGTTCTGGATAGGAGTTCCTGGTGAGTACAGCTTTCTCAGTTACCTTTCAGTTTTGCATATTTCCTATATATAATTAGAAAGCTGTATTCCATGTTTATTGCTGATAGATATATCTTACTAGGCATGTCTATTGGTATTCGCTGAGTTGTTGAACTCACCCCCGTGGACACTATCTTTTTCAGGTACCAGGTTGGTTTTGGTGTCGCTTGGAGTATCCTGCCTGCTGGTCCCCATGTCACCTCAGAAGATCTGTCTTCGATGTTGTCCATTTGTACTTTGGTATTTGTGTATCTATCTTGTGTTTCGGTTTTGTTTCCGGAGTGGTGTTTTGTGGTGTGGTGTAAGCCTAGCCGGCTAGCAGTCATGTATTTTGGATTTCTATCAATTTTCTGCTGTGTTTTGGTTTTGGTACAGCTGAGTGGGCTGTAATATATATATATAACTGCATGGTTGTTTTATATTTTGTTCCAGCCGAGTGGGCTGTATCATATAACTGCGTGGTTGTGTGTATGTTCCAACCGCCTGTGGCTGATGTATATTGTGCATGTAGAAATGATTCATATTGTCAGCCGTACAGGGGAGGTGCTGCCGAAATTTCTTCGGACAGGGACTGTAAGATCTTGGGAAAATTTAATTAATAGGATTATTTGGAAAATAGCCTTATAGAATTTTTCCGAAATTTTTAGAAATTTTCTGGGAAATTTTCGGAGCTCGTATGACGGGTTTTGAGGGGATTAATTTCGGGTACGGATTAAGCCTGTTTGGGATACCCATTTAAAAAAGGAAATGTTTTAATTATAAATTCCTTTTCCTTTTATTTTTTTTCCCCAAACGCCGATCCACCCGTGTCTTCTCCCCCTTTCTCCTCTCCTTCCCCGATCCCGCGCCCAATCCCGTTCTCTTCTCCGACGCCGACGAAGCCACCAAGGGAATTGATCGCCGGCGGCTAAGCACCTCCTTCCACCACCGTCCACCAGATCTGGGAGGGGATTTGTTGGTTCGACGCCGCTGGATCGAGCTGTGCCATCGCCGATCGCCGGCGTGAAGGGGGCAATTAGGGTTCCAAGGGTAAGCAACCGAACCTTCATCCTTCTTCCCTCCTCTTCTCTGGATTTTCTCTGACTTGTGTCCTAGCACAGTCGTCGGATTCTTGAGGTTGCTGACGCCGTCCAAGCTTCTTCTGGTGGAGTGATCGCTTCCTTGGTCGGCACGAGCGATGACGGCTAGGTGGCTAGGGCGCGGTGGAAGGCTTGATTTGTGTTGTCTCCGGTCAATTGACCCTTCATTTCCTCCTTCTTGAGTTGTTCACAAAATGATTTGTGTCTCCTCAAGTTGGATCGGATTGGGTGACTTCTTTTGGAGATAACCTTTTGAGGTAAGATTAGGTTGTTGATTGATTAGTGATCTCCACTTCTTGATGTTGTTTTAATCCGGTTGATTCTAGTAGGTGATGAGGTTTTGTTCTGTGGTGTTCTTGATATCACCTTGGATCGATTGAGTAAGGAGGGCTTTCAGCAGGATTGTGTTCTGTGGAATCCTTTCTTGGTTCCGGCAGCACACCAACCAGCAGCTCCTAGTTCCAGCATCAACAGTAGCTGGGAATTGAGGTAAGGTGTAGTGATGTTGATACATGATTAGAGTGATTGATTAGTGTATATAGGTTTTTGATTTTAGATGTAGATCATGGTTAGATTTGATTAATCTAGATGGTGATACATGTTGTAATTAGTTGTTGATTGTGTGTAGAATTAATCTAATGGAATGGTTAGGGTAATTAACCCTAGTCAACCGTTGGATTTCTAATCTAATTGGTGATTAGGGATTAGGTAACTAATCCTAATTAACCATTAGATTTAATTATGTAGATTGAGGTTGTGTTGATTAGGGTTTTGCCCTAATTTAATTTTAGGGGTTTTATTTAGCTATTCATTTGGATTTAGCTAAATAAAATATATATATTGTTTGACACAGGACTTTGATTCGAGACAGGCGTCTCGACGTTGGATTTGGCGTGATTGTACCTTCTATTTGAGGCGGGTACCCTTTGACTTATCTCTTGATAGTGTCATATGATATGTGCAGTTTATATATACTTACTAGTGTTGGTAGTTAGTACTTCCTTGGTTAGTTTAGTTGATACCTGATATATGCTTCTACTGATAGCTACTATACCTTAGTGAAGAATGCTTTTCTTTCTTGCTATGCTTATCTGTGTTCATCGAGATAGATGTATTTATTGTGCTTCCCTCTATACTGGATTAGATGATAGATATGTTGGATATGTGATGTTGGGTTTATGTTGTTTATTATCCTTGTTATATATGTGTTTATCTTTTTGGCACCTACACATATGGAGGATATGCTCAGGTATGACATACTGTAGCCGTATGCACCATATTGCATGATTGCATGCTGGGCGATTGACGACTCCATTATTGTTGAGCTCGTCGGCCGGCTACATGGACCTCTACACACGTGATCACTACATGGGTAGTGGCACAGCACTCAGGGTGTGTATGGTAGGTTGCTCTGTCGAGGGCTCCGCTGGTACACTCATGGGTTAGTATGACGCCGCGTAGTAGCAGGACAGGGGTCCCTCTCCGTCATTGTGTACCGGGAGATGAGAACATTGTGCTCCCTCACTATGGTTGAGGTTGGAGGATAGGTGTACTCCGGTGCATCCCGTCCACTCGATCACTCTTCAAGGGTAGTGACGGCAGAGTGCACGGTGTCACAACCCTACCCACTCGGTCTCACCATTGTGTGTGAGATGGCTGACTGGCGTCATGGGTGACCATGTCATATTGCATCATATGCACAGATTACATTTATTGTGATTGTTGCATATTGGATGATGCACTTGGGTGACTGCATATGATTGACATGCATACAGGATATATGCTTATTTGCTCTGACTATTTTTGTCTGTGTATGTCCACAGTCATTTGCCCAAGCCTCGCAGGTGAGTACAGTTTATTTCAGTTATGCATTTTCTTATTATTCTTGCTATAGACTCTACTTTATGCCTATTGCTGGTTATTACAGTTTATTTCAGCTATGCATATCTGTTATACTGTTAGGAGACTGTACCGTAGGTTGTACTGTTAGGAAACTGTACTGTAGCCTCTATGGTTTAGTGTACTGTACCATAGGATGTTACTGGTGGTTATATGTTGCTGTACATATCTATTGGATTACCTGTTGAGTTCTTTGAACTCACCCCGTTGTTACTATTTTTTAGGTTGAGGCCGCCGGGAGATATTCCAATCGCTAGTCCCATTATCGCGAGGATTTTCTTTGTCAGATTATATTTTGCTTTTGCATCTTATATACTTGTATTGTGGGTTTGTATTGTGGACATTGAACATTCGGGTTTGCTACTTAGTTTCGGAATTTTGAGGTATTTTGACGAGATATTCCATTTGTAGGGATTTTCGTCGACTTACTCGTTTCGGAATTTTGAGGTATTTTGACGAGGTTTTATTGGTTCTATTTGGGGCTAAGCAGCGACAGGATATCTCCAGACGGCAAATAGGTAAATTAGGTAACTTTATAGTTTTTATACCTATAGTGATATCTGGGTAACATTTTGTTTACAGATATGACACCTACACGTGTTCCGGTACCAAGACGTGGGCTACCACGTAAGAGGCTGATAGATTCTCCTGAGACAGAGTCTTCAGAGAGGTCTGCTAGGGCTGAGCCTGTCCATTAGGGGCAGACTCCTCAGGTCATTGTGGGTACGTCTGCGTATCAGACCCCGATAGTTCTGACTTCAGAGGTACCTACCTCGACTGTACCACCAGTGGTACCACCGTCGGCATATTCAGCACCTCCCCTATCAGCTGTACCCGCAGAGTACCCGACACCCTCTCTAGCTGTGCCTGCTACCGCATACTCGGCACCGCAGACACATGTGTCGATTACTACATATTCGGCACCAGTACCGGCAGCACCGGTTGTTTCTTACCTGGTACCACCCACTGTACCTTCAGTGGCCCCTACATATGTCTACTCAGTAGTTCTGCCATCAGTACTACCCATAGGAGCAGTCCCAGTGGTTCTGCCCAGTGCTGCAGCGATTCCCACTGACATAGTTACAGCACATGCATGGATCCCAGCCTTAGCAGAGTCGGCGAAGAGCCGATTCACATTATTCCGCGGGGAGACTGATCCGAGCATAGCTCAGTCCTGGATTGAGACTATGGAGCGGACATTCTTTTACATGGCCTGCTCCGAGTGGGAGAAGGCCGAGCTGGCTGCTTACCACCTGCGAGATGGGGCAGAGATCTGGTGGGACACACAATGTTCCATTATAGGCGACCAACATATTACCTGGACAAGATTTAGGGAGGCATTCGAGAGTCAGTATTTTCCCCGAGCATATCAGATGACTCTTCGGCAGGATTTTCTTAGTCTGCGACAGAATAACCGCTCAGTGATGGAGTATAATGCCGAATTTAATCGATTGGCCAGATTCTGTCCTGAGTTAGTTGTCGAGGATAGATCTCGTATGCTTCAGTTTGTCCAGGGACTAGATGGGCATCTTCAGGTGAAGATTGCCAGTATTGGTATTGCATCATATACAGAGGCACTGGATAGAGTGCTTATGATTGAGTCTGCTCATCAGAGAGTGAATGCAGACAAGAAGAGGAAGCAGACTGATCGGACTTCCGGACAGATCCAGCAGCCACAGACTACGGGACAACAGCAGAGCAGTCGCACTCAGACGGGTCAGGGTACTTCTGGGTCATCTAGCCGACCCCAGAAGTCGGGACGATCTTCATCTGGACCTTCCCGGTCTTCTCAGCAGAACCGAAAACAGTCCACTGGTGACCCTTACTGCACCTGATGTGGATCCCAAGATCACATCACCTCTGCATGCACTTGGGACGGTCAGTTTGCTATTATTACAAACTGCCTGGATATTTGAGCCGAGATTGTTCGCTGAAGGCTCAGCATGTAGCCTCCGGAGTTTTTGTTTCGGGAGGACAGTCTGGTCAGTCCGGGACTCAACGAGGAGGGCCGAGAGCCCAATCTTCGCATCGCCAGCAAAGGACAGCTCCTCCTGCAGCAGCTGCATATGACATGCACGGTCAGGAGCATTCTGGTGTCCTTGTAGAGAACCCCACGGTATTCCGCCTTAGGATTCTCCTGTACTATTCGTCAAGAAGAAGGATGGTACTCTGAGGTTGTGCATCGATTATAGACATCTGAATGCAGTGACTATCAGAATAAGTACCCCTTGCCATGGATTGATAATTTATTTGATCAGCTCAGAGTGTATTCTAAGATTGATCTGCGGTCTGGATATCATCAGTTGAGAGTTAGAGATTCTGATATTCAGAAGACAACATTTCGCACCAGATACGGACATTACCAGTTTTTGGTAATGCCATTTGGGCTTACCAATGCTCCTGCAGTATTTATGGATCTGATGAACTATATCTTTCTGGAATATCTAGATCAGTTCGTTATTGTGTTTATCGATGATATATTGATCTATTCGCGTTCTGAGGAGGAGTACGCGCAGCATCTTCGCATAGTCTTGGAGACTCTGCGACGACATCATCTGTATGCGAAGTTCAGCAAGTGTGCATTTTGGCTATCCTCAGTTGGTTTACTGGGACACGTGGTATCCAGCCGAGGTATTTCAGTAGATCCACAGAAGATCGAGGCTATCACTAGCTGGGAGCAGCCGAAGTCAGTCCAGGAGATCCGCAGTTTCTTGGGACTGGCTGGATATTACAGACGATTCGTTGAGGGTTTCTCCAGTATTGCTATGTCGTTGACACGTCTGACTAGGAAAGGCGTAAAGTTCACGTGGTCAGAGGCTTGCGAGACCAGCTTCCAGGAGTTGAAGCGGAGATTAGTATCAGCACCAGTTTTGGTTTTACCTTCTGGTGATGACAGATTCGTACTTTACACAGACGCATCTCTTCAGGGCTTGGGCGCTGTCTTGATGCAGCACGGTAGGGTAGTCTCCTATGCTTCTCGTCAGTTGAAGGAGCATGAGAAGAACTATCCAGTACATGATTTAGAGCTAGCCGCCATTATCTTTGCTTTGAAGATTTGGCGACATCATCTTTATGGTATTACTTTTGAGATTCTTACTGATCATAAGAGTCTCAAATATATTTTCACACAGAAGGAACTCAATCTCTGACAGAGGAGATGGATGGAGTTCCTGAAGGATTATGATTGTACTATTAGCTACCATCCGGGTAAAGCTAATGTGGTTGCAGATGCACTTAGCAAGAAGTCCAGAGGGACTTTAGCTTGTCACCGAGTTTTAGTCACGGACTTGATTCAGGGATTCTCCGAGTTGGGCCTTGAGGAGCAGGGACGGACAGAGCAGGGTATTCTTGTTACCATGGTTGCTCAGTCGTCGATCAGGAGGAGGATTCGAGAGGCCCAGGCCGGAGATCAGTACTTACAGTTCATTAGCAGCCAGATAGCTTCCGGACAGCAGACCGAGTTTACACGAGATGACGAGGGTATTGTTTATTTCCGAGGCAGATTGTGTGTGCCTCAGTCTCACCCGGTCAGGGAGGAGTTACTTCAGGAGGCTCATCGTTCTAGATTTGCTATCCACCCAGGTGGGACCCGTATGTATCGTGATTTGAGGCGTTCCTATTGGTGGAACGGTATGAAGAAAGACATCACGGAGTTTGTAGCTAGATGTCTTGTCTATCAGCAGGTGAAGGCTGAGCACCAGAGACCTGCTGGTTTACTTCAGAGGATCCCTATTCCAGACTGGAAGTGGGAGCATATTACTATGGATTTTTTGGTAGGATTACCTAGGACTCGACGAGGTCATGATGCGATTTGGGTAATCGTTGACCGATTAACCAAATCCGCACACTTTTTAGCGATCCGGAAGACTGATTCTCTGGATCGATTAGCTGAGTTATACTGTCGAGAGATTATCAGGTTGCATGGTGTTCCTTTGAGTATTATATCAGATAGAGACCCACGATTCACGTCCCGGTTCTGGCAGAGTTTGCAGCAGGCTTTGGGCACACAGTTCCGTTTCAGTACGGCATTCCATCCGCAGACAGATGGACAGTCAGAGCGGACCATTCAGACTTTGGAGGATTTGCTGAGGTCTTGTGTTATGGACTTCGGAGGCAGTTGGGAGGACCACTTGCCATTGGTGGAGTTCGCCTACAACAACAGCTATCATTCGGCTATCCAGATGACACCGTTTGAGGCGTTGTATGGTAGACCTTGTCGGACACCCACTCTCTGGGAGGAGGTTGGGGAGGCTCTGTTGGTAGGACCTCAGAGAGCTCAGCAGGAGGCAGAGTTGGTTTGTATTATCAGACGGAGGATGTCAGAGGCTCAGGACCGTCAGTAGAGTTATGTTGATCGGCGATGGAGACCCCTAGAGTTCTCTATTGGTGATCATGTATTTTTGAGAGTTTCACCCACGAAAGGGGTGAAGAGATTTGGTTTTCGAGGTAAGTTAGCTCCACGATATATTGGACCATTCCAGATCTTGGAGAGGATTGGAGCAGTAGCTTACCATCTGGCGCTACCACCATCTCTAGCTGGCATTCACGATGTATTCCATGTATCTATGCTGAGGAGATACGTATCCGATCCGACACATGTTCTGTCAGATATATCAGTTCCCATTCAGCCTGACGTTACTTACGAGGAGGTTCCCGTACGGATTCTGGACCATAGAGAGCGTCAGTTGCGGAACAAGACTGTCCGGTTAGTTAAAGTCGGATGGCAACATCATTCTGACGAGGAGGATACTTGGGAACTGGAGGATACAATCCAAGCTCGATACCCTCATCTTTTTACTTGAGGTATGTGGGTTAGAGTTTCTTTCAACATTTATACCGTTTGGTTATATTCTAGTGTTTTGTTGTTGGTTATAGTGAAATTTGAGGACCAAATTTTTTATTAGTAGGGGAGGATGTAAGATCTTGGGAAAAATTTAATTAATAGGGTTATTTGGAAAATAGCCTTATAGAATTTTTTTCAGAATTTTTAGAAATTTTCTGGGAATTTTTCGGAGCTCGTATGACGGGTTTTGAGGGGATTAATTTCGGGTACGAATTAAGCCTGTTTGGGATACCCATTTAAAAGAGGAAATATTTTAATTATAAATTCCTTTTCCTTTTATTTTTTTTTCCCCAAACGCCGATCCACCCGTGTCTTCTCCCCCTTTCTCCTCTCCTTCCCCGATCCCGCGCCCAATCCCGTTCTCTTCTCCGACGCCGACGAAGCCACCAAGGGAATTGATCGCCGGCGGCTAAGCACCTCCTTCCATCACCGTCCACCAGATCTGGGAGGGGATTTGTTGGTTCGACACCGCTGGATCGAGCTGTGCCATCGCCGATCGCCGGCGTGAAGGGGGCAATTAGGGTTCCAAGGGTAAGCAACCGAACCTTCATCCTTCTTCCCTCCTCTTCTCTGGATTTTCTCTGACTTGTGTCCTAGCACAGTCGTCGGATTCTTGAGGTTGCTGACGCCGTCCAAGCTTCTTCTGGTGGAGTGATCGCTTCCTTGGTCGTCACGAGCGACGACGGCTAGGTGGCTAGGGCGCGGTGGAAGGCTTGATTTGTGTTGTCTCCGGTCAATTGACCCTTCATTTCCTCCTTCTTGAGTTGTTCACAAAACGATTTGTGTCTCCTCAAGTTGGATCGGATTGGGTAACTTCTTCTGGAGATAACCTTTTGAGGTAAGATTAGGTTGTTGATTGATTAGTGATCTCCACTTCTTGATGTTGTTTTAATCCGGTTGTTTCTAGTAGGTGATGAGGTTATGTTATGTGGTGTTCTTGATATCACCTTGGATCGATTGAGTAGGGAGGGATTTCAGTAGGATTGTGTTCTGTGGGATCCTTTCTTGGTTCCGGCAGCACACCAACCAGCAGCTCCTAGTTCCAGCATCAACAGTAGCTGGGAATTGAGGTAAGGTGTAGTGATGTTGATACATGATTAGAGTGATTGATTAGTGTATATAGGTTTTTGATTTTAGATGTAGATCATGGTTAGATTTGATTAATCTAGATGGTGATACATGTTGTAATTAGTTGTTGATTGTGTGTAGAATTAATCTAATGGAATGGTTAGGGTTAGGGTAATTAACCCTAGTCAACCGTTGGATTTCTAATCTAATTGGTGATTAGGGATTAGGTAACTAATCCTAATTAACCATTAGATTTAATTATGTAGATTGAGGTTGTGTTGATTAGGGTTTTGCCCTTATTTAATTTTAGAGTTTTTATTTAGCTATTCATTTGGATTTAGCTAAATAAAAAATATATATTGTTTGACACAGGACTTTGATTCGAGACAGACGTCTCGACGTTGGATTTGGCGTGATTGTACCTTCTATTTGAGGCGGGTACCCTTTGACTTATCTCTTGATAGTGTCTTATGATATGTGCAGTTTATATATACTTACTAGTGTTGGTAGTTAGTACTTCCCTGGTTAGTTTAGTTGATACCTGATATATACTTCTACTGATAGCTGCTATACCTTAGTGAAGAATGCTTTTCTTTCTTGCTATGCTTATCTGTGTTCATAGAGATAGATGTATTTATTGTGCTTCCCTCTATACTGGATTAGATGATATATATGTTGGATATGTGATGTTGGGTTTATGTTGTTTATTATCCTTGTTATATATGTGTTTATCTTTTTGGCACCTACACATATGGAGGATATGCTCAGGTATGACATACTGTAGCCGCATGCACCATATTGCATGATTGCATGCTGGGCGATTGACGACTCCATCATTGTTGAGCTCGTCGGCCGGCTACATGGGCCTCTACACATGTGATCACTACATGGGTAGTGGCACAACACTCAGGGTGTGTATGGTAGGTTGCTCTGTCGAGGGCTCCGCTAGTACACTCATGGGTTAGTGTGACGCAGCGTAGTAGTAGGACAGGGGTCCCTCCCCATCATTGTGTATCGGGAGATGAGAGCATTGCGCTCCCTCACTATGGTTGAGGTTGGAGGATAGGTGTACTCCGGTGCATCCCGTCCACTCGGTCACTCTTCAGAGGTATTGACAGCAGAGTGCACGGTGTCACAACCCTACCCACTCGGTCTCACCATTGTGTGTGAGATGGCTGACTGGCGTCAGGGGTGACCATGTCATATTGCATCATATGCACAGATTGCATTTATTGTGATTGTTGCATATTGGATGATGCACTTGGGTGACTGCATATGATTGACATGCATACAGGATATATGCTTATTTGCTTTGACTATTTTTGTCTGTTTATGTCCACAGTCATTTGCCCAAGGCTCGCAAGTGAGTACAGTTTATTTCAGTTATGAATTTTCTTATTATTCTTGCTATAGACTGTACTTTATGCCTATTGTTGGTTATTACAGTTTATTTCAGCTATGCATATCTGTTATACTGTTAGGAGACTGTACCATAGGTTGTACTGTTAGGAAACTGTACTGTAGGCTCTATGGTTTAGTGTACTGTACCATAGGATGTTACTGGTGTTATATGTTGCTGTACATATCTATTGGATTACTTGCTGAGTTCTTTGAACTCACCCCGTTGTTACTATTTTTCAGGTTGAGGCCGTTGGGAGATATTCCAGTCGCTAGCCCCATTATCGCGAGGATTTTCTTTGTCGCATTATATTTTACTTTTGCATCTTATATACTTGTATTGTGGGTTTGTATTGTGGACATTGCACATTCGGGTTTGCTACTTAGTTTTCCGCTGCAGATATTTTATTTCTTCGTGGACTTTGTTTTCTTCGTTGTAGTGGAGTAGGATGTTTACATATATCTTTGAGGATTCTTTATCGTCTTTCTATATTAAACTGCTTGGATTGATTATATGTTGAACTGCGTGGAATGTTGATATAAACTGCGTGGTTTGTTTCTTATTTTTATTGTATTGTTCCGGCCGTGTGTGGCCGAGGTATAGATATATGTATTCTAGATTCATATTATCACCCGTACAGGGGAGATGCTGTCGAAATTTCTTCTGACAGGGACTACCTGGGGCGTGACAGGGACTCCCCCAGGGCGTGACATACCTGGTGCACTAGACTTAGTGAATCTGACTGAAGCTACCCCTTTCATTTTTTTCCCTCTAAAATTATTTTTCAAAAATTCATTGTCATTTTCACCGTTGGTTAGTATTAACAAATTATCACATTTATCAAAATTTGAAATAATATTTTTTATTAATTAATTATTAGTTTTTTTTGAAATTTGTAAAATATGGTGCTCAAATAATAATTAAATAATAAGATTATTTTACAAATAATCTTATTGGAATTTTTAGGAATTTTTAAAAATTTTCTGGGATTTAAACAGAGTTCGTATGAGTTGTTTAAGGGGATAAAGTTATTCGGTGTAGGGAAAGCCTGTTTGGAATAACCCTTTTGTGGGAGTTGATTGAGAAATCCACCTTAGGTTTAATTAAAACTACCTAAGTTATAAAACTTCCTTTTCATCCTTCCCTATTCCCTAAGCTCCTCCTGACGATTCACCTTTCCTCTCCTTCCCAACCCGACGCCGATCCTCGCCGCCTTCCGACGCAGCGATGCTTCTTCTCCCCGCATACATAACCACCAACCAAGGAGAACCCCGAGCCTATCTCCCTCCTGAGTCTCAGCTGACACCTCTCGCCTCTGCCTCGATTCCCCTCTCCCTCCCATGGCATGGAGCATTGTCTCCTTCCCTGATCCTTTGTCTCTTTCCCTGATCCTCCATTCGAGTCGATCGTTGGCCACCGGTTGATCATCGAGCGATGGTGCCGATGATCACGACTGTCAGACATCTCTGGCGTAGGTTTGATAGCCGTCAAAGTGTGACGCGATTGCGATAGAAGTTTCAGCCAGACCCCCTTCCACGATCTATTCGCGCCACCTCGCCGACTGCCGGTGCCACTCTCCCCCTCCAGCAGACCATTGTTGATGCCTTTATCTCCACCTGAGCCATCGTAGCCCTTACGTTGGAGGGCAGATCATAGCACCACTGGTTGTTGCCTTTGTGAGCAGAGCTGTGACGATTCCATCAGGGAGGTTCATCGCCTCCTCTTCATCAGAATTGCAATACCCTTTTCATCTCCTGACAGATCCGATTACCTTCTGTTGTAGCTACCTTTCTTCTTGAAGGTAAGAAATTAGATCTAGCTGTGGATTTTGGGCATTTGATTTATGTAGAGTTGATTAGGGCAGTGGTATTTCTTGTGCATAACAGGTGTTTGACGAAATGCTTTAAGTTTCTTGTCTCCTCTGTTTGTGTCAGACCAATTGGTGGGGAAGCTCCATTTTTCTCCACAACAACTTCGGATTTCTTCATCAAAGGGTGTGGATCTATTTTAGGTTAAGGTAAGACATATAGTATTAATTTTACAGAGGCTGGATTTCATTTATGGTTTTTGGGAGATTGTGAGTAGGATTGAAGTGAAGGGTTATGGATTTAGTTAAACCTAATTGGATTAAAGAATTAGGTTAATTATTTCGATTAGGATTTTTCCTAATTAGATTGGGGAGTTTTATTTAGCTATTTGCTATCTATGTATTAGCTAAATATATTACATGATCATAGGACTTTGTTTCGAGGTGAGCGTCTCGATGTGGGCTTTGTTTTATCATGATCGATAGATTTAAGGCAAGTACTGTTGGTGCAGTTAGTACTAACGGTCTAACCCAGGTTTTGATGAAGGACAAAATAGGTTAAGTTAGTTTTGTTGTTGATCTAACACTCTAACCGAGTATGTAGGAGAAGTCCAGACAGGTCGACGGGCTGACTGGATGTCTGGCACGAAGCCCAGCTAGGTCGACGGGCCGACTAGATAGCTGGCACGAAGTCCAAACGGGTCGACGGGCTGACCGGACGTTTGGCACGAAGTCCAGCTAGGTCGACGGGTTGATCGAATAGCTGGCACGAAGTCCAGACAGGTCGAAGGGCTGACCTGACGTCTGGCAGATAAGTAAAGGTAAGTCCCTAGAGGGGAGTGACTGTGAGGACGCGTTCCCGGGAAGGGAACTTAGGCGCCGATCTGACTTAGAACCATTTCGGAACTCTAAGTCGAGATCTTGACTAGATTTCGGTCTCGGAATCTAATTAATACTATTTTTGTTAAACTATAAACTGTGCTAATAATCTGTTTTGTATGAGATATAAGTGTCTCGGACTAACGTTTTCTTGCAGGAAGGAAACTGCTGGAAATCAAGGTCCGGGCACCCAGAGGCAAAAAATTATCCCCAACGTCATTTTGTCGTGTGGAGTTCACAGATTGGATAGGCGACGTCACAACCAGGGCGCCCTGATGGTTCCGTGTGCCTCGAACCTCCTTTATAAGGAGGGTCAAGGCCGAAGCTCCAACAACAACTCAAGAACTGCTCTCCTTGCTCCTGCGACGCTGCGATGCTCTTCCAACGACACACTCTTCTTTTAATTCCTTGTTCTCGTCGGTATACTTTTATTTTAAAGCAATTGTCTATTGTAATATTCTTTGAATTGCTAGTGAATTGCCCATCGAAAGCACCCTTTTGTGAGGGACTTGGAGTAGGAGTCGACACAGGCTCCGAACTAAGTAAATCGAATTGTGTTAGTGTTGTTCTTTCTTTTCGCTTATACATTTTCCCCTGCGTAATCTCTCGATAAAGTTTTAAATCGATATTCACCCCCCTCTCTATCGACTTTCACGATCCAACAAGTGATGTCAGAGCGAGGTTCCGCTCTGATTTGGTGCAACCCAATCAGACAAGGGGGTGAAACTTTCCTTTTATTCATTTTCGGCTTTCAATTTTTCATATAATTCCAAACTGGTATTATTACCTTTTTGGAAATTTTTTTCATTGCAATGAAATCTAAATTGGTGCAATACCAATTTAGTTCTTTTTATTATTCTTAATTCTTCCCGTACTACTAATCCAAGACCAAGTCTTCGGATTTTATTTGTCATTGCTTTATTGTGTGCAGGGTCATCATGTCTCAGATCGAAGGTTTCAGTACGGTACGTCTGTTAGAGTATATACTAAAAGTCTAGCTTTTGTAAACATTTATTTTTGAAATAAAAGAATCACATTGGTCAAATGTCTATATTTATTTGTTAAATATAGTTGTTTAATTAATTTATATTGTAGATAACATGGTGTGTGGTGTCACACACAGAAGATCATGTTATCAGCTCTTTATAAATTATAAATAGTTGCTCACGACTAAAATGGAAAGGAACAAACCATTGGAATAGTTGTAGTTAATTAGGTATTAATTTATCTTGACTAATAAATTATACTAGTACACTCTAAGTGTATTGAGTAGGACCATTTTAGGTAAGTTCTTTTTATACTGACTTGATAAAAGAACTAGACCTTAGTTATTATGGAAGTGTGTGCTCTTAATCGTAATATAATAACAAGCACATATATTTAGTATTTATTTCTTTGACTTATCAAAGAGTGAGATTTAGCTCGATAAATCAATAAGCCCGACAAGTTGGGAAATGATATTACTTATAGTGTGTCTGTAACGACCCACCTTCTACTGCTAGGCTGTAAGGCGGACCGCTACAGTTTCTTTGCTAACTGCAGCTAAATTTCTAATGCGGAAAAACTGGGCTGAATAAAAATTTTACTAAACTATCGTAGTTGCCTCTGTTAACTCTGTGAGAGTGAGATTTCATGTCCCACTACCTTCTAGATATTCATAGCTAGGCTGAGGAGGCAAAATTGGAGCTTTGGATCGGTCCGTGGAACGATCCATTGGCACAACTGCAGGTGGATCGGTCCGGGGACCGATCCAATGATAGGTCGGATCGGCCAGATCGATCCGAGAACCCGCAGAATCTGGGTTCGCTCTTGTCCGTGATGGATCGGTCGGCCGTCCAGTATCTGGATCGGTCGGTGGACCGATCCGGCCGAATACAGGATCAGTGTATCCTGGATCGGTCGGTGGACCGATCCAGCCGAAGCGACCGATCAGTCACTCTTGGATCGGTCGGTGGACCGATCGAGTAACTCGAACCACGATCGGTTTGGAGACCGATCGAGTCGATTCACCCGAGTTACGATTTGACACTTTGGCGTGCAAAACCTCTGCAGCTTCTAAATCAATTGAAGCTACTTCTAACATGCATTAACAAACATTCCCATAGTGACTACTAACAATCTAACTCATTCTTTCATAGTTTAGTACGTTCCAAAACTAAAGGTGCATAAAAATGAAAGTATTAAACCATAAACTGTAAAGTGCTAAGGTAAACATGCTAAAGAGTCTAATGTTCATCCTGCTAAGTCCCCTAAGGACCTTTGATTCCAGTTCCACACACACACACACCATCTTCGCATTGTCCTCCAGCCTCCTCTGCTAGTCCATTTTCCTTTTACCTGTATCTGCAGTATAAGGAAAATAGTATCTGTAAGCTAAAAAGCTTAGTAAGAAACCATCTACCTCACTAAATCATGCATACGATGCAAATATGCTTTTAAAACATGCTTTTGGAAAACATACTGAATATGCAAGCATGGCATGGCATAGTATCATACAAACATGGCATAGCATAAGCTGAAACATAGAGTTAACATGGAAAATTACACTGAAGCATAATGCTGAGCTAAGCTAAACTCTACTGAAGCTGCAATCAAACTCAACTGGTATAACTGATTTTTGAGTCTTGAAAACTAATACATAGTAAGTGAAAATACTAAACATGCTGCTGTAGGGCCCTGGCAACTATACTTGCTGTGCGCGCATCCCTACTAGACCCGGGGTTGCAAGTTCCGAATTTAGCAGGGTTTACTAGGTTATCTGAACCTAGGGACGACTGTGGGAGTCCAACCCAATGGATATCTAATCCAGTACAGTGCCGCTGCTGAAAGTAAAATACTGATATGCTAGTTAGCTGAATCTAGGTTATCTGGACCTAGAACTAGGTTGTCTGAACCTAGAGGCGACTGTGGGAGCCCACCCATTTGGACATCTAGTCCCGTATAAGCTAGAATAAACTGATTTACTGATCTAAATGCTTCTAATGCATTTATCTACGCTGTTTAAAATGCCTAAGTTGCATTTTATCTGGTCTAGTCATTTTATCGAACACTTGGTGTGCCTAAACCCTCCTTTCCCTTAGGGAAATCACCTCTAGGCACCCAACATCGTCTATGACCTCCAACTGAAGGAGAATAAACGTGTTCGGCCCATCTAAAGGTGCTAACTAAATCCCTAAATCTGAGAGGAGGGTTAAAACACCCTACATGTCAACAAAATCTGCATATTACTAATCTAATGCATAGAAAGTCCAAACGGAGCTATTATACTGCAGGTGAGGGGTTTCTTACCTCCTATTCGTAATTTCTTACGATTTTATTCGCTAGAACTCCGGTGGAGATGACCTTCTTGACGAACCGCTCACGTCTTTGCGTTCCTCTCGCGGAGAAGAACCTTCTCCGTGTTGGAGTCGTCGCCGGAAGGTGCTCCCTTGAGCCCTTGGGGCTTGGTGTGCCGAGAGAGAAAGGGGAAGAAGAAGGTGTCGGCGTTGAGGGTTTGGAGAGGGAAAAGTTGCGTGAGGTGAGGAGGTGCCGAACCGATTACTAAACCCAAACCCTACTCAAGTTTATATTTATATTAAGTGGTTTAATGAACCCAACTCTAATATAAATATATTTGGTTCTCCTTCTTTCAGCACAGCCCTGCTGGGTCAACTGGTTATTGGCCTTGTCCACTAAACCATAGGTCTCGGTTCGATTCCCGCCTAGGCCGTTTTACGCTTATATTTATTTTTGCTGCTTCCGCTACTCGGAAAATTCCGGAAAAATATCTAGAAATTCCAGAAAAATCGTAGAATAATTCTAATGCAAGTTTGAGAATTTTCGGGCATTACAATCCCCCATACCTTATAAAAAGTTCGTCCTCGAACTTAGAACAATTCTGGGTACTTCTGTCTCATGCTGGCTTCTGTCTCCCAAGTTGCCTCTTCTGCTGTGTGATTGTGCCAAATAACTTTGACTAATGGTACTTCCTTGTTCCGCAATTTCTTAACTGCTCGGTCTATTATCTAAATAGGCCGACTGTCATAGCTGAGGTCTTCGCGGATCTGTACTGACTGGGGCTCAATCACCTGGGTGGCATCTGGGGTATGCTTCTTCAGCATAGACACATGAAATACGTTGTGGACGGTGACATCTCCTGGGGTAGCTCTAGCTCATATGCTACCTTGCCCACTCTTCGCTGATACGGTATGGTCCCACATATCGGGACTTAGCTTGCCCTTCTTCCCAAAACGCATTACTCCCTCATGGGAGCTACTCGAGGAACACCGAATTCCCAACTGAAAGGGTCTGCGCCGTGTATCAGCATAGCTCTTCTGGCGGCTCTGAGCTCTCTCTATCCTCTGGCGGATCTGCTGTATAGGTGCTGTGGTATCTCTACTAGATCTGTCGAAGCTCTAGTTCCTTCTGCTCACCACTCTCGTACAGATTGGAGATCTACACCTCCGCCCATAGAGAGCCTCGTAGGGTGCCATGCCGATAGTGGCCTGATAGCTATTGTTGTATGCAAATTCTACTAAACTCAGATATTTGCACCAACTTCCCTTAAAGTCTAGGCCACACGCTCGGAGCATATCTTCGAGTACCTGATTTACTCGCTCTGTCCGTCCGTCAGGATGGAATGCTGTGCTAAACTTTAGCTTTGTACCCAATCTTGTTGTACACTCCCAGTGTGATGTGAATCATTGCCTCTCTCGAAATGATGGTTCGTGGGACTCCATGTAGTCGACGATCTCGAGATACAACCGAGCTAGCTTCTCCATAGAGTAGGATATCTTGATAGCTAAAAGTGGGCTGATTGGTCAACCCGTCGACTATTACCCGATGGCATCGAAACCATTCGTGGTTCTGAGCCCCACTATAAAATCCATAGAGATATCCTCCCACTTCCATTCTGGAATCAGAAGCCTCTCCTCCTGGTCGCTGATGTTCCGCCTTGACCATCCGACAGGTGAGGCAGACGCTAACATATCTGGCGATGTCTCGCTTCATCCCGTGCCACCAAAAATGTTTCTTCACGTCTTGGTACATTTTGGTGGAACCGGATGCATCGCATAAGTCTTGTGAGCCTCATCTAAAATCTGCTCCGTAGCTCCTCCCGATTTGGAACACAGTCTGCATCTCCAAAGACCCCGCCATATCGGACACCCGAACTCTCTACTTTCGATTACGCTAGTCCTTTCTTGATTTTCTGAATTTCGGGGTCCCCTGAGCTGTCTGAATGTCACTAAGCAAGGTAGACCCTAAGGTCATAGTAGAGAGCTGTCCAACAATAAGCTCGAGACCGAACTCTACGATCTCCTCAGAGGGGGTGACATAGGTAAGAGATAACAAGGTGGCTGGATTTTCTGTGCGAAAGTCGTGCTACCTTGTTGGCTTTCACGGTGGTAGAAGATGTCTATGTCGTAATCTTTGACCAGCTCTAGCCACTTGCGCTGTCTCAGATCCTTCCGAGTGAAGAAGTACTTCAGACTCGATGATCTGTATATACTCTGCACCGAGCTCCATATAAGTAATGTCTCCAAATCTTGAGAGTGAACACTACTGCTGCAAGTTCGAGGTCATGAGTAGGGTAGTTCTTCTCATAATCCTTGAGTTGTCTGGAGGCATAGGCGATCACCTTGCCATTTTACATCAGTCGCTCCTAGTCCCAACTTAGAGGCATCCTTGTAGATGTCAAAGCTGTCTGCCTGGTAGAGCCAACATGGGAGCACGGGTCAACCTCCTTTTAGCTCAAGCTCTCACATTCGCCTCATCCTTGAAATTTCTGTTCTTCCGGTAAGAGCCGGTGGGAGGCTATCTGGAGAAGTCCTCTACAAACTTCTGTAATATCCTGCTAATCCCGGAAAGCTTTGGCGTTCTTAGGTCTCTTCCAGTTACTGCTTCTATCTTGCTGGGATCTACCATAACACCATCCTTGGAGATGATGTGACCGAGAAAGGCTACCCGGTCTAGCCAAAATTCACATTTCGTGAATTTGGCGTACAACTGGTTCTGCTGAAGGATCTGCAAAACTGTCTTCAGATGCTCTGCATGGTCCTCCTGAGTACTTGAATAGATAAGGATGTCATCTATGAACACGATGACAAACTTGTCCAAGTATTCCCTGAATACTCTGTTCATGAGGTCCATGAATGTAGCTGGAGCATTGGTCACGCCAAAGGGCATGACTACGAACTCGTAGTGTCCGTATCTGGTCCTGAATGCTGTCTTAGGTACATCCCCTTCCTTGACTTTCACCTGATGATAACCCGATCTGAGATCTATCTTAGAGAACACTGCTGCTCCCTCGAGCAGGTCATCGATTCTGGGAAGAGGATACCTATTCTTGATCGTGACTTGATTCAGGGATCTGTAGTCTATACACAGTCGCATGCTTCCATCCTTCTTCTTCACGAACAATACAGGCGCTCCCCATGGTGAGTGACTCGGGCGTATGAAACCCTTGTCGAGCAGCTCCTGTAATTGCTCCTGAAGTTCCTTCAGTTCTGCTGGAGCCATGCGATAAGGCGCTTTGGAAATGGGATTAGTACCGGGGAAGAGCTCTATCTCAAATTCAATCTCCCTGTCTGGTGCTAAGCCTGGTAATTCCTCAGGGAAGACTGCTGGGTAGTCACATACGACTCGGACCTCTGCTAGCTGTTGGTCCTTGCCCTGACTAGTACTGACTACATGTGCTAGGTACCCCGTACATCCCGAATCCATCAACTTCTGGGCCTTCATCGCTGAGAGAAATCTTCTGGCTTTTCTCTTTGGTTCGCCGATGTATTCAAACTGTGCTTCTGCTTCGGGTTGGAATACGACTTTCTGTTTACGGCATTCTATGGAAGCACCGTATCTGATCAGAAAGTCCATTCCCAGGATGACGTCGTAGTCAGTCATTTCTAGCAGGATCAGATCACAGAAGAGTTCCCTGTCTGCTATAATGACTGGCACTGCTCTAAGCCAGTGCGTGGATGCCATAACTTCTCCCGAAGGTAGTGTCGTCAAAAACTGACCACTGAGTACTTCTGATGGTATTTCTAATTTTTCGGAGAACACCCTAGCTACGTATGAATGGGTTGCCCCAGTATCAAATAGAGCAGTAGCACTATACTGAAAAATGCTAATCTGACCTGTGACGACCGTCGAGGCATTGGCTACGTCCTCTCTGGTGAGTGAGTAGATCCTCGCATTCGCCATAGCCGGAGGGGCTTCTAATGCCGGCCGATAAGGTGACCTTCTAGAGGCATCGCATCCGATATAAGCTATTGGTGGCTGCATCTTGAATCTCTGGTGAGGAAGACCCGGTCTTGTTCGGCCTTTGCTTGGCCATGTGCCCTTCTTGTCCACATTCAAAGCATCCTCGCGTGCCCTTGCAAACCCGGTGGAATTTCCCACAAGTAGCACACTTTGGATAACGGGTCGCTTGCTAGATGGTCCTCCTTTTGAGTCACTCCCGATTTGCGCTTGTTGCTGGAGTTCCCTTCCAGCTAGGCCTTGCTGTTTTTGAGTGTGAGAGCTTCCTTGGCCTTTGGACTCGAGGAGATTCTGCTGCTTTATGCTGTTCTGATAATGTTCTGTGGTCAAGGCGCTGCTCACTAACTCCTCTGTGGTTTGTGGCTTATGTACGCCACCAGCCACGTTCACTGCTATCTCTGGCCTCAGCATCTTGAGCATCAACCGGATTCGCTCCTTCTCTGTGCTGACTAGCTCTGGGCATAAACGAGCCAACCTGTTGAATTTCTTCACGGCTTCCTCCACTGTGAGGTTGCCCTGGCAAAATTCAATGAACTCGTCATAGCGGCGGTCTGTAACTCGCATGTGAAAGAATTCCTCAAAGAACTCTTTCTCGAAGTCAGCCCATGACATCTGATTCACTGGGCGCTTCGCTCTAACTCTCTCCCACCATATGCTAGCGTCCCCTGTCAGGCAGAAGGAAGCACATTTAACCTTCTCCTGTTCCGGCCAGTCTAGAAGCTCCATTATCCTCTCCAGTGTTTTGAACCATGCTTGAGCATCCCATGGTTCGCTAGTGCCTGAGAAATTCTCGGGCTTAACTCTCTGCCACTGGATTAGGTAAGCTTCTTTCCTTAGCTCAGCTGCTGGGACTACTGGTGCTGGTATTGGTGCTGTTGGCTGAACTGGTGGAACCTCTATAAATGCTGGGGTTGCTAAGTTCGGTTCTGGGGTGACGGTAGGAGTATGCTGCTGGTTAGCCTTTAAGGTGGCTATTTCCCGTTGCTGTTCAGCTAGCTGCTGCTGTTAAGATCTGGAAGGGGCACTGAACTGCCTGCCTCCTGCTGGGGCTCAGTAGCTGGTGCCCGCTTAGCTGGGCGTCCTCGTGCCATTTCTAATGACATAGAGAACATACATAACTACAGCATTCATAGTTTCACAACTACTGATATCATGTCTAAAAACTATCATATACTAGCATGCTTCAGATATATATAAACATGAACTGAAATAAGAAAGCAAGGAACATATAGAGAGTAGAGGTATTCTTACTTGGAAGCTGCAGGTACAATGCTGATGTGTGTGTAGGAAGTATGGAACACGGCTCTGATACCACTCTGTAACGACCCACCTTCTACTGCTAGGCTGCAAGGCGGACCGCTACAGTTTCTTTGCTAACTGCAGCTAAATTTCTAATGCGGAAAAACTGGGCTGAATAAAAATTTTACTAAACTATCGTAGTTGCCTCTGTTAACTCTGTGAGAGTGAGATTTCATGTCCCACTACCTTCTAGATATTCATAGCTAGGCTGAGGAGGCAAAAT
Source organism: Zingiber officinale (assembly GCF_018446385.1). NCBI lineage: Eukaryota > Viridiplantae > Streptophyta > Magnoliopsida > Zingiberales > Zingiberaceae > Zingiber > Zingiber officinale. The sequence continues at coordinate 134,723,262 of NC_055987.1, forward strand.
TGGAGCTTTGGATCGGTCCGTGGAACGATCCATTGACCCCCACGCGAACACTGGCTGGATCGGTCTGGGGACCGATCCAGTATAGGCTGGATCGGTCGGCAGACCGATCCAGGAACCTGCAGAATCCTGGGTTCGCTACTGTCCCGTGATGGATCGGTCGGCAGACCGATCCAGGTATGTCTGGATCGGTCGGCTGACCGATCCAGGCACCTGAACTAACCGATCCAGGAGGATACAGTAGCATACTGTATCTCGCTGGATCGGTCGGCTGACCGATCCAGTGGCACAGCTCAGACCCTGATCGGTCTGGAGACCGATCAGAGTCTGATTTCACCCGAAAGTTCTGATTTCAGCACTTTGGCGTGCCAAAACCTCACACAGCAGTTCTAAATCAATTGAAGCTACTTCTAACATGCATTAACAAACATTCCCATAGTGACTACTAACAATCTAACTCATTCTTTCATAGTTTAGTACGTTCCAAAACTAAAGGTGCATAAAAATGAAAGTATTAAACCATAAACTGTAAAGTGCTAAGGTAAACATGCTAAAGAGTCTAATGTTCATCTTGCTAAGTCCCCTAAGGACCTTTGATTCCAGTTCCACACACACACACACCATCTTCGCATTGTCCTCCAGCCTCCTCTGCTAGTCCATTTTCCTTTTACCTGTATCTGCAGTATAAGGAAAATAGTATCTGTAAGCTAAAAAGCTTAGTAAGAAACCATCTACCTCACTAAATCATGCATACGATGCAAATATGCTTTTAAAACATGCTTTTGGAAAACATACTGAATATGCAAGCATGGCATGGCATAGTATCATACAAACATGGCATAGCATAAGCTGAAACATAGAGTTAACATGGAAAATTACACTGAAGCATAATGCTGAGCTAAGCTAAACTCTACTGAAGCTGCAATCAAACTCAACTGGTATAACTGATTTTTGAGTCTTGAAAACTAATACATAGTAAGTGAAAATACTAAACATGCTGCTGTAGGGCCCTGGCAACTATACTTGCTGTGCGCGCATCCCTACTAGACCCGGGGTTGCAAGTTCCGAATTTAGCAGGGTTTACTAGGTTATCTGAACCTAGGGACGACTGTGGGAGTCCAACTCAATGGATATCTAATCCAGTGCAGTCCACTGAAAGTAAAATACTGATATGCTAGTTAGCTGAATCTAGGTTATCTGGACCTAGAACTAGGTTGTCTGAACCTAGAGGCGACTGTGGGAGCCCACCCATTTGGACATCTAGTCCCGTATAAGCTAGAATAAACTGATTTACTGATCTAAATGCTTCTAATGCATTTATCTACGCTGTTTAAAATGCCTAAGTTGCATTTTATCTGGTCTAGTCATTTTATCGAACACTTGGTGTGCCTAAACCTGTTGGTGCGGGAAGCATCCGACGATCGAACCTAAGTTTTGATAATGGCAAATGATTCAAAGTTAAGGTGCTTTGTTATCTGACAGCTTTTGCTGAGTGTTTCAGGAAAGTCCTAACTGCGGTTAGGCAAGGTAAAACCCTAGGGGGTGGTAACCCTAGGTCATAGGGGGTGGTAACCCTATGCGGAAAGTCTTGGCAGGTCGATGGCTTCAGGCAAAAGTCCTAGGGGGTGGTAACCCTAGGTGGAAAGTCCTGGTATCGCGAACCAGGTGAAAGTCTGAACTGGCCGGTGAAGCGGATGTTCAGCAGAAAGTCCGGGAGCATCGAGTGCCGAGCAAAAGTCCAGTCGATCTGGAGGATCGCACTGGCAACAGGTAAAATCTCCTGAGAGGAGTAGGTGAGGACGCGTTCCCCATAGAGGGAACAGTAGGCGTCGGGTCGACCTAGGGTTTCCGGTTGGAAACCCGAAGTGACAGTCCGGAGACTGTCATAATTTCATATTCATACTATTATGTTGTGTTAACTTTGTGTTGCAGGTATCTTTGGATTAACATACTTGCAGGTACCAAAATCACAAAGAAGGACTCGGATGAACAGTGTCCGAGGCGCCTCCATGGAGCTTGGAGGCGCCTCGGGTGCGAGCCAGGAAGAGGCCAGCGCAGCAGACTGGAGGCGCCTTGAATAGGGTTCAAGGCGCCTTGAACCGGAGGTTGAAGGCGCCTTGGATAGGCTGAAGGCGCCTTAAACCAGATAGAGTTCGACCAGGTCCGTGCTGATCCACGCGGGTGACTCGGCTCGTTCAAGGCTCCTTGGTGAACAGTGTAAGGCGCCTTGAACCCCCTTTATAAGGGGTCTCGACCAGCAGCTTCAAAATAGAACTTCCAAGCAATCCTTGTGCTGCGTGCTGCTCATTCAACGACCCTGAAGTGCTGTTACAAGTCCACGACGACCAGGAGCTTCGAGTCTACGATTCTGTCGTCGGTAAACTTGTTTTTAATTACTGTACTGATTGTAAATCTTGTACTCTTTTTCGTACTTATAAGTGTTGCCCACCGAAAGTGATCAAGGATCGCGGGCCTTCGAGTAGGAGTCGACCTAGGCTCCGAACGAAGTAAAACTATCTGTGTCTTTCTGTGATTGCATTCTTTACTTCCGCTGCGTATATTTACTTTGGTAGTTTTACGTTTCCGATACGACAAAAATAGCCGCGAGCGCTATTCACCCCCCCTCTAGCGCGATCTCGATCCAACAATTGGTATCAGAGCGGGGTCGTTTTGAATTGGTGCAACCACCTTTCAAAACAAATTTTTCGCAGTTTTTTTTTCGTTTTCGGAGTCAAATTAGAATTTAGCCTTATAGCTATATTCTAATTTTTTTTCCCTCGAATCGACTTTTGCTCGAAGTAGGTGCAACACCACTCGAGTTCGTTTTTATTATCCTTTACTCTCGCACTACTAATCCAAGACTCAGTCTTGGAATAGATTTTGTTGTTTTTGTTCTTTTAGATCTAAAATGGCCCAACAAGAAGGATATAGCACCGTTCGTCCCCCACTATTTTCCGGAGAAGACTTCGGGTATTGGAAGGGGCGAATGGAGATATATCTGAAGATCCAGTTCGATACCTGGATGATCATCAAAACAGGACTGGAACTGCCAACTGGTACCGACGGTAAGCCTACACCCTGTGAAAATTGGGAGCCAGCATTTATCAAAAAGGTGGAAGCTGACGCAAAAGCCACCTGCACCATCCAATGTGGTCTTACCAAAGAAGAGCTCAATCCTCCGCAAAAGAACTCCGGGAAAAGCTCATCGAACTCCACGAAGGCACTGACGACACTAAGGTAAGTAAAAGAGATCTTTTACTTAATAAATTATATAATCTAAAAATGCAGGAAGGCGAAACGGCGAGTTCTCTTCACGCGAGAATACAAGACATCCTTAACTCTCTTCACGGAATTGGCCAGAAGATAGAAAATCGGGACGTAATAAGGTATGCCCTAAACTCGTTTCCAAGGAATACATTGTGGGCATCAATGGTAGATGCCTACAAAGTTTCCAAGGATTTATCTTCTTTAAAATTAGATGAACTTTTTAGTGAATTTGAACTTCATGAGCAGACTAATGCACAGCCTACCGAGAAAGGTATTGCGTTGGTTGCAGGTACAAGCCGAACCCGGGAACCGAGACCTCGACGGAGAACCGAACCAGCATCGGAAGCTGAACCAGACTCTGATGATGAAGAAGGTGACATTACAACCGAGCTGGTAAATCTCGTGAAGAAGCTCTACAAGACGAAAGGATTCGACAAAAGAGATCTAAAGAAGGCAGTGAAATCAAAGGAAGGCCCACAAAATACAAAGATGAAGTTTGAAGTTACATGCTACGGGTGTAACCAAAAAGGGCACATCAAAACCAACTGCCCTAACCTGAAGGAGGTCAAAAAGCAAAGAAGGAAAAAGGTCCTTAAGGCAACATGGGACGAATCTTCATCGGAGGACGACGACAACGAGCTCGAACAAACGAGTCTACTTGCATTAATGGCCCGGGACCAAGTCGTCGAATCCGGATGCGAGAGCGAGTCTGAGGCAGAGTCCGAGCAAAGCCACGGATCCGTATCCGTTTCCGAAGGACCAGACCCCGCTGTAAGTATCTCCCGGTTGAACACTTTAGTTAGCTATTTATTGCGCAAATTAGCTAAGTCAAACCTGAAGGTTAAGTCACTTCTAAAGGAAGTAAGTGTCCTTAAAGAAGTGGCTAAACCCTTACCTGACCAGAGTCAGACTGAATTTCCAACTCAAGTTCAAAAACTTGAGGAAGAAAATTCAAGTCTAACAAATCGGGTTAAAGATTTAGAAAATACCTTAGAACGGTTTACTTTGGGCTCCAAGAATTTGGACTTGATTCTTGGGACACAAAGAGCCGTCTACAACAGAACTGGGCTGGGATACAAAAGTAAATATAGATCTTATTTATCATTAATAAACAAACAAAGTGTTAAATCAGTCCAAGCATGGGTCTCCAAGTCTAACTTGGTCAATCAAGTTAGACCTGACCAATACTGGGTTCCAAAGGATCAAATATACTACCTCGATAGACCATATCGAGGCCATGATTCAGGGGGAGCAAAACGAAAAACAATCCTAAAAATTTAAAATTCAAAATTTAAAATTAAAAATTAAATTCAAAATTCAAAATTTAAAACTAAAATTAAACTCAAAATTCGAAATTTAAAATTAAAAATTAAATTCAAAATTCGAAATTTAACACTAAAATTAAATTTAAAATTCAAAATTTAAAATTAAAAAATTAAATTCAAAATTCAAAATTAAATTATCAATTCAAAACTCAAAATTAAAATCAAGTTAAGATTTAGTTAACACTGAAAATAAAAATGGAGGATCCAGACTCGCTGGCACCCCCAACTAAACTACCCGGCAGGGTAACTAAACCTAATCTACCCGAGATGGGTAAAACAAGAGTAGATTACCCGGCAGGGAAATTAAGGTTAGATTAAAACGGGCTAGGTTTAACTTGACCCACAGTACTGGTGAAATTTTTGGATGATAGTACGTTAGGGAAGCTTGGGCATCGCATGTCTAGGAAGATATGGCTTCAACCTGGTGCAATTGGCCAAGTGGAACTGACCGAAGCTACCCTTAAATGAATCCTGACTAGTTAGACCAAGGATTGGTATTAAGTTCAATGGGTAGGACTATTTGGAAAACCTCGAAGGCATGGTTACTTTAATGAGCTCCTTGTGACTCACCATAGCCCAGAAGTTTATCCAAAGAATGCTTACTTGTTGAACCCAAAGCCAAACCTGAATTTAACACAAAGTTAACCCAAACCTTAAAGTTGAATTATAATTCATCTCACAACAATTATAGGGTTCCCTGATTGACAATTTTAGATCGGGTGAGATGATTAGGAATTTAAATTATTTAAATTGACTTAACTTAAATCAAGTTATTTTAACTTGAATTATTTTCAAAACTGAAACAATTTGAAAAATCTTTTCAAAATTATTCTAAAACTCAATTTCAAAATTATTCTAAAACTCAATTTCAAAATTATTCTAAAACTCAATTTCAAAATTATTTTAAAACTTAATTTTAAAACTCAATTTCAAAATTATTTAAAAAAAAAAAAACTTAATTTCAAAATTATTTTAAAACTTAATTTCAAAATTATTCTAAAACTCAATTTCAAAATTATTTTAAAAACTTAATATCAAAATTATTTTAAAACTTAATTTCAAAATTATTTCAAAAGTTATTTTAAAAAAAAAACTCAATTTCAAAATTATTTTAAAAACTTAATTTCAAAAGTTATTTTAAAAAACTCAATTTCAAAATTATTCTAAAACTCAATTTCAAAATTATTTTAAAACTTAATTTTAAAACTCAATTTCAAAATTATTTTCAATTTCAAAACTCCTTCAAAATTTATCTCTAACAAGTTTACTTCAACTTAACTATCGTGCAATCCATTAAAACAATTCAACCACTTCCTATGTAGGAATTGGATCAATGGATGTTGGATAGTGGCTGCTCCAGACACATGACTGGAGATAAATTGAAGTTTACTAAACTCACATACAACAACTTAGGATCAGTTGCATTCGGTAACGAAGGTCAACTTAAGGTAATCGGAAGAGGTAATATCGAACTCAACTCCGATTTTATTATTCGAAAAGTCCTTTTAGTTGAAAATTTCAAGTTTAATTTACTAAGTATAAGTCAATTGTGTGATAACGGATACTTAGTAACTTTTGACAAAACCAGGTGTTTAGTTAAAAACATTGAAAATCCTGAAATCTTACTTAAGGGACTTAGGATAAATAATATGTATTCCATTAATCTACCAACATCCTCAACAAAGTGTTTTCTAACACAAGAAGAGGAAACTGCTTTGTGGCACAGAAGATTGTGTCACACTCACACTAGACTCATTTCAAAAATGAGTCAAAATGGTCTAGTTAAAGGTTTACCAAACCTAAAATTCATTGAAAATTCAATCTGTAATGCTTGTCAACAAGGAAAACAAACTAAGTCAACACACAAATCAACAAATCTTGAAAGAACCAGCTCCTTACTTGAGCTCCTTCACCTTGACTTATTTGATTCACATGGAGCTAAGTCACTAAGCAAGAACCAGTATTGCTTAGTAATAATTGATGACTACTCTAGATTTTCATGGGTAAAATTCCTAAAAACTAAAGATGAAACCTATGAAATATTTAGTAACTTTTGTAAATTAATAGAAAATGAAAAAGATACTAAAATTAAAAGAATAAGAAGTGATCACGGAGGGGAATTTGAAAATCATAAATTTACCCAATTTTGTAAAATAAATGGATATCAACATGAATTTTCATGTCCTAGAACCCCCCAACAAAATGGTCTGGTGGAACGTAAAAATAGAACCCTACAAGAAGCCGCTAGAACCATGTTAAATGAATATAACTTAAATCACCAATTCTGGGCAGAAGCAAACTGTAAATCATATTCAAAACCGAATTTTGATCAACAAATTTCACAAGAAAACCCCTTATGAACTATATTATCATAAAATTCCTAACTTACATTATTTAAAAGTATTTGGATGTAAAGTTCACATTTTAAACACTAAAGATTATTTAAGAAAATTCACACCCAAATCTAACAAAGGAATATTTTTAGGATACTCCTCAAACAGTCGAGCCTATAGAGTCTACAATCAAAACACCCTAAAAGTTGAAGAAACAACTAATATAATATTTGATGAAGAAAATAATCTACCAAATATAAATGAGAATGTTGATATTGATCCAAGAAATATAGAAGATGATGAAATTCAACCAAGTCTTCATAAACCAGAGGAACCAGCCCCTGACCCACTTACAAGACTAACTAGGGTCAGTACCTCTCACCCATCTGATCAAATTTTGGGTGATCCAAATCTAGGGGTAAGAACTAGATCCTCCTACAGAATTCACAGTCAAATTGCCCTAATTTCTAAAATCGAACCAAAAACAATAGAAGAAGCACTACCTGACCCGGACTGGATCATAGCTATGCAGGAAGAGTTAGCCCAATTTGAGAGAAATCAAGTCTGGGAACTTGTATCTAAACCCTCAAATAAATCAATAATCGATACAAAATGGGTATTTAGAAACAAGCTAGATGATCAAGGCGAAATAATTAGAAATAAGGCTAGGCTTGTAGCTAAAGGATTCAGCCAAGTTGAAGGTTTGGACTATGATGAAACCTATGCCCCAGTAGCTAGACTAGAATCCATTAGAATGTTGTTAGCCTATGCAGCAAACAAAGGATTTAAACTATACCAAATGGATGTCAAGTCAGCATTCTTAAATGGATTTATTAAGGAGGAAGTATATGTAAGCCAACCCCCAGGATTTGAGGACTTAGGATATCCTAATCATGTATTTAGGTTAAAAAAGGCCTTGTACGGACTTAAACAAGCCCCTAGGGCATGGTATGAACGATTGTCAAATCACTTAATATCCAAAGGTTTCAACCAAGGTCAAATAGATCCAACTCTATTTGTAAAAGCTATAGACAAAGACATCTTCATAGCTCAAATCTACGTTGATGATATAATTTTGGATCAAATAACTCTAAATTTTTAAAAGAATTCACTAAATTAATGGAAAATGAATTCGAAATGAGCATGGTTGGTGAACTTAATTTTTCTTAGGCCTACAAATAAAACAAACTAAAGATGGAATATATATTTATCAAACTAAATATGCAAAGGAATTAATTAAAAATTCTGCATGGAAAATTCAAAATAATAAATACACCCATGGCAACCAACATTAACATAGACTCGACCCTCAAGGCAAACCAATAGACCCAAAGTACTATAGGAGTGCCATAGGAAGCCTGCTTTAGCCGACCCGACATATTATTTGCGGTTGGTATGTGCACAAGATACCGGTCTTGTGCAAAAGAGTCACATTTAACCTATGTTAAAAGAATACTTAGGTACATTAAAGGTACTCTAAATATAGGACTCTGGTACCCTAGAACTTGCACCTTTGACCTTCTTGGCTACTCTGACTCGGATTACGCCGGATGCAAGTTAGATAGAAAAAGCACAAGTGGTAGCTGTCAATTTCTAGGACAATGCCTAGTAAGCTGGTCAAGTAGAAAGCAACATTGTGTGGCTTTGTCTACCACTGAAGCTGAATATATCGCCTTAGGTGAATGCACATCTCAATTGCTTTGGATGATGCACACTCTTAAAGACTATCAACTGAACTATCATAACACAAAAATCTCAATTGATAATATAAGTTCCATAAATTTAACAAAAAACCCAATTCATCACTCAAGGACTAAACATATAGAAGTAAAGCACCATTTTGTAAGGGATCATGTAGCTAAGGGTGACATTACACTCAACTATGTTGAGTCAAAATCAAATCTAGCTGACATCTTCACAAAACCCTTACCTGAACTTGAGTTCAGTGCACTTAGAAGACAAATAGGAATGTGCTGGGTAGAATAGACAATGTTTGGTTATCATTTGCTTTTAAATTTCTAGGAAAATACTTATTTCAAAATTTCAATTTCTTAGAATTTTCAACATTTGGAACTAGCCTAAGTTTTCCCCTAGAAATCATGTTCCCCTAGATTAAAGCCAGAGCATCTCACAAACACCTAGGTCTACCTTGCTTGTGTTTGAAAAACTTAGAATGGCGTGAGATGCATAGGGTACAGCCTGAACTCATGAATGCTTATATTTGTGCATCAATATGAGTCTGGGCGTTAAACACATCATAAATATTAATCAAGTTAAGTCTTCCAGCTCTAGACAAATCTAACTGGACCAAATGGACTTAATTTGACTAACCATGTAAAAGCTACTGCCCTCTAGGCAATCAGCAAGTAGCTAAAGGTTAGACAGTTGGAAAAATGTGTTTCAATTTAAGCATGATTATACTTTACGGTTCTAATCAAATTTCTTTACCTGATTATTTTAGGGCTCTGATACTTAATCAATTTAAACTTAATAATTTAATTTGACTCATGCTTGGACTGAAAACAAACTCCTACTACTCCCTCTGCCCTAAAAATAAATATGTTGTTCACAATGAGTATTCAAAACTCATTTACAATTTTTTCAAAAACTTGACCATGAAATTGAATATTCAACTATTTTTCAAATCTAGTAAACTAATTATAACATTTTAAAGTGACCTCAAATTTTATAACTTCTAAGCAAAATTTTTTATTGAAAATTCAAATACTCATATCTTCAAACTTAGTTAAATTTTAAGAATAAGTTTACTACACTTAGTTTGATTGCATTTGGCAAAATATTTTCTCAATACAAATCATTTTGAAGCTGAATATATAGCTAAGTATTTTCAAATTTAGAAAATCCCAAAACTCAAAAAGCTAAATCGTTTTTTGTTCTTTTTCCCTCTTTTGAAAATTTTCCTTCAGAAAAATACAAATCTACTTTCAAACTAGTTTATTTTTTGATATATGGCAAAGGGGGAGAGTAGATTTAAAGTTAATGGAAAAATCAAAGTATTTAATAAAAGCAGAGAGTAGGTAAAGTTAATGGAAAAATCAAAGTATTTAATAAAAGCAGAGAGTAGGTAAATTAAAGTTAAATTCAAAGTATTTGATAAAAGGAGGGCTTTTATTAAGGGGGAGTCTAATATGTCAAAGTTCAAAGTTTCCAGCTTAACCTCTATTGCATTTGAAGTTTATTTACTTAAGCTTGGTTAACTTTATGCAGTTATTACATATGTTGTTTTTCTTAACTTTGAATTACGTGTTGCCATAATCAAAAAGGGGGAGATTGTTGGTGCGGGAAGCATCCGACGATCGAACCTAAGTTTTGATAATGGCAAAGGATTCAAAGTTAAGGTGCTTTGTTATCTGACAGCTTTTGCTGAGTGTTTCAGGAAAGTCCTAACTGCGGTTAGGCAAGGTAAAACCCTAGGGGTGGTAACCCTAGGTCATAGGGGGTGGTAACCCTATGCGGAAAGTCTTGGCAGGTCGATGGCTTCAGGCAAAAGTCCTAGGGGGTGGTAACCCTAGGTGGAAAGTCCTGGTGTCGCGAACCAGGTGAAAGTCTGAACTGGCCGGTGAAGCGGATGTTCAGCAGAAAGTCCGGAAGCATCGAGTGCCGAGCAAAAGTCCAGTCGATCTGGAGGATCGTACTGGCAACAGGTAAATCTCCCGAGAGGAGTAGGTGAGGACGCGTTCCCCATAGAGGGAACAGTAGGCGTCGGGTCGACCTAGGGTTTCCTGGTGGAAACCTACAGTCCGGAGACTGTCATAATTTCATATTCATACTATTATGTTGTGTTAACTTTGTGTTGCAGGTATCTTTGGATTAACATACTTGCAGGTACCAAAATCACAAAGAAGGACTCGGATGAACAGTGTCCGAGGCGCCTCCATGGAGCTTGGAGGCGCCTCGGGTGCGAGCCAGGAAGAGGCCAGCGCAGCAGACTGGAGGCGCCTTGAATAGGGTTCAAGGCGCCTTGAACCGGAGGTTGAAGGCGCCTTGGATAGGCTGAAGGCGCCTTAAACCAGATAGAGTTCGACCAGGTCCGTGCTGATCCACGCGGGTGACTCGGCTCGTTCAAGGCGCCTTGGTGAACAGTGTAAGGCGCCTTGAACCCCCTTTATAAGGGGTCTCGACCAGCAGCTTCAAAATAGAACTTCCAAGCAATCCTTGTGCTGCGTGCTGCTCATTCAACGACCCTGAAGTGCTGTTACAAGTCCACGACGACCAGGAGCTTCGAGTCTACGATTCTGTCGTCGGTAAACTTGTTTTTAATTACTGTACTGATTGTAAATCTTGTACTCTTTTTCGTACTTATAAGTGTTGCCCACCGAAAGCGATCAAGGATCGCGGGCCTTCGAGTAGGAGTCGACCTAGGCTCCGAACGAAGTAAAACTATCTGTGTCTTTCTGTGATTGCATTCTTTACTTCCGCTGCGTATATTTACTTTGGTAGTTTTACGTTTCCGATACGACAAAAATAGCCGCGAGCGCTATTCACCCCCCCCCCCTCTAGCGCGATCTCGATCCAACAAAACCCTCATTTCCCTTAGGGAAATCACCTCTAGGCACCCAACAGCGTCTATGACCTCCAACTGAAGGAGAATAAACGTGTTCGGCCCATCTAAAGGTGCTAACTAAATCCCTAAATCTGAGAGGAGGGTTAAAACACCCTACATGTCAACAAAATCTGCATATTACTAATCTAATGCATAGAAAGTCCAAACGGAGCTATTATACTGCAGGTGAGGGGTTTCTTACCTCCTATTCGTAATTTCTTACGATTCTATTCGCTAGAACTCCGGTGGAGATGACCTTCTTGACGAACCGCTCACGTTTTTGCGTTCCTCTCGCGGAGAAGAACCTTCTCCGTGTTGGAGTCGTCGCCGGAAGGTGCTCCCTTGAGCCCTTGGGGCTTGGTGTGCCGAGAGAGAAAGGGGAAGAAGAAGGTGTCGGCGTTGAGGGTTTGGAGAGGGAAAAGTTGCGTGAGGTGAGGAGGTGCCGAACCGATTACTAAACCCAAACCCTACTCAAGTTTATATTTATATTAAGTGGTTTAATGAACCCAACTCTAATATAAATATATTTGGTTCTCCTTTCTTTCAGCACAGCCCTGCTGGGTCAACTGGTTATTGGCCTTGTCCACTAAACCATAGGTCTCGGTTCGATTCCCGCCTAGGCCGTTTTACGCTTATATTTATTTTTGCTGCTTCCGCTACTCGGAAAATTCCGGAAAAATATCTAAAAATTCCAGAAAAATCGTAGAATAATTCTAATGCAAGTTTGAGAATTTTCGGGCGTTACAGTGTCTTGTTAATTATAGAAGGAATCTGTGTCCTAGTTATCTAGGTTGAGAATGCCCCCAAGAGGAGCTCATAAGGATTGTCATGTTAAACCCTGCAGGTGGATTTAGTCCGACATGACAATGAAGTTGAGTGGTACTACTCTTGGAGCTAGATATTAATTAAGTGAGATGTCAGTAACTTACTTAATTAATGGACATTCGTTATCTTAAACACAGGGAGACTAACACACTCATGATATGAAGGAGCCCATAATGTAATTTGGGATTGGTGCGGTAGTGCAATAATAACTCTCTAGTGGAATGAGTTATTATTGATGAACTTGAGTTGTGTGTTCGGGGCGAACACGGGATACTCAAGCTCATCGGAAGGCCAAAACCAATTTCTCCTCTAGGTCCCTGTCGTAGCCTCATTAAAGCCTCAAGTCCATCCAAATAAAAGCTCTTTTTAGTATCCAAGAAGGAGGCCGACCCATTGCTTGGTGACCAAGCAATGGCCGACCACCATCTCCTTAAGAGGGCCGACCCTCTTGCTTGGTGACCAAGCAAGTAGGGGCCGACCATAATTAATTCAAATAAGAGGGGTGTTTTGAATTTTTAAAATCTTCTCTTTGCAGAAAACTACAAGTTTTAAAAGAGAGATTTTAATTTTAAAAGCTTTCCTTATTTGAATTAGGCCACATGGTTTAATAGAGAGTTTTAAAAGTTTTAAAATTTTCCTTTTTTAACCATCCTCATGGTTTTAGAAAAAAGGAAGAGGAGTTTTAAAATTTAAAATTTCTATTTTTGTAACCATGTTAAAAAAGGAAATTTTTAGAAGAGAAGTTTTAAATTTTAAAACATGATTTTAATTTTTTAAAACTTTCCCTTTTTTAACATCCACTTTAAGAAAGAGAGCTGGTAAAATTTTATAAGATAATTTCTTCTTTTATAAAATTTTATAAAAATATTTTTTCTTCCTTTTTAAGGGGCTGACCACCCTTGCTTAGAGCATAAGCAAGGGGCCAGCCAAATAAAATCAAACCAATCAATGATTGGTGATTGATTCAATCAAGAGGAAAGAAAAGGAAAAATAAAAAGGAAAAAGGAAAAACATGAGGAAGATTTTATTTTTTGTAAAAAGTCTTTCCTTATTTGCCTTGGGCAAATAATATAAAAGAAGGGGAGGAGAGGCCTCATGAGATAACAATTCTTATTCTCTTGTTGGTGATCTCTAAGGTGGCCGACCCTCTCTCCCTCTCTTTTCCCTTTGCTCTCTTTTGCTCCTTGGTGGTGGTGGCCGAATACTAGAAGGAGGAAACACTCTTTTGGGTGGTGTTCATCTTGGAGGATCGTCGCCGACACGACGTCCAAGGCGAGGTGAGGAATACGGTAGAAGATCTCGAGGTCATTAGCTTACAAAGAAAACGTATAACTAGTAATTTTCTTCCGCATCATACTAGTTATTTTCTTTGTATGAATTCCAAACACAAAAGACATTAGATTCTAGTTTTCGGATTTGTTTCGAAGTTGTGTTTTTTTTTGTTTTGTTTTTTCAAATTTGTGATTCGATTGTTCTTTTTGGTTAAACCTAGAGTTATATAAGGAAATTAAATATTAGCTTTCCTTAAAAGGCTTTGTCTAGGCGGTGATGGATGCTCCCATACCCAAGAAGGCCATGTGCCTCGCCATGCAGTCCTGGAAGCTAATTTTGAAAATTAATATTTAATGGAATTTATAACATAGGTGGATTTGGATCAATAGTGTTAAGTTCCGCTTGCGATCCAAATCTAAACCATTAAGAACAGATAAGTTAAATTTAGAATCAATGATGTTAAGTTCCATCTGCGATTCTTAATTTAACTTCTAAAGAACACAATAGGTTATTAGGAAAGGTTCAACACTTGTACAAAATTTTTGTACAGTGGAACCGGTACGATCTTCCTAGGACTAACCAATAACTACCTCCCCTATTCAATGGGGACGATTTTCCGTACTGGAAGAAAAGGATGGAAGTTTACCTAAAGACGGACTTCGACCAATAGCTCAGCGTCACAAAAGCCTATAGAGCACCAGTTGACAACTCCAGAAATCTACTTGATCCAGAACAATGGACTTTAAACATGAAGAAGAAAGTTGTTAGTTAGAACCCTAGAGCCAATCATTTGATGATTATTGTATGGACTCGTTGTATCATATTCTTATATATATAAAGACATTTGTTTATGATTATTATACATACTTGTATTGGTGCTAAATAACTAAGTATAATAGCGTCCTTGAGTAGAAGGTTCTTACCTATATCAATCAATTGGTTGAATTGATAGTGAGGTGATATAGGGAACACTACTCTTAATCATTCCTAATCGAGTATTAACATTCAGGGACAATGTTAATGCGACGAGATTAGCATGTAGGTCAACTCGATGACTTGATCTCACAAGTCATGGATATAGAGATATTAAGTTGACACATAGGTATGCATTGGAGAATGTATACTGAATGACCCGCCATGAGAAAGTATCATGGATCATTATATGAGTGTCATATACTTTCTCATGTGGCTATTAGTATGACTACTAGTCCTTGGACCTGAAGTCACCATGGTTCCTTACATAAGGAGTTACGTACTTTGGCTTCGTCAAACGTCACCCATAACTGGGTGGACTATAAAGGCGATTACTAGGTATGTAACAAATTATGCGGAGGGATGTGAGTGATGTAGATGGGATCTATCCCTCCTATATGACGGGAGTGACATCGATATTCTTGATAGAGTAAGACCACTAAGTGCATGGCCATGCCCAAATGAGTCAATATGAGATGTTGAGCTCATTTGATTGAGTGAGTCTACTTGGAGTTCAAGATTTAGATTGATTAGAGGATGACACGGTCTATGCCTCACATTGATCAATCTAGATGTCAAGGATAGAAGGACACTTGTCGTATATTGTGAGGAGTCACAATTAGTAGTCACAAGGTGATGTTGGATCTCAACATTCTTATAACTTGGGTAGTTATGATGTGTTGCTAGATACCGTTCATTACTTATGCTTCTAAATGGGTTTAGGAGCATTGCCAACGTTATAAGAACCTATAGGGTCACACACAAAGGGAAATTAGATGGAGATTAGGTTCATTTGATGAACCTAAAGGATTAGGTTCATGTGATGAACTAAATTGGATTAGGAGTAATCCAAATTGAGCTAATTGAGTTGGACTCAATTTGGTTCATGTATTAAATGAGTCTAATTTGGACTTAGACTCATTGAATTAATTTAATTCAATGAATAGAGATTCATTAAATTGAATTTGACTTGAACCAATGGTTAGATTTGATCAACCATGGGAGAGAAGTGGTCAAGTTTGACTTGACTTGAGAGGAAGATGAAGAGTCAAGTTTGACTTGACAATTTGCCACCTTATTGGTGAGTTGGCAAAGAGTGGGCCAATGATGATGCTCCACATCATCATGGTTGCTTAAGTGGGATGCCACCTCATAGGAGTTACCAAGAGTTGTGACTCTTGGCATCCCATGGAGGTTACAATCTCTCTTAAAGTGGCCGGCCACTTTAGATGAGGGAGTTAGTGCATTTTGTGTGCTTGGTGAGTAACACTTTCTTCTTCCTCAAGCTCTTCTCTTCTCTCCCTCTCCTCCACCATTACTGATTTTCTAAGGTTGCTAGCACATCCTTAGAGGTTCTCTCCATCGAGTTGTTCGTGTGGATACACATAGAGGAGTATCTACTTTGATACTCTCAAGATCCGGCGATGAACCTTGGACGAGCAGGATTGCGAAGGGCTTCGCATCAAGGGTAACCTCTTAATCTTGTAGATCTAAAGTAGATCTAGGTTAGAAAACTCATACTCGAAGTTTTTACGAAATTTCATTCTTCTCACGGATCCGGTGGCGGGGGATTTCGGATTTCCGCAATGCAAAAAGCGGTTTTTGCAGCCCGAAAAACCCAACAAAAGTATCGATGGAGAACAAGGCAATCAACACGCTACAATGCGGACTAACAAGGGAAGAGCTGAACCGGGTAGGATCGCATCAGAACGCGAAAGAACTATGGGACAAGTTGATCGAGCTGCACGAAGGAACCAGCGACGCTAAGGTAACAAAACGCAATTTGTTATTAAATAAAATATTTAATATAAAAATGCAGGAAGGAGAAACGGCAAGTCAGCTTCACGCGAGGATCAAGGACATCCTCAACGGGCTCCACGCAATAGGCCACCAGATGGGAAATAGGGATCTAATAAGGTACACGTTAAATGCTTTTTTGCGTAACTCTTTGTGGGCATCTATCGTGGATGCCTACAAAATTTCTAAAAATTTATCGAAATTAAAATTAGATGAACTGTTTTGCGAATTAGAATTACACGAGCAAACTAACGCCAGGGTTGAGAAAGGTATTGCTTTGTTTGCAGGTTCCTCCAAAGAAAAGAAGAATAAACCTGAACCTGAAGAAGATTCTGACTAGGATTCTGAAGACGAAGAGCACCTGGTGAACCTGGTAAGGAAAATGCTCACTAGGAGAAAGAAGAGCTTCAGCAAGAAGGATCTACAAAAGATCAGTTCTCCAACCGAACCAAGGAACGTGACATGCTTTGGATGCAACAAGAAGGGGCACTACAGGAATGAGTGTCCGAGATTGAAGAACGACAAAACGAAGCCGACCAAAAAGAATACCTTCAAAGCAACGTGGGACGACTCGTCTTCAGAAGAATCGGAGGACGAAGATCAGAAGAACCAGAGTTACCTCATGCTAATGGCCCGCGAAGCAGAGTCGGAGGACGAATCGGAAGACGGGTCCGAACCCAAATCAAGCCACGAGTCTGTACTCGTTTTCGAAGGTCCCGAAGAGGTATACCTAAATTTAAATAGAAAGTTTTTTAAAATTATTTCTTGTTTAAATAGTAAATTAGTTAAATTAGAAAGCGAAAACAAATTTCTCCTTAAGGAGAATCAAAACATCAAGGAACAAATCACAAATAATAATCCAACTCAAGATCTAACACTTGAGGAGGAAAATTTGACACTAAAATTAGAAATTAACAAATTAAAAGCTAAGCTAGAAAAATTTATAACAAGATCTAAGAACTTAGATCTAATCTTAAATAACCAAAAAACAATTTACAATAAAACCGGACTTGGCTATAAGTCAAGCTCAAATAAAACATTTAAATCATTAATAACCCAACACAAACCAACAAGTAAAGCTTGGGTTCCGAAAGCGTGTTTAACCACACAAGTAGGACTTAATAAATACTACATACCCAAAGATAAAATATATTGCGTAAAGTCAAATAAATTAAATCAAAAACTAGAATACAAACCTAAACCAAAAAATTCAAAATTTGAATATTTTAAAACTCACCAAAACTCAGACTATCATCAAGTAAATTATAACTATAAAAGAAATAGACATAAACTTAGAACAAAAAATTAAATTAAAGGCCAACAATTCAGGGGGAGGCTCCGGAATAGTTGGCACCTCCAAAACTAACCTACCCAGAAGGGTAACCCAAACTAATCTACCAAGGTACTTAGGACTAATTAGAAAGGGGTTCAAGTTTAACTTGAACTATGGTACTGGTGAAGTTTTGGATGATAGTACGTTAGGGAAGCATAGTCTATGCATGTCTAGGAAGATATGACTTCGATCTGGTGCATTTGGCTAAGTGGAACTGACCGAAGCTACCCTTTATGGATCCTAACCAGTTAGACCAAGGTTTTGTACTAAGTCCAGTGGATAGGACTATTTGGAAAACCTCGAAGGCATGGTTACTCTAATGATGTCCAAGTGACTCACCATACCCCAGAAGTTTATCCAGAAAATGCCTATTTGTTGAACCCAAAGCTAAACCTGAATCTAATTCATCTAACAAAATTATTAGATTTCCTGATTGAAAACGTAGATCAGGTGAGATGACTAAGGACTCAATTAAATTAATATTAAAATTAAAATTAAAATAAAAATTAAAATCAAAACTTATTTTTTTTAAACTTAAAAAATTCTTTTTAAAACATAAAAAATTCTTTTAAAATTAAATTTAATTTTTTTAAACTTAAAAAAATTCTTTTTAAAATTAAAATTAAAAAATTCTTTTTAAAAATAAATTTTTTTTTTAAAATTAAACTTATTTTTTTTAAACTTAAAAAATTCTTTTTAAAATTAAACTTAATTTTTTTAAACTAAAAAATTCTTTTTAAAATTCTTTTTTTTTTAAACTTAAAAAATTCTTTTTAAAACTTTAAAAATTCTTTTTAAAATTAAACTTAATTTTTTAAAAACTTTAAAAATTATTTTTAAAATTAAACTTAATTTTTTAAAAACTTAAAAAATTCTTTTTAAATTTAAATTTAATTTTTTTAAACTTAATTTTTTTAAAAATATTAAACTTAATTTTTTTAAGACTTAAAAAATTCTTTTTAAAATTAAACTTATTTTTTTTTTAAACTTAAAGAATTCTTTTTAAAATTTAAATTAATTTTTTTAAACTTAAAAAATTCTTTTTAAAATTAAAATTAATTTTTTTAAACTTAAATAATTCTTTTTAAAACTTAAAATATTATTTTAAAAATTAAACTTAATGTTTTTTAAACTTAAAAAATTCTTTTTAAAACTTATTTTTTTTTAAATTAAACTTAATTTTTTTAAACTTAAAAAATTCTTTTTAAAATTAAACTTAATTTTTTAAACTTAAAAAATTCTTTTTAAAAATTAAAAAATTCTTTTTAAAATTAAACTTAATTTTTTTAAACTTAAAAAATTCTTTTTAAAATTAAACTTAATTTTTTTTAAACTTAAAAAATTCTTTTTAAAACTTAAAAAATTATTTTTAAAATTAAACTTATTTTTTTTAAACTTAAAAATTTTTTTTTAAAATTAAACTTAAAAAATTTCTTTTAAAATTAAACTTATTTTTTAAACTTAAAAAATTCCTTTTAAAATTAAAACTTAATTTTTTTAAACTTAGAAAATTCCTTTTAAAATTAAACTTAATTTTTTTTATACTTAAAAAATTCCTTTTAAAATTAAACTTAATTTTTTTAACTTAAAAAATTCTTTTTAAAATTAAACTTAATTTTTTTTAAACTTAAAAAATTCCTTTTAAAATTAAACTTAATTTTTTACTTAAAAAACTCTTTTTAAAATTAAACTTAATTTTTCTTTAAACTTAAAACATTCCTTTTAAAATTAAACTTAATTTTTGTAAATTGTAAAAATTTATTTTAAAATTAAACATAATTTTTTAAGCCTAAAAAATTTATTATAAAATTAAACTTATTTTTTTTATCTTAAAATTTTTTTTGAAAATTAAACAATTTTTTTAACTTAAAAATTTATTAAACTTAATTTTTCTCTAAAACTTAAAAATTCATTAAACTTAAATTTTATTTTAAAAAAAACCCCTGAAGTCAGAAACCAAGGGCGGGCGCCCTTGGTATTCCCTTCCGGGGCACCCGGAAGGGACTCGGGGCGCCCCGCCCCAGCCAACCCCGGGCGCCCTGTAACGACCACCCTTCTTACTACTACTACTACTCTCTAAGAGTGACCGTTACTTATCTAAACCTCATGCTCAGATTTAATGTAAGCAAATTATCTAAACCTCATGCTCAGATTTAACATAAGCAGATTATCTAAACAGAAACTCCAAAGTGGGGTTGTTTGTGCCCATTTCATAGCTAGAGCTATTACTTATACTTTAACAAAGAGCTGTCCTTGCCCATTAAATAACACTAAAAAGGTCTAAACTTGTTAGAACTTGAAACTCTAGCACTTCCGAAATTCTTTATGGCTAAATCCGAAGGTAAAGTTTCCATCCTTAATTTACATCATCAACATTCGATCATCATCTTTTCAAAATCCAACAATCCCTTAAATCTATGCATTTTCTTCCCATAAATCAATCAATATGATATCTATCTCAATTCATGGTTTCAAGCTTATTATAGAAATCACTATATGCTTAAAAACTTGTTATACTTACAACCTTTTTCTTTTTCAGTTCTAAATCTCATTATTTAAACAATGCAAGGAACACAAAGCAGCATATCCTTAAACTGCATCAAATCTGCATGCAAGCTCTAAAACTAGTATAGGATTAATGAGTTGTTCTTGTTCATCATATAGCACAAGAGGAATGGGTTGTTCTAACTAATTAAGGAAGCATAAGAAACTAAATCTGAAACTGAAATCTCATACTTATATAAAGCAATAGAATCCTCAAGAAGTCAACTTGCTGAATTGAAACTTAAAATGCATTACTGGTTGGAATGCCTTTGAAACAGCTGATGATAAACTAGAATTTTATGCTTTCTTAAGGTGTATACTGATCTAGATGCATAAAGCAATCCCAGGTATTAGTTAATTCTAGTTTCTTCATTAACCCTCTTATAACTCACACATCAATTCCAATTGTCCAGCAAATTGAAACCAACTCAGAAATCAAACACCCATCACCACTAAAACCTCAAATCCAAATCAAAAACTGAAATCTTTTAACCATGCTCCAATAGAGTTGCAAAGGAAACAACAAATCTTGGGGCTATTCTAAAAATCCCTAACAATCAAAGCTTTACAAAACAAAACTGTTCTGAAATAGATTTCATGGCGACACACTTTAACAGAACTACAAAGGAGTAATCAGATCTTCCTTAAGCTTGCTACAATGGGACTACACAGAAACAATCGAATTCCTCCTTAAGTATGCTACAACAGGACACTAATTCTTGCTACTACAGAATTTAAAAGCAAGGAAAACAAAAACGCATGCTTCTAAAACTTCAACAAAATAGAACCCTAACCAAAAAGGGAACATGGCAAGGCTACACGGAAAACCCATAATCGTGGCAAGAAACCAAACCAATCGAAAACCAATCGAAGAGAACTTCAAAGCTCGCGGAACTACTCCTACTGCAGGTGAGAAGCAACTCACTCCTTGTATCCTTGAACTCACAGCCGGAAAAGGTGGCTTCCAATACTTCTAGGGCTTGCAGAGGACTCAAGCTCTCGGCAACTCCTTCACCTCCACTTGTTCTCCTCAACAAGATGATCACGATAGTAGAGAACCCTCTCGGATTAGGTCCTTGGCCGGCCGCCGGAGACGAGCCCTAGTTGCGGCTTCGTTTTCGCCCGAACAGAAACGCCGCGCGCCGTCGCGAGAGGAGGAATTTTGAGAGAAATTTTTAGGTTTTAGGAAAAAGATTTAAATCTTATACTTAAGGTTATTTTCGTTTCCAACTATAGCTGATATACAATTTATTCCATAATTTATTAACAAAACTCTTGCAGACCGGTTGGTTGGCTGAGTTCCGCTTAAAATGGGGTTCGTGGGTTCGAGTCTCGGCTGCAACCATTTTATTTCCTTTTTATTCTCTGTTTCCTAACTACTGCTTAAATAGAATTTTTCTTCTCCTTTAATAACAAACGATCACTAGCACACTTGGTCAGCCCGGCTTTAACCAAGTCTGAGATCTTGGCTTCGATTCCTCAGCCGCGCACTTTTATTTCCAATTTATTTTACTGTTCCTAACTACTACTTAAATATATATCGCTCCATATATGATTAACAAATCGAGCGTAGCTCGGTTGGTTGGGCCGGTTTTGCTTGGGTCCGGGGTGCTGGGTTCGAAACCCAGCTTCTACAACCCTTTTTTTTTTTTTTTAGTTTATTTTTAAAACTTATTCTCCTTAGTAAAAATATCAAACGAACTCCAAAAATTGCATAAAAATACTCTAAAAATTTCTAAAAATCTCTAGAATTTTTCTATAGCATTTCTGAATATTTTTGAATTATTTTTGGGGCTCAAAATGAGAAAATTTGGGTCGTTACAATTCCCCATACCTTATAAAAAGTTCGTCCTCGAACTTAGAATAATTCTAGATATTTCTGTCTCATACTGTCCTCCCGCTCCCAAGTGACTTCCTCGTGCTTCTGGTTCTGCCAGACGACCTTCACTAGTGGCACTTCTTTATTTCTTAGTCTCTTGACTGCTCTGTCCACTATCTGTGTAGGTCTGCTCTCATAACTAAGATCCTCTTGGATCTGCACTGACTGAGGCTCAATCACTTGGCTAGGGTCATGGAGGCACTTCTTTAACATGGAGACATGAAACACATTGTGTATTGCTGACATGTCCTGTGGTAAATCCAGCTTGTAAGCTACTTTCCCAATCCTTTCTATGATTAGGTAAGGTCCTACATAACGAGGACTTAATTTACCCTTCTTGCCAAATCTCATCACTCCCTTCATAGGAGCGACCTTGAGAAAGACTGAATCCCCTACTTGAAATTCAAGTGGCCTACGGCGTGTGTCAGCATAACTCTTTTGTCTACTCTGGAACTGTCATGATAGGAGCACTGGTCAGTCTCTTCTTGAGCTCTTGGAAACTCTGCTCACATTTATCTGACCATTCAAACTTCCTGTTCTTTCTGGTGAGGGTTGTTAGTGGAGAGGCTATCCTGGAAAAGTCTTCCACGAATTTCCTGTAATACCCAGCTAAACCAAGGAAGCTTCTGATCTCCCTGGCATTCTTAGGTCTCTTCCAATTGCTGACCGCTTCTACTTTGGCTAGATCTACTTGTATGCCTTCTCTAGAAACAATGTGACCTAGAAACGCTACCTGCTCCAACCAGAATTCGCACTTTGAGAATTTAACATAGAGCTGCTTTTGTTGAAGGGTCTGCAGAACTATTCTCAAGTGCGTGTCATGCTCCTCTAGGGTTTTGGAATAGACTAGAATGTCGTCGATGAACACAATGACGAATTTGTCAAGGTATTCTCTGAACACTCTATTCATCAGGTCCATGAAAATTGCAGGTGCATTAGTCACACCAAAAGGCATGACTACGAACTCGTAGTGTCCGTATCTGGTCCTGAAAGCCGTTCTGGGTATGTCTCTTTCTTTCACCTTCAGCTGATGATACCCAGAGCATAGGTCTATCTTTGAGAACACTGTTGCTCCTCTTTACTGATCAAATAAGTCATCGATCCTGGAAAGGGGTACTTGTCCTTAACTGCTACTTTGGTCAGCGTTCTGAAATCTATGCACATTAGCACAGACCCATCTTTCTTCTTACGAACAACTCTTTTAGCTCTGCTAGAGAAATTTAGTACAGAGCTTTTGAAATTGGGCTGGCGTCAGGAACCAATTCAATTTCAAATTGCGCTTCTCTGTTGTGAGGTAGTCCAGGTAGCTCTTCTAGAAATACCTTTGGATACTCACAGACTACCCGAACATCTTCCTGCTTGGGTCTTTCTTGTTCTTCTGTACTCCAGTTCTGATTACTTGACTGGGTCTCTGTTTCCCCACTGTCTTGTCTTCTATCTTGACTGACTCGTGTTGCGTTTGTTGTGCCTTGTTGCTGTTCAGATAGTGCTCACTAATGCCCTGCTGACCAGCTCTTCACCAATCTATGATCGGTGAGTTTCACTGCTCACATTAGGTGTTATTTCTGGTCTCAACATTCGGAGCATCAGTCTGACTCGTTCTTTCTCTGTACTTACTAACTCTAGGCAAAGACGAGCTAGCCTGTTGAATCTTTTGACCGCTTCTTCTACCGGTAGATCACCTTGTCTGAATTCTATAAGCTTCTCATACTGTTTATTGGTGATCTGTTGACAGAAGACTTCTTCGTAAAACTCTGTCTCAAAGTCAACCCAGCTCATCTGGTTGACTGCTCTCTTACTCTTAACTCGCTCCCACTACATACAAGCATCTCCAGGTAAGCAGAAAGAAACACACTTAATGGTATCAACCTTCTCGACTTCTGGTCAGTCAAGAAGCTCCATTGTGCTCTCAAATGTCTTGAACCAAGCCTGGGCATCCCAGTGCTCAGTCGTGTCTGAGAAGCTTTCTGGTTTCAGCTTCAGCCACTGGATGAGGTATGCTTCTTGTCTTTTAGATGCTGTGGCGACTTCCAGGGCAGCTGATGGGACTTCAGTCACCACTGGGGTCTCCACATTAATGGTTGGGGGAGTGGGAGGAGCTGACTTTTGATTGGCCATTAGATTGGCAATCACTTGCTGCTGCTCGCTACTTGTCTCTGAAGTTGAGCAACAACTCAGAGAGAATAGGCCCAGGGGTTCTGGGCTCTTCGTTCTCCTGAACTTGGTCCTCAGTATAAACGATACGGGGACGTCCTCTTCTTGACATCTAATTATGCAGGGAAAAAAAAACTTGGTATCCTCTCTCTAACCCTTCTAATCATACATATATATGAATAAAGAAAAGGAAAACTAAATCTTCTATCTTACTTAAGCACTTATAAACAAATACTCTATACTGCAATTACTAATAAGGAAAGCAGAATAAAGAAAGAATTTAAATACTTTCTTACTTGGAGACGGCAAGGATGATACTGATGTGTGTGTGATGCTGGAGAATGGGACCTGCTCTGATACCAACTGTAACGACCACCCTTCTTACTACTACTACTACTCTCTAAGAGTGACCGTTACTTATCTAAACCTCATGCTCAGATTTAATGTAAGCAAATTATCTAAACCTCATGCTCAGATTTAACATAAGCAGATTATCTAAACAGAAACTCCAAAGTGGGGTTGTTTGTGCCCATTTCATAGCTAGAGCTATTACTTATACTTTAACAAAGAGCTGTCCTTGCCCATTAAATAACACTAAAAAGGTCTAAACTTGTTAGAACTTGAAACTCTAGCACTTCCGAAATTCTTTATGGCTAAATCCGAAGGTAAAGTTTCCATCCTTAATTTACATCATCAACATTCGATCATCATCTTTTCAAAATCCAACAATCCCTTAAATCTATGCATTTTCTTCCCATAAATCAATCAATATGATATCTATCTCAATTCATGGTTTCAAGCTTATTATAGAAATCACTATATGCTTAAAAAAACTTGTTATACTTACAACCTTTTTCTTTTTCAGTTCTAAATCTCTGTTATTTAAACAATGCAAGGAACACAAAGCAGCATATCCTTAAACTGCATCAAATCTGCATGCAAGCTCTAAAACTAGTATAGGATTAATGAGTTGTTCTTGTTCATCATATAGCACAAGAGGAATGGGTTGTTCTAACTAATTAAGGAAGCATAAGAAACTAAATCTGAAACTGAAATCTCATACTTATATAAAGCAATAGAATCCTCAAGAAGTCAACTTGCTGAATTGAAACTTAAAATGCATTACTGGTTGGAATGCCTTTGAAACAGCTGATGATAAACTAGAATTTTATGCTTTCTTAAGGTGTATACTGATCTAGATGCATAAAGCAATCCCAGGTATTAGTTAATTCTAGTTTCTTCATTAACCCTCTTATAACTCACACATCAATTCCAATTGTCCAGCAAACTGAAACCAACTCAGAAATCAAACACCCATCACCACTAAAACCTCAAATCCAAATCAAAAACTGAAATCTTTTAACCATGCTCCAATAGAGTTGCAAAGGAAACAACAAATCTTGGGGCTATTCTAAAAATCCCTAACAATCAAAGCTTTACAAAACAAAACTGTTCTGAAATAGATTTCATGGCGACACACTTTAACAGAACTACAAAGGAGTAATCAGATCTTCCTTAAGCTTGCTACAATGGGACTACACAGAAACAATCGAATTCCTCCTTAAGTATGCTACAACAGGACACTAATTCTTGCTACTACAGAATTTAAAAGCAAGGAAAACAAAAACGCATGCTTCTAAAACTTCAACAAAATAGAACCCTAACCAAAAAGGGAACATGGCAAGGCTACACGGAAAACCCATAATCGTGGCAAGAAACCAAACCAATCGAAAACCAATCGAAGAGAACTTCAAAGCTCGCGGAACTACTCCTACTGCAGGTGAGAAGCAACTCACTCCTTGTATCCTTGAACTCACAGCCGGAAAAGGTGGCTTCCAATACTTCTAGGGCTTGCAGAGGACTCAAGCTCTCGGCAACTCCTTCACCTCCACTTGTTCTCCTCGACAAGATGATCACGATAGTAGAGAACCCTCTCGGATTAGGTCCTTGGCCGGCCGCCGGAGACGAGCCCTAGTTGCGGCTTCGTCGTCTTCGTTTTCGCCCGAACAGAAACGCCGCGCGCCGTCGCGAGAGGAGGAATTTTGAGAGAAATTTTTAGGTTTTAGGAAAAAGATTTAAATCTTATACTTAAGGTTATTTTCGTTTCCAACTATAGCTTATATACAATTTATTCCATAATTTATTAACAAAACTCTTGCAGACCGGTTGGTTGGCTGAGTTCCGCTTAAAACGGGGTTCGAGTCTCGGCTGCAACCATTTTATTTCCTTTTTATTCTCTGTTTCCTAACTACTGCTTAAATAGAATTTTTCTTCTCCTTTAATAACAAACGATCACTAGCACACTTGGTCAGCCCGGCTTTAACCAAGTCTGAGATCTTGGCTTCGATTCCTCAGCCGCGCACTTTTATTTCCAATTTATTTTACTGTTCCTAACTACTACTTAAATATATATCGCTCCATATATGATTAACAAATCGAGCGTAGCTCGGTTGGTTGGGCCGGTTTTGCTTGGGTCCGGGGTGCTGGGTTCGAAACCCAGCTTCTACAACCCTTTTTTTTTTATTTTAGTTTATTTTTAAAACTTATTCTCCTTAGTAAAAATATCAAACGAACTCCAAAAATTACATAAAAATACTCTAAAAATTTCTAAAAATCTCTAGAATTTTTCTATAGCATTTCTGAATATTTTTGAATTATTTTTGGGGCTCAAAATGAGAAAATTTGGGTCGTTACACGCCCCCACCCTTTGCACCACCTCCCCTTCACTCTTGTTAAGGCTCTTTCTGATCTTTACCGCGAGAGTGATCAAATCTAAAATTTTATTCTGCGGTTATTCCATTGCTGCGAATCAACCGAGGTCGTCATCTCTAAAATTTTATTCACGATGCCTCAGTAAATTTCTTTTTTCTCTGAAGTTTCTTTAAATATTTCATTGATTTCCTGCTTAAGTATAGTTTTTTTTAATGTAGAAAGCGCTCTAGATCTGGTGCTGGACCCTCGACTGCTAGTATAGATTCTAGGTTCCCTACTGATGAACTTAGGATTAAGTTTGAGTCGACCATTTATATGACCATTAGGACTAAATGTCTAGATAGAGAGTTCTTCTTACGTTCTTGTGTTCCAGTTATAGAGGTTATTAGCCACTATAACTTGCGGAACCTTGTTTACTGTACCAGTTCAGTAAACATAGATTTATGTGCTAAATTTTATAATAACTTGATTAGGGTAGATGATCTCACTTATGTTACTAGGGTAGCTGGTACAGATATTACACTATCTCCTACCACTATCTAGGACTTCTTAGAGTTACGACCATCTACGTGTCATTTTCAGTGTTACCCCTAGGGATCTACCATTTGGTGATCCCTACTCACACATCACTCTGGATACGATTTACTCATATTTTTTCGGAGGGGAGCGTGTACCCACCGTGACCATGTTTAGGTCAATTGACTTTCAAGTTCATGATTATGCGCTTTATAGGGTCTTAGTTTACTGCATATTACCACTATCCACTCGCGACATAGCGATGATGCGTCCATTCCATTCCTTTTTTTTGTACGCACTTTGCCATAGACTAGACATAGATATTAGTCTACATATATTTTAGACCATTATCTACATAGCTGGATATGTCACCAGTGCTCGAGTTCATATTCCATATTGTCATATCTTGACGACATATTTCACCCACCTACATATCGACGTCACTCGAGGTAATGTTTGGGCCATGACTGAGTTTGACATCATAGGACCTAGGAGCTTCTCGTTAGTGGGTGTCCACGTAGATGATGATGATGGTGTCATGTCTTGGAGGAGGGGGGCACAACACCAGCCAAACCCAGATGCCCAGGAGGCAGCAGAGCATGATGAGTTTATGGTTGCGTTATTCGGCGAGGACGCTCCAGCTCCGATACCACCTCCACCTCTAGGCCGAGCACCTCGTCCTGCACATCACACTCTAGGCGATCGAGTTGCTGGACTCGAGCTATCCATGACGAGTCTTCGGCAGGAGGTCTCGGACCTGAGATGAGATGCGAGACAGGATATCTCGGACCTGAGACGAGACGTGAGACAGGATATCTCGGATATTCGACGTGATCTATCCAGTTCCCAAGAGGATTCCCAGACCCGTCACGCTGAGCTGATCGAGATGTTTCGTTCCTTCGGAGTTGAACCACCCGGATCACACCCCTCCTCCTCATCTTGATAGACATCCAGACCACTATGTATATTTTATCATGATCATTGTACCTTGACTTTGGCATTGAGTTATGATATCTTAGACTACACCTACTTAGATATATCTTAACTTTGAAAATAATTGATTCTGATTTGTTTAATGGATTAGGAATTTTAAAATTGCTTTCAAAAATGGATATTTTCAAATTCTAAAGTAAAATACTTTTATGTTTTCAAAATTTCCTATTTTTAGAATTTCAAAAAGGTTTTAGCCTTAGACTAGAATAATTCCTTAGAAATCATGTACCCCTAGGGCTAGTATTTGAGCATCTCACCAACACCCTACGATTCCCTTATTTGTGATTGCCAAACATAGAAAGGGGTGAGATGCATAGGCAGATTGCCTGGACTTAAGATGCTTATATCAGTGCATCGATATAAGTCTGAGCGTTAAATACCAAACAGATATTAATCAAATTAAGTCATTCAATATAGTCAAACACTAACTGATGCTTATACTTAACTTAACTAACCAAGTAAAAGCTGCTATCCTCTGAATAGTCAGTAAGTAGCTAACTAGTTAGACAGATAGTGTAATGTCAGGTTCAGGGGGAGCAATAATTACTTTCACATCTATTTTGTTAAAAATAATTTTGAAATTAGGTTTGGAAAATATTCTTCTAAAAATGTTTTAGAAATGTATTTATGAAACCTAACCTTTGTAAAACTAAGTTTTATGTTAAATTCATTTTTAACTTGGTTTTGAAAATTGTATAAACTTGGTTTGAAAAACTGGTTTTGAAAATCGAATGTTAGAAACTTAGTTTTTATGAGTTTTCAAACTTAATGTTAAAAATTAATTTAAGAAAATAGAAACTTAGTTTTACAAATTAGATTTCACAAACTTAACTTTGAAAAATTAGATTTTGAACATTGAGTTTTACCTGATTTTTGAAAATGTTACTTTTAAAAATTTTCTTTATAGAATTTATGTTTGAAAAATGTTTTAAGCTAAAGTTTATTTTGAAAATTTTTGGAACATATAAACTTATGTTTGGAATTTTAGATTTTTTTTTTAAAAAAATCAGCTTTTATAAATTTATGATTGCAATAATTATCTTTTGAAAATTAATCTGCTAACTTACTACTAAGATATGTTACTAAATTAATTATCTTTCTAACTTAGTCATTTTTCAAAACTTAGCTACTTTGAAAAGTAATTAAAAATTACTCTTTCCAAGTTATCTTTTCTATAACTTAGCTATTTTGAAAAGGATAAGAGATACATGTTAAAGCAAAATTTCTAATTATTTAACTCCTCTGAGTCGATCTGATTTGTATTTACATTCTATTTGCAATGTTCTTGTATTTATGATTAGTTAATCCATGTTTATTTTTGATGAATGCCAAAGGGGGAGGGTTAGGTGGTTAAGTTATCTAAAATAAATTGAAAATAAAAACTAACTTAAAAACTTGTTAATGCATGTTTTACTTGCATTTTACACTAACTTAACCAAGTTGTCATTCCATCAAAAAGAGGGAGATTGTTGGTGCGGTTAGCACTAACGGTCTAACCTAGGTTTTGATGAATGACAAAATAGGTTAAGTTAGTTTTGTTGTTGATCTAACACTCTGACCGAGTATGTAGGAGAAGTCCAGACAAGTCGACGGGCTGACTGGATGTCTGGCATGAAGCGCAGCTAGGTCGACGAGCCGATCGGATAGCTGGCACGAAGTCCAAACGGGTCGACGGGTTGACCGAACATTTGGCACGAAATCCAGCTAGGTCGACGGGTTGACCGGATAGCTGGAACAAAGTCCAGACAGGTCGAAGGGCTGACCAGACGTCTGACAGGTAAGTAAAGGTAAGTCACTAGAAGGGAGTGACTGTGAGGACGCGTTCCCAGGAAGGGAACTTAGGCGCTGATCTGACTTAGAACCATTTCGGAACTCTAAGTCGAGATCTTGACTAGATTCCGGTCTCAGAATCTAATTAATACTATTTCTGTTAAACAATAAACTGTGCTAATAATATGTTTTGCAGGAGATATAAGTGCCTTGGACTAACGTTTTCTTGCAGGAAGGAAACTGTTGGAAATCAAGGTCCGAGCGTCCGGAAGGTACCCGGGCGCCCGTGAGGTACCCGAGCGTCCGGAGGCAAAAAATTATCCCCAACGTCATTTCGTTGCGTGGAGTTCACAGATTGGACAAGCTACGTCACAACTAGGGCACCCTGATGGTTCCGGGTGCCCCAAACCTCCTTTATAAGGAGGGTCAAGGCCGAAGCTCCAACAACAACTCAAGAACTGTTCTCCGTGCTCCTGCGACGCTGCGACACTCTTCCGATGACACGCTCTTCTTTTAATTCCTTGTTCTCGTCGGTATAATTTTATTTTAAAGCAATTGTAATTACTATTGTAATATTCTTCGAATTGCTAGTGAATTGCCCATCGAAAGCACCCTTGTGTGCGGACCTTGGAGTAGGAGTGGACATAGGCTCCGAACCAAGTAAATCGAATTGTGTTAATGTTGTTCTTTCTTTTCGCTTATACATTTTCCGCTGCGTAATCTCTCGATAAAGTTTTAAATTGATATTCCCCCCCCCCCCCCCCCCCCCCTTCTATCGACTTTCACGATCTAACAGGTACTTCTTGCTTTATATCTGTAGTACATTAATCTTAGTGCATGAGCTATATTTTCGGATAGTTCTTGTATTTATCTTGACTCCACTTGTATTTTTCCTGTGCTTGATACTTAACCACTCAATCTTTGAGAAACTCATTTCTATATCTATATAGTTTCTCGTTGCTATCGATGATATTTAGCAGATACCGGATACCAGATACCAGATACCATATACTAGATAGTAGATATTGGATATATGGATATTGGATACCATGTTTACTTGCTTGAATGTTGTTATTTACACACCTTACTGAGCATGCTGGCTTCATGTAGCATACCTGTTTTCTGTTTATATATATATGATGACTATTGCATTTTACGTATCATGTCATTGCATGCATGCCGGTGACCATGTCTCCCTTGTGGTTGAGCGGGTCGTTGGCCAGGGCCGCACGCTTGGCCACTCATGGGTAGTGGTAGTGGTAGTGGGAGTGTGCTGCTTGTCCTGTCATGCACTCACTCGGACACTCATGGGTAGTGGCGGCTGGAGTTGTGAGCAGCAAGGACCCTATTGCTACGTAGCTAGATAGCTACTATGCAAACAGTCCACTCGGTCACTCGAGAGTAGTGGCGGCTGGAGTGTCGTACAGTTGTCATCGATCCGACCTCTCGACCATACAGGGGTAATGGTGCGGAGGGGTGAGCGGGGTGACCATTCGTGCATACGCTGTTATTATTATACCTGCTGATGTCGTTGCTTACTTATGCTGTTGCTTACTTATGCTGCTATTGCTTATCTATGCCGCTGTTGCTTACTTATGCTGCTATTGCTTATCTATGCTGCTGTTGCTTACTTATGCTGATATGCTCACATAGATTGAGATATATACCTGAGGTATGAGTTTAGACACTGGTTTACTTATTGGTAATATGTATATACCTCACATGTTACCCATGTAGTTATGAGCAGTACTGTAGTAGGTCTTTGCTACACCTGACCTTCTATTACTAGCCTAGGATATGGTTTCAATTATGGACACTTATTATGATATCACTATTGTATCTGCTATTTTCCCTACAAGACTGTATACCTTTGTATCTCTAGTTCTTTATTATGTTCATACGCTATCTGTCTATTACCCACTGAGTCTTAGTACTCACCACCCCATAAACTGGTTTATTTCACCAGGTAGTAGGTAAAGGATTTATGGAGTTGCTTTGAGGTCCTGTTTGTCAGTCTCATGTCACATTCGAAGACGGCAAGGTTGATGCTGATGTGTGTGTGATGCTGGAGAATGGGAACAACTCTGATACCAACTGTAACGTCCACCCTTCTTACTACTACTCTCTAAGGGCGACCGTTACTTACCTATTACTCTACTTACTAGTGTCACTTATGCTATTATTAGCAACACTTAGATTTATCACAACCCCAGAGAAATTCCTACCGAAAAATTTCGAAAGAGTCTCCCATGTACCGGTGACAAAATCAACAATACATGCAAAATAATACCATCAGCCACATGCGGCTAGTATATATATATCTCACAACCACACAGTAATAAGACACAACAACTAAAAATAAAACTATTCTAGCAAAAGCAACGATTAAAGCTCCAAGAATAGAAAACAACCAAACTAACAATGTGGAATACTCTCAACTAGCAACATAAGAAAAGGAAATGACTCTTTAACAATTTCAACTTCTCTAATAATAGTAAAGGACTCTAAACAACTTCTTAGCCAGGTCCCGAGGCTTCCATAGTTCAACATCACACACCCTTCATCATGCATCCTCCTTGTCGCCTTCCTCTTTATACTTTAGCTTTTCCTTTGTCTGTAGTAGGAGGAAAAATAAATTTATAAGCGAAATACTTAGTAAGTACTAATCTATCTCACAAAAGCTCATAAGTGCATAAAATGCAAAAGATGCTGAGACTGAAATGCTAAACAGAAAAGGCTAAACATGCTCATCTAATAGCAAAGCACTAAAATAAACTGCATACTCATGATATAAGAATAAATCTGCATACTCATGATATAAGAATAAATCTGCATGCTAGAAATATGTTAGAGCGTATACTAAAAGCCTAACTTTTGGTATAAACATTTATCTAGAAATAAGAATCACATTGGTCAAATGTCTACATTTGTGATAAATGTAGTTGTTCAATTAATTTATATTGTAGATAACATGGTGTGTGGTGTCACACACAGAAGATCATGTTATCAGTACCTTATAAATTATAAACAATAGCTCACGACCATGATGGAAAGGAACAAACCATTGGAAGGTCGTAGTGTAATTAGGTGTTAGTTTATCTTAACTATATAATTACACTAGTACACTAAGAGTGTATTGAGTAGGACCATTAGAGGTCGTTTCTTTTATACTGACTTTATAAAAGGACAAAGACCTCAGTTATTATGGAAGTGTGTGCTCTTAATCCTAATATAATAACAATCACATATATTTGATATTTATTTCTTTAATTTATCAATGGGTGAGATTTAGTTCGATGAATCAATAAGCCCGATAAGTTGGGAAATGATATCACTTATAGTGTGTGTTGTTGATTATAGAAGGAAACTATGTCCTAGTAATCTAGGTTGAGAATGCCCCCAAGAGGAGCTCATAAGGATTGTCATGTTAAACCCTGCAGGTGGACTTAGTCCGACATGACGATGAAGTTGAGTGGTACTACTCTTGGAGCTAGATATTAATTAAGTGAGTTGTCAGTAACTTACTTAATTAGTGGACATTTGTTATCTTAAACACAGGGAGACTAACACACTCATGATAAGAAGGAGCCCAAAATGTAATTTGGGATTGGTGCGGTAGTTCAATAATAGTTCTCTAGTGGAATGAATTATTATTGATAAAATTAAGTTGTGTGTTCGGGGCGAACACGGGATGCTTAATTTTATCGGGAGACCAAAACCAATTCCTCCTCTCGGTCCCTATCGTAGCCTCTTAATTATAGAGTACTATACCCACCTATACCCACCTTCTTACTCATCCTATAGGGGGCCGGCCAAGCTAGCTTGGAGACCAAGCTAGGGCCGGCCATGTTTTGGTTCATGGGTGAATTCATGTGGCCGGCCCTAGCTTGAACTCAAGCTTAGGTGGCCGGCCCTATTAAAATAAAAAGGAATTTTATTTTTTAAAATTTTCTTATGTGGATAACATGATTTAAAAGAGAGTTTAAAAATTTAAATCTTTCCTTTTATAAGATTCTACAAAAGATTAAGAGAATAGTTAAATTTCTTTCCTTATTTGTAGATTAAAAGGTTGATTTTAATTTTGGTAAAAACTTTCCTTTTAATCATGTTCATGATTTAAAAAGAGAGTTTAAAATTAAATATCTCTTTTATAAAGCTTCTACAAGGATTAAGAAAAGATTAGATATCTTTCCTTATTTGTAGATTGGAAGAGATTTTAATTTTTTAAAGATAACTTTCTTTTTATCCACATGTTTAAAAGAAATATTTTAATTTATAAAATTTCCTTTTTATTGACCATCATGAAAGGAAAATTATTAGAGAAATTTTTTATAAAATTTCCGGAAACAAATTAGGAAAGTTTTAATTCTTGATTGAATTAAATTTCCTTTGCTTGGTTTAAAGTGGCCGGCCACATTGTTGATGAGAAAAAAAAATTATTTTTAATTAAATAAATTTTCCTTATCAATGGCAAAAGAATTAAGGAAATTTTTATTTAAATTTCCTTATTTGCCAAGGCCAAGGATTATAAAAGAGAGGGTAGAGGTGCCTTCATGGGGGAACAACTCTATTATTTTTCCTCTCTCTTTTTCTTCCTTGGTGTGGCCGGCCATCCTCTCCTCCTTTCTTCTCTTTGATGGCCGAACCTCATCCTTCTTGTGGAGACTCATATGGTGGCCGGATCAAGTTTAGAGAAGAAGAAGAAGAAGGAGAGAAAGAAAGCTTTGTTTCTAGCATCCCTTGGAGCATGGTGGTGGTGGCCGAACCTCTTCATCCTAGAAGAAGTTTTGATGGCCGAAACTTGCAAGGAAGAAGAAGGTGCTTGGTGGTTCTCATCTCGGAAGATCGTTGCCCACACAACGTCAGAGGTTAGAAGAGGAATACGGTAGAAGATCAAGAGGTTATTTTTCTACAAGGTATAACTAGTAATTTTTCTTTCCGCATCATACTAGTTATTTATGGAAATAATACCAAATACAAGAGGCTTACGTTCTAGTATTTCGAATATGTTTTTCGAAGTTGTGTTCTTTTGTTTTATTTTTCCTTGTGATTTGATTGTTCTTTTCGGTTAACCTAAAGTTATTTTAGGAAATTAAATATTAACTTTCTATAAAAGGTTTTGTCTAGTCGGTGGTGGTTGCTCCCATATCCAAGAAGGCCATGTGCCTCGCCACGTCAGTACTGGGAACCGATTATGGAAATTAATATTTAATGGAATTAATAACTTAAGGTGATTTGGGTCGAACGTGTTAAGTTCCGCAGGAGATCCAAGTCAAAACCTAAAAGAACAAATAGATTAAGTTTTGGATCAAACGTGTTAAGTTCCGCAGGCGATCCAAAATTTAATTTAAAAGAACACATGGTAGCTAGGAAAAGGTTCAGACCTTTGTACAAAATTTTTGTACAGTGGAACCTCTAGGTTTTCCGAGTAGCAACCAACAAAATAAAGCTAATCATGCTCAATAAACTCATAAGGAAAGAAAATGAAAACTAATACGATATGCTTAGAATTAAAAGAGCTAATCTTGGCTAGTTCTAAACATAGGTGATACTTGTTTCATTTACTTATAGCTTTATACTTGAAATTAATTATTAACTTTCTTCTTCTCTTTCTTGGGCCCAGGCTTAGTACCATCTTATGCGCACTCTCTAATAGTGACTGAGGTAGCGAGCCTCCAGTCCTATGAGGATAAAGACCTTGGTCTTACCAGGGCCAAGACCTTGGAATTGGTCACCTGGATTTGTTTAACGACAACCTTGGAAGTCGGGTACTAGCCTCTTACTTTAAATTTCTTGTTATCTTTATACTCTTATATTAAAATACCTTGGCATTTGTTTTAACCACTTGGTGTGCTTTTGATCTTAATTTCTGGAATTCGGAATCAATTTAAGACTGGGTCTTTTCTTACTTATTGCTTCCCATAATCTCCTAGAAGGGCTTACTAGAACACTGTAAAATTTTCTAAAGAATTTCACGACAAGAATCCGAATGTGAACTTAAATAACAGCTGAAGCATAAAGCATACAATTTCTAAATGCATTCAAATGTAAGCGTGCCGTAGTTCTAGAACAACTAAGCTAACTAGAACATGTTGATCTGCTATACATGAAATTTATCGCAACTAAACCACCAAAGCATAATTTGCAAGTTAAAGCTACGATTTATCATGTAAACCTTCTAGAAAGAACTAAACTCAACAATCACTAGCATACCTAGCAAATGTTATAGAATAGCTACGCCACTGATTTGTAACTCACGGTAGGAAACAACATAACAGGTAATCTAAACATTTCTTACTGTGCTTACATGCTAAGAATTAAAGTGAATTCCTTCTATACAATTAAACTCGAACAATAAACTAGCATGCTTAACATGTATGCCACGGAAGGTAAGGAATGAAAGGGAAGACCCTAGCTTATAATCCTGTTCAATAACAAACCCAAGCAAGAAACTTTCGGCACAGCAACTTAGCATGGTAATTTGGCATAGCAACTTCTAAAAGGAAACCTAACATAGAAATTTCATCACAGCAACCCTAGCTTATTCAAAAGGGAAACCCTAGCATAGAAATCCGGAAACCTAATGCCCTAACATGGAAAAATTCGGTACAGCACACCTTAGCACAGCAATTTAGCATAGCAAACGCAAACCCTAGCATATACTTCTACTCGGCACAGCAAGATCCGAAAGCAAGAAAATGAAAACTGAAAACTTGGAGCAACTCCTACCACAGGTGAGTAGTACTTACTCTTGGTCTTGCACTTACAACCGAGAAGAGGTCCTAGGGTTTCGGAGAACTTGCCACTCTCAGCCTCTTCTTATGCCCGCACGCTCTCCTTGCCGAGAGAAGCTCAGATTTGTGAAGAATCCACGGAGGAGGGAGCTCGCCAGCCGCCGGAGTGAAGCCCTAAGCCTGCTTCTTCATTTCCGCCGCGAGAGAAAAAACGCCGTCGGGAGAGGAGAAAAGATTTCCGGGTTCGGGAAGAAAAGAAACCTAAGTCCTCTTTTAAACTAGGGTTTCAATTATAACTCAAATATTATTCGGTTCGGGTTTTACTAAGAAACATTTGGCTGGTCTGTTGGTTAAGCGAATCTCTGCTTAACCCAAGGTTTCCAGTTCAAACCTCGGCTTAGACATTTTTTTGTCGAAATTTCTTTCGTCTAGTAAAAATACCAAACGACTTCCAAAAATTATGTAAAAATACTCTAAAAATTTCTAAAAATCTCTAGAATATTTTAAAAGCATTTCCAAATATTTTTAAGGACATTTAGAACTCGAAATAGGGAAAGTTGGGTCGTTACAGATATTGCACTGCATATGTTCTAGAACATTATACATGCATCTAGTACAGTCACATCAGGAGTAGTCCACATGCCCTACTGTCATATCTTGACTCAGATCTTTTCCACCTTTAGGATAGACACGACCATAGGGACACTTATCCCACTTACACTATACGACGAGTTAGGGCAGCGTAGTCTTCAGTTAGCCAGTATAGAGGTCACCGCTGAGGGGATTCTAGCCTGGAAGGGTCAGCCACAGCCAGCCGCTGCTCCTATTGCTCCAGAGGCCAAGGATGCACCGCCCGACATTGTCCTGGGCGAGGGAGAGGAGTGGCCTGACTTCTTAGCCGAGGAGTTTTTCGGAGATCCATTACCTTCCTCCTCCGCCGGGCCTTCGACTTCGGCACCACTCTCCGTCGAGGACAGACTCGCTCATCTCGAGGTTCAGTCCACTCAGACACGACGGGTTGTTCTAGATAGCCATCGCTTCCTCCGATCCCTCCGATCCGAGATAGCTGTCGGATTCGCTTCTCTCCGGGATGAGATACGTTGCTAGGGACAACCTACACCACCTCCAGCTGACGATCCTCCAGCTGCTGATCCTACTCTTTGACACTATCATTTCATACATTGTACCATGAATTTTGAAACACAGACACCTTCATTTCCTAGTCTAGTTGTACTTATGCTTAGCAGAATTTAGTTACTCTGCCATTTCTGCTTACCAGTCTTTTTATGTTCTTTTATCTGCTTGGTATGTGTTGGGTAGAATAGATCTTGATTCTCAAACAAATTTCCTACATCTTATTTTAAAAATTTGTTTCTTCAAAATTGATTAATCTTTTAAAATTCCAGGAAAAATAATGTTTTCAAAATCCCAATCTTATTAGTCTTTCAAAATTTGGACTTAGCCTAGAGTCTTCCCCGTAGATATCATGCTCCCCTAGCTTCAGCCAGAGCATCTCACAAACACACTAGGCATAACTTGTTTATGTTTGAAAGAAACTTAGAACAGCGTGAAATGCATAGGGTACAGTCTGGACTCCAGAATGCTTATCTCTGTGCATCATAGTGAGTTTGGGCGTTAAAACTAACTTTACATTAATCAAGTTAAATGATCCAGCCCTAGTCAAATCTAACTGGATTACTAACTTAACTTGACTAACCAAGTGAAAACTGTTGCCCTCTAGGTATTCAGCCAGTAGCTAAAGGTTAGACAGTTGGTTAAGGATATTAAAACTTCAAATTGACTCAGTTTGTACTTTAGGGATCTGATACCTTGCAAAAGAAAATTTAATAATTTACAATCTATTTAACTCAACTCATGCTTAGACATTAGGGTTTTAAGCTTATTGCTCCTCCATTGCCTTTAAGGATTTTCAAATTCTTAAAAATTTCTTTTTGACTTCTATAGCTGTCTTCAAAATTAACTAAGTCATATCAAAAGACTTTTTGAATTTTCTTTAAAAAATTAAGTTCTCAAGTTAATCCAACTTTTTAGAAACCTTTAAAAATATTAAAAAGCTTTTGAAATTAATGTTTTTTTTTTAAAAAAAAGGCTTTTAGAATTTAACAAAATATTTTTTTCAAAGCCTTTCAAAATCTCTTTAATTGTAAACTTAGCCTACTATTTTCGAAACTTGCCTTACGAAAATCATTTTAAAAATTTAACCTAACTTTGCACAAATTTTGGCTAAGTACTTCAAAACTAAGGTAATTTTAAAGTAAAACCTACAAGAAATATTGCTTGGTTGAAAACGAAATTTATTGGCTTTAACTTAGACCTTTCAACTTGTCTCTTTCTTTCTACAAATTTTTTTTTTGATATATGGCAAAGGGGGAGAGTAGGATAAATTTAAATTAAGTGTAATTAAGTGTAGGACAAATTCAAATAAGTATACTAAGTATACTAATTTGAATTAAGTGATAAGAAAAACAGAGCTCTCATTAAGGGGGAGCCTTATACACTATGTTTTGGCTTAAATCATGCTTGCACTGGTTATAGCTTACTTATGTTTATTCTGTGCATCTTGTTTTACTTAATTTTGAATCTTTGTTGCCATAATCAAAAAAGGGGAGATTGTTGGCGCGGGAAGCATCCGACGATCGAACCTAAGTTTTGATAATGGCAAAGGGATTCAAAGTTAAGATTCCTTGTTATTAAATGTGCTTAAATAAGATTTCAGGAAAGTCCTAACTGTAGTTAGGCAGGTGGAGAAATCTAAGGGGCAGTAACCTTAGGTCCTAAGGGGTGGTAATCCTAGGTGAAGGAAAATCCTAAGGGGTGGTAACCTTAGGTCCTAGGGGGTGGTAACCCTAGGTGGAGGAACACCCTAAGGGGAGGCAACCTTAGGTCCTAGGGGGTGGTAACCCTAGGTGGAGAAAAATCCTAGGGAGTAGTAACCCTAGGCAGAAAGTCCAGTTGGTCTGTAGGACCAGACTGGCATCAGGTAACTCTCCTGAGTGGAGTAGGTGAAGGCGCGTTCCCCGTAGAGGGAACAATAGGCATCGGGTCGACTTAGGGTTTTTGGTCAGAAATCTGAAGTCAGACCCGGACAGTCCGGAGACTGTCAATTACTATTTTTACTATATTTTATGTGTGCTAACATTGTCTTGCAGGGTATGCTGTTGTTTTGGGACTAACACATCTTGTAGGTACAAAAAACCAATCTTAAGCCTCAGATGAACAGTATCCGAGGCGCCTCCATGGAGCTTGGTGGCGCCTTGGGTGCAAAGCAGGAGCCGGTTGCAATGGAGGGCTGGAGGTACCTCGGACGTAGCTAGAGGCGCCTTGGACTAGGGATTGGAGGCACCTTGGACGGCCATGGAGGCGCCTTCAAGCTGATAAGGTGCGACGAGTTCAACAGTGATCCATGCGGCTGACTCGGAGGCCTGGAGTCTCCTTGGATGGTGTTGGAAGCGCCTCCAATAGTGTATAAAAGGAGTGTTCGAGGCAGCAGCTAATTCAACAATTCTAAAGCGATCCATCTCCAACGTGCTGCTAACAAAAGCTTCTGGTCAAGCTATGACAAGTTCCTGACAACCCGGTGCTCCGTTTTCTATAATTTAGTTGTCGGTATTACTTTAAATTTCTTGTTGTTAGTTAGAGCCCTAGAGCCAATCATTTGATGATTGTATGGACTCATGTATATCATATTTTTGTATATTAATAAAGGCATTGGTTTTTGGTTATTATGCTTATTTGTATTAGTGTCAGATAAAATAAGTA
This sequence comes from Zingiber officinale, assembly GCF_018446385.1. NCBI lineage: Eukaryota > Viridiplantae > Streptophyta > Magnoliopsida > Zingiberales > Zingiberaceae > Zingiber > Zingiber officinale. The sequence goes on from NC_055987.1 coordinate 134,764,029, forward strand.
TAGTAACGTCCTTGAGTAGAACGTTCATACCTATATCAATCGATTAGTTGAATCGATAGTGAGATGATATAGGGAACACTACTCTAAATCATTCCTAGTCGAGTATTAACATTCAGGGACAATGTTAATACAATAAGACTAGCATGTAGGTCAGCTCGATGACTTGATCTCACAAGTCATGGATATAGAGATATCAAGCTGACACATGGGTATGCATTAGAGAATGTATACTGAATGACCCGCCATGAGAAAGTATCATGGATCGTTATATGAGTGTCATATACTTTCTCATGTGGCTATTAGTATGACTATTAGTCCTTAGACCTGAAGTCACCATGGATCCCTACATAAGGAGTTATGTACTTTAGTTTCATCAAACGTCACCCGTAACTGGGTGGACTATAAAGGCGATTACTGGGTATATAACAAATTATGCAGAGGGATGTGAGTGATGTAGATGGGATCTATCCCTCTTATATGACGGGAGAGACATCGATATTCTTGATAGAGTGAGACCACGAAGTGTATGGCCATACCCAAATGAGTCAATATGAGATATTGAGCTCATTTGATTGAGTGAGTCTACTCGGAGTTCAAGATTTAGATTGGTCAGAGGATGACACGGTCTATGCCTCACATTGATCAATCTAGATGTCTAGGATAGAAGGACACTTGTCACATATTGTGAGGAGTCACAATTAGTAGTCACAAGGTGATGTTGGATCTCAACATTTCTTGTAACTTGGGTAGCAATGATGTATTGCTAGATGCCGCTCATTGCTTATGTTTCTAAAAGAGTTTATAACATTGCCAACGTTACAAGAACCTATTAGGTCACACACAAAGAACATGTGCATGGAGATTAGGTTCATATGATGAACCAATAGGATTAGATTCATATGATGAATCAAAGATTGGATTCAAATTAGACTTATTGAGTTAGACTCAATTAGATTCAATTGTTGAATTAGTCTAATTTAAATTTGATTCATGAGTCAATTTATATTAATGAATTGAGATTCATTAAATTAAAATTGACTTGAATCAAAGGTTGGATTTAACTCAACAAGGAAGAAAATTGGTCATGTTTGACTTGACCAAATGGAAGTTGAAACATCAAGTTTGACTTGATGTCTTGCCACATCATCATGAAGGTTGACTCATCCTACTTGGTATGACCAATCTAGCCACATCATTAGTCACATCATCTCCTCATTTAATGGTGTGCCACCTCATGGAGGTTACACACCAAATGCATTAATGTGGCCGGCCACATTAATGTGGGAGTTACACTAGTGTGGCCGGCCACACTAAGTGAGGAGAATGTTTCATTTGGTGGAAATTGAATGGTGTTCAATGCTTCTTCTTCCTTGGGTGCTTCTCCCTCTCTCAAGCTTGTTTTTGGTCGTGGCTTCATGGTGGAGAAGAAGTGAGAGTTGATTCCAAGCAACTAGGTGGTGTGAAGGTCACAAAAGGAGAGTACCTAGAGGAGTGTATGAGTTCCTTTTTCCCTTCTCTCCTTTCTCACCTTTTAGATCCAATCCGAGAGCCCTAGAAAGTGCTAGCACACTTGTGGGTTCTCCTCTCCATCTTTGAGTGGTAGAAGACCACTCCTTGTTCATGTGGATACCGCTAGAGGACCGTTCGCTTGACGGTCTCGAGATCCGGCTACCTTTGGACGTTGCGGGATTACGAAGGGCACGCATCAAGGGTAAATGTTTTTCCCTCGTAGATCTAAGAGTCAATCGTGTTTTAAACTCGTACTCGTATTTTTCAAAAGTTTTACCTTGCACGAGATCCGTGGCTTGGGCGATTCGGGGTTTCCGCGACGCGAAAAGCGGTTTTCGCGGCCCGAAAAACCCAACACTTGTGTACTCATTCTATACTTGTACTAAATTTTACAAGATTATAGTTGTTTCCCAACGTAAACGCTCAACGAGTGTGGGGCTTGGAGTAGGAGTCGCTCAAGGCTCCGAACCAAGTAAATAACTTGTGTTCGTGTGTTGTTCTCTTTCTAATTCCGCTGCATTTACTCGAACGTTTTTAAGAATCCAAAACGAGTGAAAGCCACGAGCGCTATTCACCCCCCCTCTAGCGCTTTAGTTCCAACACTACAGTCCAACAAGTGGTATCAGAGCAAGGACGCCTCAAAAGGACTAACCGCCGACTGAAGCAGTGAGATGGTCGGAGCTAACATCTACCCACCAACTTTTGAGGGGGAGTTCGATTTTTGAAAGCGACGAATGTAGGTTTATTTTAAAATTGACTTTAATATGTGTTTAATAATGAAATATGGTTTTGAAGTGCCCAAAAGCAAAGAAGGAGAAGAACTTGAGGAGCATCAGTGGGCTGACGAGCAACATAATGATGTTATGGCAAATGGTAAGGCCGAGTTAGTCTCTTAAGTGTACTACCTGCCAAGGATCTCAACATAGTCAAAAAAAATAAAAGCGCAAAAGAACTTTGGAAAAAGTTCTTGAAGCTATACGAAGAACCAGTTGAGGTCAAAGCCGACTCCTCGATGGACACTGAGTCATCGTCAGAAGAATCTAAAACTGAGAAAATTGCTGGAACGTCTCTCACCGCCTAGCATCTACCAGAAGACGCAAACAACTCTTCCTCAATGAACATCGAGAGCATCGATAAAGGGGGAGCAACATCAGAAGAAAACAATGTTGGTGCAGCGGGGCCGGCAAGAGGGGGGTGAATTGCCTGCACAATAAAAATACCCTCCTTGTTTCTTTCAACTCAAAAAAATGCAATAATAATAAAGAAATAAAGTAATAGAAATAAAGAAGAGACAGAGAATTTAACTTGGTTACAACCCAGGGGGTTGTTAATCCAAGGCGATGAAAAAGCTCAGAAAGATCTCCTTCTCTGAAGGCGGAGAAGCCTTTTACACACTGAAAGCTCTAAACTTTTGCTAGGAATTGAATACTCAGTTGATTGATTAATTCCTAGGTCCAGGGGTCCTTTTATAGCCCCTGGAAACTCTATCTCTAAGGTTGAGGGCGCCTCCGAAGACCATTCGAGGTGCCTCCAATGTGAAGACCGGATAGAGTTCTATCCGATTCCAAATGGCTAGTTTGGCCAGGTCCAAGGCGCCTCCAATCAAGGTTGAGGGCGCCTCAGACGAGTTTGAAGGCACCTTCAAGGGCGCCTTCAACCAGTGTTGAAGGTGCCTTCAGCTCCTTCTTCCAGCTTATCTTTGTCTTCATTTTGGCTTCCGCGACGCTTGGGTGATTCCGGCCAACCGAAATAGGGATCACCCGAATCCAATTTCCAGCCTTCTCCTCGAGCAGGCTTCCATCCCGGCTTCTCATCCCTTGAATGTCGTGCACGTTCTTCTCATCCACCGGTGTACTCTTCCGCAGCTCTTTCATCCTTCGGATGCACCGAGCCTGTCGGCTCCCTTCCCATGTCGTCCTTCTCGCTAGCTGCATCTTCCGCTCGACTTCCTGCGCTCCTAAGCTCTTGCACACTTAGACACATGGATCAGATAACAAGCAGGACCTGACCTAACTTGGTTGATCATATCAAAACAACCACGGGATCCAACAATCTCCTCTTTTTTGATGTGCATCAACCCAAGTTCAAGTTAAGGAAACAAATAGACAAATAGTAATTTTAAAGAAATTACCAAACTAACATTTTAAGCAACAAGGTTGCAATAAAAGAATTTGCAACACTAAGTAAAATTAAAAAAAAAAAATTAAAAAATGTTAACTTCCCTAAACCTCCCCCTAAACTTCTACCTATTTCTCCCCCTTTGATCATAGCAAAAAGAATGGGGTTATAATTATTAAGTGAAAGTTTGAAAGATTTTCTAAGTAAAAAATTCAAGAAAGAAAAAAAATGATTTTAAAATTCAAGTGCAGCATTTCAAAATCATTTCTAAGTAAAAAATCTTTTAAAAATTTTCTAAGTAAAACTTAGGTAAGACAATTTTCTGAGAAAAAGATAAATACACATTTCTAATTTCAGAAGAAATTTTAACAAAAAAAAATGTTATTTGAGAATTTTTCTTTTAAAATGTTTGAAAAACTTTTTAAAGCATTATCTAATTTTAATTTTAAATGATTTACCAGAAAGTTAATTAAACATTTTATTTCAATATTTTAGCTTCCAGGTTGTGGCGAGGCACTAGACCTTCTTGGTTATTGGAGCAACAACCACTTCCTTAGACAAAGCCTCATAAAGAAATTTTAATGTTTAATTTTTTCGTTGAAAGCTCTAACTTATAAAATTTTAATCTAGTAAAGATTTTGGAACCCAGTATAGGTTCCTTCCTACTGAATTATATAAGAACTTAGGGGGTACATAACTTTTGGGAACTTTTCTAAGTTGACCCTGGTGTTTTCTAATATACCAATTCAATTATTCATAAATTTTAATTTTTGATTTTGGAAATTTATTTAGGCATGCATGATCATTTTTCAATTTCAATTTTCAATTTTTCATATTCTAATTTCAAATTATCATACATTTCTAGAGGGCATGCTTTTGCTAAGTTTAATTTTAATTCAGCATTTTTTTTTCTAATTTTTCTAGATGTTTCATAAGCACTTTGATAAATTGAAAGGACTGAGTAGGGGTTAGAGCACGTACCTTACTTACCTCACTTGGTGATGCTCCCCCTTCATCGTAGCTTTCTTCTTCTAATGATCCTCCCCCTTCATCTATGCTCATCTCTGTGCTGGTTTCTTCAAAAAGATGGTTGGCCATCAGTGTTAATCCCGAGAAGACTTTGACTCCAGATTCCGAGGATGAAGATTCATCCCATGTAGCCTTCAGGCTCTTGCGTTTGGAGGACGTCGGTCTTCGAGACTTCTCCTTGTCCCTTTCTTTAATTTGGGGCAGTCATCCTTGATGTGCCCTTCTTCGTTATAGTTGTAGCATCGGACATTCCTTTTGTTGCGTTGATGCTTCTTCGACTATGATCTAAATTTAGTAGTTTTAAAAAATGTATTCAACTTCCTTACCAATAATGTCACTTCAGTTTCATCGATTGACGCTTCAATTTCTGTAGGGCAACATTGAGACTTGACTTCTCTTTAGGTTCTGCAATTCTTGATTCGTGAAGTTCAAATGTAGAGAATAAACTTTCTAAAGTACTTACGTCAAAGTCCTTAGAGATGTAGTAAGCATCTACTAAGGAAGCCCACTCTGGAGTTCTTAGGAAGGCGTTGAGCGCATACCGGATAGAATCTCGGTTCATTACCGGTTCTCCGAGATTGGTTAGTTGAGTTATTAACTCCTTAATTCTCGTCTGGAGTTGCGCCACCTTCTCGCCATTGTTCATCCGGAGATTCATCAGCTGAGTTCAGAGGATGTCGCGCCTTGCTAACTTTGCTTCTGAGGTGCATTCTTGGAGCTCCAGGAATTTTTCCCAGAGGTCTTTAGCGGAGTCGTAGCTTCCAATCCAACTTACCTCCTGGGGCGGCGGGACGCTGAGCAGGTGGAACTCCGCCTTTCCGTTGGCCACGAAATTGGCTTGCTCCTTCTTCGTGTAGTTGTATTCTTCCTTGTCTTTGGGGGCTACAAAACCATATTTCATAATAAGAAGAATATCAAACTCAGTCTTAAAAAATACCTCCATTCTTCGCTTCCATATAGCGAAGTCTCCATCAAATTTCGGAGGATGAATGCTTGTTTCGGGCATTGTCTTGATCTTCGTGCTTCAGTCGGCGGTTAGTCCTTATGAGGCTGTCGGGCTCTGATACCACTTGTTGGTGCAGTGGGGTCGGTAAGAGAGGGGTGAATTGCTGCACAATAAAATTACCCTCCTCATTTCTTTCAACTCAAAAAAATGTAATAATAATAAAGAAATAAACTAACAGAAATAAAGAGGAGACAGAGAATTTAACTTGGTTACAACCCAGGGGGTTGTTAATCCAAGGCGATGAAAAATCTCAAAAAGATATCTTTCTCTGAAGGTGGAAAAGCCTTTTACACACTGAAAGCTCTAAACTATTGCTAGGAATTGAATACTCAGTTGATTGATTAATTCCTAGGTCCAGGTTCCTTTTATAGCCCCTAGAAACTCTATCTCTAAGGTTGAGGGCGCCTCCGAAGACCATTCGAGGTGCCTCCAATGTAAAGACCGGATAGAGTTCTATCCGATTCCAAACGGCCAGTTTGGCCAGGTCCAAGGTGTCTCCAATCGAGGTTGAGGGTGCCTCAGACAGGTTGAGGGCACCTCGGACGAGTTTGAAGGCGCCTTTAACTCCTTCTTCCAGCTTGTCTTTGTCTTTATTTTGGCTTCCGAAGTTCCGATCGCTTGGGTGATTCCGGCCAACCGAAATAGGGCTCACACGAACCCAATTTCCGGCCTTCTCTTCGAGCAGACTTCTATCCCGGCTTCTCATCCCTCGAACACCGTGAACGTTCTTCTCATCCACCGGTGTACTCTTCCGTAGCTCTTTCGTCCTTCGGACGCACCGAGCCCGTCGGCTCCCATCCCGTGCCATCCTTCTCACTAGCTACGTCTTCCGCTTGACTTTCTGCGCTCCTATGCTCCTGCACACTTAGACACAGGGATCAAATAACAAACAGGACCTAGCCTAACTTGGTTGATCACATCAAAATAACCACGAGATCCAACAATTAACTCAACAGGGGGAGAGTTAACAGCCGAAAAGGTAAGTCAGGTATGACCTCCACCTCCTGACCAATTGATTAATTCAATCAAAACCTTATCGAAAGATCTTTTTGAATTAGAAAATATATTATCAAAAGATTTTTGCAAATTAGAAATTATTTTGTCGAAAGGATTTTGTGAATTCAAAAACAAAAAATTATTAAAGAATAGTGGGTTAAAGGAAACTCATGCAACAGCTTGTCGATTAAAGAATTTTGACAAACTAACAATAGAAAATAACATGATAAAGGAAAGAATACAACTTTCTGCATGCTTAATATTTTCTGCTTCAAATTTCAAAATTTGTGACTTGAGAAATTATGATAGACTAAAATGGAAATTTAGATACTATAATGATATTAAAGAAATGACAATAACTTAAGAACAATTTTTGTTTAAATAAATAATAATAATAATAATAAGCCAGTATTATTCTTTTTTTTCAATTTATTAAACTATGAAAATTTCGTTTGAGTTATCCGTACCTACAAAAGTTTTTTTTTTAAAAAAAATTGCTTATCTAAAATGCAATTTGTGTTAAATCTTAAAAATGTATGCTCTATTTTTTTTTCAAGATCTCAAAATTGATTTAGAAAGCTATCAAAAATTTGTTTTCAAAATCATGCTCTAATTGGTTTGTATTTTTCAAAATATTTCAAATAAATATACTTCACTTATTTTCAAATGAATATATTTTGTTTTAACCTTAGATTTTTTCTTGGAACCCCATTTTTTTATGTGATCAAAGGGGGAGAAGGAAGATTATAAGTCTAGGGGGAGGTAGACCAAATTTTCTATCTTTTTTGTACTTTAATGCAAAATTTTATTACTCTTAATTTATGTCTATTTATCCTATCTTAACTTGGGTTGCTCACATCAAAAAGGGGGAGATTGTTCGAACCCCAGGTTATTTTGGTGTGATCAATAATTTAAGTTAGGTCATGTGGTGTTTTAATCCTGTGTCTGAGTGTGCAGGAACTTAGGAGCACAGGAAGTCGAGCGGAAGACGTGGCTAATGAGAAGGATGACACAGGGAGAGAGTCGATGGGCTCGGTGCATTTGAGGGACGAGGTGCCGTGGAAGAGTACCCTGGCGGACGAGAAGGAAGTGTGTGTTGGTTCCGAGGGACGAGAAGCCGGAGGGGAAGATTGCTCGGGGAGCAAGAGACGCAGCTAGCGAGAAGGTCGACACGGGAGAGAGCTGACGAGCTCGGCGCGTCCGAGGGACGAAGAGCTACGGATGAGTATGCTGGTGGACGAGAAGGAAGCATGCGACAATTCCGAGGGGCGAGAAGCCGAAGCGGAAGCCTGCTTGAGAAGGCCGGAAGTTGAGTTCAGGTGAGCCCTATTCTGGATGGCCGAGATCACCCAAGCAAGCGAAGCCGGAGTGGAAGACCCGGGTTGAGGCGAGCTGAACTAGAGCAGAGGGCCTGGACAAAAAAAAGTCAACTCTGTTGACTTTCCTAGTCTGGGCGCTCGGAACCATTTCGTGCTCCAAGACTAGTCCGGGGCGCCCGGGCCTGGATGATTATCCAGATCGTGGTCAACTCGATTTGTGCGAGAAGGGATAACATTTTATCCCCTCCCAGGCACCTGAAACCCTTCTGGGCGCCCCGACCAAGGCTATAAATATAGCCTTGGTCCAAGAAGCTTAATAAGATAAGCAATTAGCATTTCCAACACTTGTGCGCTTCATTTATAGTTTAACTTCTTTATTCTCTGTGCTTAAATGTTGTAAGAGGCTTCTTCGTCTGAAGGAGATATTCTAGTGCGCGATTCATTCCTTGGATTAACAACCTCCCCGGTTGTAACCAAGTAAAAATACTTGTGCCTCTTCTTTTAGTTTCTTTTTGTTTATTTAATCTATTTTATGCAAGTGTTTATTTGAAAGATCAAGAAGGGTTGGTTTTTATTTTTACATGGCTATTCAACCCCCCTTCTAGCCGACCGCTGTGGTCCAATAATAGGTAGAGCGGACATTGAACTTAACTCTGTTGAATCAAATCGAATCTGGTTGACATCTTTACTAAACCATTTCCACAATTCTAATTTAGTAATTTAAGAAGATAATTTGGAATGTGCAATAGATTAGGACTTGTTTTAAAAAAAAAAAAATCATGTATTTCAAAACCTATATTTTTCTTAAAACTTATGTTTTACAAAACTTATTTTTGATTAAGGTATGTTTTCAAACTTTTATGGACTTAGCCTAGGTTTCCTCCTAGAAAGCATGCACATATATTTTTAGGTAGCTAGCATCTCACAAGCATATTAGGATTACCTTACTTGTGTATTTAAATACTTAGAATGGTGTGAGATGCATAGGGTCTTACCTGAACTTCAGATTCCTATATCAGTGTATCAATAAAAGTCTAGGCAAAAGATACTACAGTACATTGATCAAGTTAAAGTAATCCTTCTTAATAATGAAATAGCTAGATAATATTACTTAATTGACTAACTAAGTGAACACTACTATCTTCTTGATAACTAGCTAGTAACTAAAGGTTAGATATTTAATCGAGGATGAATAATAAATGATTATTTTTTAAAAAATATCAAGTTAAGGGGGAGAATCTATTTTGAAAATTATTTTATATATTTTAAAAAATATTATGAAATTTTTTTTTGAAAATGTATTAAAAAATCTGCTTGAAAATATTATGAAAAGTCTTTTAGAAAACTATCTTGAAAAATCTGCTGAAAAAATATTTTAAAAAATTTATTACAAAATTTCTTAAAAAATATTTGGAAAATCTTTTAGTAACTACTTTAAAATATTTCTTGAAAACTACTTTGAAAATCTTTTGAAAAAACAACATGAAAAATTTATTAAAAAATATTAAGAAAATTTACTTGAAAAATTTTCCCTTAAACTTATTGAATAGATTTTGAAAAATGCCTTGGAAAATATTAAATCTTTTGAAATTCTCCCTCAAATAGATCTGAAACCAAACTTGTATTTGCTATTTTGTTAAGTTTGTGGTTATTGTCTATTATACATGTTTTGATGAATGCCAAATAAGGAGGGTAAAGAGTTTAATATAGAAAAAATAGATAGAAAAGATATCTAACTTTAACCCAGGTTGTACATGCTATTATTTTTTGTATATTTTTCTAATTTTAACCTAAGTTATCATTACATCAAAAAGGGAGAGATTGTTAGTGTAGTTAGCACTAATAATCAAACTTAAGTTTTGATGTATGACAAATAGTTAAAGTTAGAGGTTGCGTGTTTTAATCTATTTACCAAGTGTGTATGACTGAAAGACTTGATAGGACCAGACACCAAGTTGAAGTCCAATTAGGTTGATAACTAGCATAGAAAGACCAGATGGGTTGATATCTGGCAGGAAGTCTAATTGGTTCTGTAGGACCTGATAACTAGTTGAAATCTAGGGGCATCTAGCAGGAAGACCTGATGGGTCAAGAGTTAAGTAAGTCTGCAAAGGGTAAGTAAGGTAAGAAACTAGGGGAGAGATCCAGTGAGGATGCATTCCTTGTTGAAGGAATAGTAAGCATTACTCATACCTAGGGTTTTAACAAAATTGGAAGTCAGAATGGGATAATCCTAACACTATCAAAATATTTATTCTTTCATATTATGCTTGTTGTGCTAATCCTATGGTATAGGAAAGTGAAAGCTGGAAAAAGGGCTTCAGTCTCCTGAGTAGGGTCCAAGCGTCCGAACGTCCAGGTGCCCTAAGTGGGTCTATGCGTCTGGATTGGCCCAAAACCAACCACTCATGCAGATAAGTTGGCATACTCCAACTAGCCGACACACATCAACATCCAAGCGCTCGTGGTTGGTTTAGGTGCCCAAGAGTGGATAGAGGCTGCTGGATAGTGTTTCGCCAAGGTGCATCCATGTCAGTGATCTAGGTGCCCGAGGGTGGTCTAGGCGCCTGGAGGTGGATAATCCAGCAATGAAGCAGGATTGAATAGGCATTAGTCCAAGTGGTTGGAGGTTGTCCAAGAACCCAAAAATGCCTATAAAAGGAGCATTATGCCAACCTTCAAATTATAGCTTCTCTACACACATTCTTGACTGTCTGGCTACTACATGTTTGTGATACTGCTGTGCTACCACTCGAGTACGTCCGACAACTAACGACACATCGACACCAACACACAAGCATATCGATTTTGACATCTTTGTGTTGGTAACTACTTTTTATTTTACTTACTTTACATACTTGCAAAAAGAAAGTTTAGGGTGTTAGATTTTCCTTATACTTTGTATCTGATTTTATGACTTGATAGTGGATTGTCCATCGATAGGTCCAAAATTCTTGGATCTTGGAGTAGGAGTTGCTGAAAGCTCGTAACCTAACAAAAATTGACTATGTTCTATTTTTCGCTTTTATGTTTAGTTTTATTCCATTGCGTACTCAATTTTAAAAAGCTGAAAAAGAACAAGTTTTGAGATTGAATAGGCAATGGTTAATTCAACAACATATATACTCAGCCCCCTCCCTAGTAATGGTAAAAAATACTACAGTACATTAATCAAGTTAAAGTAATCCCTCTTAGTAATCAACTAGCTAGATAATATTACTTAATTGACTAACCAAGTGAACACTACTGTCTTCTAGATATCTAACTAGTAACTAAATGTTAGACATTTAACCAAGGATGAAACATAAATGACTATTTTTAAAGAAATACAAGGTTAAAGGGGAGAACCTATTTTGAAAATTAATTTATATATTTTGAAAAATGCTTGAAAAATATTATGAAAAATCTCTTGGAAAATGTCTTGAAAAATTGGTTGGAAAATATTATGAAAAATATTTTAGAAAACTATTTTGAAAAATCTATTGAAAAAATACTTTGAAAAATCTATTAAAAAATTTATTAAAAAATACTTACAAACTTTCTTGAAAATACTTTGGAAAATCTTTTGGTGACTACTTTGAAATATTTCTTAGAAACAACTTTGAAATCTTTGAAAATAACTTAATTTTTTTTAAAAAAATATTAAGAAAATTTACTTAAAAAATTTTCCCTTTAACTTATTGAAAAGATTTTGAAAAATGCATTGTAAAATATTAAATCTTTTAAAATTCTCCCTCATATAGATCTGAAACCAAACTTGTTTTCACTATCTTATTAAGTTTATGGTTATTGTCTATTATACATATTTTGATGAATACCAAAGGGGAGGGTAAAAGATTTAAGATATAAAAATATTTAAAAAAATATCTAACTTTGACTCAGGTTATACATGCTATTAGTTTTTGTATATTTTTTTAACTTTAACCTAGGTTGTCGCTATATAAAAAGGAGAATAGTATTGGTATAGTTAGCACTAATAATCAAACTCAGTTTTGATGTATGACAAATAGTTTAAGTTAGATGTTGTATGTTTTAATCTATTTACCAGGAGTGTAGAACTGAAAAACTTGAGAAGACCAAACTCTAGACTGAAGTCCAGTTAAGTTAATAACTGGCACAGGAAGACCAGATAGGTTGATATCTAGTAGAAAGTCCAATTGGATCCGTGAGACATGACAGCTAGCTGAAATCCAGAGGAGAAATCTGATAGGAAGACCTGGTGGGTCAAGAGTTAAGTCTATAAAAAGTAAGTAAAGTAAGAAACTACAAGAGAGATCTAATGAAGATGCATTCCTGGTTGAGGGAACAGTAGGCGTCGATCTGAGCTAGAGTTTTAGTGAAATCGAAAGTCAAAACCGGACAATCTCAAGACGTCAAAACATTTTTTTTCATAGTATGCTTGTTGTACTAACTCTATGGTACAAGAAAGATAAAGATAGAAAAAGGGCTTCTAGGCTCCTGAGTAGGGTCTAGGTGTCCGGAGGTTTGTACGCCCTTAATAGGTCAAACCACCTGGATTGACCCTGTTGGTTGCTACTCGGAAAACCTAGAGGTTCCACTGTACAAAAATTTTATACAAAGGTCTGAACCTTTTCCTAGCTACCATGTGTTCTTTTAAATGAAATTTTGAATCGCCTGCGGAACTTAACACGTTTGATCCAAAAATTAATCTATATGTTCTTTTAGGTTTTGACTTGGATCTCCTGCGGAACTTAACACGTTCGACCCAAATCACCTTAAGTTATTAATTCCATTAAATATTAATTTCCATAATTGATTCCCAGTACTGACGTGGCGAGGCACATGACCTTCTTGGATATGGGAGCAACCACCACCGACTAGACAAAACCTTTTATAGAAATCTAATATTTAATTTCCTAAAATAACTTTAGGTTAACCGAAAAGAACAATCAAATCACAAGGGAAAAAAAACAAAAGAACACAACTTCGAAAAACATATTCGAAATACTAGAACGTAAGCCTCTTGTATTTGGTATTATTTCCAAAAATAACTAGTATGATGTGGAAAGAAAAATTACTAGTTATACCTTTTAGAAAGACCTCTTGATCTTCTATCGTATTCCTCTTCTAACCTCGGACGTTGTGTGGGCAACGATCTTCCGAGATGAGAAACCACCAACCACCTTCTTCTCCTCCTAGCTAGGTTCAGCCACAAAGAAAGAAGCTTCACCAAGGAAGAAAATCAAAACACTAACCAAGCTCCAAGAGATGCTCGCTTTCTCTCCTTCTTCTTCTTCTTCTTCTTCTCCAAGTAGTATCCGGCCGCCACAAGAGCTCCAAGACTTTGAGAGATTCGGCCACCACAAAGAGGAAGAGAAGAAGAGGATGGTCGGCCACTCCAAGGAATAAAAGAGGGAGAGAAATAATAGATGTTGTGTCTCATGAAGGCACCCTCACCCCTTCTTTTATATTCCTTGGCCTAGGCAAATTAGGAAATTTAATTACAATAAAATTTCCTTAATTCCCTTGACATGATTTAATTGAGAAAAATAAAATAAAATTTCCCCAATTAATCTCTAATGGCCGACCACAACAAAAGAGGTAAATTAGACAAGTTTTAATCAACAATTAAAACTTCCTAATTTGTTTCCGGAAATTTTAAAAAATAAAATTTCTCTTTAAAAATCTCTTCATGGTTGATAAAAAGAAATTTCTATAATTTTAATTTTATCAACATGTGGATAATTTTAAAGAGAAAATAAAATATCTCACCAATCTACAAATAAGGAAAGAGATCTAATCTCTTTCTTTAATCTTTTGTAGATCTTTTACAAGAGAGATATTTTAATTTTAATTCTCTTTAATAAATTATTTCTTCCACATAATAAAAATTAAAATTAAAATTCCTTTTTAATTTAATTTGGCCGGCCCCCACTAGCTTGAGTTCAAGCTAGGGCCGGCCACCCCAATTCATACCTAGGCCGGCCCTAGCTTGGTTCCCAAGCTAGCTTGGCCGACCCCCTATTGGTGGGTATAGAAGGTGGATATAGGTGGGTATAGTACTCTATAAATAAGAGGCTACGATAGGGACCGAGAGGAGGAATTGGTTTTGGCCTCCCGATAAAATTAAGCATCCCGTGTTCGCCCCGAACACACAACTTAATTTTATCAATAATAATTCATTCCACTAGAGAACTATTATTGAACTACCGCACCAATCCCAAATTACATTTTTGGGCTCCTTCTTATTATGAGTGTATTAGTCTCCCTGTGTTTAAGATATCGGATGTCCACTAATTAAGTGAGTTACTGACAACTCATTTAATTAATATCTAAGTCCAAGAGTAGTACCACTCAACCTTATTGTCATGTTGGACTAGGTCCACCTGTAGGGTTTAACATGACAATTCTTATGAGCTCCTCTTGAGGACATTATCAACCTAGTATCTCTAGGACACATTTTCCTTCTATAATCAACAACACACACTATAAGTGATACCATTTCCCAACTTATCGGGTTTATTGATTCATCGAACTAAATCTCACCCATTGATAAATTAAAGAAATAAATATCAAATATATGTGCTTGTTATTATATTAGGATTAAGAGCACACACTTCCATAATAACTGAGGTCTTTGTTCCTTTATAAAGTCAGTATAAAAGAAACGACCTCAAATGGTCCTACTCAATACACTCTAAGTGTACTAGTGTAATTATATAGTTAAGATAAACTAATACCTAATTACACTACGATCTTCCAATGGTTTGTTCCTTTCCATCTTGGTCGTGAGCTACTGTTTATAATTTATAAGGAACCGATAACATGATCTTCTGTGTGTGACACCACACACCATGTTATCTACAATATAAATTAATTGAACAACTACATTTATCATAAATGTAGACATTTGACCAATGTGATTCTTATTTCTAAATAAATGTTTATACCAAAAGCTAGGCTTTTAGTATACATCCCAACAATCTCCCACTTATACTAAAAGACTAAGCTGCTATATCTGCTGCCATACATCTGATTCCTAACCCTTTAACATGCCCATCAAAAGCTCTTGCCTTAAGGACCTTAGTGGAAGGATCTATAGGTCATCACCTGATGCAATCTAGGCGGCAACAACTTCTCCTCATTTATACGATTTCTCGTATTGGGTGGTACTTGCGCTCTATTGTGTTTACTTGCCTTATAGACTTATGGTTTCTTCGAGCTTGCTACTACACCAACATTATTACAATAAATTGTAATAATCTTTGGACAAACCAGAAATCATATCTAAGTCTATCTTGAGGTTATTAAGTCATACAGCTTTTAATGGCTACCTCAGAGGCTTGCCATATACTAAGCTTCTATGGTGGAGTCCAGAAAACACCTATGCTTATCACTCTTCCATAGTTATGACTTTACCTCCTAAAATAAACACAAAACCCCGAGGTTGACTTATTATTGTCCCTATTCGATTGGAGGTCAAAATTCGTGTAACCCACAGGGACCAAATTAACTGCCTTGTAAGCTAGCATATAATCTCTAGCGCCTCTAAGGTACTTTAATTTATGCTTTACTGCAGTCCAATATCCTTGTCTAGGGTTACTTTGATATCTGCTAACTATGCCCTTGGCAAAACAGATTTCTGATCTCGTGCATAGCATACATTAGGTTGTCTAACTGCCGAAGCATAAAGAATTGCCTACATGTCCTCAATCTCCTTTGATGTCATCGGAGACATCTCTTTAGATAAAGACACTCCATGCTTAAAAGGTAAGAAACCTTTCGAGGAGTTTTGCATGCTTAAAACGAGCAAGGATTTTTCGATATATCAAGCTTGGGATGAGTAAAATATATTTTTTCTTTCGATCCCTTATTATTTTGATCTCAAAAATATATACATTCTCCCAAGTCCTTTATATCGAATTATTTGGACAACCATACCCTTACTTCTGACAACATTTTGATATTGTTTCCAACTACAAAAAATGTTATCTACGTATAGTACAAGAAATACCACCACGTTTCCATCACACCTTTTGTATACACAAAACTTATTCGTTTACTCAATAAATCCATAGGTCTGGATTACTTTGATAAACTGGATGTTCCAAGACCTTGAAGCTTTGCCTAAGTCCAAAGACTGATTGAGCTTGCACACAAGATGCTCTTAGCCCTTTGCAATGAACCCTTCTGGTTGCTTTATATGGATGCTTTCATCAAGACTTTCATTAAGGAAAACTGTCTTGACATCCTCTTGCCAAATAGATAAAAGAATCCGGATAGACTTAAGCATGGCTACCAGTGAAAAAGTTTCCTTTTTCATCAAGCCTTGCTTTGAAAGTTACTACCTTCCTTTCTATCCCTCTTTTCCTATTATAGACCTTTTTACACCCAAAGGCTTTTACACCATTTGGTGGTTCTACAAGCTTTCAGATTTTATTAGAATACATATATTCTAATTCTGTTATTCATTACTCTTTGCCAAGATGTTGCATCTATATCTTGGAGTGTTTCTTCATATGTCCGGAGATCAGGTTCATGTTCTCCAGGGATCGAGTCCAAAAACTCTCCCAAAACATGAATCTTTTTAGGTTGCCTAACAACCCTCCCACTACGACAAGGCACTTTCTGCAATTGTGTATCATTTGTGATACGTGTTGCAGTTTCCTTGTGGTATCTCATCTTGTACAGTTGGTACTAGATTAGACATGCCTTTTATTACTTCCTTAAGAACAAATTTTCTTATGGGCACATGGTTTATTACATAGTCCTTTTCTAAAAATCGGTCATTGATGCTAACAATGACCTTCTGATTTTTAAGACTATAAACCTACTTTCATTTCACTAGGATAACCCACAAAAAAGTGAATTCCTGTCCAACTTATCATTGTCTCTCTTCTGCATATGTGCTGGACTACCCGAATCCGAATATGCTTCGATATAGGCTTACGCCTATTCAGCAATTCTATATGAGTAGAGAGTTCTGACTTTAGAAGGTACTATATTCACTTCCGTTTCTAGAATATATCCTTAAAATGATTTTGATAATATTCTTAATAACTCATCAATCTACTTATTTCCATAAGAGTCCTATACCTTCCTTTTCCTACACCATTCTGTTTGGGGTGTACCTGGTGCAGTTAGTTGGGATTGAATCCCTACTTCTGATAAATGACTCCTAAATTCTCCCAAGAGGTACTTGCCACTACGATCTTACCGTAGTGTTTTGATACTTTTACTTTGTCGTTTCTCCACATCAGCCTCGTACTCTTTGAACTAATCAAAGCACTTAGACTTGCGGCACATCAAGTAAATATATCCGTATCTCAAATAGTTGTCTATAAAATAGATGAAATATTTGAAACAACCTCTTGCCTGGATGCTCATAGGATCACACAAATCAGAATGAACCAATTCCAATATATCTTTGACTTCATACCCCTTAGACTTAAAAGCTTCTTGGTTATTTTTCCTTCTAAGTAAGACTCGTAGGTTGGAAAGATTTCCACTACTAATGAACCCAAAAGTTCATCAGCTACCAATGAATCCTACTCAAGTTAATATAACCTAGCCTTAGAAGCCAAAGATATAATTGGTTCATTTTCGAAGGTTACTTTCTCTTAAGTTTAGAAGATATGTTACTAATTTCCATTTGTTGCATCGTGAGAGTTATTGGATTTATAAATTGCCAACCAACGTACCAGAACAGATAACTTCCCTCTTTTTCTTAATAACAACTTTGTTATTTAAAAGAGGCAGAATATCAAGTTCTTTGAATAGTTTAGAAACTGAAAACTAGTTCTTTCTAAACTTGGTGCGTAAAGACAATTACTCAAAAATCCATGTTTTATTCTTATCAAAAGATAAACATCTCCCACTGCAACAGCTACCATTTTTACAGTAGTGCCCATGTAGACGGTGTTTTAATTTTTATTTAGTTGCCGGGTTTCCTGGAACCTTGCAATAAATTGCGGACATGATTAATGGCATCTGTATCTACACTCCAGGTTCTGGTAGATAACACCACTAAACATGTTTCAACTAATGAATTAAATACACCTATATTGTTCTTAGTTCTAAGAAGACAGTCTACCTTAATGTCCAAGTCCTATTTCCAATCATTACAATTGGGATTACTAAGTTTTTCTTATAGTATGACTACTAGGGGATTGACAAACATTTTAAATCCTAAGAATCACAAAAATACTTGGTCAAGATCAACTCCTTAAAAATCCCCATGAATTTTGTATGTCACGTTAGTGTGGACGTATACAAAATCGAAGAGGAGATTTTATTCATTAATTTTATTATCTCGTCAACTTTAGTTTATGACGAATAAAATTAATAGTTGATCTATCTTTGATCAAATATTTGGTCAAAACTCTTTGAATTTAAAATAACATTGATTCCTCAAACAATATTATTTAAATTCACCAACACCTCAAACACCGTGAATTTTGCATGCCACGTTAGTGTGGACGTATACAAATTCATCATTTGTAAGAGGAGGGTTTTACCCATTGACTATCTTGTCAATATAACTTTTTGACAAATAAAATTACCTCAAACACCATGAATCTTGTATGCCACGTTAGTGTGAACGTATACAAATTCAAACATTTGTAAGAGGGGTTTATTAATTTTATTATATTGCCAATCTAGTTTTATGACAAATCAATAGTTGGTTTCCTTTGGTCACACAAGTGATAGTAGTGACTCCGTTGGGAGGATACTATTAAATGTGTCTAAGTGTATACCATTACTTGACACTAAGTCCATTAATAAGATTATGCCCTTCCGTTGGGGAAGATCACACGCCTTAATTAACTTCCTATAGTCATCCAAAATGGAAGTCTGTTCAGTGATCCACAAACAAGCTCATCCGTTATGGAGGAAGGCACTCACACGCAAGCTTATTTGCATCACTTACAAACCAGTAATGGAGACCATGGGATTTACTTAAAATCCCTCTCCCACTTAGTTATTTATAAATGAGGAATTTTAACTATGCTAGCCTACTAAATATGTAAACCAACATGCACACACAAAGACAATATAAAAGCAATAAATAGAAAATCTAATTTTCAACTATTATGACTTTTATCTCTAGTTGTCCTCCGTGTGTTGTCATCCCAAGTCGCTGCCATATTTGGCTACCGCTACCTGTCGCATCCATCTTGCTCCTAGTTCACTGCGCCTCTGGTCCTTAGAAGGTTCCACGCTTTGCAAGATTCGATCCGCGACATAAATAGAATTTTACATTTTTGATCCTATATTCCATAAAAGGAATGTACATGTATCTAGATCAAAAATAAAATCCTAATAAAACTAAATACAGCTCCTACTGTATTTTATAATACAATCATGCACACACATATAAATGCCCTTGACATGCCCAAGGGTCTAATCACACACATAATAACTAAAAGCCATAATAGTTGGATCCTGCATCCACAAAGTTAGCACATCCTACTATTATCCTGCCTAAATTATGTATGACATGTGCATAATTAAACTAATACCAAATACACAAAGGCAAAACCCTAGCTCTGATACCAATTGTTGGTTGCTAATCGGAAAACCTAGAGGTTCCACTGTA
Organism: Zingiber officinale; assembly: GCF_018446385.1. NCBI lineage: Eukaryota > Viridiplantae > Streptophyta > Magnoliopsida > Zingiberales > Zingiberaceae > Zingiber > Zingiber officinale. The sequence goes on from NC_055987.1 coordinate 134,783,566, forward strand.
CAAAAATTTTGTACAAAGGTCTGAACCTTTTCCTAGCTACCATGTGTTCTTTTAAATTAAATTTTGAATCGCCTGCGGAACTTAACACGTTTGATCCAAAAATTAATCTATATGTTCTTTTAGGTTTTGACTTGGATCTCCTGCGGAACTTAACACGTTCGACCCAAATCACCTTAAGTTATTAATTCCATTAAATATTAATTTCCATAATTGATTCCCAGTACTGACGTGGCGAGGCACATGGCCTTCTTGGATATGGGAGCAACCACCACCGACTAGACAAAACCTTTTATAGAAATCTAATATTTAATTTCCTAAAATAACTTTAGGTTAACCGAAAAGAACAATCAAATCACAAGGGAAAAAAAAAACAAAAGAACACAACTTCGAAAAACATATTCGAAATACTAGAACGTAAGCCTCTTGTATTTGGTATTATTTTCAAAAATAACTAGTAAGATGCGGAAAGAAAAATTACTAGTTATACCTTTTAGAAAGACCTCTTGATCTTCTATTGTATTCCTCTTCTAACCTCGGACGTTGTGTGGGCAACGATCTTCCGAGATGAGAAACCACCAACCACCTTCTTCTCCTCCTAGCTAGGTTCGGCCACAAAGAAAGAAGCTTCACCAAGGAAGAAAATCAAAACACTAACCAAGCTCCAAGAGATGCTCGCTTTCTCTCCTTCTTCTTCTTCTTCTTCTTCTTCTCCAAGTAGTACCCGGCCGCCACAAGAGCTCCAAGACTTTGAGAGATTCGGCCACCACAAAGAGGAAGAGAAGAAGAGGATGGCCGGCCACTCCAAGGAATAAAAGAGGGAGAGAAATAATAGATGTTGTGTCTCATGAAGGCACCCTCACCCCTTCTTTTATATTCCTTGGCCTAGGTTAATTACAATAAAATTTCCTTAATTCCCTTGACATGATTTAATTGAGAAAAATAAAATAAAATTTCCCCAATTAATCTCTAATGCCCGGCCACATCAAAAGAGGTAAATTAGACAAGTTTTAATCAACAATTAAAACTTCCTAATTTGTTTCCGGAAATTTTAAAAAATAAAATTTCTCTTTAAAAATATCTTCATGGTTGATAAAAAGAAATTTCTATAATTTTAATTTTATCAACATGTGGATAATTTTAAAGAGAAAATAAAATATCTCACCAATCTACAAATAAGGAAAGAGATCTAATCTCTTTCTTTAATCTTTTGTAGATCTTTTACAAGAGAGATATTTTAATTTTAATTCTCTTTAATAAATTATTTCTTCCACATAATAAAAATTAAAATTAAAATTCCTTTTTAATTTAATTTGGTCGGCCCCCACTAGCTTGGGTTCAAGCTAGGGCCGGCCACCACAATTCATACCTAGGCCGGCCCTAGCTTGGTTCCCAAGCTAGCTTGGCCGGCCCCCTATTGGTGGGTATAGAAGGTGGGTATAGGTGGGTATAGTACTCTATAAATAAGAGGCTACGATAGGGACCGAGAGGAGGAATTGGTTTTGGTCTCCCGATAAAATTAAGCATCCCGTGTTCGCCCCGAACACACAACTAAATTTTATCAATAATAATTCATTCCACTAGAGAACTATTATTGAACTACCGCACCAATCCCAAATTATATTTTTGGGCTCCTTCTTATTATGAGTGTGTTAGTCTCCCTGTGTTTAAGATATCGAATGTCCACTAATTAAGTGAGTTACTAACAACTCATTTAATTAATATCTAAGTCCAAGAGTAGTACCACTCAACCTTATTGTCATGCCGGACTAGGTCCACCTGCAGGGTTTAACATGACAATCCTTATGAGCTCCTCTTGAGGACATTATCAACCTAGTATCTCTAGGACACAGTTTTCTTCTATAATCAACAACACACACTATAAGTGATACCATTTCCCAACTTATCGGGCTTATTGATTCATCGAACTAAATCTCACCCATTGATAAATTAAAGAAATAAATATCAAATATATGTGCTTGTTATTATATTAGGATTAAGAGTACACACTTCCATAATAACTGAGGTCTTTGTTCCTTTATAAAGTCAGTATAAAAGAAACGACCTCAAATGATCCTACTCAATACACTCTAAGTGTACTAGTGTAATTATATAGTTAAGATAAACTAATACCTAATTACACTATGATCTTCCAATGGTTTGTTCCTTTCCATCTTGGCCGTGAGCTACTGTTTATAATTTATAAGGAACCGATAACATGATCTTCTGTGTGTGACATCACACACCATGTTATCTACAATATAAATTAATTGAACAACTACATTTATCATAAATGTAGACATTTGACCAATGTGATTCTTATTTCTAAATAAATGTTTATACCAAAAGCTAGGCTTTTAGTATACATCCCAACAGACCCAAACCCAGCTACTCATGCAAATGAGTTGGGCACTTCTACTAGTTGACACATGCTAGCATCTAGGTGTCCGGGGCTGGTTTAAGCGCCTAGGAGTAGATAGAGGCTAATGGATAGAGCTTCACCAAGGTGCAGTCACGTCAGCCATCTAAATGTCAGGGGTAGTCTAGGTCCCAGGAGGTGGATAAATCAGTTATAAAGCAGGATAGGATAGACATTAGTCTAGGTGCCCAGGGGTTGTCTAGGTGCCCGAAAATGCTTATAAAAGGAGTATTTGGACAACCTTTAAAGTATAACTTTTCTACACTCATTATTGATCGTATGGCTGCTTCATCTTCATGATATTGCTATACTACTACTCGAGTACATCTGACAGCTACTGGCAGATCGACACCCACACACTAGCGCATCTATTTCGACATCTTGGTGTTGATAACTAGGTTTCATTGTGCTTACTTTACATAGTTGCAAAAGGAAAGTGTAGAGTGTTATATTTTTCTTGTACTTTGTATTCGATTTTATGACTTGATAGTGGATTATTCATTGATAGGTCCAAAAGGCCTGGTTCTTGGGATAGGAGTTGAAGGCTCCGAATCATGTAAAATTGACCGTGTTCTATTTTTCACTTTTATACTTATCTTTATTCTGCTACCCACTCAGTTTTAAAAAGCTGAAAAAGAATGAGTTTTAAGATCATGTGATTCACCCCCCTTCTCATGAGCCTACAATCCTACAACATTGAATATGTGAAGGTTAACTCAACCACACAGATAATTAATGCCCCCCTCCCCGTGTATATATCTATATATCCAAAGGACTTGGTTCTTGGAGTAGGAGTTGAAGCCTCCGAATCTTGTAAAAATTGACCGTGTTCTATTTTTCTCTTTTATACTTATCTTTATTCTGCTATGCACTCAATTTTAAAAAGCTAAAAAAGAACGAGTTTTAAGATCATGTGATTCCCCCCCTTCTCACGCGCCTACAATCCTACAGGATTGAATATGCGAAGGTTAACTCAACCACATAGATAGTTAGCGCCCCCCGTATATATATATATATATATTAGTTAGAGCCCTAAAGTCAATCATTTGATGATTGTTGTATGGACTCGTTGTATCATATTCTTGTATATAAATAAAGGTATTTGTTTTGGTTATTATACTTACTTGTATTAGTGCCAAATAACTAAGTATAATAGCGTCCTTGAGTAGAAGGTTCTTACCTATATCAATTGATTGGTTGAATCGATAGTGAGATGATATAGGGACACTACTCTTAATCATTCCTAGTCAAGTATTAACATTCAGGGACAATGTTAATGCGACGAGACTAGCATGTAGGTCAACTCGATGACTTGATCTCACAAGTCATGGATATGGAGATATCAAGTTGACACATGGGTATGCATTGGAGAATGTATACTAAATGACCCGCTATGAGAAAGTATCATGGATCGTTATATGAGTGTCATATACTTTCTCATGTGGCTATTAGTATGACTACTAGTCCTTGGACCTGAAGTCACCATGGTTCCCTATATAAGGAGTTACGTACTTTGGCTTCGTCAAACGTCACCCGTAATTGGGTGGACTATAAAGGCGATTACTGGGTATGCAACAAATTATGCGGAGGGATGTGAGTGATGTAGATGGGATCTATCCCTCCTATATGACGGGAGTGACATTGATATTCTTGATAGAGTGAGACCACTAAGTGCATGGCCATGCCCAAATGAGTCAATATGATATATTGAGCTCATTTGATTGAGTGAGTCTACTTGGAGTTCAAGATTTAGATTGATTAGAGGATAACACGGTCTATGCCTCACATTGATCAATCTAGATGTCTAGGATAGAAGGACAATGTCATATATTGTGAGGAGTCACAATTAATAGTCACAAGTTGATGTTGGATCTCAACATTCTTATAACTTGGGTAGTAATGATGTGTTGCTAGATACCACTCATTACTTATGCTTCTAAATTGGTTTAGGAGCATTGCCAACGTTATAAGAACATATAGGGCCACACACAAAGGACAATTAGATGGAGATTAGGTTCATATGATGAACCAAGAGGATTAGATTCATGTGATGAATCAAATTGGATTAAGAGTAATCCTAATTGAACTAATTGAGTTGGACTCAATTTGATTCATGTGTTCAATGAGTCTAATTTAGATTATGACTCATTGAATCAATTTAATTAAATGAATTAGATCCATTATATTAAATTGACTTGAATCAAATGGTTGGATTTGATCAACCATGAGAGTTATAATGTCAAGTTTGACTTGACTTGAGAGGAAGAGGAAGAGTCAAGTTTGACTGGACTTTTTGCCACCTCATTTGTGAGTTGGCATTAAGTGGCCAATAATGGTGTTACACATCATTGAGTCTAGCACATGTGTGTGCCACCTCATGGAGGTTACAAATATCCTCTTTAATGACCACATTAAATGAGAAAGGAGGTTACAAACCTTAATGTGGCCGGCCACTTATGGTGGAATGAATGGGTTAATTTTTCATTCAAGTCAATTCATTCCATCTTCTTCCTCATCTCATCTTCTTGCTCTCCCTCTCCTCCTTCTTGGCCGAACCACCTAAGGTGCTAGCACACCTTTTGTTTGGTCTTCTCCACCTAGTTTGTTCGTGTGGATACACATAGAGAAGTGTCTACTTTGACACTTTCGAGATCCGGCGAATCAAGAACAAGCGGGATACGCGAAGGGCTTCGCATCAAGGGTAAAGATCTTCTCCTTTGTAGATTTAGTGTAAATCTAAGTTAGAAACTCGTACATGTAACGTTTTTGAAATTTTAATCTTCGCACGGATCCGGTGGCTGGAGGTTTCGGTGTTTCCGCAACGCAAAAAGCGGTTTTTGCGGCCCGAAAAACCCAACTGTGGTATCAGAGCCACGTGCGAAGCGTGTACGAGTTTAGTTTGCATTTTTATGAAAAATGTAGGTTCTGTAACTTTCTATAAATTTAGGTTTTTTATGGTTTTTATGAGTATTTTTCTCGTAGAAGCGAAGCACAAGTGTTTAGACACTTGTAGGCTTCGACTACCGAGAAGATTTTTCCAAAACGGCAAGGTTTCGCCCCAAATCATTTTGGGGCAGCGGACTAAGGCGCTGTAGGATCGCTTAGGAACACTCGCGATGGTTATATCGCAGGTAGGGGCGCTGCCCCTGACCCCGCAAGGGGTTTCGTTCCGCGATTGCGCCCGAAAACCATTAATCGGGACCGCCAGGAATTTTTACTCATAAAAATTGTAAAAAATAGTATTAAAATTACAGAAAATTATGAAAATTACATAATTTAGAATTATGTATAATTTGTGATGGTCATGGCCCAAAAAGACCCAATTTGATTGGAATATTTGTATTGTAATTCATAATACGGCCTGCGTGTCGTCATGTGATTGTGCGTGTTGTATATGTGATTCGCAACCTGCGCGTCGTGCCTTCCTTCATTTATATTCTTGTTGTAAATAGTTTAGACTCGAATGTAACTCGAGTTTCACCCTCTTGTAATGTACAAAATGAGTCGGTGGACGGTCCACTCGAGACGGAGCTACGAGGAGGGCGCGAGCAACACAAGGTGGTCAAAGGGAGGAACTTGGAGAAGCTGTTGACCCTAGGTTGACCATCCGATCTTCTCATTGACTTGAGAAGATCGTTGTAGGGCCATGACTAATCACAAATAGTATAATTAATTGCTTGTGTGTGTGTATTTGATGCATGCTAGTAAAGTAGTTAATTAGCGCCTTAACGATTAGATTAGATCTAAATCGTGTACAAGACGCACCCTACGATTAGATTAGATCTCAATCGCATCAACTCTAAAATGCCTACCATGCCGTGATATCTATCACTACCTCGATCACATGTGTTGTTGAATCTGCCAAAGCAGAGCAACACATATTATCTTGGTAGGGTACGGAGGGACAATCTTGGTCCCGCCTATTAACGCATGGGTGAGTAGAGACTCAATTTGATTGAGTACAACTAGTTAAATCGAGTTTAACTGTAGGCATTATCCAATGGTTGGAAGATAGGACAAAATCACGCTTATATTAAATCTTGGGTGTATTAGACAAAGCTAACTCGAGTTTTAATATAAATGCGGGTCTTGTCCTATAAACAAGAGTTACATAGAGATGTAATTGGTAAATCGTTACCTACCAATCATACTAATTCTTGGCCAATTTAGCCAAAGCTAACTCAAGGGTTAGTATGATGTGGATCTTGTCCCACATGAGTTATAGAATTCAGTGGGAGCATCATTTAATTAAAGGCCTAATTAAATGATAAAAAGAATATGATATTTATTTTCTGCTTTTATTTCTGTTGTAGATTGTCATGACGTCAAACATGAACACCTTCTCTCTGCGTTCTGTCCTTGACAAGGACAAGCTCAACGGAGCAAATTTCCTAGACTGGTATAGGAATCTGAGAATAGTTCTCACCCAAGAATGTACACTGTACGTTCTAGAGCAGTCCATTCCGGAGGCTCCTCCTGCCAATGCCACGCGAGCAGACAAAGATGCTTACAAGAAGCATCAAGATGACGCATTAGATGTATCATGTCTAATGCTTGCGACTATGAACTCTGAGTTTCAGAAGCAACATGAGTTAATGGGTGCTTATGATATGGTTGAATATCTTCGTCAACTATATCAAGGACAAGCGCGACACGAGAAATTTGAGATCTCAAGGGCACTATTTCAGTGCAAGATGTCAAATGGGGCTCCCGTAGGTCCATATATACTCAAGATGATTGGGTACATAGAGAATCTACAAAGGTTGGGATTCCCACTTGGCCAAGAGCTGGCCACTGACCTGATCTTGCAGTCTTTTCCAAAGAGCTACAGTCAATTTGTCATGAACTACAACATGAATGAAATTGACAAGTCACTGCCCGAACTGCTTAGTATGTTACAAACTGCTGAGCTCAACCTTAAGAAGGTTAAGCCCAACTCTATTCTGATGGTTCAGAAACACAAGGGCAAGGGCAAGGGCAAGGGCAAGCCTAAAGGCAAGGGAAAGTCCCAAGCTAAAGGCAAAGGCAAGGCACTGAAGCCTAAAGGAGGGGTCGCCAAGGATGCTACCTACTTCCACTACGGTCAGACCGGGCACTGGAAGAGGAACTGCAAAGTCTACCTGGAAGATCTTAAGAAGAAGAGGAGTGAGACTTCCACTTCAGGTATAAATGTTATAGAAGTCAATCTATCTATTTCTTCATCATGGGTATTAGATACCAGATGTGTTTTTCACATTTGTACTAATGTGCAGGCGCTGAGAAATAGCAGGATATTTTTTGGGGTTTTCGGGCCGCGAAAACCGCTTTTTCGCATCGCGGAAACCCCGAAACCCCCGCCACCGGATCCGTGCGAAGATAAAACTTTCGAAAAACTTACGAGTACAAGTTTCTAAACCTTGATCTACAGTAGATCTACAAAGAAGAAAGGTTATACCCTTGATGCGAAGTCCTTCGCAATCCCGCTCGTCCTCGGTTCGCCGGATCTCGAAAGTGTCAAAGTAGACACTTCTCTATGTGTATCCACACAAGCAAGAGATGGAGAAAAATCTCTAAGGATGTGCTAGCAACCTTAGAGATCAGTAATGGAGGAGAGGGAGAGCAAGAAGAAAGCTAGAGAGGAAGAAGATGCGAGTTACCACAAAAAATGAAACTCTCCACATGAAATCAAAGTGGTTGGCCACTTTAGTGGAGGTTGTAACCTCCATGGGATACCAAGAGTCACAACTCTTGGTAACTCCCATGAGGTGGCATCTCACTTAAGTAACCATGATGATGTGGAGCATCATCATTGGCCCACTCAATGGCAACTCACCAATGAGGTGGCATAAAGTCAAGTCAAACTTGACTCTTCATCTTCCTCTCAAGTTAAGTCAAACTTGACCACCTCTCTCCCATGGTTGATCAAATCTAACTATTGGTTCAAGTCAATTTTAATTTAATGAATCTGTATTCATTGAATTAAATTGATTCAATGAGTCTAAGTCCAAATTAGACTCACTTAACACATGCACCAAATTGAGTCCAACTCAATTAGCATAATTTGGATTACTCTTAATCCAATTTGGTTCATCACATGAACCTAATCCTTTAGGTTCATCAAATGAACCTAATCTCCATCTAATTGCCCTTTGTGTGTGACCTATAGGTTCTTATAACATTGACAATGCTCCTAAACCCATTTAGAAGCATAAGTAATGAGCGGTATCTAGCAACACATCATTACTACCCAAGTTATAAGAATGTTGAGATCCAACATCACCTTGTGACTACTAATTGCGACTCCTCACAATATATGACAAGTGTCCTTCTATCCAAGACATCTAGATTGATCAATGTGAGGCATAGACCGTGTCATCCTCTAATCAATCTAAATCTTGAACTCCAAGTAGACTCACTAAATCAAATGAGCTCAATATCTCATATTGACTCATTTGGGCATGGCCATGCACTTCGTGGTCTCACTCTATCAAGAATATCGATGTCGCTCCCGTCATATAGGAGGGATAGATCCCATCTCCATCACTCACATCCCTCTGCATAATTCGTTACATACCCAGTAATCGCCTTTATAGTCCACCCAGTTACGGGTGACGTTTGACGAAACCAAAGTACATAACTCCTTATGTAGGGATCCATGGTGACTTCAGGTCTAAGGACTAGTAGTCATACTAATAGCCACATGAGAAAGTATATGACACTCATATAACGATCCATGATACTTTCTCATGACGGGTCATTCAGTATACATTCTCTAATGCATACCCATGTGTCAACTTGATATCTCTATATCCATGACTTGTGAGATCAAGTCATCGAGTTGACCTACATGCTAGTATTATTGCATTAACATTGTCCCTGAATGTTAATACTCGACTAGGAATGATTAAGAGTAGTGTTCCCTATATCATCTCACTATCGGTTCAACTAACCGATTGATATAGGTGAGAACCTTCTACTCAAGGACGCTATTATACTTAGGTTATTTGGCACCAATACAAGTAAGTATAATAACCAAAACACATGCCTTTATTTATATAAGAATATGATACAATAAGTCCATAATACAATCATCAAATGATTGGCTCTAGGGCTCTAACTAACAACATTGACAAAGGGCGAGGTGGACCTACGAGTAGGCAATGGAGCACGGGTTGCTGCTGTTGCTGTAGGGACTTATTTTCTATCTCTGCCCTCTGGGCTTGTACTAGAGTTGGATGATTGTTGTTATATGCCTGCTTTAACTAAGAACATAATTTCAGTTTCTTGTTTGGACAAGAAAGGTTTTTCATTTATTATAAAGAACAAATGTTGTTCATTTTATTTAAATGAAATGTTCTATTGTAGTGCACCTCTGATAAACGGACTTTATATTCTAGACCTTGAGAGCCCTATCTATAGCATAAGTACCAAGAGGTTCAAGTCAAATGACATGAACCCAACCTATCTCTGGCACTGTCGCTTAGGTCATATCAATGACAAACGTTTATTCCAGCTCCATAAAGATGGTTTGCTGGACTCATTTGATTTTGAATCATATGAGACATGTGAGTCATGCCTTTTAGGCAAGATGACCAAGACTCCCTTTAGTGGACACAGTGAGAGAGCGACTGACTTGTTAGGTCTTATACATAGTGATGTATGTGGCCCTTTCAATGTCACTGCTAGAGGTGGTTATAGGTACTTCATTACATTTACTAATGACTTCAGTAGATATGGTTATGTGTACTTGATGACACATAAGTCTGAATCCTTTGAAAAGTTCAAAGAATTCAAGAATGAAGTACAAAACCAGCTTGGTAAGAGTATTAAGATACTTTGATCAGATCAAGGTGGGGAATACCTTAGTTATGAGTTTCGTGACTATCTAGCTGAGTGTGGGATTCTATCCCAACTCACTCCTCTTGGAACACCACAGTGGAATGGTGTATCCGAAAGGAGGAATCATACCCTATTAGATATGGTTCAGTCTATGATGAGTCACACAGATCTTTCTACATTTCTTTGGGGCTATGCTCTAGACACGACAGCCTTTACAATCAACCGATTTCCATCCAAGGTTGTAATAAAGACACCATATAGGATATGGACTGGGAGAGATGCCCAGGTGTCTTTTATGAGGATTTGGGGTTGTGAGGCTTATGTTAGACGTCAAGTCTCGGGCAAACTAGGTGAAGCATCCCACATTCTTGGCATACAGATCTATAGGGATAGATCTAAGAGGTTGCTTGGTCTAAATCAGAGCACATATATTGACAAGGTACTCCTACGGTTTGCCATACAGAACTCCAAGAAGGGATTTCTGCTGATGCCACATGGTGTGAGTCTTTCGAAGACTCAAGGTCTCTCTTTTAGAGAGGAGAGAGACCGCATGGATCAGATCCCTTATGCCTCAGCTATAGGATCTATCATGTACGCCATGCTATGTACTCGTCTTGATGTCTCGTATGCTTTGAGCATGACGAGCAGATACCAGTTAGATCCAGGTGAAAGTCACTAGATAACGGTCAAGAATATTCTTAAATACTTGAGAAGGACTAAAGAATATTTCTTGATATATGGAGGCGATGATGAGCTAGCTGTAAAGGGTTACAGTGATGCCAGCTTCCAGACCGACCAGGATAATTATCGATCGCAGTCATGGTTCATATTTTGCATAAATGGTGGTGTTGTGAGCTGGAAGAGTTCGAAGCAAGACACAGTAGCTGATTCTACGACAGAGGTCGAGTATATTGTTGCATCAGAAGCAGCAAAGGAGGCAGTTTGGATCCGTAAGTTCATCACTGAACTTGGAGTGATTCCTAGCATCGCTGACCCTATTGAGCTCTATTGTGACAACAATGGAGCAATTGCGCAGGCTAAGGAACCTCGCTCACACCAGCGGACCAAACACATACTACGGCGCTTCCATCTCATTCGAGAGATTATCGAGAGAGGAGATGTGAAGATTTGCAGAGTACCTACAGAGGCTAACATCGTAGATCCCTTGACCAAGGCTTTGGCACAGAGAAAGCATGATGGTCACACTAGGTCATTGGGGCTTAGAGCCTACACTGATTGGCACTAGTGCTAGTGGGAGATTGTTAGTTAGAGCCCTAGAGCCAATCATTTGATGATTGTTGTATGGACTTGTTGTATCATATTCTTGTATATAAATAAAGGCATTTGTTTTGGTTATTATACTTACTTGTATTAGTACCAAATAACTAAGTATAATAGCGTCCTTGAATAGAAGGTTCTTACCTATATCAATCGATTGGTTGAATCGATAGTGAGATGATATAGGGAACACTACTCTTAATCATTCCTAGTCAAGTATTAACATTCAGGGACAATGTTAATGCGACGAGACTAGCATGTAGGTCAACTCGATGACTTGATCTCACAAGTCATGGATATGGAGATATCAAGTTGACACATGGGTATGCATTGGAGAATGTATACTGAATGACTCGCCATGAGAAAGTATCATGGATCGTTATATGAGTGTCATATACTTTCTCATGTGGCTATTAGTATGACTACTAGTCCTTGGACCTGAAGTCACCATGGTTCCCTACATAAGGAGTTACGTACTTTGGCTTCGTCAAACGTCACCTGTAACTAGGTGGACTATAAAGGCGATTACTGGGTATGTAATGAATTATGCGGAGGGATGTGAGTGATGTAGATGAGATCTATCCCTCCTATATGACGGGAGTGACATCGATATTCTTGATAGAGTGAGACCACTAAGTGCAAGGTCATGCCCAAATGAGTCAATATGAGATATTGAGCTCATTTGATTGAGTGAGTCTACTTGGAGTTCAAGATTTAGATTGATTAGAGGATGACACGGTCTATGCCTCACATTGATCAATCTAGATGTCTAGGATAGAAGAACAATGTCATATATTGTGAGGAGTCACAATTAGTAGTCACAAGGTGATGTTGGATCTCAACATTCTTATAACTTGGGTAGTAATGATGTGTTGCTAGATACCGCTCATTACTTATGCTTCTAAATTGGTTTAGGAGCATTGCCAATGTTTTAAGAACCTATAGGGTCACACACAAAGGACAATTAGATGGAGATTAGGTTCATATGATGAACCAAGAGGATTAGATTCATGTGATGAATCAAATTGGATTAAGAGTAATCCTAATTGAACTAATTGAGTTGGACTCAATTTGATTCATATGTTCAATGAGTCTAATTTAGATTATGACTCATTGAATCAATTTAATTAAATGAATTAGATCCATTATATTAAATTGGCTTGAATCAAATGGTTGGATTTGATTAACCATGAGAGTTATAATGTCAAGTTTGACTTGACTTGAGAGGAAGAGGAAGAGTCAAGTTTGACTTGACTATTTGTCACCTCATTTGTGAGTTGGCATTAAGTGGCCAATAATGGTGTTACACATCATTGAGTCTAGCACATCTGTGTGCCACCTCATAGAGGTTACAAATCTCCTCTTTAATGGCCACATTAAATGAGAAAGGAGGTTACAAACTTTAATGTGGTCGGCCACTTATGGTGGAATGAATGAGTTAATTTTTCATTCAAGCCAATTCATTCCATCTTCTTCCTCATCTCATCTTCTTGCTCTCTCTCTCCTCCTTCTTGGCCGAACCACCTAAGGTGCTAGCACACCTTTTGTTTGGTATTCTCCACCTAGTTTGTTCGTGTGGATACACATAGAGAAGTGTCTACTTTGACACTTTCGAGATCCGGCGAACCGAGGACGAGCGGGATATGCGAAGGGCTTCGCATCAAGGGTAAAGATCTTCTCCTTTGTAGATTTAGTGTAAATCTAAGTTAGAAACTCGTACACGTAACGTTTTTGAAATTTTAATCTTCGCACGGATCCGGTGGCTGGGGGTTTCGGGGTTTCCGCAACGCAAAAAGCGATTTTTACGACCCAAAAAACCCAACAATATACACCTACTCGGGATGGAGGTCCGCTTAAATATGATTAAATAATAATACCATTGTAGAAAAATCATTGGGGCCCATTGGGCCTAGAAGCCTCAAAAGGCCCATCATGGGATAATAATCAATAACCCATCAACCTAATAGCTCTTGTAATGCCATGTGTAACTGTTGTTAGGAAATCACTGGAATATACTTTGTGCAGTCTGTATAGTGTATAGGTTCAATAGACCTAGGTTTGATAAGGTATGATCATGGTTTTGATGTATGTGTCAAAGAATTTAAGTTAAGTTTTTATATGGATTTGATATGTGTGCTTGAGTTATGCAGGAATAGGTGAACCACATATGATAAACTTGGTGCGACCAAGTTTGGTAAGTGAATCCTATAGCTTGGGTACTTGAGATCGGTCAAGGATGGTGCATCCGAGGAACCATCAGATAAAGAGCAAAGGAGTAGACTAAGGGAAGTGGACTTCAAGGCAACGTGAATGATGGCACGAAGAGGAGCCACAAACTCAAGTGCATCTAAGGGACGAAGGCCGAGGAAGAGGGCTTCAAGGGCGACTCCAGAGAGGATCAGTGTGAGTGAATGTAAGGTATCAGTCGATTGGTACTAAGGCCAGTCAATTGGTCTAAATTCACGAGAGCACAGAATGGTTATGTGTCCAATGGTTGTGAAGACCATTCGACTAGTAATGACACTAGTTGGCTGATAAAAAGTTGTTGGTAGAATCTAAGATTCTGTGGAGTGTCGTTGGCTATGCCAAATCGCTACACCAATCGACTGATATGGCTAGTCGACTGGTGTAGGAAATGAGTTGATTCAAGATCAACTCTTTCGTCTCTATTTAAAGGAGCTTTGAGGATGAAGGAGGTTATTGATACATGTTGAAAAACTCCTAAGTTATCCCTCAAGCTTCCAAGCCTTTCTGTTCCTTCGAAACCTAAGTTTCATCTTGTAAAGAGGAAGAGAGCTTTTGTAAGAGGTTATACTCCACCGAGGAGTAAGCTTTAGCCGAAGATTACCAGGGACTAATCCACCGATGGATTGAGGGATCGTCCACCTCAAGGACATGACGTGGAGTAGGAGCAAGTTATATATCTTCGAACCACGTAGATCGACGTGTAGAGTTTGTATTTCCTTTCTTAGCTTTTTAGTATTTGTATTTTAGCTACACACTAATCATCTTGTAGAAAGAAAGTTTCATCTTGTAGAAAGAAAGTTCAATTTGGGGTGACTCGCTATTCAATTCCCCTTCTAGCCAGCCACAAATCCTCAACATAGTGGAGGTTTCCATAGATCCATACGTAGAATTAGTTGGTACAATTGGAAAAAGATGACAGATTGTTATTAGGGTTGGCCTTATTTTAGCAATATATTTCGTTATTCGTACTGAGAGAGACAACATTATATATATTTGGGATTCCTTCTTCCCATGTGGATAATCTCTCTCTTGCTCTCTACTATTTTTCATCACTGTTCCTATAATACCATTGTCGAGCCTCCCAATTTGACTTAGATTGATTGCGCTAGGGATCCCTCCTTGATCTGTCTATTGATGTTTTCCTCTTTCTTTGTTCTCTTCGATGTGACAGATTCGCTCGTAGCTTTGAACTCCCTCCCAAGATCTTACGGTCAACATATGAGTTATCTCATCTGCTATCCATCTTTATCGAGTACATACAAGAATATACATCAAGATCTCATAATAAAACTGAGTTACTAAAATAGATCATTTAATCATTCATATTTTCAGCACTCTAATAAGTTTTAGAATTAAAATAGGGTTGAATGATTAAAAAAATCAACGGTATATAGAAATATAAACATTTCACTCATATTACCATTTTAGAAGAGTTTGTGGTTGGTTTTTTAGTCAGTTGAGCACTAAAACATTTTATATAAATTTAAAAAATTATCAAGAGTTTTAAATAATAATAAGATATATCAATAGCCAATTAGCTTTTAAATAAAAGACATATGCTATTTTAGCATCCATTAAATTTGGACCAAACTATTTTAGAAGGAAAAGATTCCATTATTAAACACCCTCTCGGTATAGTGGTTTTGGATTTTATATCCTCATTTTAAAGTTATAATGGGTATCTTTATTAATTTACTTATAACGCTGTCTTTCTTATTGGATGGTGCTAGAACGGCAACAAAATCATTAAAAATATTATGGAAAATGATATAAAAAAAATATCCATTAATGTAATAAAATTTATAATGTAATACAATTAATATTACATTAAATAAAAGAATTATATATTATACATATAATTTTGATTACATGAGTGATTATATTCTTGTATATTATTTTTTATAAAGAATATAATTTTTATTATTATATAATGATAAAAATATCATGTGATCTTTGTTGGCGACGGATAACGGTGGCCGATGGCTATGACAGTGGTGGCAGCAACGATCGATAGCAATGGTAACCGATTGATTCAGGAAATGGACTAAAGATATGTTTAGTATATTGAATCTTAGGGTTATAATATAATCCAGATTACATGCATACCTTTAGTCTTATATTTTAAATTATAAAAATTTATTATTTTTTATAATGTAGATTATATTACATTATATATTTAAAATTATATTAATTAATCTTTAATATAATCCTAATTATATTATAATCCACAACGTAAAATAGTGAATCGTGTCCCAAATTTATAAAGTTTTCCAAAAGAAAATAAGGAGAGAATATTTTCTCCGATATTGAATTTATTGCTAGATATCTTTTTCCAAATTACGAATGTTTATTTATTATGGCAAGTAATTAAGTGTATAGTATGTATATAAGGGCTCAAGAACATTCTCAGTGGAAGCGAGATACGTACAAATAAAAATGGCTTCATCTTCGTTCTCGTTTTTTCAGATCTTGTCAGCAACCACCACCCTTCTTTTGTTGCTGCAAGCCCACCAGGCAAGCAGCTGCTTCTCCGCCATATTTAGCTTCGGCGACTCGCTGCAGGACACTGGCAACTTCGCGCACACCTTCTTCAACACTGCCCTCTCAAATCCGCCGTATGGAACCACCTACTTCCACAAGGGCACCGGTCGCTACTGCGACGGCAGAATCATCCTAGATTTCATCGGTTGGTGAATGATGCAGTGCAACGCGCGATTTGGATCACATGAATCTTATATATTAATTAATATTTATTGATATTCGTTACAGCGGAAAGTCTTGGGTTACCGTTCGTGCCGCCCTTCCTTGCCGGAGGAGACTTCTCCAAGGGAGCGAACTTTGCCTTCGGAGGGGCGGTCGCAGTGAAAAGTGACCCGAACTGGAACCATACTTTGCCCGATCAAATTGAATGGTTCCAAAAATTTGTCCAAACAGATCCATTATTCAGAGGTATACATAAATGCCCACAAACATGCCCCTATATATATATATATAATTGTGATCAATTAATTAACTCGTGCTTTGAGGATTTAATTATTATTATTATTATTTTCCATTCTTAATCTTATTTTGATAATCATAAATAAACATTAGACCCCAACTTCTTGGCCAATTCGTTGATCGTGATGGGGGAGATTGGTGGCAACGACTACAACTCGGGACTCAGCAAGGGACTGCCTTATGATCAACTCATTCAAATTGTGCCCCCCGTTGTTCAAGCCATAGGCTCTGCCATCACGGTAAGTTACAAATTAATTAAGTGGTATATATATATATATAGTGATTATTTGCATGCGCCTTACATTCTATTAATTAATTACGGTTTCTTTCTTTATATATATATATATAGACTTTGATTGGACTAGGCGCGAAAACCTTTGTCGTCCCTGGTAACCTACCGATCGGTTGCATCCCCGCATGGCTAGGACAGTATCGTAGTGACAAGCCAAGCGACTATGACAAGAATGGCTGCCTCATATGGCTGAACAATTTCTCTGAGTACCATAGCAGCAACTTGCAAACCGAGCTAGACAGACTTAAAGGACAATTTCCTACTGTTACCATCGCCTATGCAGATTACCTCAACTCTGGCATCAGGATGTTCTCCAACCAAGCCCAATTCGGTATATATATATACACATTATGCATTAGACTTGTTAATTAATTCCTTGAATTTTAATTACTTTTTAAGTAAATTTAAAATATCAATCTAATGAATGAGTTTGTAATATTGTGGCGTTGGTGTAGGTATCACTGTGCCATTTACTGCTTGCTGTGGAGGAAATGGGTATCCGTGCAACGCGACTGGACCGGTGTGTCCTAATCCACTAAACTATGCCTCTTGGGAGGGATTTCACCCAACGGAGGCGACACACCATGCCATTTCGGATGGCATCATCAGAGGACCATACGCCATCCCTTTCTTGTCGCAAAAATGCTAACTCATCTAGCTTCTTAATTATAATTTATAATATTAATTGAATGTTTGGTCACGTACTTTCATTACCATTAATAAAATAAATGTCGTCAGTTCAATTCCTTCAGATATGTAATTGAAGGGATGAGATTGTTAACAGCTGAATTAATCGAAGGGATCGATATGTTATTGTCATCCACTTAATTGATCATGTATCTTTATAACTGTCCATTTAGGTTTCGGCATCGAGGTAAAATGGACGATAACAAATGATCGACACATTCCTCAAGAATCGAAATGAGTAACCTTACGCTATCACATTGCTCCATTGCTCTCCTAGAATTGAACATGGAGTGAAAAAGATTCAGCTTCTCATCTCTTAGATATACTCAGCCTGTCGACTTGCTTTCCATACCATCATTCTCCTCCGTTATTTTTTTTGCTCGACTACTTGTGCTCCTAAGTTCCTGCATACTTAGACATCAAACATAAACAGAACCTAACTTAACTCGGTTGACCATATTAAAACTACCACGAGGTACTTACAATCTCCCCCTTTTTGATGTGCATCATCCTAAGTTAAGTTAGGGTTAAAACAAAATGCAATATAATAAATAAGTGAAGAAAATTACAATGATACTAATTATTTTACAAATTAGTGTTGAAAATAAATTTTTAATTATCTCAATTTTCTCTTAACTTATACCTATTTCTCTCACTTTGATTATATCAAAAAATTAGGAAAAAAAATAAAATAAACAGTTAGAAAATTTTGAATTTTTTCTAGGGGAATATTATAAGAATTACCCGTAGGTTAATATTTATTAGAAATAATTTTTTAAAAATATCAAATTTTTATTAATTAATCTTCTATTTTGATAAAAATAATTTAAAAATTACTTTTCTATTTCAAAAAATGCTAAAAATATTTTTCAAACTTAAACAGATTAAGCTAGATAAGTATAAAAATTTATATAGAAAGAGAACCTAACTTAACTCGATTGATAACATCAAAACTGTTGGAGCAATCTAGATACCCTAGATTTTGATGTTTGGAAAATGTTTAAATTAGATTTATTGTTATATTTGATATGCATTGTAAGTGTGCAGGATACAGGTACAACAAGAAAAGTCCAAGTGTGATCTTGGCAAAAGAGGAAAGTCCAAGGGTGAGTCTTAGCAGTATAAGTCCAAGCATGTAGTCTTGGCAACATAAGTCCAACTGTAACTTGACAATGGATGAAGTCCCAGAGACACGACCTCTTGGCAAAGGAAGACCCAACAATAATGACAATGCCGATGGAAGCTCCAGAAGGCAAGGCGTGAAGGATGGAAAGACATCTGAGAGACGTAAGATTGATGCAGGAGGATAAAAGGCTAGGTTTAGGTTGTGTGGGCAAGGACGAGTCCATGAGAGATTGTACTTAGGGTAAAATCCTAGGATTAGAATTTTACTATAGTAGTACTATAGCAATTATTGTAGGTCATGAGCACTGATCATTAGCATAGAATATTTTTGCAAGCTCATTTTAATGATGGCAGTCAATTGGGACTTATGGCAGTCGACTGATACAGTTTGAAAATATTTTTCAATATTAGAAAATGACCAAAAGAGTCGTCAACATGTATGTAATCTTATGGGGGGATTAATACATGATGTTTATGGTCATTATAGGTTAAAGAGTCTAATAATTGGGATATTATTGGAGATCTTTTTGATGTATGGCAAAGAGAGAGAAGTGTTGGATTTAAGTGGGAAACCTATATACACCTTTACAAGAGGCAAAGGAGGAAAGTCCAAGAATGAGTTTGGGCATATAGTCTTGGCAACGTAAGTCCCAGTGTGACATGGAAATGGATAAAGTCCTGAAGGCACGACCTTTTGATAAAGGAAGACCCGAGAATAATGACAAGGTCGATAGAAGCTCCAAAAGACAAGGCGTGAAGGATGGGAAGGTATCCGAGGGACGTAAGGATGATGGAGGAGGCTAGAAGGCTAGGTTTAGTTTGTGCAAGTAAGGACGAGTGTGTGAGAGATTGTACTCAGGGTAAAATCCTATGTCTAGGGTTTTACTATAGTAGTACTATAGAAATTACTATAGCAGTTACTATAGTAGTTGACTGGTGTTTTTATCAGTTTACTGGTAGCGAACAAAATGGTTCTGTTCACTCAACCCATGTGGATCAGTTGACCGGTATTTTCATTAGTTGACTGGTATCAAGCCGTTGGCCTATAACAGTCGAATTCCACTTAGGACTAGTCGACTGGTATCTTTACCAATCGACTAGTGGTGGGAAAATAGCTTGGTATTTTCCTCCTGAGCTCTATTTAATAGGGTTTGGGGTACTTAGGCATGGTTGACAAAATTAGTGGTGGTTAACCCTAATTAGAATCTCCAAGTGCTCAAGTGATCTAGTGTGGTCTTGTACGAGTTATGGATAGGTTTCTCCACTCACAAGGAGCTACGCAAGCCAACTGAAAGTTCTCTAGGGAATCATCCATAGACGAATCGGGATCTTCCACCTGACAGATAGTCATGGAGTAGGAGCTTTATCTCCAAACAACGTAAATGAGCGTGTCTTTGTTGTTTGCTTGTCTTCATTCTTCTTGTTTTAGTTTAGCTTTTTATTTGTTAGTTTGCTTTGCATTCCGTTGTGCACTAACATTATAGGAAGCGAATAATTTGAGTGAGATGCTATTCACCCCCCTCTAGCAGGCGTCAAGGTCCCAACAAAAACTACAATGGTGTACTTACAGTAGGTTTTATAGTCTAAATTCTAACTCGACGAAGGAAATTTAGAAATTTTCGATTCTTTTGATTAAGCAACTTCTTGTGTACTTATTATTTGTCTATTCATGGCATGATTTGTTAATATATGGATTCATATTTGTAGTACCCCTCGTATATTGATGAATTAATGCTTAAGAATATGCTTATCTAGGTCATTTATCATTTGAGATTATTCTTATTATTTATTTGATATGTCGATATGATATTTTTGTCCTTAAGTTATAGAAATTATTACATAATTGTTATAGATGATACATTAGATAAGTTAGGTCATGATCAGTTATGATAATTGTTACAAAAATTATTACAAAATTGCTAAGTTTTGTACTTATGTTGGTAATGTTAGAAATTTTATTCTCATTAAATTATAATATACATGAACAAACCTTGGATGTACAATAAAATAAAAAATAGATTTATTCGAAATGAATATTTTGCTAAAGTTGAAGAGTTTGTGAACTTTGTTAAGAGTCATCCAAAATTTATGAATGATATTAATTTATATTATTTGTGTAATCATTATAAATGTAGAAATAAAACTTTCCGTAATGAGGATACCGTGAAAATACACACACATACATATAGTTTTATTCCAAATTACTACAATTGGTACTGTCACAAAGAGTCTTATTTGTTGTTGCTTCTTCATTTAATATAACTGCTCTAAGGGAATCATCGTCAAATAAGAATGCAATATAATCAATGGTTCATGATGAGATGAATGCAGTTGATCATTCCAATATAGATGAAATATCTGTAAGTACCCTGTGATGATTTTGATGTGATCAACCAGGTCAAGTTAGGTTTTGTTATTGTTTGATGCCTTGTGTCTAAGTGTGCAAAAACTTAGGAGCACAAGAGGTCGAGCGAAAGACGTAGTTAGTAAGAAGGATGACACAGGAGAGATTTGACGGGCTCGGTGCATCCGAGGGATGAGGTGCTGCGAAAGATGCTGGCGCATGATAAGGAGGAACACGACGTTTCTGAAGGATGAGAAGCCAGAGTGGAAGACTGCTCGAGAAGATAGGGAAATGGGTTTGGGTGAGCCTTATTTCGGATGGTCGAAATCACCCAAACGAGCTGAGTTGGAGTGAGAACCCAGACCAAAAAGTCAACCTATTGGTTGACTTGGTCCGAGCGCTTAGATCAACTAGGTGCCTCACAGTCTGGGCGCCCGAACTAGAAATTATATCAAAACACACCGTGGCATGATCCGGTGCAATGAGGATAAAATTCTATCCATGTTTAGGCGCATGGAACCCTTTTTGTAAATCATTCTCTTTTTGTTCTACTACTCCTTGTGAGCCAATAACGTTGTAAGAGGCTACACCACCCAAAGGAGATCTGCATAGTGTGTTTCACTTACCTTGGATTAGCAATTCTCTGATTGCAACCAAGTAATTCTTTCTGTGCCTCTGTCTTTGATTTGTTTCTTTTTTTATTCTTTGTATACAAATGTTTGCTATAATTAGCTATAAGTCGAGAAAGGTTTTTGTTTTTATTTTTCAGGGCTCTTTACCCCCTCTAGCCAGCCTTCAGGGGGCCAACAATTGGTATCAGAGCTAGGACGCTTTAGAAAGACTAACTACTGACCGAAGCCAAGAAATCAATGGTCGGACCAAGCCTCATTCCGCCAAAGTTTGAGGGGGAGTTCGCGCACTGGAAATGCCGAATGGAGGTTAATCCGATTTGAGATTTGCGAAGGTGAGCACTGGTTATGATGAATGATGATGACCGCCGATGAAGACGAATTCCAATGATCTGAGAACTTCTCCGTGCTCCTACGCACAATGAGACGAGCCAACAAAGTATTAGTGACCTAAGACTGGGGTGGGGATCCTTGGATAGGTCGTCCGACGCTTAAGTCAGTCCCTCTCCAAGATGGAAGAAGAAGAAGAAGAATAACTGAAATGAAGAACAGAGTCCTGATGCTAGAACTTATGTACCTTGCCAATAGAGAAGATCCCTCTTTTTATACTACCTCACGTGATCTCCGTAGTTGTGAGGTGGTCCCCAGTTTGTTAGAGTTTATTAGGAGATGAAGTCATCTCCTATGTTTCGTACAATAATCCTTTAAGGAATTTTTTTTGTACCCCAAATGTACCCGTTTTGTCGTTTAAAACCCGTCATCATAATTAAAGAAGCTTCTAGAAGATATTTCCCTTCAAATATTCTGTTAAGCATGTTTCAACCGATCATTTGAGCCGACTGTGTATACTGTTCAGAATACCTTTTGTGAGATATGTTTCGGCCGATCGTTCAAGCCGCCCTAATATGCTATTAAGAATATCTCCTGCTGAATATATCTCGGTCGGTCGTTCAAACCAGTCGTATATACTACTAAGAATATTTCCTATTAAATATGTCTCGTCCGGTCATTCCAGCCGGCCATATATGTTGTTAAGAATGCTTCCTGTTAAATATATCTTGGTCGGTCATTAAAGCCGGTTGTATATGCTATTAAGAATACCTCATGCTAAATATATCTCGGCCAGTCATTCAAGCTGGTCATATATACTGCTAAGAATGTTTCCTGTTAAATATGTCTCGGCCGGTCGATACAGCCAACCGTATATGTTGTTAAGAATGCTTCCTGTTAAATATATCTCGACCGGTTGCTCAAGTCGACCGTATATGTTGTTAAGAATACTCTTTGTTAACACTTTCTTTACGCTCAGGCAGACTTTGCCCAGTCGAGCATGTACGAACGTGGGGGCACTCATTTGGCCTGTAGTCGGCTGGTACAATACTGAGAATATTATATAAGGCTAGATGCCTTTATGCTCGGGCGGATTTTGCCCGGTCGAGCATGTATGAGCGCGGGGGTGCTCACTCGGCCTGCGGTCGGCCGGTACGATACTGAAATATTATATAAGGCTAGATGCCTTTATGCTAGGGCAGGTTTTGCCCGGTCGAGCATGCAAGAGCGTAGGGGTGCTCACTTAGCCTGTGGTCAGCCGGTTATATGAAGAGAATTTTATATAAGGCTAGATGCCTTTATGCTTGGGCGGGCTTTGGCCGGTCGAGCATGTATGAGCGCGGGGGCGCTCACTGTTGACTCTCCGCAAGTGTACGGAAATATCATAAGTAATAATAAAGATATCGTATCCACAGGGAATGGAATAACCACTAAAGATTTATCAACGCGAATTAGCTAAACAACCAATCAATTGTTTGTCAAAAGCTAAATGCAACTATGCAAAGAAAAACATAAAGATGAAAGAATAACAAACAAGAATGAGGGCTTTGATAAAAGGGATGTTCTAGGAGTTTTGGTTTCTTTATAAGGTTCTTCAATGTAAATGATCTACCAAATCTTATTTCTCAATTATCCATCATTTGTAGAAGGTTGTCGGTTCCCTCTTGCAATAGACAACTGGCCTAGGACTGAAATCTATACCTAAACGTGATCAATTAGGAATGAGTCTATGTTGTCCTTACACGGGCTTGCCTGTCACGTGCGTCCCTCGGATAATCAACATAGGATTCATCGCTCCTCAACCGCATTAAGATATAATATATGAACTCATACAATCTATCCTACCCTCTTGAATTGCCCTATTTCACCCTCAAGATCATCCCTCAAACGTCCTTACACGGGCATGTTCCTGTCATGAACATCCCTCGAAAAATTGAATAAGAAGCAATCCATACAAGATCCCCAGGATATTCAAACATTTAATCAAGCATGGTAATTAAGTTCTAATCACAACAATCCATACAAGATCAAATTGATACAAACAGGGCAAAATCATAGAAATAGGAAATTGGCAAATCCATAAGAGTTTTACATCAAATCATCCTTACAATTACTCCCTCCATCCTAGAAGAAGAGATCTAATCTATAAAACAAGGAGAGAAATCCAAAAACAAGAAGATTACAAGCATCTTGATCCCCAAATCCAAGAAAGAAGGGAGAAATAAAGCTTATCTATGATGAAGAATGGTCTTCGGATCCAATCCTTGCTTCCGGAGTCGAAACGCTGAAGATCCGCCCTTAGATCACCGGAAAAACCCTCTAAGAAGGTGGAGGAACGCCCCAAATCTTGTTTTCCCCCAAACGGGAGAAGATCCCCTTTCAAATCATCAAGGAGGTCTTATATAGAGGAGAGGTTTGGGCGCCACACGACCCCGAGGCACGGCCGTGTGAGGTTCACACGGCCAAGCCCACTCCCTTTTCTGCCTATCTACACGGCCGTGTGTGATACACGGCCGTGGCACACACTGCTTCTGCTTCTCTTTCATGGCCGTGTAGATCTACGCGACCTGCACTGCCTCTACCTCTTGAAACCTCGCACGACCGTGTGGTGCACATGGCCAGGGTCTTCTTCTTGGTCTCTGGAAATCTTGCATGGCCGTGTAGATCTACACGGCCGTGTAAGGCTTCAGCTCTGGATGGCTTGCATGGCCGTGTAGTGTACACGGCCTAACTCCTTCTGTCTTCAAATCTTGGCACGACTGTGTGAGGTTCACACAGCCATGACCACTTCCTTTTCTGCTGCAAACACACGGCCTGGGCAACCCCGCATGGCAGGGTTGTGTGAGGTCAAGGAATGGTGCCTTCCTCCTTTTACTCACTTGTAGATTTGACCTTGAACATGAATCCTTCACCAAATTCTACTCCTGTGTACAGAAAATGCACAAAATCATATCTCCGAACAAAGAGAGTAAATATGCTAAAAGAAAAGCTGGAAGTACAAAAAATATGTAGACAAAGCATGTGTAAAGTATGTGAATGTGCATCAAAACATGCTAAACAAAGGTATATAATCTACGTACATCACACCCCCAAACTTAAACCTTTGTTTGTCCTCAAGCAAAATGCCGCAATCTAAATTCATATGTTTTACAATGCTCTCATAACCCTAATGCATTCTCCTAACTCTATCAAAAAGTTTCATTAATAAGCATGATCATGGAAACAAAGTTAAGTATGGCTCAAGCATAAGTCTCTTGTGCACAGTGCAAGGTAACTCAAAACTCTTCAAGTTTCAATCTATGTCCTAGTGAAGTCATCAAATTTGAATTCCTAATGTTTTCGGTGATAGACAATTAACCAGTGATAGACACTTACTTGCCACACACTTGGTTCATATTTCTCAATCAACCCAAGGTCTCAAAGGCGTGCTCAATCTCAAGAGAAGCTAAGCAGTCATTTCCCCAGTAACCTAACTTGGTCTCAAAGGGGTGACTTGCTAGATTCTACTCATGACAACTGTTTTTTATATCCCTTATTTAACTTTTTTTTTCACTTTTTTTTTTTCATAAGCATTTGCATTGTGCAAATCTTATTCACAAATGTACTTGTTGTGATATTTTGATTTTTACAAATGAGCTTACATGATTTGAGCCTCATCCAGTAACCAAAATAAAGTTTGAGAAATCACCATGGAAACCAAGTACTAATCAAACAAGCTGAATCATGACTATTTCAATGATATCAACCATTCAAGCATTAAGTAGAAGTGAAGTGAAAATAAGATTCTTAAGGTCAAGCCAAAACTAAAACTTATCTCCATATGATATTTAGCTTATATCATGCTACCCAAGATAGAGAAAAGAGGTACACTAAGCATACTACTAGCATCATTTAAAACATCATGAATCTAGATAATGAACGTGCTAACATTTAATCTTGAAGACAAGAAAGCATATAAGTGAAGTTCTGATGTTCTCAAGATGTATGCCACAAAGTTTTCAAAAGATAGTCAAGTGATTATCAAAAATCAAGCAATCAAAGCAAGAGAAAATACAAAACAAAAAAATAAACATGTAGAAAATAAGCAAAAACTAAGAAAAAGAAAAATGCAAAAATTTGGTTATTAGCACCTCTCCAGACTTAAACTTTTCATCATCCCGATGAAATCAATATGGTGGAGGAGGAGGAGGTGGACGAGGGAAAGGAGGCCTAGGCCTATGAGGTTAACCAATGGGAAAACTAGGGAAACCAGGAGTTTCACTCAGGATTATATGATACTCAAACAAAGCATTAACTTGTTGGCTAGTGATATTCATGCTCTGCATAAAATCTCTCATTCTAGCCTGATCAGTATCATAATCTTGGACAAATTCAGCCACTTGACCTTGAAAATTCCTCGTGAACTGAAAGTGATTTTGTACTTCTCTAAACTGGTCATTTGATAAAGAGAAGTGACCTTCTAACATTTCTCGTTGGGCATTTTACTTCTCATGAAGTGAGTCTAGAGATGCACGAAAATTTGAAAAGTCAAATTTGGAGGGACCTGTACCATAGGCAAAAGAATGTCTAGCAGGATCCAGATTATCGGAGGGCTGCAGGTATCCAGATGTCGAGGGCTCAATGTGTGGCTCTGTATCTCCGGATATGGAAGGAACATTCTCGGAGTCTAAATCAGTGATTACCCAATTAGCTGGGTTACGAACTGAAGTTCGATCAGGACAAGGCAGAGGTAAAGGAAAACCATTCGACCTTGGAAATGCAAAACCATTCTCATCCCAACAGATTATTTTCAAAGCGAGACATGCATCCATGTCAATCATATCATTGCCATGAATAACTTCCAACTCATCTAAATCAAGTTCCAAGTTAATTGTTATTTGAGTAATCAAACCACCAAGAACTATTGATCCCGAAGATGCCCTCGTAGCTCTCACCAAGGTTTGCAAAAAATGAAAACCGGAATCAAAATCAACCTTATGTAACATAGCCCATAGAGAATAAAGTTCAACTTTCTTAACGACTCCATCACTTTCCCCTCTACCAAAAATAGTTTTGCTCATGACTCGATGTAGATATCTAAAAATAGGGTTTTGCATGTAAGAAGCCTTGGCTCTAGAGGGCTCATAGGGTTGATCTAATCTGGTGATCGAACTCCAAAAATTGTTCCAATTAAACCTAGAATCAAACCTCCGAGAGCTACCAGAAGACAATCCAAAACAAGTGTTAAAGTCACTAAATGTCCATTGAAATTCTTGACTCATTAATCTAAAAGTTATCTTGCCAACATAATCATCCTCATTGGCAAAATAGACAACTAGTGAACTTAAAAACTCCAAAACAATGTGAGGATAAGTAGGTAGATGTGTGTATAAAGTATCACTCCAATCTAGGAACCCAATCAACCAATCTATATCATCTCTAATTCCAATCATATCTAAAACGATTGGATCCATATACCTAGTACACACAATCTTTCTATTGACAAGAATTGTAAATCTAGTTATTTGATCATCATTTCTAAACACGATATTGAATTCGTTGTCATTACCTTCATCGGATGAGGTCCTCTTTCCTTTGCTTTTCACTGGTTGTTTCCCTTTATCTTTGGTTGGCTCATTCCCTTTGTCTCCACTAGTTCCACCACCCTCCTGATGTGCGTAGATATTATGATCAGTTATACATGTTTTGACGCACATTCACTTACTTTATTCATATATATTCTATGTATGTTCACCTCTTTTAGCACATATTCATCATAAATACTCTTTTGTTCGGAGATCTGCTCTTTTGTGTGTTTTCTGATTGATAGGACATGATTTGGAGCAAAAACGAAGCTTACATGAAGTCTAGAGCTTCCAGAGTGACACAGGCAGGCGAAGACTAAGTTTTATTTATGTTCTGGCCATGTAGAACCCACACGGCCATGTGGGGCATGTTGAAGCCGTGTGAATGCCACACGGCCGTGTGAAGGCCGTGGAGATTTCCAACACTGCAGACCAAAAATAAAATGGCCATATCTTTGTGGTCGGTTGGAGTTATAAGCCTTCCAGATATCAAAATGTAGATAACTTCAAGATCTACAACTCTTATGAAGACTTAAACCAGAGAAAACCAAGTTTTCAAGGTCTAAAGCTCGTTTCTATGAGACACGGCCATGTCAAATCCTGCACTGCACACCAAGAGTAAAATAGGCATAACTTTGTGGTCCATTGGAGTTTTGGGATGTTCTTTATACCGAATTGTAGATAACTTCAAGATATAAAACTTTGATGAAGACCTCAACTCAAGAATACCACTTTAAGATGTGATAAAATGGTCTACAAAGTCCATATGGCCTTGACACACGACCGTGTCAACTCTGCATGGGTGTGCGGTGTTGCTAGAGCAGCAGGAAGGCATGGCCGTGTGGATTTGCACGACCGTGCCACTCTACCCGAAGAGAAGGAAGGCACAGCCGTGCCAACTCACACGACCGTGCCACTTAAACCAGTGTAGAAGCTAAGCATGGTCGTGCGGACTCGCACGGCCGTGCCACTTAACCAGTGCAGCAGGAACGCATAGCTGTGCGGACTTGTACGGTCGTGCCACTTAACTAGAAGAGAAGAAAGGAATGGCCGTGCCAACCTTGCACGGCTATGCCACGAGCCGTGCGGCGCCCACACCCTAGCTTATAAAAGGGTCAAGAAACCTATTTTTGGGGGAATCTTTGGTTCAGGACTTCATCCCTCCCCTCGGGAAAAGCCGTCAAGCTTCATCCACCACCGTATTTTCACGATCCGTCCATCTCCAGAGCAAGGAAGCATCCCCAAGACATCGAAATCATCAAGCATCTCTTCTTCCTTTCCTTCTAGGGCTGTAAGTATGTTTTTCTTTATGTTCTAGGGTTGTTTTTCCCCTACAATGGAGTAGACATCCTCTTCTAGGATTAGGAAGTATTTGTAATACGATGGAGATGTAGAACTATGTTGATTCACCATATTTCTATTCAATGAATTATTTATGCCTTGTTCATACTTGATGAAGTTGTGTGTGTGACGTAGTTATGTTTCTTACACACTTTGTTGATTGATGTGGAGGATTGTTGATCACACAAGGGGATGCCCTAGAGTGTATTGACCAAGGTACCCTCGTGATAGGGGTAACCCTTTCCGGACGTCTAAGACGTTCCCTTAAAAGGAGAAACAATCCCATAGGATTTGCTGCTCTCGTAGAGAGAGTGCTCTAGATCGTATATCCGAGGGGCCTTAGTAACAAGGGTAACCCGTTCATGGATGTCTAGGACATTCTCTTGAAAGGAGAGGCAATTCCTCCATAAGGAAGTAGGAACCCGTACCATCTACCTTTATCCTTATTGCTATTTACTAGACACGAATTCCTGTGATCTACCGAGGCGCCCTAGTGACAGGGGTTAACTGTTACAGGATTTCACAGGGATCGTCTCTATTTGATACTTAGGGATATTGACCAATCTAACTTCCTACAAGAGCATGTACATAGAGGGTAGAAACTAAGCAATCTATGTAGTATCTCCTAGTATTACAATGGAACCGAAATCCTAGAATCCATCTCCCGAAGCTCATTCCCTCCAAGATCTCTTCCCTCTCTCTCAACCTTCTTTCTCTCTTCAATCACTCTCGTTAGTTTGCAAGCGCCAAAGCTAACTTTCGACCGTCTAGATAACCTACTTGTGACATCTCTAGTGCTTAATCAACAATCCCTGTAGATTCGACAAATCTTTTTATATTACTGACGACGAAACCGTACACTTGCGGTTGCGTAACAAGTTTTTGGCGCTGTTGCTGGGGACTGTTCGTATTAACATTAGTAGATTAGAAATTTAGTTAATCTAGACTTGTGAATAGTCTTGTTTTTCCATTTTCATATTTCAAAAAAAAAATCTACATTTCCTTTCTTATCTTTAAATTCTGCATTTATTTTTTTCACATAGCATTTTATTTCTTGTTTTTCATTTGTTTTTCCTTTTTTAATTCTTCTCATAAATTTTTTTCTTAGACACCATGAGCACTAACATGTCAAGCAGGTCCTTAAGAGATTTCTCTGTACCCATTTCTGCAAGATTTTTATCTCCCATGGTGCAGCCTCAGATTGAAGCAGAAAGTTTTCAACTAGACCCAGAGTTAATTTTCATGATACAAGGTCATAAATTTAGAGTAGAAGTATCGAAGAGTCCTTATCTGCACCTTGAGAGATTTCTAGAGCTTTGTGATATGGTGGACTATGAAGGAGTGTCAGCGGATGCAGTTCGATTGATGGCATTTCCTTTCAGTATCAAGGTTAAAGCAAGGACTTGGCTATATTCTCTTCATCCTCAGAGCATCACAAGTTGGGAACAATTGGAGCAGCAATTTCTGAATCATTTTTACCCTCCAAGCAGAACAATCTACATGAGGAGTTACATTACAAATTTTGTTCAAAAAATGGAGAATCTTTATTTGAAGCATGGGACAGATTCAAGAGTCTACAAAGGCAATGCCCTCACCATGTCTTGGAGAAATGGTTGATTCTACACATATTCTATAAGGGAATTTCTTTTTCAGATAAGTGTTTGTTAGATTCATCAGTTGGAGGTTCATTTATGGACAAGAGTTTAAAAGAAGCTTATACATTAATTGATCAAGTGACATTGAACCTCCATGGATGGTCAAGTAAATTTTGGATGGAATCTCCCTTAGAAATTCAAGAAGTACAAGCCATATATACTAGAGAGCCTGTCAAACGAAATACAATTCAACCACCCAAGAATGTTGAAATTCAGAAGTCACAGAATAAGGAATTCAAACATTTGGGGGCAAAGATTGAGAGCATAGTTTCAAAATGGTTCAAAGAAGATCCCCCTCCGATACAAATAAGATCTAGTGAAAATTGTAATGATATTAAGTTAAGGAACAACAAGAATCATGAAGAACTTCTGAAAAATGACTTGTATAGAATTGAGGAGAAGAACAATAGATACTCCAAGAAGTTCCCAAAGACCACAAGTACCTTTCCCTCAACGATTGATCACACCTACACTAGATATGCAAATTGGACCTCCTCCGCAAGCTCAAAACGAAAATGGAAAAAGGTGTTAGTTAGAGCACTAGAGCCAATCATCTGATGATTGTTGTATGAACTCGTTATATCATATTCTTATGTATATAAAGGCATTTGTTTATGGTTATTATGCTTACTTGTATTGGTGTCAAATAACTAAGTATAATAGCGTCCTTGAGTAGAAGGTTCTTACCTATATCAATCGATTGGTTGAATTGATAGTGAGATGATATAGGGAACACTACTCTTAATCATTCCTAGTCAAGTATTAACATTCAGGGACAATGTTAATGCGACGAGACTAGCATGTAGGTCAACTCGATGACTTAATCTCATAAGTCATGGATATGGAGATATCAAGTTGACACATGGGTATGCATTGGAGAATGTATACTGAATGACCCGCCATGAGAAAGTATCATGGATCGTTATATGAGTGTCATATACTTTCTCATGTGGCTATTAGTATGACTATTAGTCCTTGGACCTGAAGTCACCATGGTTCCCTACATAAGGAGTTACATACTTTGGCTTCGTCAAACGTCACCCGTAACTGGGTGGACTATAAAGGCGATTACTGGGTATGTAACAAATTATGCTGAGGGATGTGAGTGATGTAGATGGGATCTATCCCTCCTATATGATGGGAGTGACATCATTATTCTTGATAGAGTGAGACCACTAAGTGCATGACCATGCCCAAATGAGTCAATATGAGATGTTGAGCTCATTTGATTGAGTGAGTCTACTTGGGATTCAAGATTTAGATTGATTAGAGGATGACACGGTCTATGCCTCATATTGATTAATCTAGATGTCAAGGATAAAAGGACACTTGTCATATATTGTGAGGGGTCACAATTAGTAGTCACAAGGTGATGTTGGATTTCAACATTCTTGTAACTTGGGTAGTAATGATGTGTTGCTAGATACCGCTCATTACTTATGCTTCTAAAAGAGTTTAGGAGCATTGTCAATCTTACAAGAACCTATAGGGTCACACACAAAGGGCAATTAGATGGAGATTAGGTTCATATGATGAACCAAGAGGATTAGGTTCATGTGATGAACCAAATTGGATTAAGAGTAATCCAAAGTAAACTAATTGAGTTGGACTCAATTTGGTTCATGTGTTAAATGAGTCTAATTTGGACTTAGACTCATTGAGCCAATTTAATTCAATGAACAGAGATTCATTAAATTAAAATTGACTTGAACCAATGGTTAGATTTGATCAACCATGGGAGAGAAGTGGTCAAGTTTGACTTAATTTGAGAGGAAGATGAAAGGTCAAGTTTGACTTGACCATTGCCACCTCATTTGTGAGTTGGCATTAAGTGGACTAATGATGATGTGCCACATCATCAAGGCTAGCACATGTGTGTGTCATCTCATTAGGGAGATCAAGAGTTGTGACTGTTGAAATCCCATGGAGGTTTATAAGCCTCAAAAGGTGGCCGACCACTTAATTCACAAGTGTGAGTTTCATTTGGTTTTGGTAACCTCCTTCTTCTTCCTCTCTACCTTTCTTCTCTCCCTCTCCTCCACCATTGCTGATACTCTAAGGTTGCTACCACATCTTTAGAAGTTCTCTCCATCGATTTTTTCATGTGGATACACATAAAGGATTGTACACTTGACAACCTTGAGATCCGGTTAACTTTGGACGAGCGGGATTTGCGAAGGGCTTCGCATCAAGGGTAATCTCTTTTTCTTTGTAGATCTAATGTAGATCTAGGTTAGAAAAACTCGTACACGTAGAAAATTTTTGTTTTATAACTTCGCACGGATCCGGTGGCATGGGATTCGGGGTTTCCGCAACGCAAAAAGTGATTTTTGCGGCCCGAAAAATCCAACAGTGGTATCAGAGTCACGTGCTAAGCATGTACGAGTTTCATTTGTATTTTTATGAAAAATATCAGTTCTATAAATTTCTGTAAATTTATGATTTTTATGTATTTTATGGTTATTTTTCTCGTAGAAGCGAAGCAACAAGTGTTAGAACACTTGTAGGCTTCGATTACCGAGAAACACCTTCCGAATCGGCAAGGTCTCGCCCAAAATATTTTGGGACAGTGACTTAAGGCGCTGTAGGATTACTTAGGAACACTCACAATGATTATATTGCAAGTAGAGGTGCTGCCCCTAACCCTGCAAGGGGCTTTGTTCCGCGATTGCACCTGAAAATCGCTAATCGAGATCGTCGGGAAGTTGCGACTCATAAAATTGTAAAAATATTAGAAAAATTAAAAAAATTTATGAAAATTACATAATTTAGAATTATGTATCATTTTGTGATGGTCATGGCCCAAAGAACCCAATTTGATTGGAAATATGTGTTGTAATTCATAATATGGTCTGCGCGCCATTTTGTGTGAAGTGCGTGTTGTATTTGATTCACGACCTGCACGTCGTGCCTCTCTATTTTATATTCCTATTGTAAAATAGTTTTTAGACTCAAATGTAACTTGAGTTTCACCCTTTGTAATGTACAAAATTAGAGCAGTGGAAGGTCCACTTGAGACGGAGTTACGAGGAGGGTGCGAGCAACACATGACGGTCAAAGGGAGGAGCTTGAGGAAGCTGTTGACCCTAGGTTGACCATACGATCTTCTCATTGGCTTGAGAAGATCGTAGTAAGACCATGACTAATCACAAATTAATTAATTGCTTGTGTGTGTATATGTGATGCATGCTAGAATAGTAATTAATTAGTGCTTTAACGATTAGATTAGATCTAAATCGCGTACATGATGCACTTCCACGATTAGATTAGATCTAAATCGCGTACATGATGCACCTCCATGATTAGATTAGATCTAAATCGCGTATATGATACACATCGTCGATTAGATTAGATCTCAATCGCGTCAACTCAAAATGTCTACCATGCTGTGATACCCATACTACCTCGATCACATGTTGTTGTTGAATCTCCAAAACAGAGCAACGCATATTATCTTAGTAGGGTGCGGAGGGACAATCTTGGTCCCGCCTATCAACGCATGGGTGAGTACAACTCAATTAGATTGGGTAACTAGTTAACTCAATTGGATCGAGTTTAACTATAGGCATTTTCCAATGGTTGGTAGATAGGTCAAAATCACATTTATATTAACTCTTGGGCAATTTAGCCAAAGCTAACTCAAGTTTTAATATACATGCGGATCTTGATCCTATAAACAAGAGTTGCATAGAGATGTAATTGGTAATTAGTTACCTACCGATCATACTAAAGTCTTGGGCGATTTAGCCAAAGCTAACTCAAGGCGTAGTATGTTATGGATCTTGTCCCGCACGAATTATAGCTAGTTAGAATCTAGTAAGTGTGGTTTGACCACATCCATGACTTGATTCTACAAAAGTTCTATAATTTAGTGGGAGCATCATTTAATTAAAGGCTAATTAGATGATTAATTGAAATATGATATTTATTTTCTATATTTTTCTGTTGTAGAATACCATATCGTCAAACAGGAACTCCTTCTCCCTGCGTTCTGCCCTCGAAAAGGACAAGCTCAATGGAGCTAAGTTCCTGGACTGGTATAGAAATATGAGAATAGTTCTCACTCAGGAAAGAAAACTGTACGTCCTAGAGCAGCCCATTCCTGAGGCACCTCTTACCACTGCCACGCGAGATGATCGTGATGCTTACAAGAAGCATCAAGATGACACATTAGGTGTGTCATGTCTTATGCTCGCGACCATGAACTCTGAGCTTCAGAAGCAGCACGAGTTGATGGGAGTTTATGATATGGTTGAACATCTTCGTCAACTATATAAAGGACAAGCGAGGCACGAGAGATTCGAGGTCTCTGAGGCACTGTTTCAGTGCAAGATGCAAGATGGGACTCCCGTAGGCCCATATGTACTCAAAATTATTGGGTACATAGAAAACCTACAGAGGTTGGGATTCCCGCTTGGCCAAGAGCTGGCCACTGACCTGATCTTGCAATCCTTGCCAGATAGCTATAGTCAATTCGTTCTAAATTATAACATGAACGAAATTGACAAGCCATTACTCGAGCTACTTAGCATGTTAAGAACTACTGAGCTCAACCTTAAGAAGGTTAAGCCCATTTCCATTCTGATGGTACAAAAGCTTAAGGGCAAGGGCAAGCCCAAAGGTAAGGGAAAGTTCCAAGCCAAGGGCAAAGGCAAGACACTGAAACCGAAAGGAGGGGTTGCCAAGGATGCTACCTGCTTCCACTGTGATCAGACCGGGTACTGGAAGAGGAATTGCAAAGTGTACCTGGAGATCTTTAGAAGAAGAGAAGTGAGACTTCCACTTCAAGTATATATGTTATAGAAGTCAATCTATCTATTTCTTCATCATGGGTATTAGATACCGGATGTACTTCTCACATTTGTACTAATGTACAGGCGCTGAGAAATAGCAGGGCATTGACGAAGGGCGAGGTGGACCTACGAGTAGGCAATGGAGCACGGGTTGCTGCTGTTACTGTAGGAACTTATTCTCTATCTCTGCCCTCTGAGCTTGTATTAGAATTGGATGATTGTTGTTATGTGCCTGCTTTGACTAAGAACATTATATCAGTTTTTTGTTTAGACAAGAAAGGTTTTTCATTTATAATAAAGAACAAATGTTGTTCAATTTATTTAAATGATATGTTCTATTGTAGTGCACCTCTGATGAACGGACTCTATATTCTAGACCTTGAGAACCCCATTTATAATATAAATACCAAAAGGTTCAAATCAAATGAAATGAACCAAACCTATCTCTGGCACTGTCGCTTAGGTCATATAAATGACAAACGCTTATCCCAGCTCCATAAAGATGGTTTGTTGGACTCATTTGATTTTGAATCATATGAGACATGCGAGTCATACCTATTAGGCAAGATGACCAAGACTCCCTTTAGTGGACACAGCGAGAGAGCGACTGACTTGTTAGGATTTATACATAGTGATGTATGTGGCCCTTTCAATGTCACTGCCAGGGGTGGTTATAGGTACTTCATTACATTTACTGATGACTTCAGTAGATATGGTTCTGTGTATTTGATGACACATAAATCAGAATCCTTTGAAAAGTTCAAAGAATTCAAGAATGAAGTACAAAACCAGCTTGCACTACAAGAATTTTTGCATTCAACAACACCCAATAGACAACGCTTTTTAATAAAAACGTTGTCGTTCTTTGTTTTACAACGCTTTTAGTGAAAAGCGTTGTCTATGGTATTTACTTTTTACTAAAGACAACGGTTTTTAATGAAGTGTTGTCTTTAGTGTTGTTGTTTATGGTCAAAGACAACATTTTTTTAAAAAACTTTTTTTAAAGTGTTGTGTATGTTTCCCCTAAACTCACTTAAAATAAATTCGCAGCCCTCGCTTTGCTAAACTCTAAACCCTCAACGCGCGCGCGCCTTCTCCTCACCACTCCTCTCCACGAGTTCTCCTCTCCACTCCTCTCCACGAGTGCCTTCTCCTCTCCTTCTCCTCTCCACGAGTGCCTTCTCCTCTCCTTCTCCTCTCCACGAGCGCCTTCTCCTCTCCACTCCTCTCCACGAGCGCCTTCTCCTCTCCACGAGCGCCTTCTCCTCTCCTTGCCGCGTGATCTCCTCTGAACCCTAATCTCGACCCAAACTCCTCACGCAAAACTCCTCACGCCGGCCCAACTCCTCCAAGTCGAGATCCCTAATCTCGCATTTCCCCATCTCCTCAATCAAAGTCAGCTTACCCTTCCTAATCTTCTCACGGCTCCTCAACTCCTCTGAACCCTTCGATCTTAGTTCCTTCCTCGCAGAGCAGATTCGAGAGTAGGAGGAACGGAAGAAAGAAAGGTAAAATTTCTTCCATCCCTCTAGAATAAGATTTTGTTTATTTTTGATTATTTTCCGAACTAGCCATTTTGCCGGATTCATACTGCATCAATTTTCCCCCTCCCCTGATTGTATTTTCTCATGATTTAATCTAAAATTTTTAAACGTTTAGCTATAGACTTTGGCAGTAGGTATTAATCCTTAAAAATAGCATGAAGCATATAACATGCTATCCTTTTTTCTCAAATTCAGTGTGAAGCTGTTGGCCAAGTTGTAGATATTATTCACATTCCAGCCTTTCTTTGTCGTCAGGTATAATGTGCAGCTTGAAATTAATCAATCTCTAGTGTTATTCTACTATTATTTTTATTGTGTACCCTTAATGCGCAGAGAATATCTCTCATTTTTATTGTATCTAAAACTTGTGTTCTGCATTATCTCATCTTAATTCTGGGCAGTGACTTGTGCCTACTCAGTTTGTTGAATTTATATCAACTACTATTGTTATATTTATGTCACTTGCCTTCTAAGAGCTTAATGGCTTAAGTATGATTTAATACATCATGCACTATTGCATTGAGTTGCTTATGTTGATGTCCCTTTGAGGAAGTTGCAGATTCTCAAGTGCTAAAGAAACAAAGTTGCTTATTATAAGTTATAATTCAAGCATTTTCCTGGAATGGTTTCATTTTTCAACTAAAGGTTAACATGTTTCAATAGAGAATATGTTTTGGTGAATGCTCCAATATTATATGACTCTACAATTTATACCAAGGCAAAAGTACCTAACTACCTATACGTAGACTCTAACAAACATGTACATATGGATAATATAGATAACTAGGTTATCTCCCCAAGTGAGAAATTTGCTATTGGGATTGCATTTTGATGAGAAACCTGTATGGTCAAAAATTTTCAGGTAGAAATACAATTTTGATTAATTGTTTAAATATTTTGTTATAGTTTCACACTATTGTTTGTGTTAATATTTTTAGGTATTAGCTCATTGTTGATTGATTAGTTATAAAGAATGGACAAAGATTGGATGTCAAAGGATAGACTATCACGTGAATATGAGAATGGAGTTGAGTCTTTCTTGCAATTTGCAATGGAAAACACTAATGATCCGAATATGGGAATATCTTGCCCATGTGCAAAATGTGGCAATCTAAAGAAGAAAAATATACAAACTATCAGGGCACATCTGTATTGTAACGGTATAGATATGACATATCATACATGGATATGGCACGGCGAAAGATCTACGATAGGGATCTGCTGTATCATACATGGTATAGATATGACATATCATACATGGATATGCTGGGAAATTACTGCATTGCTTTATGTTTGCTGGGAAATTCTAATATCTAGCAAGACAGAAAATCCTTGATTTGAACTGCAAGAAGTTTACTAATATTGTTGTGTGAACAAGTTTACTCTTGAAAAATTCAACTTCTAGTAATTTTCTCATACCATGTTATTCTCATTAAGTTAATAGTTCATCATTTCTATTGAGAGGTTTACTAATATCAATTGATGTGGTACACTTTACATAAATATAGCTCATTCATTTTCAACCGGCCCTTAATGTTTGCCTTCTGCCATTTGTTCTTCTAGACAGGAAGTACTTTGCTCATATCTTTTTTCTTGTATATTTTTAAGTATCTTAAATGTGCTTGTCCTCAAGAAATAAAAGAATTTGCATGTATACATTTCTGGTATGTTTAATATGCAAGACTGTTCATAGTAAGTTCTCATGTATGGATGTTACTATCATCAGCCATAACTTAGTGTTATGAGTGATCATTATTTTTTCCAACTTATTATGAGTGTTTTGTATCTAAATTTTATTATTTAGTATCTAAATATTTTTTTCTTTGCAATGATAGGTGTCTGTATAAAAAGATGGTGAAAGATACCAAGACAAAGAAATTCAGATTTATGAATCCTCACAAACTCCCATATCTGGCAAAAACGGCACAAGACAAATCAGTTAAGCTTGAAACCCTGAATCAAAGGGCAACTCTTTTAGCAGATAAGCTGACAAGTGCATCAACAGATCAACTAGTGTTAGTGCCATGTAATGTCGGGTAAGCAAGAAGTAAAACATCACTTTCAATTGCTTCCTTTCGATAATTTATTCAATTTTATGATCTAATCCTATGTATTTGCCTAGTTTCCATTGGAATCTTAGTGTTATTGAACCTTACAAGGATGCTATTTACTGTTGGATTCCCTAAGTTGCCGCATTCGCGATGATGATTCAAAATACGTAATGGAAATGTGAGTTCAGATTTCTTTTAGTAAATATTTATTATAATAAAAATCTTATTTAACAAATATTCTTAACGTATGAAGGGCCTTAAAATTGTTTAATTCAACCAAGGGAAGGAAAGGTAGGAAAAATGTTAAGTGGGAAGTAGTTAAGGTATGTGTACTTTTGTTTAACATATATTGTAATGTGTATAATTTTCATTAACAATTTGACTCTAATTACTATATATAGGCTCCTCAACAACCGGATGCGAAACAATGTGGTTTTTTTGTGATGCGATTTATGAGAGAAATTATTGAAGAAGTTGAGACTATTGAGAGAGATTCACTGCAATCAATAGTAACATTATTTAGCTTATCTCAAATTATTTGACATAAACTATTTAAAATTGCAAAGTGATCAGTGTTGATTATTTTTTCCATTAACATAAATTGTGTATGCTCACAGTTCACAAAAATAGGGTACTCTCGTGAACAAATTGATGAGGTTCCGTCCGAGTTGGCGGAGTGCATACAAGATCATATTTATGAATAGGTATGGAATGATAGTTGCCATAATTCTATTTAGATTTAAGTTCATGGAATGGTGGTTTTTTTTGGTGGAATCATAGTTAATGCCAATTTTTTTGATGCAGTGCATAGTTACCAGATCGACCTTGAGCAGTTGACCCCAAAGAAAAGTTGTCACTGAAGTTTAAAAACTTGTGAAAATTTTTAGTGAATGATGATGTTTTGTGAATGATGATGTTTTGGAAAAATTGTCACTTAGGTGAAAGGATGTTTTCTGGATTAATATGCAAGTACAAAGCACTGTATTATATGTTATTCTGTAAAGTTCTGTCCGTGTAAATTATCTAGTTTCTTTATCTAGCTTTTGTTCCACTATTGGGTTTGTTTTTCTAATAATTACTCGTGCAGCAAAATACTGAGCAAGAAGTTGTAGATCTTATAATCAGGTAAAGTAGAAAAAGTTAACTACTTCATTATGCTTTCATCTTAGTATTTGTATATTTGATTTGTCTTCTTTGAACCAGCTTCAAGTCAAAAAGCCAGATCCTCTAGATAGCTGTTAAAAATAAGGTATTATTTGGTTTGTCAGTGATCTTAATATTTGGTAATATTTGGTCTTTGATGCTCACGACAGAGTTC
Source organism: Zingiber officinale (assembly GCF_018446385.1). Taxonomy (NCBI): domain Eukaryota; kingdom Viridiplantae; phylum Streptophyta; class Magnoliopsida; order Zingiberales; family Zingiberaceae; genus Zingiber; species Zingiber officinale. The sequence continues at coordinate 134,823,998 of NC_055987.1, forward strand.
CAACGCTGCATGATTACCTTGTTCAAGCAGATTGCTCGCTGCCTCAGTAGCTCGCATTTTCAGGTTTGTTTCATCATTGATATTCCTTCTTTTTAGTGTTCTATATTAAAAGGAAATACTAACTGTCGATGAGATTGTTATCCTCTTGCTTGAACATGAACCAAAGTATATAAATTTGACCTTTTGATCTGAAAGTATAAAAAAGTTAATTGGATACTAGTTTTTTATTTTTTTTTGCAGTTGCATTTGTTGTATTTTCATATGTTTCTCAGTGAACTTCTAAACAATTCTTTTTTCATTAATTTATTAAGGCTTATTATAAGTTTCAGTTTGATGGTGCAAATTGTTTTCTTTTGTAATCCATCTGTTTCTTCTTTGGTTTAGGAAAGTTGAAGTGAATCCCTTGATAGCTGTTTGATAGGTTTGTTCCATTATTTTCCGATGCGTCTGGAATCACTATCAATAGCCCTCAAGGACTGTTTACAACCTTGCAATCAAATTAATTGGACTTATAATCTAATGTATGGTCATCTGGAGCATGAATATTGGAGGATTCATGAATGACTCTTCGGATGATGAATGTATGTCATTTAATATTGGTTCATGTATTTATTTAGATACATCTTGAGTATTCCCTATAAATATCCTATGTATTTAACAATTCAAAGATGAAGAAAATCAGAAGTAGTTGAACACTAACACTTGGACGCCAACATTTTTGAGTTGGCGCCTAGATTTGACCATCTAACAGACACGGCTAAAGGATCAACTTCTATGAACACCCTTAATAACTTATACAGATATTTGTGAACAATTAGGTTGGTGGCTATCATTTATCCTCCCTTTTTGTTGTTTTTTCCATGTACCCAATGCAGCTTTCATTTCAAAGGTTCCAAGCTGATGAACAAGGATGGGTGGACACAATCAAGTCAGTGCGATTTGGAGGAGCTGTCAGGATTAGTACCATGGATTGGCTTGGGCAATCTCAATATTTGCGTCAAACTGTCTTCTGGCCTTCCCTATCATCTGCAGTATCTGAGGTATACTATGCACATTTACCGTGAATTTTCCTTATTGAGCTTGGGCTAGTGATGATGAATGTATTTTATTTCAAGAACCGTATAAGCAAGTGTTCGTGCATCTAGTTTTATAACAATGCACTTCGTATCTTTGATCTAAAAGCTTCTGAAACAAGTCATCTTCTCCAAGCATGCCCTGGTCAACATGCTAGTCACCTACTGGAGTCATTTCCTCGATGGCACGGATGAATACCTGAAATCCATCCTCTACTCCACCATTCTTTGCCACTCCTCAAGCCGAAACAACTGCAAAGGTAGAGTCAACATCAAGTATTACATTGTGCCAGCTACAAGAAGACCGGGGCCACAAAATCCAATAAAGACAGGTCAAACATCAAGTAGCATTTTGTAACTTATTCCTCTTAGGTTATATGCTTGGTTAATATATATGCTTAGAACTTGTAAAGACAGGTCAAACATTAATATGCTTGGTTAATATATCCATCTACAACACTCCCGCTTTTTCCTCTAAATATGATTTTCATTTAGCACAGAACTAATGCCAATTTTTTTATTTTGATGCAGTGTTTAAAGAGCTTGAGTAGAAGTTGGCCCTAAAGAAAACTTGTCAGTTACGATATAAACACACTTACGGTATGAATTACATGTATATATAACATTGACATATTATTTAGTACGAGATTTACATGTATGAAAGTTTTCATACAAAATTTCTTGATTGCCTACAACCCCGGTGTGTTGATGACAAGTTGAAGAAGATGGCTCTAAGAGTGATAGCTGAAAGCCTTTCAGAAGAAGAGATTGCTGGACTTAAAGAAGCAATTCCATGAGATGGACACCAACAACAATGGTTAGTCAATGATGAGGTTTTGTAAAACTTGTGTGTTTGAAAAATTATTGTCATGAAGTTAAGGATAACTTGTATGATACAAATTTAATCTGTGGATCAATATGTATACATTTTGTTTGTATACTATAAAGTTTTATTTATTTGTTAAATAGTCTTATTATAAAAATGATTGTGGTTGTGGATATTCAATTATATGTAAATTTTGAGTATTTTTATAATTTTGCTATTTAATTAAAAAACACTATTTTTATTTAAAAAGACAACGTTTTAAGTAATAAAAGACAACGCTTAAAAAACAATGTCTTTGAGACCAACCACAACGCTTTTAAAGCGTTGTCTTTGATATGTGCATTTTTACAACAGCATCTTTAACAACGCTTTTTAAGAACGAATAGACAACGCTTAAAAAGCGTTGTCTTTGTGACCAACCACAACGCTTTTAAAGCGTTGTCTTTGATATGTGCATTTTTACAACAGCATCTATAACAACGCTTTTTAAGAACGAAAATACAACGCTTAAAAAGCGTTGTCTTTGTGACCAACCACAACGCTTTTAAAGCGTTGTCTTTGATATGACTTTCTACAACACCATCTACAACATCACTTTTTAAGTACATACGACAACGCCAAAAAAGCGTTGTTGTTTAGCTTTTTTCTTGTAGTGTTGGCAAGAGTATTAAGATACTTCGATCAGATCGAGGTAGTGAATACCTTAGCCATGAGTTTCGTGACTATTTAGCTGAGTGTGAGATTCTATCCCAACTCACTCCTCCTGGAACACCACAGTGGAATGGTGTATCCAAAAGGAGGAATCGTACCTTATTAGATATGGTACGGTCTATGATGAGTCACACAGGTCTTCCCATGTATCTTTGGGGCTATGCTCTAGACACAGCAGCCTTCATTCTCAACCAAGTTCCATCTAAGGCTATAATAAAGACACCATATAGGATATAGACTGGGAGAGATGTCCAGGTGTCTTTTATGAGGATTTGGGATTGTGAGGCTTACGTTCAACGTCAAGTCTCGGACAAATTGGGACCCAAATCTGATAAGTACTATTTTATTGGATATCCCAAGGAAATGAAGGGATATTACTTCTACATTCCCAGTCAACACAAGATAGTTGTGGCTAAGACTGGGTATTTCTAGAAAGGGATTTTGTTTCTAGAAAGACTAGTGGGAGTACGTTCGATCTTGAAGAAGTTCAAGATGTGGACCATAGCACTGAAGCCTCGATGGAAGTTGAACTGGAACCACAAAGTGTTGTGGATGATGTTGTTCCACAAGGAGTTGAGGAACTACAACCAGTTCAAGTAGACCTACCTCTTCGCAGATCTGATAGGGTACGTCGTCAGCCTGAGAGATACTCATTTCTCTTGTCTGACCATGATGACGTTGTGCTCATTGAGGATGAGCCTACCTCCTACCAGGAAGCTGTGATGAGACCAGATCCCGAGAAATGGCTAGAGACCATGAGATCCGAGATGGAATCCATGTACACTAACCAAGTATGGACTTTGGTTGATCCACCTAAAGGGGTCAAACCCATTGGGTGTAAGTGGGTCTTTAAGAGAAAGACTGACATGGATGGACTTATTTATAAGGGTCACTTGGTAGCTAAAGGTTTAAAGCAAATTCATGGTATTGACTATGATGAAACCTTTTCTCCAGTAGCGATGTTTACATCCATTCGGATCATGCTTACTATTGCAGCGTACCACGATTATGAGATCTGGCAGATGGATGTCGAAACCGTGTTTCTGAATGGAAACCTGATCGAGGATGTGTACATGACACAACCTGAGGGTTTTGTAAATCCACAGCATACTGGCAGAGTATGCAAGATGCATAGGCCCATTTATGGACTAAAGCAAGCTTCTCGGAGCTGGAATCTTCGATTTGATGATGCAATCAAACAGTTTGGTTTCATCAAGAATGAAGATGAACCTTGTGTCTTCAAGAAGGTTGTTGGGAGCATAGTTGTCTTCCTTATATTGTATGTGGATGACATACTACTCATTGGGAAAGACATCCCTTTGCTGCAGTCTGTCAAGACTTGGCTAGGGACTTGTTTCTCAATGAAGGACTTAGGTGAAGCATCCCGCATTCTAAGCATACAGATATATAGAGATAGATCTAAGAGATTACTTGGCCTAAGTCAGAGTACATACATTGACAGGGTATTACTTCGGTTTGCCATGTAGAACTCCAAGAAGGGATTTCTGACGATGTCACATGGTGTGAGTCTTTCGAAGACTCAAAGTCCTTCTTCTAGAGAGGAGAGAGATCGCATGGATCAGATCCCTTATGCTTCAGCCATAGGATCTATCATGTACGTCATGCTATGTACTCGTCCTGATGTCTAGTATGCTTTGAGCATAACGAGCAGTTACTAGTCAGATCCAGGTGAAAGTCACTGAATAGCGATCAAGAATATTCTTAAGTACTTAAGAATGACTAAAGAATATTTCTTGATATATGGAGGCGATGATGAGCTAGCTGTAAAGGGTTACAATGATGCTAGCTTCCAAACTGATCAGGATGATTATCGATCGCAGTCTGGGTTCATGTTTTTGCATAAATGGTGGTGCTGTGAGCTAGAAGAGTTCGAAGCAGGACACAGTCGTTGATTCTACAATAGAGGCCGAGTATATTGCTACATCAGAAACAACAAAGGAGGCAGTTTGGATCCGCAAGTTCATTACTGAACTTAGGGTGGTTCCTAATATAACTGATCCCATAGAGCTCTATTGTGACAACAATGGAGCAATAGCACAGGCTAAGGAACCTCGCTTACACCAGCGGACCAAACACATACTACGACGCTTCCATCTCATTCAAGAGATCATCGATAGAGGAGATGTGAAGATTTGCAGAGTACCTACTGAGGCTAACATCGCAGATCCCTTGACCAAGGCTTTGGCACAGAGAAAGCATGATGGTCACACTAGGTCATTGGGCTTTAGAACCTATACTGATTGACACTAGTGGGAGATTGTTAATTAGAGCCCTAAAGCAAATCATTTGATAATTGTTGTATAGACTCGTTGTATCATATTCTTATGTATATAAAAGCATTTGTTTATGGTTATTATGCTTACTTGTATTGGTGCCAAATAACTAAGTATAATAGCGTCCTTGAGTAGAAGGTTTTTACCTATATCAATCGATTGGTTGAATCGATAGTGAGATGATATAGGGAACACTACTATTAATCATTCCTAGTCAAGTATTAACATTCAGGGACAATGTTAATGCGATAAGACTAGCATGTAGACCAACTCGATGACTTGATCTCATAAGTCATGGATATGGAGATATCAAGTTGACACATGAGTATGCATTGGAGAATGTATACTGAATGAACCGCCATGAGAAAGTATCATGGATCGTTATATGAGTGTCATATACTTTCTCATGTGGCTATTAGTATGACTATTAGTCCTTGGACCTCACCATGGTTCCCTACATAAGGAGTTACATACTTTGGCTTCGTCAAACGTCACCCGTAACTGGGTGGACTATAAAGGCGATTACTGGGTATGTAACAAATTATACTGAGGGATGTGAGTGATGTAGATGGGATCTATCCCTCCTATATGACGGGAGTGACATCATTATTCTTGATAGAGTGAGACCACTAAGTGCATGGTCATGCCCAAATGAGTCAATATGAGATGTTGAACTCATTTGATTGAATGAGTCTTCTTGGGATTCAAGATTTAAATTGATTAGAGGATGACACGGTTTATGCCTCATATTGATCAATCTAGATGTCAAGGATAGAAGGACACTTGTCATATATTGTGAGGGGTCACAATTAGTAGTCACAAGGTGATGTTGGATCTCAACATTCTTGTAACTTGGATAGTAATATGTGTTGTTAGATACCGCTCATTACTTATGCTTCTAAATGGATTTAGGAGCATTGCCAACATTACAAGAACCTATAGGGTCACACACAAAGGACAATTAGATGGAGATTAGGTTCATATGATGAACCAAGAGGATTAGGTTCATGTGATGAACCAAATTGGATTAAGAGTAATCCAAAGTAAACTAATTGAGTTAGACTCAATTTGGTTCATGTGTTAAATGAGTCTAATTTGGACTTAGACTAATTGAGCCAATTTAATTCAATGAATAGAGATTCATTAAATTAAAATTGACTTGAACCAATGGTTAGATTTGATCAACCATGGGAGAGAAGTGGTCAAGTTTGACTTGACTTGAGAGGAAGATAAAAGGTCAAGTTTGACTTGACCATTGCCACCTCATTTGTGAGTTGGCATTAAGTGGACTAATGATGATATGCCACATCATCAAGGCTAGCACATGTGTGTGCCACCTCATGAGGGAGATCAAGAGTTGTGACTGTTGAAATCCCATGGAGGTTTATAAGCCTCAAAAGGTGGCCGACCAGTTAATTCACAAGTGTTAGTTTCATTTGGTTTTGGTAACCTCCTTCTTCTTCCTCTCTACCTTTCTTCTCTCCCTCTCCTCCACCATTGCTGATCCTCTAAGGTTGCTACCACATATTTAGAGGTTCTCTCGATCGATTTGTTCATGTGGATACACATAGAGGGTTGTACACTTGACAACCTTGAGATCCGGCGAACCTTAGACGAGCGGGATTTGCGAAGGGCTTCTCATCAAAGGTAATCTCTTTTTCTTTGTAGATCTAGTGTAGATCTAGGTTAGAGAAACTCATACACGTAGAAAATTTTTGTTTTATAACTTCGCACGGATCCGGTGGCATGGGATTTGGGGTTTCCGCAAAGCAAAAAGCAGTTTTTGAGGCCCGAAAAACCCAACAAAAGGAAGTACCTTTCCTAGGACCTTCACTAAAGGTTCCTTTTCCACAAAGGCTAGCGAGGGTCAATGAAAATGAAGACTTTGGCAAATTCTGTGACACTAATATGGTTGAGTGTAGATTTCTAGATACATATGAAGATGAGGACTCTTCAGATGAGGACTCTTCAGATGAGGATTGTGATAATAATGTAGTGGATAACAAGTTTTCAGATCTTCCTCCAGATTTTACAGGATGTTATAGTGACATTGAATTTTCAGATGATGAATGTATTGAGGTAGATCAACGTAAAAATGCAAATGAAGTCAATAATCCTCCTATAGTTGATTCTCCTGTTGAAGATATAGGCGTTGGTTTATTTTTTGATGCTTGTGTTGATAATGATGATTTGGAAGGAAGTGTAGGGAGCTGTGGTGTGGAAACAACATCTCAAGAATCACCTCCTTCATCCACACAACCTTTAGAGATTATGAGAGTTGCAAGAATTGAACATGTTGTGGATCCATGTGTAGGGACTTGTGCAGAGTTAGCAAAGTCTCAAGAATCATCATCTTTGGAAGTACCAACACCAGAGCCAGAGCCAGAGCCAGAGCCAGAGCCAAAACAATCATTTGATTCAGAGGAAGTCACATCCATATGTTTATAAATTTCAGGTACCTCTCAGCAAAGCAAGGTTAGTATTTCTTATGATCTTTTGAAAAATTTTATAGAGGTACCTGCCATTGACTTTGTTGGATGTGATTCAGTTTTTATTTCTTATTCTGCTTATCTTAATATAGTTATGGCTCTATCTTATCTAATATGTTTGCGGGAGATTTGTATTTTCTTTGCATGTACAGATTTTCATGGGGCCTGTAATTGGAAGCTCGATCTGAACCATCTTTGGCCTCCTGAAAGAATTTTCAAGAAGACGAAGATGGAGAGAGCGATTCTTCACTTTTTGATGAAAACTCCCTCCATAATAAGAGCCCTTGGTAGGAGGGTTCTAAAATATCTTACCCCTCCAAGAGCAAGATTTCGATGAATCTAATGAGGTGGTCAAGCTAATGACCTTAAACAAGCGCTTCTTGGGAGGCAACTCAAGTTCATTTTCCTTGTTTTCTTTTTAGTTTCTTTTTTTTTACTTCATTGATAATAAATCATACCCTTTGCTTAATTTTTCTTGCATATCTTATTCTTGTAGAATTCAAAGTTGTGGAGGAATGTGAGCATTGGATAGAGGAGTATTTTTAAAACATGAATGTCAACCATTTGAAGACCATTACTTGGTAACTTCTCTAAACTTCATAAATCTCCTTCACATTATTTTTAGTTTTCATTGGGACAATGAAAAGTTTAAGTCTGGGGGATGCATTTAGTTTAGTTCAGCTTTTGCTTATTTCTTTTTGCATAATAAAATTTTTGCTAATTATATCCTACATTATATTATGATTGTTTGTTCCTTAATGAAAAATACTAGCACATTTATTCTAGATTTTATGTGGTTTATTTATGGTGCTAGTATGTTTAGTGATCTATCTTTTTCTATCTATGATAGCATGAAGTGAGCAATATTTTTTACTATAAGAGTTTAAGTATTAACCTTGTTTTAGGATCGCCTATTTTTGATGGGTGATAACTCTAAAATAATCATGATTCATAGAATTGGACTAGTACTTGTACTTCTATGGTGACCTCTCAACTACATTTTGGTTACTGGATAAACTGAGATCATGTAAGCTCATTTGGAAAAAATTAATCCTAAAAAAAATGAAAGTTTGTTCACTTTGCAAACATTCAAGAAGAAAAAAAATAAGGGATAAAAATTTGTTGTTGTGAGTGGAAACTAGCAATTCATCCCTTTGAGACCGAGTTAGGTTACTGGGGAAATGAATGCTATGTTTCTCTTGATACTGAGTATTCCTTTAAGACCTTGTGTAGACGATGCATAGCATTTTTGAGGGGAACGAACCTTGCGTGTGGCAGGTAAGTGCCTATCGCCGAAAGCATAAGGAACACCCTCTTGCGAAGTCTCTTCAGAAGGTTGGACATATTGTCAAGTTTGAGTGGGGAAGGGTACTGCTTGTGATTGGAGAAGCTAGATCTTGAAGAAATAAATCTTTGAGGAATAAGATCTTAGGGATATGAAAGTGGAGATCTTGAGTCTAGGAGAAAAGAAATATCTAGATCTGGATGAAGTTTGTGGAAAAGAAAGAATTTTAGACCTAGATCTGAGAAGATTTGGAGAAAAGGTTGAATAATAAAGGAGTTTTGGAGAGAAGAGGGTGTTGAGATGAGGAGATGTGTGGTGGACACGGCTTAAATCTAGCCGTGTATAGGAGACACGGCCTGAACAGTTTTCTCCACACGGGTCGTGTAGATCTACACGACCCCTTCCTTCTCCCTCTTGGGTTGACTCACACGGCCGTGCCAATTGGCACGACCGTAACTTTTTTCTCCTCGGCTATCCTTGCATGGCTGTGTATGGGACACGACCTCACCTGTTTCTTCCTCTGGAATTAGCACACGGCCATGTCGGATGACATGGCCAGTGCATGCTTCTGTACTGGTTTCTTCACATGGTCGTGTGTGAGACACGACCAAGAAGCTTTCCTCCTTTGGAGTCTTTACACAGCCGTGTCATGTAGACACGGTCAGAGCATCTCCTTTCTCTGCAGTATATGCCTAGCCGTGTATAGTACACGACCATGCTCTGTTTTGCTCCACTTGATAATTTTTCTCCTTTCTTTCTTCTCTAATACTTCCATGACCATGAAGCAATCATGGCCAGCTCATGGAAGTGAAATTTCAACCTGAAAACAAAATAAAAATCAAGTAAAGACACTATAATGAAAAAAAACATGAAATGTATTTAACTAAAAGAACACTTGGGTTGCCTCTCAAGAAGCGCTTGTTTAAGGTCTTTAGCTCAATCAATCTAATCATTATTCTCTTTTCCTCACCCTGGGAGGGTAGACAAATTTTTCATTTTTGTTGGGAGGTCTTCTCCCAACATCTTCCACCACATTATTCTCTTCATTTGGTGGCCTCCCATGAGGATGGAAGTTCCATTCCTCAAGCTTGTAAATGCTTGCCCTGCTACAAGGATTCAAAAGAGAAGAGACATGGTTAGAGGCATTAGATAAATCATATTCCAAACGTTCCTTACCAATTACCAAAGATAGTTTATGATTTTTAACATCTATAATAGCCCCAGCTGTAGCAAGGAAAGGTCTTCCTAATATGATAGGAATTCTCGGATCCTCCTCCATGTCTAACATCACAAAATCTGTGGGATTTATACTTCCACCTACCTCTACTGGCACATCTTCTACGATACCCATAGGGTACCTGCAGGAATGATCAGCAAGTTGCAGTGCCATAGTAGTAAGTTTAAAGTTTTTGAGACCTAATTTATTACAAATAGAATAAGGAATGAGGCTAACACTTGCCTGCTTCATTTCATTCTGATTAGAGATAATTTCTTCAAACATCTTTTCAATTTTAGACATAGGAAAGCCTTGAGAAGGTTGTTGTTGAAAATTCTATCGCCCAGACTGAAAATTAGGTCTTGCCTCCATAGATAGTCCTTTATCTTGATTATTTATATAGGAAAAATTTGGATGACTTTTCCACCCAGGATTATATTGTTGGTTAGTCCTAGGAAGATCGTACCAGTTCCACTATACAAAAATTTTGTACAAGTGTTGAACCTTTCCTAATAACTTATTGTGTTCTTTAGAAGTTAAATTAGGAATCATAAACGGAACTTAACATCATTGATTCCAAATTTAACTTATCTGTTCTTAATGGTTTAGACTTGGATCGCAAGCGGAACTTAACACTATTGATCCAAATCCACCTATGTTATAAATTCCATTAAATATTAATTTCTAAAATCGGCTTCCAGGACTGCATGGCGAGACACATGACCTTCTTGGGTATGGGAGCATCCACCATCGCCTAGACAAAGCCTTTTAAGGAAAGCTAATATTTAATTTCCTTAAATAACTCTAGGTTTAACCAAAAAGAACAATCGAATCACAAACTCGAAAAAATAAAAAAACATAAACTTGAAACAAATTCGAAAGACTAGAATTACTAGTTAATGCCTCTTGTGTTTGGAATTCATACAAAGAAAAATAACTAGTATGATGCGGAAGAAAAATTACTAGTTATACCTTCTCTTTGTATGCTAATGACCTCAAGATCTTCTGCCGTATTCCTCGCCTTGCCTTGGACATCTTGTGGGCGACGATCCTCCAAGATGAACACCACCCAAAAGAGCTTCTCCTTCTTCTAGTATTCGACCACCACCACCAAGGAGCAAAAGGGAAAGGAGAGGGAGAGAGGGCCGACCACCTTAGAGATCACCAACAAGAGAATAAGAATTGTTCTCTCATGAGGCCTACCCTTCCCTTTTTTTATATTACTTGACCTAGGCAAATAAGGAAAGACTTTTAACAAAAATTAAAATCTTCCTCTTGTTTTTCCTTTTCCCTTTTAATTTTTCTTTTTCTTTCCTCTTGATTGAATCAATCACCAAATCAATGATTGGCTTGATTTAATTTTGACAGGCCCCTTGCTTGGGCACCAAGCAAGGGTGGCCGACCACTATAAGGAAAGAAAAAAATAATTTTTGTAAAAATTTTACAAGCCTTTATAAAATTTTACAAGCTCTCTTTTAATTTCTAAAAGTGGATGTTAAAAAAAGGAAAGTTTTAAAAATTAAAACCATGTTTTAAAATTTAAAACTTCTCTTCTAAAAATTTCCTTTTTTAACATGGTTATAAAAATAGAAAATTTTATTCTCTTCCTTTTTCTAAAACCATGAGGATGGTTAAAAAGGAAAGTTTTAAAACTTTTAAAACTCTCTATTAAACCATGTGACCTAATTCAAATAAGGAAAGTTTTTCATTTTAAAATTTCTCTTTTAAAACTTATAGTTTTCTACAAAGAGAATATTTTAAAAATTCAAAACACCCCTCTTATTAGAATTAATTATGGCCGGCCCCTACTTGTTTGGGCACCAAGTAAAGGGGTCGGCCCCCATTGAGGAGGATGTGGCCGGCCCTTGGCTTGGTCACCAAGCCTTGGGCCGACCCCCTTCTTGGACACCAAGATGTGCTTTCATGGGTGGACTATGAGACACTAATGAGGCTACGACATGGACCTAGAGGAGAAATTGGTTTTGGCCTTTCGATGAGCTTGAGTATCCCGTGTTCGCCCTAAACACACAACTCAAGTTCATCAATAATAACTCATTCTACTAGAGAGTTATTATTGCACTACCGCACCAATCCCAAATTACATTATGGGCTCCTTCTTATCATGAGTGTGTTAGTCTCCCTATGTTTAAGATAACGAATGTCTACTAATTAAGTAAGTTACTGACAACTCACTTAATTAATATCTAGCTCCAAGAGTAGTACCACTCAACCTTATCATCAAGTCGAACTAAGTCCACCTGCAGGGTTTAACATGACAATCCTTATGAGCTCCTCTTAGGGACATTCTCAACCTAGATAACTAGGACACATTTGCCCTCTATAATCAACAATACACACTATAAGTAATATCATTTCCCAACTTATCGGGCTTATTGATTTATCGAGCTAAATATCACCCTTTGATAAGTTAAAGAAATAAATACTAAATATATGTGCTTGTTATTATATTAGGATTAAGAGCCCACACTTCCATAATAACTAAGGTCTAGTTCTTTTATTAAGTCAGTATAAAAAAACTTACCTAAAATGGTCATACTCAATACACTTAGAATGTATCAGTGTAATTTATTAGTCAAGATAAACTAATACTTAATTACACTACGACTATTCCAATGGTTTGTTTCTTTCCATCTTAGTCGTGAGCAACTGTTTATAATTTATAAAGAACCGATAACATGATCTTCTGTGTGTGACACCACACACCATGTTATCTACAATATAAATTAATTGAACAACTACATTTAACAAATAAATATAGACATTTGACCAATGTGATTCTTTTATTTCAAAAATAAATGTTTACAAAAGCTAGGCTTTTAGTATATACTCTAACAATCTCCCACTTATACTAAAAGTCTAAGCTGCCATATCTGCTGCCATACATCTGATTCTCATTCCCTCTACATGTCGACCAAAAGCTTTCACCGAAAGGGCCTTAGTGAAAGGATCTGCCAGGTTATCTGCTGATGCAATCTTGGCGATGACAACTTCTCCTCATTTGATTATGTCTCGTATCAGGTGGTACTTGCGCTCTATATGTTTACTCACCTTATGGGCTCGTGGTTCCTTCGACTTTGCAACTGCACCGCTATTATCACAATAAATTGTGAAGATTTTGGGCAAACCAGGAATCACATCTAAGTCCATTAGGAAGTTCCTGAGCCATACAACTTCTTTGGCTGCCTTAGAGGCTGCCACATACTCAGCTTCCATGGTTGAGTCCGAAACGCATTTCTGCTTAACACTCTTCCATGCAATGGCTCCACCTCCTAAAGTAAACACATAGCCTGATGTAGACTTATCGTTGTCCCTATCTGATTAGAAATCCCAATCCGTGTAACCTACAGGGAGCAAATCATCTGCTTGGTAAACCAGCATATAATCTCTAGTTCTTCTCAGGTACTTCAATATATGCTTTACAACTATCCAATGTCCTTGTCCAGGGTTACTCTGATATCTGCTAACCATGCCCACGGCAAAACAGATATTAGGTCTCGTACACAACATTGCATACATTAGGCTTCCCACAGCCGAAGCATAAGGAACTGCCTTCATGTCCTTTATCTCCTTTGATGTCTTTAGAGACATCTTTTTAGATAAAGCTACTCCATGTCTAAAAGGTAAGAAACCTTTCTTAGAGTTCTGCATGCTAAAACGAGCAAGGATCGTATCTATATATGAAGCTTGAGATAGACACAACATTCTTTTCTTGCGATCCCTTATGACTTTGATCCCAAGAATGTGTGCACATTCTCCTAAGTCCTTCATATCGAATTGTTTAGACAACCATACCCTTATGTCTGATAACACCTTGACATTGTTGCCAATTAACAAAATGTTATCTACGTATAGTACAAGAAATACCACCACGTTTCCGTTACACTTCTTATATACACAATACTCATCCGAACACTGAATAAATCCATATGACTGGATTACTTCGTTGAACCGGATGTTCCAAGATCTTGAAGCTTGCTTCAGTCCATAAATGGACCGATTGAGCTTGCACACTAGATGCTCTTTGCCCTTTTCAATGAACCCCTCTGGTTGCTTCATATGGATGTTTTCTTCAAGACTTCCATTAAGGAAAGCCGTCTTAACATCCATTTGCCAAATCTCATAATCCATATGAGCAGCAATGGATAAGAGTATCCGGATAGACTTTAGCATTGCTACCGGTGAAAAAGTTTCCTCATAATCGATTCCCTCTTTCTGAGTATACCCTTTCGCAACAAGCCTTGCTTTGAAGGTTTCTACCTTCCCGTCTGTCCCTCTTTTCCTTTTGTAGATCCACTTGCATCCAACAGCTTTTACACCATCAGGTGGTTCTACAAGCTCCCAGACCTTATTAGAATACATGGATTCTATTTCGGAATTCATCGCTTTTTGCCAAGATGCTGCATCTATATCTTGGAGTGCTTCGTCATATGTCCTAGGATCAAGTTCATGTTTTCTTGGGATCAAGTCCGAGGGCTCTCCTAAAAACATGAATCTTTCAGGTTGCCTCACAACCCTCCCACTATGACGAGGCACTATCTGCAGTTGTGTATCATGTGTGACACGTGTTGCAGTCTCTTGTGGTACTTCATCTTGTACTGTTGGTACTAAAGTAGATGTGTCCTCTCTTATTTCTTCTAGAACAATTTCACTCATGGGCTTATGGTTCATTACATAATTTTCTTCTAAAAATCGAGCATTGGTGCTAACAATGATCTTTTAATTTTTAGGATTATAAAATAAACCACCTTTCGTTTCCTTAGGATATCCCACAAACAGACACGCTTATGTAGGTGATTCCAACTTATCAGTATCTCCCTTCAGCACATGTTCTAGACTACCCCATATCCGGATATGATTTAGACTAGGCTTACGCTCATTCCACAATTCCATGGGAGTAGAAGGAACTATTTTAGAAGGTACCATATTCAGAATATACATTGTTGTTTCAAGAGTATATCCCCAAAATGAATTTGGTAATTCTGAATAACTTATCATTGATCTAACCATTTCCATAAGAGTCCTATTCCTTCGTTCTACCACACCATTCTGTTGGGGTGTACCAGGTGCGAACAATTGGGATTGTATCCCGGCATTTGATAAGTAATTCCTAAACTCTCCAAAGAGGTATTCACCACCACGGTCAGACCGTAGTGTCTTGATACTTTTACCAAGACATTTCTCCACATCAGTCCTATATTCTTTGAAATTGTAAAAGCATTCAGACTTGTGGCGCATCAAGTAAATGTATCCGTATCTTGAATAATCGTTTATAAAGGAGACGAAGTATTCATAACCACTGTTGGTGCGGTTAGCACTAACGGTCTAACTCAGGTTTTGATGAATGAGAAATCAGGTTAAGTTAGGTTTGTCGTTGTCTAATACTCTGATCGAGTGTGCAGGTGAAGTCCAGACAAGTCGACGGGCTGACCGGATGTCTGGCACAAAGCCCAGCTAGGTCAACGGGCCGACCGGATAGCTGGCACGAAGTCCAAGCGGGTCGACGGGCTGACCGAATGCTTGGCACGAAGTCCAGCTAGGTCGACAGGCTGACCGGATAGCTGGCAAGAAGTCTAGGCGGGTCGAAGGGCTGACCGGACGTCTGGCAGGTGAGTAAAGGTAAGTCACTAGAAGGGAGTGACTGTGAGGACGCATTCCCAGGAAGGGAACTTAGGCGCCGATCCGACTTAGAACCATTTCGGAATTCTAAGTCAACATCTTGACTAGATTTCGGTCTTGGAAAGATGGAATCTAAGTCATACTCTTTATGTTGAATTTATAAACTGTGCTAATATGTTGTTTTGTAGGATATTCTTGATATACTTGCCTCGGACTAACCTTGTCTTGCAAGAGAAGGACTTTTCTAGAGAAAGGTGGTCCAGGTGCCCGGAGGTAAACTTTATGCTAATCGCAGTGTCGACATTTGGAGCTCGCTGGTTGGGACTGCTACGTCACACTAGGGCGCCCGGAAGGGATCCAGGCACCCCGAGCATCCTATAAAAGGAGGGTCAAAGGCGGAGCTCAAGACACAACTATAAATTGACGATCTGCTCTCCTGCGCTCCTGCAACGTTGCGACGCCACTCCGACAAAGCTCCGTTCTTTCCTTATTGCTTTATATTTGTCGGTATTTTACTTCTAGCTTTTCTGTACTTAATTCTTGTAATCAATTATTCGAATTGCTAGTGGATTGCCCAACGAAAGCACTCGACGAGTGCGGGCCTTGGAGTAGGAGTCGACACAGGCTCCGAACCAAGTAAAAAGAACCTGTGTTAGCCTTGTTCCTTTTTTACTTTACTTTTCCACAGCGTTTACTTTGTTCGAAAGTTTATTATCGATATTCACCCCCCCCTCTATCGAATGATCACGATCCAACAAGTGGTATCAAAGTAGGTACCGCTCTGATTTGGTGCAACCACCAATCAGGCAAAGGAGGGGGTGTTTTTTAAAGAAAAATTAGATATTGTTCGTCTTTAAAATAAAACCTTACATCTTTTATTTTTTTCCTCCAAAACTATTTTTGAAAAATACATCGTCATCGTTTCACCATTGTTTAGTATTGACAAAATATTACATTTTCAAAATTTTGAAATAATATTTTTTATTAATAATTTAATAATATTTTATTATTTTTTTCGAAAATAGTGAATTTTTTTCCAGCACTGCTAATCCAAGACCAAGTCTTGGGATTTTTTGTTTGTTTCTCTGTGTGCAAGAATAATGTCTCTTCAAGAAGGATGGAACCCCAACGAACCACTACCATACGATCAAGAAGATTTCAACTACTAGAGGAGAAGAATGGAATGTTTCTTAGGAAGCTTAGATTTCGATAATGTGCTAATTTTGAGAAAACCTTCTCATGAATCAGAATTGAACGAAAATATAAGTAAACTTATTTGTAGTGTTTTACCTAACAATATTTTATGCAGACTAGAAAAGTACAAGAATGCATATGAGCTTTGGACCCAGTTAATCAAAATTCACGAGGAGCCGTTGGAGTTAGAGGATCAAGTTGAAATCGAATCCAAACTTGAGTCAGATCCAACAGAAAAGCCTACTAAATTAGGGTTACACTCAAGGTTAGTAATGTTTACTAAAATACCCCTGCTAATAGTAGTTTAAATAATCAGCATGATGATTCAGATAAGTATGAAATTATTCCAAATATGGTGCATGATAATCTAGATCTAAATGATTTAAATTCAAAATCACAAAATAATCTAGATTCTGATCAAGTCAATCAAGACTCTGATCAATTTGGTATCAACATTGACTTGGTCAAACAGAACAATGACCAAATCAATTCAAATAATTTAATTAATTCAAAAAATTTAAAATTAAGTGATCATCTAGACATAAATAAGTCAAACATTAAAATAAATTCGAATTTAGAAGTTAAAATGAGAAAATGGATCAAATCAATAATTACCTTAATAAAGTATTTAATAATCAAGATAAAATCAGTCTAGAAAATGCTATCCAAAATAAAGATAATCTAGAAAATTTAAAATTAACAATTAATAAAAGGCTTAAAGATAAAACTTTAAAGAAATATAATTCAAACAATTTAATTAATTCAAATTTAAAAATTAATAAAAACTTAAACTTTAAAAATAAGTTATTAAAGAAAGATAATTCAATTAACCTAATAAAATTGAAATTGAAAGAAATTTTAAATATACTCTTTTAAAGAAAGATAATTTAACCAATTTAATCAATCCAAAATTAAAAACTTAAATTTAAATTACAAATTAAACATTAAAACTTAACTAAAACCGACTCTAATTATACAAAAATCTTAAAATAAAAAGCCAATAATTCAGGGAGAGGCTCCAGAATAGCTAGCACCTCAAAAAATAATCTACCCGATAGGGTAACCAAAAGTAACTTATCCGATAGGGTAACTGAAACCAACCTACCCGACAAGGTAATTAGGATTAGAATAAAAGGGACAAAGTTTAACTTGACCTGTGGTACTGGTGAAGTTTTGGATGACAGTACGTTAGGGAAGCTTAGTCTATGCATGTCTAGGAAGATATGGCTTCGACCTGGTGCATTTGGCTAAGTGGAACTAGCCGAAGCTACCCCTTACAGATCCTAACCAGTTAGACCAAGGTTATGTATTAAGTTCAGTGGATAGGACTATTTGGAAAACCTCGAAGGCATGATTACTCTAATGATGCCCAGGTGACTTACCATAGCCCAGAAGTTTATCCAAAGAATGCCTATTTGTTGAGCGCAAAGCTAAACCTGAATCTAACATAAAGTTAAACCAAACCCTATAATTGAATCAAATTCATTTTACAAAAAAATAGGATTCCCTGATTGAAAATTTAGATTGGGTGAGATGACTAAGGATCAAAATTAAATTTTGAATTAAAATAATATTTAAATTTAAGATTAAAATTAAAATTAAAATTATATTAAAATTAAATCTCGAAATTTAAAAAATTATTTTAATCATAAAAATTTATTTTAAAATTAACATTAAAAATTTATTTTAAACATTATCTTAAAAATTATTTTAACTCATTTTAAACATTCTTTAAAAAAATAACTTTTAAAAAAACTTTTAAAAATTATTTTAAACATTATTTTAAAAACTTTTAAAAATCATTTTAAAAATTCTTTAAAAAGTTATTTTAAAAATCATTTTAAAAATACTTTAATAAATCATTAAAAATTCTTTTAAAAACCTTTAAAAATCATTTCAAAAATTCTTTAAAAAAATTATTTTAAAAACTTTTAAAAATCTTTTTAATATTCTAGAAAATTTATTTTAAAAATCAATTTAAAAATTATTTAAAAAATCATTTTAAAAATTATTTAAAAAAATTTATTTTAAAAACCATTAAAAATATTTTTAAAAATTCCTTAAAAAATTATTTTAAAAATCATTTTAGAAATTCTTTAAAAAATTATTTTAATAATCATTTTAAAAATCCTTTTAAAAATTATTTTAAAAACCTTTAAAAATCATTTTAAAAATTCTTTAAAAAAATATTTTAAAATTATTTTAAAAATTCTTTAAAAAATATTTTAAACATTTAAAAATCAATTAAAAAATTCTTTAAAAAAATTCTTTTAAAAAATTTTAAAAATCATATTAAAAATTCTTTTAAAAAATATTTTAAAAACATTTAGAAAAATCATTTTAAAATTTTTTTGAAAATTATTTTATAAACTTTAAAAAATCATTTTAAAAATTATTTGAAAAATTATTTTAAAAACTTTTAAAAATCATTTTAAAAATTGTTTTAAAATTTATTTTAAAAACTTTGAAAAATAATTTTAAAAATTCCTTTAAAAATTATTTTAAACACTTTTAGAAATAATTTTAAAATTTTTTTTAAAAACTTTTAAAAATCATTTTAAAATTTCTGTTAAAAAATCATTTAAAAAACTTTTAAAAATCATTTTAAAATATTTGTTTAAAATATTATTTTAAAAATCATATTAAAAATTCTTTAAAAATTTATTTTAAAAACTTTTAAAAATCTTTTTTAAAATTCTTTTAAAATTTATTTTAAAAACTTCTAAAAATAATTTTAAAAATTCTTTTAAAAATTATTTTAAAAACATTTTAAAAATCATTTTAAAATTTCTTTTAAAATTTATTTTAAAACTTTTAAAAATGATTTTAAAAATTCTTTTAAAAAATTTCAAAAATCATTTTAAAAAATTGTGTTAAAATTTATTTTAAAAACTTTTAAAAATTCTTTTTAAAATTATTTTAAACTTTTAAAAATCATTTTAATAATTCGTTTTAAAATTATTTTAAAACTATTTTAAAAACTCTTTTAAAAATTATTTTAAACTCCTTGAAAAATTATTTTTTTTTGAAAAAACTTTAAATCATTTTGAAAAATTATTTTAAATATTATTTTTCTCTTTAATATTTTTTTAACCAAAAAAAATAAATTATTTTTATTGATTATTTTAACTTTAAAAATTTATTATTTAGACTTTTTTTTTATTTTTAACCTTAAATTTTATTCTAACCTTAAATTATTTTTTTTAAACTTAATTTAACTTAACTGAAAATTAAAACTTAGATTAAAACTTAATATTGAAATTACAATTAAAATTTAAAAATTTAACTTAAACTTACAATTAAAATTAAAATTAAAATTAAACTTAAATTAACCACTAATATGAATTTAAATCTAAAATCAAAACTGAATTAAACGTATGTTAATTGCCATTAAACATATAAAATTCCTTTTAAACACTCTTTTAGAAATCCAAATCCCTTAAACAAATTAATAAAAAAAATTTCTTTTAAATTCATGTAAAACTTAGACACCTAACTTGAAAACTTAAATTCCATTAACTTAAACTTGAAACTTAATTGTAACGACCCAATTTTCCCTATTTCAAGTTCTAAAAGTCCATAAAAATATTTGGAAATATTTTTAAAATATTCTAGAGATTTTTAGGAATTTTTAGAGTATTTTTACGTAATTTTCGGAGGTCGTTTAGTAGGGTTACAAAAAAGAAAGAAGTTTAAAAAAAAAACGTTGAAGGTGAGATTCGAACCCACGACCTCGGGTCAGACTGACCTAAGCAAAACCGGACCAACCAGCTGAGCTACACGGTTTTGTTAACCTTATATGGTGAGAACTAAGTTTATAGCATAGTTAATGATTCAGGAATAAATTGGGAAAAAGTGCGCAGCTGAGGGATTGAAGCCGAGACCTTTGACTTGGTTAAAACTCGGTTAACCAGCTGTGTTAGCAAGTTTTGTTAATTAAGGAAAGAATGGATTATATTTAAGGTATAGTAATTAATAAAAATCTTAGTTATAAGAAAAGGTTTAAGTTTTTTTTCCCGAACCCTAAATTTTTCTCACCCGAAACCTCTCCTTGCTCGCTCGCGACGACGCCAGTTCTTCTCGGACAAATCCGCAGCAGGGGATCTAGGGCTTCTCCGGCGGTGGGCGAGGAGGTTCTCCGAGGGGTTTTCTCCACCTCCTTGAGATCGTCTCGTCGAGGAGCTTCCGTGGACACGAAGAGGAGCCGAGACCTTCAAGCTCTACCCGAAAACCTAGGGTTTTCCTCTCCGTCGGTTGTAAGTGCAAGAACAAGGGGTGAGTTGCTTCTCACCTGCAGTAGGAGTGGTTCCGCGACATTGATCTTCTTTTCTTTTGATTTCGGAATTTGATTTCACTCCTTATAATCCACAGCATGCTCTTTTGTTTCGAATTTTCTGTGAAGCTTGCTGTCAAGTTGCTGCCGTGAGTTTCAATTAGGGTTAAGCTGTGAAGGGGGTTACAATTAGATTGATGGTTAAGTTAAGTTTTTTTTCCTGCCGTGTACCTTTAAAAACTAACAAGATCCTTCTATGAAGCTTAATCTGTGAGGAATACAATGTCTACACACATCTGTGAAGAATACAATCTCTAGAATCCAAATAGATGTTATGAATATGTAGTATAGTATGGTTATTATGCAAATAACATGAAGGGATAGTTGTTTTAAATATGTAGTTAGGTTTTACCTTACTATGTTTTGACAGGGCTGATCAGTTTCTCATTAAGGACTACTGCTTAGACAGGTAGTAGATTTCCTTGTTATGTTTTAACTAGACCGATTGGTTTCTCATTAGAATTAGTGCTTGAATTTCTTGATACCACGGCAAGGGGCAAGAACAGCTCTCTTATTCCAAGTGCATATCTTTGGTTTCTTAAACAATAATAACCATTCAGTTTAGTATACGAGTAGATTTCCCTTGCCATTAGATGAACATGAACAGACCTTAAGCTTAGGTTTAGATTTCCTTGATGATTTTACCTCAAGCTTGTTGATTGTATCTTTCGTGCCATTTATGAAGTTATTGTTCCTTGCAGTTAGTAAAGCATGAGCAATTTTTCCATTTGCTAATAATTGAGCATGATCAGTTTAACATGAGCAGTTTTATTTTAGGGTAGGCTTAAAGAAATCAAATTCAGTTTTTCTTGATTCATATCTGTTGTAGCATGCTTAGAGAGCTCAGTTTGCTTCCCTTTGATTTATGTTAATTGTAGCATGTTTAAAGAAGTTTGATTTGTTTTCTTTTACTTGATTCTGTTGATACATGCTTAAATAAACCTGTTGCTCTATAAACACTCTAGGATCTACCTGTAGGTGGGAAGAATAAGAGTTTCAATAAATCTTTTAGGGATTTATAAGAAGTTATAAGAAAGAGAGACCAAGGTCTTAATAGGATCCCTAATTTTAAGAATTGGGATCAGTAGCATATCAAGTGCTCAAAGAAATGCCAAGGCATTTTATTATAAGAGAATTGAAGAATAACAAGTATAAGGAAGTAATAGTTAAAAAGAAAATAAGTATTTTACTTTTTAATGGCATGTACCGGACACAAGGTCCAGGACACAAGGTCTATTGGGTGGGCTCCTAGATCGCCCCTAGGCACAAGATCGCCTAGAAGTACCTTAGTAGTTTCGGGATTAGCTACCTCGACTCTTATTAAGGATGCGCGCAAATTGGTACAATGCCGGGCCCAAAAGAAGTTTATTATTATTTTGAATTATTAAAGTATAAGTTTTGAAACAAATGAAACAAGCTTCAAATATGTTTAGAAGTAGAAAGTTTAGTTTCTTGTTATTTGAAGCATGCAGTAGTAGTTTTATTTGTTTCTTGCTATTAAATTATTCAGCATGTTTAGCTTTATTTGCTTTCAGCATACAGTTATAGTTTTATTCTTGTGAGCGTGAGTAGCTTTACATGTTTAGTAGCTTTACATGTTTAGTATTTCAGTTAGTATGATTCCTTTATTGGTTTATGAGCATGATTAGTTTTATATGTTAGCATTCAGTTTTAGTATGTTTTTGTTTATATACATGCATATCGAGTTTTTGTGAGTAGATAGCGCTCACTAAGCTTTATGCTTATAGACTGCATTTCCTCCTACTGCAGATAAAGGAAAGGAAAAGATTTAGCAAGGAAGGCGACAAGGTGGTGGTGATGAAGGTGTGTGATGGCTGGACTATGGGGAGATCAAGAGTTTACTAAGGAATTGTCAAGACTTTTCTGTTTAGAGTTCTTTTAGTTTTCTTTAAATGTTATTATGAGTTGAGATTATAATTAAGTTTATTCCACACTTGTAGTTGGGTTCTATTGATGGAGTGATATAGTTGTTTGCTATTGCTAGAGTAGTTTACTTCTTTTATTTGTGATATTATACTGCGTGGTTGTGAAAATATATGTTCCAGCTGCCTGTGGCTGAGTATAGTTTGTTTGTATTGTTGATTTGGTCACCGGTACAGGAGAGACTCTGCCGAAATTTTTCGGTAGGGATTTCTCGTAGTTAAGTAGCGTACCGGTTAAGTAGAGTTAGTAGTTAAGTAACGGTCACTCTAAGAGAGTAGTAGTAGTAGTAAGAAGGGTGGTCGTTACATTAATTATGTAATTAATAGGTAGAACTTAATTATTTAAGTCTAACTTTATTTGAAAACTAAAATTGACTTGAATTAAACCTTACTTAAGTGTGTTTAATAACTTTAACTTCATGCTAACTTTGAACTAAATTATTCGTACTTAAAAGAAAGTAAATAAAAAAAAATTAATTATAACTAAACTTTTATTGACCAACTCAATCAATTAATATGAAATTTAAATTATTTTACTAAGTATTAAATTATTAAATCAAGTAAAAATTAATCAATAAATTATTGATAATAGTTAACTATTATTGAATTAATAAAATCTTATCTTATTTAACCTTAAACTGAAGTTAAACACCTAAATCTAAAATTAATTATTGATTAATCAAACTAAAATAAACAATTATACCAAGGATACAGAGATAATTATGTGTTACTAAATCCCCTAGAATACTTAGGTAGAAAAATGTGTTAGAGCTTTAAAATTTAACACACCCAAACCTTAGCATTATATTAAGGGGGAGTAATAAAATAAGGAGGAATAATAAATTAAGGGAGAGTAATAAATTAAAGGAGTATCAAATTCAGGGGGAGATTTGTTTTTTTAATCTCCTTAAGTGTTATCCTTTTTAATTTCTCTTTAAAATCTCTTTAGAAAATTCTACCTCAATTTATTTTTTTAAAAAAAATCTAATTAATTTGATAAAATCTATTTTAAAACTAGCTTTTATAAAACTAAGCTTTTAAATTAGATTTTATAAACTAAGGTTTTGAAAATAGAATCTTCTACAAACTTAAATTATAAAAATACATTTTAATTAGTTTTGAAAAGTAAATTTTTCAAACTTAGTTTCAAAATTTTGGTTTTGAAAACTTATGCTTGAAAAGTGTTTCAAAGTTGAAACCTATTTTGAAAATTTAAAACTTGATCATTTATACATTTATGTTTTGAAAGTATGAAATTTTGAAACTTAGTTTTCCTAAACTTATACTTGAAAATTAGCTTTTCAAATTTTTGATTGGAAAATTCCTTTTAAGTTTGCAAAATCATTTTGAAAATTAATTTTACAAAAATTATCTCAAAATGTACTAACTCATTAATAAATTATTTTGCTACAATTAGTGACCTTTCAAAACTTAGTTATTTTCTAAAAGCTAAAAGCTAATACTTTAAACAAGTTTTCAAAAGTTTAAACTCCTCCAAGTTAACTTGACATCATTTCTTACAAATTTTACCTTGTCTATATTCTGTATTGTTGATTATTTGACCTATATCCTTATTTGATGAATGCCAAAGGGGGAGGGATGGGTGGTTAAGTTAGAGCAACAAAATGTCAAATTGTCAAATTTAAAAACTAACTTAAACCTTAAAAATCATGCTTGTTTTTTTTACTTGCATATTTTTTCACTAACTTAACTAGGTTGTCATTCCATCAAAAAGGGGAAAATTATTGGTGCGGTTAGCAGTAACGGTCTAACTCAGGTTTTGATGAATGACAAATCAGGTTAAGTTAGGTTTGTCATTGTATAACACTTTGATCGAGTGTGCAGGCGAAGTCCAAACAGGTCGACGGGCTGATCGGATGTCTGGCATGAAGCCCAGCTAGGTCAACGAGCAGACTGGATAGCTGGCACGAAGTCCAAGCAGGTCGACGGGTTGACCGGACGCTTGTCACGAAGTCCAGCTAGGTCGACGGGCTGATCAGATAGCTAGCAAGAAGTCTAGACGGGTCGAAGGGCTGACCGGACGTCTGACAGGTGTTACGCCCCAGGGGAGTCCCTGTCCGAAGAAAATTTCGGCAGCACCTCCCCTGTACGGCTGACAATCTGAAGCATTTCTATAGACACAATATACATCAGCCACATGCGGCTGGAATATATACACAACCACACAGTTAATAATCTCAGCCTACACGGCTGGACAAATATAACAACAACCACATAGTTATATATATTTTTATCAGCCCACTCGACTGAAATCAAAACCAACACAGTGGAAAAAATAAATACAAGCCCATACAAAATAAAACAAAACGCTGCTAGCCGGTTAGGCTTACACCACACAACAAAACAACACTCCGGAACAAAACCGGAACACACAAGCCAAATACACACATATCATATACCATGATAAAATAAACAAAAAAAGGTGGAGACATGTCTTCTGATGTGATATGGGGACCGACAGACAGGATACTCCAAGCGACTCCATAACGACCTGGTACCTGAAAAAGATAGTGTCCACGGGGGTGAGTTCAACAACTCAGCAGATACTAGTTGACATGTATAGTAAGCTATAACAGACAGTAATAACTATGGAGTATAGACTCCTGGACAAAAGCTGGACGATGCACAATAGGAAAAGGCTGAAGAGAACTGTACTCACCAGGGCCTCCTATCCGAATAGTCAGGTCGTCAGACCGAGAGTATCATAAATCCTGTATGCATGTCAAACATATGCATCCATCCAAATGCAGCATATAAATGCAACAAACACAATCAGTAAATGCATAAATGCATATGATGCCAATGACATGGTCACCCCTGATGCCAGTTAGCCATCTCACACACAATGGTGAGACCGAGTGGGTAGAGCTGTGACAACCGTGCACTCTGACGTCACTGCTCCTGATGAGTGACTGAGTAGACGGGATGCTGTCGGAGTACACCTATCCTCCTACCCCAAATCATAAATGGGAGAGCTCAATGCTCTCATCTCCTGGTACACGATGACGGGGAGGAAATCTCTGCCGGCTACCATGCTGCGTCACACTATCCATGAGCGGACCAACGGAGCCAAACAGAGTCCAACTGCCTGCTGGCTACCATGCTGCTACACTAAACCAGCGGAGCCAAACAGAGCAGAACCGTCTGCCGGCTACCACACTGAGTCACCAGACCAACGGAGCCAAACAACAGAACTACCACACACCTGTCTGATATACCACTAACCCATGAGTGGTGGTGTGTACAGATACATGTAACTGGCGATGTGCTCGACAATAATGGAGCAGACTATCGCACAAC
Organism: Zingiber officinale; assembly: GCF_018446385.1. Lineage (NCBI taxonomy): Eukaryota > Viridiplantae > Streptophyta > Magnoliopsida > Zingiberales > Zingiberaceae > Zingiber > Zingiber officinale. The sequence goes on from NC_055987.1 coordinate 134,850,320, forward strand.
ATGCAATCATGCGAGATGATGCATGCCACTAAACATGGTAATATCCTGAACAATATAGCAATATCCATATATAAATATAAAATGTGTACCATAGGAAAATGAATCAAATCAAGGTACACAGACTAGATAAGGTATCGAAACCTAGGTCTTGAGCACAATAAGGCATGGTATGTCACTACCTCTATGAGCATATATATAATCATGTGGGTACTAACACAAAATGCATAACAGGTGAGCAAACAAGCATGTAACAAGTATCCGGTAGTGACATATCGAAACAAGGACGAACATAATTATTACTAAAAGCTATAACCTACTAAACATATCAACACGACTTAATCAAAGATAAGTCAAGGTACCCACCTCAAATAGCAGGTCCAATCCAATCAAATCCAACGTCGAGATGCTCGTCTCGTATCAAAGTCCTGTAGTATATGGTATACAGATTTAGCTAATTACATATAAATAAATTAGCTAAATCTAATCCTCGGAAAGAAAACATAAATCCAAATCCAATTATATACCCTAATTGGATCATTTTTTCCCTCAATCGACTTTAACTAATCCATATGAATTAGAACTTGCAATAAGCATAATCCATCACAACAACTTAATCTAAACCAATTCATAAGAACTCACCCAAATCCAAGATGGTCACTGATGGCTCATGGTCAAAGGGGTTCCTTGCCCAAAATAGAATAACCGGTGCTGTGGATCGCCAGTGAACAATGCTGGCCAAGCTACAAAGGCTGGTAGACAAATAACCATAACCTCCAACTATAAATTAAACTCACATCACTACAAATATGATATCATACTTCTTACCTTAGAATATAGCCGAAATACAAAGCTTACAGCCTTATAAACCTCCACCGACAGCTACCAAGAATCACCTCTTCCTCTTCAGCAGATATCAAGTACCATGGATCGGGCACAGTCAACAACGTGCTACTGATACGGTGGTAGCCGAAACCAACCTAGGTCGCTGCCTTCCAACAATCGATCCAAAATCAACACTATGAATACATTCAACTACTCTAAACCAACACCAAAATTTTAAATCACTTACCTCCGAGATCGCTTAATGGCAACCATGTGCTCTTAGTAGCAAACAGAAGGAAGTATACAGGAGTGGAGATCGATCCAGGAGAGCTTACACTCGGTGCCCTGGATTCCCACCTGCGCCGGCGATCTGGTGAAACTGGCTCGATCAAGTAGCAAGATCGAACAATGCTAACAAGGTGGCACAGTAAGCACTTGGTGATCAGCCTTGTCCTTGGCTCACCCTCCCGATCCCTAGCTATCTAGGGCACGCGCGGCTGCAGTGGAGTCGGGATGCTTCCGTGCAGAGATGGCCGAGAAAGGAGGAAGAAACCAGCAGTGAGTAGGAATACTAGGGCACGACGGTCGGCTGCTCGCGTGGATGGACGACAACGGTAAAGGGGAGATCGAAGGCATGGATCAATTGGTCGGCTTAGTCCTCACTGTAGGACCGTTGGGCCGGCTAGATGGGTTGGTAAATAACCTGTCAATTAAAAACAGACAACCCTTCCTCGAACGATTAAGCTAACACTTGTAAAATGAATTAAGCAGATAAATAAAAGCATAAAAGAAAAGAACGAGGCACCAGATGTTTACTTGGTTACAACCGATGTGGTTGTTAATCCAAGGAAGATTAAGCTCAAAAACTCCTTCAGGCGGAGAAGCCTCTTACAGCGTTTAGGCACAGAAAATAGAAGCTTAACTACAACTAAAGCACACAAGTGTTTGGAAATATAATGATCGTGATTGTTGAAAAGCTTCTGGACCAAGGCTATATTTATAGCCTTGGTCGGGGCGCCTGGATGGGTTCCGGGCGCCCTGGGGGGATAAAATTTATCCCCCAACGGTTGAATCGAGTCAAAGCTCGATCCTGTGAAAGTCCTTCCGGCGCCCGGATGGTTCCGGCGCCGGACTCGGCGCCCGGATAGTTCGGCGCCGGAGCCAAAAGTCAACCAGTTGACTTTTGGTCCGTCTCTCTTCTGGTTCACTCGCCTCGTCCGGTCTTTCGCTCGGCTCCGCTTGCTTGGGTGATCTCGACATCCGAATAGGGCTCACCCGAACCCATCTTCCGGTCTTCTCGGGCGCTTTCCCGTCCCTCGGAATTACCGCGTGTCCTTCTCGTCCACCAGCATACTCATCCGAGACTTCCCCTCGGACGCACCTCGGCCGACCTTCGCTTAGCTGCGTCTCTTGCTCCCGAGCAATCTTCCGCTCCGACTTTCGTATCTCGGAACCACCGCGCGCACGTCGTCCGGTGTACTCTTCCGCAGCACCTCGTCCCTCGGACGCACCGCGTGCCGTCCTTCTCGCTAGCTGCGTCTTCCGCTCGAGTACCTGTGCTCCTAAGCTCCTGCACACTTAGACACAAGGTTAAATACAATGCAGGACCTAACTTAACTTGTTGATCACACCAAAACAACCTTGGGGTTCCAACAATCTCCCCCTTTTTGGTGTGATCAACCCAAGTTAAGCTAGGGTCAACAATAGATATGAAATTAAACAGTTTATTGCAATAACATGCAACATGATAGAAAAAATTAAATTTCAAACATTCCAAATTTTAATTTTCAATGTTTTCTACCTCCTCCTAGACTTATACTTTCCCTTCTCCCCCTTTGATCACAATAAAAATGGGGTACAAATGAAATCTAAGGGTTGACAAAAAAATTTTGAAACTATATTTCAATAATTTTCAGGGAAATATTTCTAAGTCAAGATAAATTTCTAAGTCATTCGACATCAAGATTAAGAAGTTTCTAAACATAAAACTTTATGCAAGAAAATTTCAGAGAATTAATAACATAAAGAGAAATTTTCTATGTATTTATTTATTTATATATTTTATGCTTTAATCAGAAGGTTTAAATTTCCATTTTAATTTATCAGAAATTTTTAAGTCACACTTTTTCAGATTTAAAGCAAAAAATATTAAACATGCAACAATTTGTATCATGTTAATTTCTATTATTTTTTGAATTTCAAGTTCACAAAAATATTTCGATAGCATAGATTCTAACTTGAAAAAAATTTTCGACGCTATAAACGATTCTTTCGACAATGTGCAAAATTCGTTTAAAAGAATATTTTGTAATTTGCAAGAATTTTCTAATTTGCAGGAATTTATTAATAATAGATTTCTTAATCCGAAACACTTTTTCGATGACTCATTTTCTGAATTGCAAAACTCTTTCGAGAAAGTAATTTGTAATTCGAAAAAATATTCGAAGAAGGTTTTTGACATCATTTCTAATTTGCATAATTCTTTCGAAAAAATATTTTGTAATTTACAAAAGTTTTTCGACAAAATTTCTAACTTGCAAAATTCTTTTAATAATAATTTGCAAGGCAAGTTTGACAATTGATTTTCTAATTCGAAAAATTCTTTCGATGGTTCAATTTCTGATTCGAAAGACTCTTCAGGCAATTTTTCAATTGAATCATTTAATTGATCAGAGGTTCGAGTCCATACCTGACTTACCTTTCCGGTAGTTGATTCTCCCCCAGTCGAGTTGCTTTTATCCGAAGATTCTCCCCCTTCATCACTCTCGGGATGTACTTCGGCTGTTGGGGCTGTCTCGGTAATTTCTTCCATCTCAGACTGTTCTGTCGGCAGCTCGGTGACTATCAAAGAGTCGGATTCGGCTTCAGTTGGTTCTTCGTAGAGTTTTAAGAACTTTTCCCAAAGTTCTTTTGCGCTGTTGTATTCGCCAACTCTATCGAAATCTTCATTTGGTATTGCGGTTAGAATGTGAAACTTTGCACGACCGTTTGCCATTGACACGTCACGCTGCTTCTTGTTCCAGAGGCGTAGATCGAGTCTTTCTCCGTTCGTGTTCTTCGGTGCTTCATAACCTGTTTTCATTATTAGAGAAATACCAATATCAGAGTTAAGAAATACCGTCATTTGTTGCTTCCAAGAAGCAATGTCACGCCCCAGGTAGTCCCTGTCCGAAGAAATTTCGGCAGCATCTCCCCTGTACGACGGACAATATGAATCTCAGTATACATATATCTATACCTCGGCCACACTCGGCCGGAATAATACACACAAACAGTAAACAATCCACGCAGTTATATTCAACATTTCTACATAGACATAATATGAACAATCCACGCAGTTATATAAAGAAAAGATGATATAGAAATCAACGAAGATATACGTACACATCCTACTCCACTACAACGAAGAAAACAAAATCCACGAAGTAATGAAAATATATCCGCAGCGGAAAAACCAAACGTAGTAAACCCAAGTGGTCGGTATAGAGTCCACAATACAAACCCACAATACAAGTATATAAGATGCAAAAGCAGAATATAATACGACAAAGAAAATCCTCGCGAGAATGGGGCTAGCGACTGGAATATCTCCCGACGGCCTCAACCTGAAAAATAGTAACAACGGGGTGAGTTCAAAGAACTCAGCAGGTAATCCAATAGATATGTACAACAACATATAACTACTAGCAACATCCTATGGTACAGTACACTAAACCATAGAGCCTACAGTACAATCTCCTAACAGTACAACCTACGGTACGGTCTCCTAACAGTATAACATATATGCATAGCTGAAATAAACTGTAATAACCAGCAAAAGACATAAAGTACAGTCTATAGCAAGAATGATAAGAAAATGCATAACTGAAATAAACTGTGCTCACCTGCGAGGCTTGGGCAACTGACTGTCAACATACAGAGATAAAAGTAGTCAGAGCAAAAGCATGTATCCTGTATGCATGTCAATCATATGCAATCACCAAAATGCATCAATCATAACGAATGCAATCCGTGCATATGATGCAATATGACATGGTCACCCCTGTCAACCAGTCAGCCATCTCACACACAATGGTGAGACCGAGTGGGTAGGGCTGTGACTCTGCCGTCACTACCCCTGATGAGTGACCGAGTGGACGGGATGCTGTCGGAGTACACCTATCCTCCTACCTCAAACATAGTGAGGGAGCGCAATGCTCTCAACTCCCGGTACGCGATGACGGGGAGGGATCCCGGCTGCAACCCCGCTGTATCGTGCTACCCATGAGCACCCCAGCGGTGCACCACCGAGCAACCTGCCATACACACCCTGAGTGCTGTGCCACTACCCATGCAGTGAAACACGTTGTGTGCAGGCCTATGTAGCCGGCCGACGAGCTCAACAATAATGGAGTCGTCAATCGCCCAGCATGCAATCATGCAGGATGGTGCATGATGCTACAGTATGTCATACCTGAACATAGCCTCCTCCATATATGTGTGTGCCCAAAAGGTAAACGCATATATATAACCATGATATAAACAGCATAATCCAAAGACATCACATATAACAATGATGTAAGTATCATGAATCCAAGAGCATGTATCACACATGTAAAGCAACTAATCCAGTAGAGTAGAGCACTATAGATATGCATCTCTATGAACATATATACACATGGCAAGAGATAAAATATCCAATCCTGAAGTAAAGCAACTAGCAGATGAAGCATGCGATAGGTATCAACTAGCTAAGACCAGGGAAGAAAATAATCTACTATCTGCCACTGGTAAGTATATATAAGCTACACATATCATAAGACATTATCAAAAGATAAGTCAAAGGGTACCCGCCTCAAAAGAAGGTACAATCCAGTCCTAATCCAATGTCGAGATGCTCGTCTCGAATCAGAGTCCTGTGTCAACAAACAATATATATATTTTATTTAGATAAATCCAAATGAATAGCTAAATAAAATCCCTAAAACTAAATTAGGGTAAAACCCTAATCACACAACCTCAATTTACATAATTAAATCTAATGGTTAATTAGGGTTAGTTACCTAATCCCTAATCACCAATTAGATTAGAAATCCAATCTTAGATTAAATCCAATAGTTGACTAGGGTTAATTGTCTTAACCCTAATTATTCCATTAATTTAATCTAAGCAATTAAATCTAATCACAATCAACATAACCCTAATTCATCCACAACAGGCATAACCATCTAAAATAACCAAACTACATGATGATCTACAACTAAGATCAATTATCCTATTCCTTACCTCAAATCCAAGGTGATCACCAGTAGATCACAATCAAAGGTGTTGCTGCCGGTTAGGGAAAGCTGCTGGATACACCTCAAAGATCACAACTCCAGCATCACAGCAACAGAACCTCACTGGATTGGATTCAATCGGATCAAGAATCAACAATTCAACACATCAATCCTAATTCAACAACATGTATCAATTACTCCTCAACATACCTCAATTGAGTTGTTGGAAAACAAAGTGATCTGCTGGACCAGACAAGATCCTCAATTAGCAACCGTTGTTGATTGTTGAAACCAAAGGAGCTACTGGTTGAGGTGCTGCCGGAACCACAATTCTAGATCCACAGGACACTCAACCTCACTGGAAATCAATTGGATCACAGTGGAATCAAGCAGGAAGACTACTGATCAAGCATCAACACCTGAAGCCTCTGCCCTACAGCCCAAGCACCACTCACTGGTCTCAACCTCTTCAACCGAATTCCCCACTCAGCCGCAAGAAGAGGAGGACCAATCTGATCGGGAGAAAAATCCAGCACAAGACGAGTCAATATCGAAATAAGAACCCTAATCTAGCTAGAATCCATGAATCAACACAGATCTAACGAAGCCTTACCTCTCTAGATCACCTCCCGATGGCATCACTGTCTGATTCGGCTAGAGAAGACGCAGATCGCTCCATGAATAACTAGAGGAAGATGGACGAGGGAGTCGGTAGGTTGGGAGATGACACGAACCTTGTTCCTCACCGTGCCCTAGCCACCAAGGGTTGTCGTTCGGCCGCAAGAACCACCGGAGCAGAGACCCCTCGGCCGAAGGCAGCCTGGTCTTCCTCGACACCGTCAAGATTCGGCGACGAGCTCCTCAGGATCGTCGGCGAAGGCGAGAGAAATCAAGAGAGATCGGGCGAGAGGAAGAAGAGAGGATTCGGCTCAAGGAGGAATCGAGAGAGGGAGTCGGGGGAAGAAGAGGAAATCGCAGTGAAGAGGAGGGTCGGGTTCGGCGTTTGGGAGAAATAAAAAGAAAATGAAAATGTTTTATAAATAAAACATTTCCTCCATTAAACGGTATCCCCAAACAAGCTTTATCCGCGCCCGAAATTAAACCCCTCAAAACTCGTCGTACGAGCTCCGAAAAATTCCCAGAAAACTTCTAAAAATTCTGGAAAAATTCTATAAGGCTATTTCCCAAATAACCCTATTAATTAAATTTTCCGAGATCTCACATCCTCCCCTACTAATAAAAATTTGGTCCCCAAATTTCGCTATAACCAACAGCAAACACTATAATATAACCAAACAGTATAAATGCTGAAAGAAACTCCAACCCACATACCTCAAGTAAAAAGATGAGGGTATCGAGCTCGGATCGTATCCTCCAGCTCCCAAGTAGTCTCCTCGTCAGAATGATGCTGCCATCCGACTTTAACCAGTCGGACAGTCTTGTTCCACAGCTGACGCTCTCTACGGTCCAGAATCCGTACAGGAACCTCCTCGTAAGTAACATCAGGCTGAATAGGAACAGATATATCTAACAGAACATGTGCCGGATCGGATACGTATCTCCTCAACATAGATATGTGGAATACATCGTGAATGCCAGCTAGCGAGGGTGGTAGCGCCAGACGGTAAGCTACTGCTCCAATCCTCTCCAAGATCTGGAATGGTCCAATATATCGGGGAGTTAGCTTACCTCGGAGACCAAATCTCTTCACCCCTTTCGTGGGTGAAACTTTAAGAAATACATGATCACCAATAGAGAACTCCAGGGGTCTCCGTCACTGATCAGCATAACTCTTCTGACGGTCCTGAGCCTCTGACATCCTCCGTCTGATAGTGCGAACTAACTCTGCATCCTGCTGAGCTCTCTGAGGTCCTACCAACTGGGCCTCCCCAACCTCCTCCCAAAGGATGGGTGTCCGACACGATCTACCATACAACACCTCAAACGGTGTCATCTGGATAGCCGAATGATAGCTGTTGTTGTAGGTAAACTCCACCAAGGGCAGGTGGTCCTCCCAACTGCCTCCGAAGTCCATAACACAAGACCTCAGCAAGTCCTCCAAAGTCTGAATGGTCCGCTTTGACTGTCCATCTGTCTGCGGATGGAATGCCGTACTGAAACGGAGCTGTGTGCCCAAGGCCTGCTGCAGACTCTGCCAAAACCGGGACGTAAACCGTGGGTCTCTATCCGATATAATGCTCAACGGTACACCATGTAATCTGATAACCTCACGACAGTATAGCTCTGCTAATCGATCCAGCGAATCGTTCTTCCGGATTGCTATAAAATGTGCGGATTTGGTTAATCGGTCAACGATTACCCAAATCGCATCATGGCCTCGTCGAGTCCTAGGCAATCCAACCACAAAATCCATAGTAATATGCTCCCACTTCCACTCTGGAATAGGGATCCTCTGAAGTAAACCAGCAGGTCTCTGGTGCTCAGCCTTCACCTGCTGACAGACAAGACATCTAGCTACAAAGTATGCGATGTCTTTCTTTATGCCGTTCCACCAATAGGAACGTCTCAAATCGCGATACATATGGGTCCCACCTGGGTGGATAGCAAATCTAGAACGATGAGCCGCCTGAAGTAACTCCTCCATGACCGGGTGAGACTGAGGTACACATAATCTACCTCGGAAATAAACAATCCCCTCATCATCTCGTGTAAACTCGGTCTGCTGTCCGGAAACTATCTGGCTGCTAATGAACTGTAAATGCTGATCTCCGGCCTGGGCCTCTCGAATCGTAACAAGAATACCCTGCTCTGTCCGTCCCTGCTCCTCAAGGCCCAACTCGGCGAATCCCTGAATCAAGTCCGTGACTGTAACTCGATGACAAGCTAAAGTCCCTCTGGACTTCCTGCTCAGTGCATCAGCAACCACATTAGCTTTACCCGGATGGTAGCTAATAGTACAATCATAATCCTTCAGGAACTCCATCCATCTCCTCTGTCGGAGATTGAGTTCCTTCTGGGTGAAAATATATTTGAGACTCTTATGATCAGTAAGAATCTCAAAAGTAATGCCATAAAGATGATGTCGCCAAATCTTCAAAGCAAAGATAATAGCGGCTAGCTCTAAATCATGTACTGGGTAGTTCTTCTCATGCTCCTTCAACTGACGAGAAGCATAGGAGACTACCCTACCGTGCTGCATCAAAACAGCGCCCAAGCCCTGAAGAGATGCGTCTGTGTAAAGTATGAATCCGTCATCACCAGAAGGTAAAACCAAAACTGGTGCTGATACTAATCTCCGCTTCAGCTCCTGGAAGCTGGTCTCACAAGCCTCTGACCACGTGAACTTCACGCCTTTCCTAGTCAGATGTGTCAATGGCATAGCAATACTGGAGAAACCCTCAACGAATCGTTTGTAATATCCAGTCAGTCCTAAGAAACTATAGATCTCCTGGACTGACTTCGGCTGCTCCCAGCTAGTGATAGTCTCGATTTTCTGAGGATCAACTGAAATACCTCGGCTTGACACCACGTGTCCCAGAAAACCAACTGAGGATAGCCAAAATGCACACTTGCTGAACTTCCCATACAGATGATGTCGTCGCAAAGTCTCTAAGACCGTGCAAAGATGTCATGCGTGCTCCTCCTCAGAACGCGAATAGATCAATATATCATCTATAAACACAATAACAAACTGATCTAGGTACTCCAGAAAGATACGGTTCATCAGATCCATAAATACTGCAGGAGCATTGGTAAGCCCAAATGGCATTACTAACAACTCGTAATGTCCGTATCTGGTGTGAAATGCTGTCTTCTGAATATCAGAATCTCTAACTCTCAGCTGATGATATCCAGACCGCAAATCAATCTTAGAATACACTGATGTATCTCTAAGCTGATCAAATAAATCCTCAATCCGTGGTAAGGGGTACTTATTTCTGATAGTCCCTGCATTCAGTTGCCTATAATCGATGCACAACCTCAGAGTACCATCCTTCTTCTTGACGAATAGTACTGGAGAACACTAAGGCGGAATGCCGTGGGGTTCTCCACAAGGACACTGGAATGCTCCTGCTCGTGCATGCCATATGCAGCTTCTGCAGGAGAAGTTGTCCTATGCTGACGATGCGAAGATTGGGCTTTTGGCACACCTCGCTGAGTCTCGGACTAACCAAATTATCCTTCCGGAACAGAAATCCCGGAGGCTACCTGTTGAGACTTCAGCGCACAGTCTCGTCTTATGTATCCAGGTAGTTTACAATGATAGCAAACTGACTGTCCCAAGGAGCACACAGAGGTGATGTGATCTCGAGATCCGCATCTGGTGCAGAAAGGGTCACCAGTGGACTGTTTCCGGTTCTGTTGAGCAGACCGGGAACGTCCTGATCGTCCTGACTTCTAGTATCGGCCAGATGACCCAGAAGTACCCTGACCCGTCTGAGTGCGACTGCTCTGCTGCTATCTCGTAGTTTGTGGCTGCTGGATCTGTCCGGAAGTCCGATCAATCTGCTTCCTCTTCTTATCTGCATTCACTCTCCGATGAGTAGACTCAATCATGAGAGCTCTATCCAGTGTCTCGGTGTATGATGCTATACCAAGACCGACAACCTTCACCTGAAGATGCCCGTCTAGTCCCTGGACAAACTAGAGCATACGAGATCTGCCCTCGACAACCAACTCAGGACAGAATCTAGCCAACCAATTAAATTCGGCATTATACTCCATCACTGAGCGGTTATTCTGTCGAAGACTCAGAAAATCCTGCCGACGTGTCATCTGATACGCCCGAGGAAAATACTGACTCTCGAATGTCTTCCTAAATCTCCTCCATGTAATATGCTGGTCGCCTATAATGGAGCGCTGTGTGTCCCACCAGATCTCTGCCCCGTCTCGTAAGTGGTAAGCAGCCAGCTCAGCCTTCTCCCACTCGGAGCAGGCCATGTAAAAGAATGTCCGCTCCATAGACTCTATCCAAGATTGAGCCACGCTCGGATCAGTCTCCCCGCGAAATAGCGTGAATTGGCTTTTCACCAACTCCGCCAAGGCTGGGATCCATGCTCGTGCCACAACCATATCCGTAGATATCGCTGCGGTACTGGGCAGAATCACTGGAGTTGATCTTATGGGTGGTACTGATGGATAGGTTGGAAGAGGTACCACTGGTGCTGCCACATAAATAGGGTAGGAACCACTAGTGGAACTACAGAGTAGACATAAGTAGGGACGACTAAAGGTACGATGGACGGTACCGGGTAAGATGTAACCGGTACTGCTGGTGCAGGTACCGAGTATGTAGTAACCAGCACAGATGTCTGTGGTGGTACCAAGTACGCAGTAGGCACGGCTAGAGAAGGTGCCGAGTATACTGAGGGTACCATTAGTGGTACAGTCGAGGTAGGTACCTCTGAAGTGGATCTGACAGTCTAACGTGGTCACAATACCCTGAGGAGTCTATCCCTGATGGACAGGCTCAACCCTAACAGAACTCTCTGAAGACTCTGTCTCTAGAGAATCGATCGCCCTCATACATGTGCGACCACGTCTAAGTACTAGAACACGTATCATATATGTAAAAAAAAATGTTATCCAGATATCACTACAGGTATGAAAACTATAAAATTACCTGATTTACCTATTGCCGTCTGGAGATGTCCTGTCGCTGCATAGCCCCCAAATAGATCCAATAAAACCTCGTCAAAATGCCTCGGAATTCCGAAACGAGAAAATCGACGAAAATTCGTACAATCCGAAAATACCGCGAAAGGCTCACGGACACCAAGACACAAAAATCCAAAATCGGAGCCTGACTCTGATACCAAATAAATTGGTATCAGATAAACCTCGAAAATCCAAAATGAATAGCAAGTATCGTGAGCCTAGCTCTGATACCAAATAAATTGGTATCAGATAAACTCAAGAATCCAATACACAAAGAGCAGATACCGTAAACCCGCTCTGATACCAAATAAATTGTCACGCCCCAGGTAGTCCCTGTCCGAAGAAATTTCGGCAGCATCTCCCCTGTACGACGGACAATATGAATCTCAGTATACATATATCTATACCTCGGCCACACTCGGCCGGAATAATACACACAAACAGTAAACAATCCACGCAGTTATATTCAACATTTCTACATAGACATAATATGAACAATCCACGCAGTTATATAAAGAAAAGATGATATAGAAATCAACGAAGATATACGTACACATCCTACTCCACTACAACGAAGAAAACAAAATCCACGAAGTAATGAAAATATATCCGCAGCGGAAAAACCAAACGTAGTAAACCCAAGTGGTCGGTATAGAGTCCACAATACAAACCCACAATACAAGTATATAAGATGCAAAAGCAGAATATAATACGACAAAGAAAATCCTCGCGAGAATGGGGCTAGCGACTGGAATATCTCCCGACGGCCTCAACCTGAAAAATAGTAACAACGGGGTGAGTTCAAAGAACTCAGCAGGTAATCCAATAGATATGTACAGCAACATATAACTACTAGCAACATCCTATGGTACAGTACACTAAACCATAGAGCCTACAGTACAATCTCCTAACAGTACAACCTACGGTACGGTCTCCTAACAGTATAACATATATGCATAGCTGAAATAAACTGTAATAACCAGCAAAAGGCATAAAGTACAGTCTATAGCAAGAATGATAAGAAAATGCATAACTGAAATAAACTGTGCTCACCTGCGAGGCTTGGGCAACTGACTGTCAACATACAGAGATAAAAGTAGTCAGAGCAAAAGCATGTATCCTGTATGCATGTCAATCATATGCAATCACCAAAATGCATCAATCATAACGAATGCAATCCGTGCATATGATGCAATATGACATGGTCACCCCTGTCAACCAGTCAGCCATCTCACACACAATGGTGAGACCGAGTGGGTAGGGCTGTGACACCGTGCACTCTGCCATCACTGCCCCTGAAGAGTGACCGAGTGGACGGGATGCTGTCGGAGTACACCTATCCTCCTACCTCAAACATAGTGAGGGAGCGCAATGCTCTCAACTCCCGGTACGCGATGACGGGGAGGGATCCCGGCTGCAACCCCGCTGTATCGTGCTACCCATGAGCACCCCAGCGGTGCACCACCGAGCAACCTGCCATACACACCCTGAGTGTTGTGCCACTACCCATGCAGTGAAACACGTTGTGTGCAGGCCTATGTAGCCGGCCGACGAGCTCAACAATAATGGAGTCGTCAATCGCCCAGCATGCAATCATGCAGGATGGTGCATGATGCTACAGTATGTCATACCTGAACATAGCCTCCTCCATATATGTGTGTGCCCAAAAGGTAAACGCATATATATAACCATGATATAAACAGCATAATCCAAAGACATCACATATAACAATGATGTAAGTATCATGAATCCAAGAGCATGTATCACACATGTAAAGCAACTAATCCAGTAGAGTAGCGCACTATAGATATGCATCTCTATGAACAGATATATACATGGCAAGAGATAAGTATCCAATCCTGAAGTAAAGCAACTAGCAGATGAAGCATGCGATAGGTATCAACTAGCTAAGACCAGGGAAGAAAATAATCTACTATCTGCCACTGGTAAGTATATATAAGCTACACATATCATAAGACATTATCAAAAGATAAGTCAAAGGGTACCCGCCTCAAAAGAAGGTACAATCCAGTCCTAATCCCATGTCGTGATGCCCGCATCGAATCCGAGTCCTGTGTCAACAAACAATATATATATTTTATTTAGCTAAATCCAAATGAATAGCTAAATAAAATCCCTAAAACTAAATTAGGGTAAAACCCTAATCACACAACCTCAATTTACATAATTAAATCTAATGGTTAATTAGGGTTAGTTACCTAATCCCTAATCACCAATTAGATTAGAAATCCAATCTTAGATTAAATCCAATAGTTGACTAGGGTTAATTGTCTTAACCCTAATCATTCCATTAATTTAATCTAAGCAATTAAATCTAATCACAATCAACATAACCCTAATTCATCCACAACAGGCATAACCATCTAAAATAACCAAACTACATGATGATCTACAACTAAGATCAATTATCCTATTCCTTACCTCAAATCCAAGGTGATCACCAGTAGATCACAATCAAAGGTGTTGCTGCCGGTTAGGGAAAGCTGCTGGATACACCTCAAAGATCACAACTCCAGCATCACAGCAACAGAACCTCACTGGATTGGATTCAATCGGATCAAGAATCAACAATTCAACACATCAATCCTAATTCAACAACATGTATCAATTACTCCTCAACATACCTCAATTGAGTTGTTGGAAAACAAAGTGATCTGCTGGACCAGACAAGATCCTCAATTAGCAACCGTTGTTGATTGTTGAAACCAAAGGAGCTACTGGTTGAGGTGCTGCCGGAACCACAATTCTAGATCCACAGGACACTCAACCTCACTGGAAATCAATTGGATCACAGTGGAATCAAGCAGGAAGACTACTGATCAAGCATCAACACCTGAAGCCTCTGCCCTACAGCCCAAGCACCACTCACTGGTCTCAACCTCTTCAACCGAATTCCCCACTCAGCCGCAAGAAGAGGAGGACCAATCTGATCGGGAGAAAAATCCAGCACAAGACGAGTCAATACCGAAATAAGAACCCTAATCTAGCTAGAATCCATGAATCAACACAGATCTAACGAAGCCTTACCTCTCTAGATCACCTCCCGATGGCATCACTGTCTGATTCGGCTAGAGAAGACGCAGATCGCTCCATGAATAACTAGAGGAAGATGGACGAGGGAGTCGGTAGGTTGGGAGATGACACGAACCTTGTTCCTCACCGTGCCCTAGCCACCAAGGGTTGTCGTTCGGCCGCAAGAACCACCGGAGCAGAGACCCCTCGGCCGAAGGCAGCCTGGTCTTCCTCGACACCGTCAAGATTCGGCGACGAGCTCCTCAGGATCGTCGGCGAAGGCGAGAGAAATCAAGAGAGATCGGGCGAGAGGAAGAAGAGAGGATTCGGCTCAAGGAGGAATCGAGAGAGGGAGTCGGGGGAAGAAGAGGAAATCGCAGTGAAGAGGAGGGTCGGGTTCGGCGTTTGGGAGAAATAAAAAGAAAATGAAAATGTTTTATAAATAAAACATTTCCTCCATTAAACGGTATCCCCAAACAAGCTTTATCCGCGCCCGAAATTAAACCCCTCAAAACTCGTCGTACGAGCTCCGAAAAATTCCCAGAAAACTTCTAAAAATTCTGGAAAAATTCTATAAGGCTATTTCCCAAATAATCCTATTAATTAAATTTTCCGAGATCTCACATCCTCCCCTACTAATAAAAATTTGGTCCCCAAATTTCGCTATAACCAACAGCAAACACTATAATATAACCAAACAGTATAAATGCTGAAAGAAACTCCAACCCACATACCTCAAGTAAAAAGATGAGGGTATCGAGCTCGGATCGTATCCTCCAGCTCCCAAGTAGTCTCCTCGTCAGAATGATGCTGCCATTCGACTTTAACCAGTCGGACAGTCTTGTTCCACAGCTGACGCTCTCTACGGTCCAGAATCCGTACAGGAACCTCCTCGTAAGTAACATCAGGCTGAATAGGAACAGATATATCTAACAGAACATGTGCCGGATCGGATACGTATCTCCTCAACATAGATACGTGGAATACATCGTGAATGCCAGCTAGCGAGGGTGGTAGCGCCAGACGGTAAGCTACTGCTCCAATCCTCTCCAAGATCTGGAATGGTCCAATATATCGGGGAGTTAGCTTACCTCGGAGACCAAATCTCTTCACCCCTTTCGTGGGTGAAACTTTAAGAAATACATGATCACCAATAGAGAACTCCAGGGGTCTCCGTCACTGATCAGCATAACTCTTCTGACGGTCCTGAGCCTCTGACATCCTCCGTCTGATAGTGCGAACTAACTCTGCATCCTGCTGAGCTCTCTGAGGTCCTACCAACTGGGCCTCCCCAACCTCCTCCCAAAGGATGGGTGTCCGACACGATCTACCATACAACGCCTCAAACGGTGTCATCTGGATAGCCGAATGATAGCTGTTGTTGTAGGTAAACTCCACCAAGGGCAGGTGGTCCTCCCAACTGCCTCCGAAGTCCATAACACAAGACCTCAGCAAGTCCTCCAAAGTCTGAATGGTCCGCTCTGACTTTTCCATCTGTCTGCGGATGGAATGCTGTACTGAAACGGAGCTGTGTGCCCAAGGCCTGCTGCAGACTCTGCCAAAACCGGGACGTAAACCATGGGTCTCTATCCGATATAATGCTCAACGGTACACCATGTAATCTGATAACCTCACGACAGTATAGCTCTGCTAATCGATCCAGCGAATCGTTCTTCCGGATTGCTATAAAATGTGCGGATTTGGTTAATCGGTCAACGATTACCCAAATCGCATCATGGCCTCGTCGAGTCCTAGGCAATCCAACCACAAAATCCATAGTAATATGCTCCCACTTCCACTCTGGAATAAGGATCCTCTGAAGTAAACCAGCAGGTCTCTGGTGCTCAGCCTTCACCTGCTGACAGACAAGACATCTAGCTACAAAGTATGCGATGTCTTTCTTTATGCCGTTCCACCAATAGGAACGTCTCAAATCGCGATACATATGGGTCCCACAGGTGGATAGCAAATCTAGAACGATGAGCAAGTAACTCCTCCATGACCGGGTGAGACCGAGGTACACATAATCTACCTCGAAATAAACAATCCCTCATCATCTCGTAAACTTTACCGTCCGAAACTATCCGCGCTAATGAATCAGAATCTTTGATCTCGGCTGGGCCTCTCGAATCCTCATCCCGATCGACGATCGAGCAACCATGGTAACAAGAATACCTGCTCGTCGTCCCTCCTCAAGGCCCAACTCGTGAATCCACAATCAAGTCTGGATCAGTAACTCGATGACAAGCTAAAGTCCCTCTGGACTTCGCTAAGTCATCGGCAACCACATTAGCTTTACCCGGATGGTAGCTAATAGTACAATCATAATCCTTCAGGAACTCCATCCATCTCCTCTGTCGGAGATTGAGTTCCTTCTGGGTGAAAATATATTTGAGACTCTTATGATCAGTAAGAATCTCAAAAGTAATGCCATAAAGATGATGTCGCCAAATCTTCAAAGCAAAGATAATAGCGGCTAGCTCTAAATCATGTACTGGGTAGTTCTTCTCATGCTCCTTCAACTGACGAGAAGCATAGGAGACTACCCTACCGTGCTGCATCAAAACAGCGCCCAAGCCCTGAAGAGATGCGTCTGTGTAAAGTACGAATCCGTCATCACCAGAAGGTAAAACCAAAACTGGTGCTGATACTAATCTCCGCTTCAGCTCCTGGAAGCTGGTCTCACAAGCCTCTGACCACGTGAACTTCACGCCTTTCCTAGTCAGACGTGTCAATGGCATAGCAATACTGGAGAAACCCTCAACGAATCGTTTGTAATATCCAGTCAGTCCTAAGAAACTATAGATCTCCTGGACTGACTTCGGCTGCTCCCAGCTAGTGATAGTCTCGATCTTCTGAGGATCAACTGAAATACCTCGGCTTGACACCACGTGTCCCAGAAAACCAACTGAGGATAGCCAAAATGCACACTTGCTGAACTTCCCATACAGATGATGTCGTCGCAAAGTCTCTAAGACCGTGCAAAGATGTCATGCGTGCTCCTCCTCAGAACGCGAATAGATCAATATATCATCTATAAACACAATAACAAACTGATCTAGGTACTCCAGAAAGATACGGTTCATCAGATCCATAAATACTGCAGGAGCATTGGTAAGCCCAAATGGCATTACTAACAACTCGTAATGTCCGTATCTGGTGTGAAATGCTGTCTTCTGAATATCAGAATCTCTAACTCTCAGCTGATGATATCCAGACCGCAAATCAATCTTAGAATACACTGATGTATCTCTAAGCTGATCAAATAAATCCTCAATCCGTGGTAAGGGGTACTTATTTCTGATAGTCCCTGCATTCAGTTGCCTATAATCGATGCACAACCTCAGAGTACCATCCTTCTTCTTGACGAATAGTACTGGAGAACACTAAGGCGGAATGTCGTGGGGTTCTCCACAAGGACACTGGAATGCTCCTGCTCGTGCATGCCATATGCAGCTTCTGCAGGAGAAGTTGTCCTCTGCTGACGATGCGAAGATTGGGCTTTTGGCACACCTCGCTGAGTCTCGGACTAACCAAATTATCCTTCCGGAACAGAAATCCCGGAGGCTACCTGTTGAGACTTCAGCGCACAGTCTCGTCTTATGTATCCAGGTAGTTTACAATGATAGCAAACTGACTGTCCCAAGGAGCACACAGAGGTGATGTGATCTCGAGATCCGCATCTGGTGCAGAAAGGGTCACCAGTGGACTGTTTCCGGTTCTGTTGAGCAGACCGGGAACGTCCTGATCGTCCTGACTTCTAGTATCGGCCAGATGACCCAGAAGTACCCTGACCCGTCTGAGTGCGACTGCTCTGCTGCTATCTCGTAGTTTGTGGCTGCTGGATCTGTCCGGAAGTCCGATCAATCTGCTTCCTCTTCTTATCTGCATTCACTTTCCGATGAGTAGACTCAATCATGAGAGCTCTATCCAGTGTCTCGGTGTATGATGCTATACCAAGACCGACAACCTTCACCTGAAGATGCCCGTCTAGTCCCTGGACAAACTAGAGCATACGAGATCTGCCCTCGACAACCAACTCAGGATAGAATCTAGCCAACCAATTAAATTCGACATTATAATCCATCACTGAGCGGGTATTCTGTCGAAGACTCAGAAAATCCTGCCGACGAGTCATTTGATATACTCGGGGGAAATACTGACTCTCAAATGTCTTCCTAAATCTCGTCCAGGTAATATGATGCTCGCCTATAATTGAGCGTTGGGTGTCCCACTAGATCTCTGCCGCATCTCGTAAGTGGTAAGCAGCCAGCTCAGCCTTCTCCCACTCGGAGCAGCCATGTAAAAGAATTTCCGCTCCATAGACTCTATCCAAGATTGAGCCACGCTCGGATCAGTCTCCCCGCGAAATAGCATAAATCGATCTTTTCACCGACTCCGCTAAGGCTGGGATCCGTGCCAGTGCAGCAACCATATCTGTAGATATCGCTACGGAACTGGACAGAACCACTGGAGCTGATCCTATGGGTGGTACTACTGGATAAGTCGGAGGAGGTACTACTAGTGCTGCCGCATAAATAGGGTAGGAACCACTAGTGGAACTACAGAGTAGACATAAGTAGGGACGACTAAAGGTACGATGGACGGTACAGGGTAAGATGTAACCGGTACTGCTGGTGCAGTACCGAGTATGTAGTAACCAGCACAGATGTCCGTGGTGGTACCAAGTACGCAGTGAGGCACGGCTAGAGAAGGTGCCGAGATACTAGAGGTACCATCAGTGGTACAGCGAGGTAGGTACCTCTGAAGTCGGAACCGTCGGGATCATAATCCAACGTGGCACAATACCCGAGGAGTCTATCCCTGACGGACAGGCTCAACCCTAGCAGATCTCTCTGTCTCTAGAGAATCGATCGCCCTCATACATGTGCGACCACGTCTAAGTACTAGAACACGTATCATATATGTAAAAAAATGTTATCCAGAAATCACTACAGGTATGAAAACTATAAAATTACCTGATTTACCTATTGCCGTCTGGAGATGTCCTGTCGCTGCATAGCCCCCAAATAGATCCAATAAAACATCGTCAAAATGCCTCGGAATTCCGAAACGAGAAGATCGACAGAAATCCGTACAATCCGAAAATACCGCGAAAGGCTCACGGACACCAAGACACAAAAATCCAAAATCGGAGCCTGACTCTGATACCAAATAAATTGGTCTCAGATAAACCTCGAAAATCCAAAATGAAGAGCAAGTATCGTGAGCCAAGCTCTGATACCAAATAAATTGGTATCAGATAAACTCAAGAATCCAATACACAAAGAGCAGATACCGTAAACCCGCTCTGATACCAAAAATTGTCACGCCCCCAGGTAGTCCCTGTCCGAAGAAATTTCGGCAGCATCTCCCCTGTACAGCGGACAATATGAAGCTCAGTATACATATATCTCCATACCTCGGCCACACGCGGCCGGAATAATACACACAAACAGTAAACAATCCACGCAGTTATATTCAACATTTCTACATAGACATAATATGAACAATCCACGCAGTTATATAAAGAAAAGATGATATAGAAATCAACGAAGATATACGTACACATCCTACTCCACTACAACGAAGAAAACAAAATCCACGAAGTAATGAAAATATATCCGCAGCGGAAAAACCAAACGTAGTAAACCCAAGTGGTCGGTATAGAGTCCACAATACAAACCCACAATACAAGTATATAAGATGCAAAAGCAGAATATAATACGACAAAGAAAATCCTCGCGAGAATGGGGCTAGCGACTGGAATATCTCCCGACGGCCTCAACCTGAAAAATAGTAACAACGGGGTGAGTTCAAAGAACTCAGCAGGTAATCCAATAGATATGTACAGCAACATATAACTACTAGCAACATCCTATGGTACAGTACACTAAACCATAGAGCCTACAGTACAATCTCCTAACAGTACAACCTACGGTACGATCTCCTAACAGTATAACATATATGCATAGCTGAAATAAACTGTAATAACCAGCAAAAGGCATAAAGTACAGTCTATAGCAAGAATGATAAGAAAATGCATAACTGAAATAAACTGTGCTCACCTGCGAGGCTTGGGCAACTGACTGTCAACATACAGAGATAAAAGTAGTCAGAGCAAAAGCATGTATCCTGTATGCATGTCAATCATATGCAATCACCAAAATGCATCAATCATAACGAATGCAATCCGTGCATATGATGCAATATGACATGGTCACCCCTGACATCAGTCAGCCATCTCACACACAATGGTGAGACCGAGTGGGTAGGGCTGTGACACCGTGCACTCTGCCGTCACTACCCCTGATGAGTGACCGAGTGGACGGGATGCTGTCGGAGTACACCTATCCTCCTACCTCAAACATAGTGAGGGAGCGCAATGCTCTCAACTCCCGGTACGCGATGACGGGGAGGGATCCCGGCTGCAACCCCGCTGTATCGTGCTACCCATGAGCACCCCGGCGGTGCACCACCGAGCAACCTGCCATACACACCCTGAGTGCTGTGCCACTACCCATGCAGTGGTCACGCTGTGTGCAGGCCCTCATGTAGCCGGCCGACGAGCTCAACAATAATGGAGTCGTCAATCGCCCAGCATGCAATCATGCAGGATGGTGCATGATGCTACAGTATGTCATACCTGAACATAGCCTCCTCCATATATGTGTGTGCCCAAAAGGTAAACGCATATATATAACCATGATATAAACAGCATAATCCAAAGACATCACATATAACAATGATGTAAGTATCATGAATCCAAGAGCATGTATCACACATGTAAAGCAACTAATCCAGTAGAGTAGCGCACTATAGATATGCATCTCTATGAACAGATATATACATGGCAAGAGATAAGTATCCAATCCTGAAGTAAAGCAACTAGCAGATGAAGCATGCGATAGGTATCAACTAGCTAAGACCAGGGAAGAAAATAATCTACTATCTGCCACTGGTAAGTATATATAAGCTACACATATCATAAGACATTATCAAAAGATAAGTCAAAGGGTACCCGCCTCAAAAGAAGGTACAATCCAGTCCTAATCCAATGTCGAGATGCTCGTCTCGAATCAGAGTCCTGTGTCAACAAACAATATATATATTTTATTTAGCTAAATCCAAATGAATAGCTAAATAAAATCCCTAAAACTAAATTAGGGTAAAACCCTAATCACACAACCTCAATTTACATAATTAAATCTAATGGTTAATTAGGGTTAGTTACCTAATCCCTAATCACCAATTAGATTAGAAATCCAATCTTAGATTAAATCCAATAGTTGACTAGGGTTAATTGTCTTAACCCTAATCATTCCATTAATTTAATCTAAGCAATTAAATCTAATCACAATCAACATAACCCTAATTCATCCACAACAGGCATAACCATCTAAAATAACCAAACTACATGATGATCTACAACTAAGATCAATTATCCTATTCCTTACCTCAAATCCAAGGTGATCACCAGTAGATCACAATCAAAGGTGTTGCTGCCGGTTAGGGAAAGCTGCTGGATACACCTCAAAGATCACAACTCCAGCATCACAGCAACAGAACCTCACTGGATTGGATTCAATCGGATCAAGAATCAACAATTCAACACATCAATCCTAATTCAACAACATGTATCAATTACTCCTCAACATACCTCAATTGAGTTGTTGGAAAACAAAGTGATCTGCTGGACCAGACAAGATCCTCAATTAGCAACCGTTGTTGATTGTTGAAACCAAAGGAGCTACTGGTTGAGGTGCTGCCGGAACCACAATTCTAGATCCACAGGACACTCAACCTCACTGGAAATCAATTGGATCACAGTGGAATCAAGCAGGAAGACTACTGATCAAGCATCAACACCTGAAGCCTCTGCCCTACAGCCCAAGCACCACTCACTGGTCTCAACCTCTTCAACCGAATTCCCCACTCAGCCGCAAGAAGAGGAGGACCAATCTGATCGGGAGAAAAATCCAGCACAAGACGAGTCAATACCGAAATAAGAACCCTAATCTAGCTAGAATCCATGAATCAACACAGATCTAACGAAGCCTTACCTCTCTAGATCACCTCCCGATGGCATCACTGTCTGATTCGGCTAGAGAAGACGCAGATCGCTCCATGAATAACTAGAGGAAGATGGACGAGGGAGTCGGTAGGTTGGGAGATGACACGAACCTTGTTCCTCACCGTGCCCTAGCCACCAAGGGTTGTCGTTCGGCCGCAAGAACCACCGGAGCAGAGACCCCTCGGCCGAAGGCAGCCTGGTCTTCCTCGACACCGTCAAGATTCGGCGACGAGCTCCTCAGGATCGTCGGCGAAGGCGAGAGAAATTGAGAGAGATCGGGCGAGAGGAAGAAGAGAGGATTCGGCTCAAGGAGGAATCGAGAGAGGGAGTCGGGGGAAGAAGAGGAAATCGCAGTGAAGAGGAGGGTCGGGTTCGGCGTTTGGGAGAAATAAAAAGAAAATGAAAATGTTTTATAAATAAAACATTTCCTCCATTAAACGGTATCCCCAAACAAGCTTTATCCGCGCCCGAAATTAAACCCCTCAAAACTCGTCGTACGAGCTCCGAAAAATTCCCAGAAAACTTCTAAAAATTCTGGAAAAATTCTATAAGGCTATTTCCCAAATAACCCTATTAATTAAATTTTCCGAGATCTCACAAGCAAGCTCCCCCTCGAATGCTGGTGGGTAGTCGCTAGCTCCGGCCATTGTTTTGTTGCTTCAGACGGCGATTAGTCCTTCTGAGGCGTACTCGGCTCTGATACCACTTGTAGGACCGTTGGGCCGGCTAGATGGGTTGGTAAATAACCTGTCAATTAAAAACAGACAACCCTTCCTCGAACGATTAAGCTAACACTTGTAAAATGAATTAAGCAGATAAATAAAAGCATAAAAGAAAAGAACGAGGCACCAGATGTTTACTTGGTTACAACCGATGTGGTTGTTAATCTAAGGAAGATTAAGCTCAAAAACTCCTTCAGGCGGAGAAGCCTCTTACAGCGTTTAGGCACAGAAAATAGAAGCTTAACTACAACTAAAGCACACAAGTGTTTGGAAATATAATGATCGTGATTGTTGAAAAGCTTCTGGACCAAGGCTATATTTATAGCCTTGGTCGGGGCGCCTGGATGGGTTCCGGGCGCCCTGGGGGGATAAAATTTATCCCCCAACGGTTGAAGTCAAAGCTCAATCCTGTGAAAAAGTCCCTTCCGGGCGCCCCGGATGGTTCCGGGCGCCCCGGACAGCTCCGGGCACCCCGGATAGTTCCGGGCGCCCCGGAGCCAAAAGTCAACCTAGTTGACTTTTGGTCCGTGCTCTCTTCTCTGGTTCAGCTCGCCTCTGGTCCGGGTCTTTCTGCTCCGACTCCGCTTGCTTGGGTGATCTCTGACATCCGGAATAGGGCTCACCCAAACCCATCTTCCGGTCTTCTCGAGCGTGCTTCCCTCCGGCTTCTCGTCCCTCGGAATTACCGCGTGTCCCTTCTCGTCCACCAGCGTACTCATCCGCAGACTTCGTCCCTCAGTCGCACCTCGTGCCGACCTTTGCGCTAGCTGCGTCTCTTGCTCCCCGAGCAATCTTCCGCTCCGGCTTTCGTATCTCGGAACCACCGCGCGCACTTCCTTCTCGTCCGCCGGTGTACTCTTCCGCAGCACCTCGTCCCTCGGACGCACCGCGTGCCGTCCTTCTCGCTAGCTGCGTCTTCCGCTCGAGTACCTGTGCTCCTAAGCTCCTGCACACTTAGACACAAGGTTAAATACAATGCAGGACCTAACTTAACTTGTTGATCACACCAAAACAACCTAACTTAACTTGTTGATCACACCAAAACAACCTTGGGGTTCCAACACTCACCGTGACAGCTAGGGCAGAGGAGAAGTGGCATCCCACACGCGCGATAGAGAAGAAGGTTCGTGACGACGATGAAGGGAAGAATTTTGATCGGGGCGGCTCTTGATCAGGTGCCGGCAATGCTGAGAAGATGAAGACTCGGCGCCGTACGGAAGAGAGGATCGTGGAAGAAAAGAAGAAGAGGAGACGACTGTTTTTCCGGCGTAGAGGAGGTTAGGGCACGCGGGGGAGAGGGAAATGACGAGGGAGCGGAGAAGAAGAAAATAAAAGAAAAGAAAAAAAAAGGAAATGATTTAAAAAAATAAACATTTCCTCGTTAAAACGGGGTAGTCTAAACAGGTTTTTCTGGGCCCTCACTTTTATCCTCGTAAACTCGTCCATACAAGCTCCAAAAAATTTCCGAAAAATTTCTAAAAATTCTGGAAAATTTCCTTATCAATATTCACCATTTTTTGGTATTTTACATTCTCCCCCACTAATAAAAATTTGGTCCCCAAATTTTGTTATCTACCATCAACAAATACTAACAACAGGTAAAGAGTATAAATGCTGAACGGTCTCAAGTGGAAAGGCGGAGGTATCAAGCTCGGATAGTATCCTCGAGCTCCCAGGTAGCCTCCTCGTCCAAATGATGCTTCCATCCGATTTTAACCAGTCGAATAATCTTATTCCACATCTGACGCTCTTTCCGGTTAAGAATCCGTACCGGAACTCCTTATAAGTAACGTCAGAGATATCTGTCAGCACATGTGTCGGGTCGGGTATGTATCTCCTCAATATAGATACGCAGAGTACGTCATGGACGCCTGCCAGGGATGGTGGTAGTGTCAGATGATAAGCTAGCGCTCAAATCCTCTCTAAGATCTAGAAAGGTCCAATGTATCGCGGAGCTAGCTTACCTCTGAGGCCAACTCTCTTCACCCCTTTCGTGGGTGAAACTCGCAGAAAAACATGGTCACCTGAAAAGAACTCCAGGGGTCTGCGTCTTTGATCTGCATAACTCATCTGGCAGTCCTGCGCCTCTGACATCCTCCGTCTGATAGTACGGACCAACTCTGCCTCAAGCTGAGCTGTATGAGGTCCCAACAACTGGGCCTCCCCAACCTCATCCCAGAGGGTGGGTGTCCGACAAGGCCTACCATACAATGCTTCAAACGGTGCCATCTAGATAGCCGAATTAAAGCTGTTATTGTAAGCGAACTCTACCAATGGCAAATGGTCATCACAACTGCCTCCAAAATCTAATACACATGAGCTCAACAAGTCCTCTAAAGTCTGTATGGTCTGCTCTGACTGTCCATCTGTCTGCGGATGGAAAGCTGTACTGAAACGGAGTTGAGTGCCCAAGGCCTGCTACAGACTCTGCCAAAATCGAGACGTGAAACGAGGGTCTCTATCCGAAATGATACTCAATGGGACACCATGTAATCTGATGATCTCCCGGCAATACAGATCTACCAATCGATCCAGAGAATCAGTCTTCCGGATCACTAAGAGATGCTTCGATTGGGTTAATCGTTCAACGATTACCCAAATCGCGTCATGGCCTCGGCAAACCTACTACAAAGTCCATGGTAATGTGTTTTCCATTTCCACTCAGGAATAGGAATCCGCTGAAGTAAGCCGGCAGGTCTCTGGTGTTCGGCCTTCACCTACTTGTAGACCAGACATCTCACTACAAATTCCGTGATATCTTTCTTCATACCGTTCCACCAGCATGAACGCCTCAAATCTCGACACCTGCAAGTCCCGCCTGGGTGGATCGTAAATCGAGAGCGATGAGCCTCCTGAAGTAACTCCTGTAAGATCGGGTGAGACTGAGGTACGCATAATCTGCCTCGGAAGTATATAATACCCTCCTCGTCTCGTGTGAACTCGGTCTGCTACCCGGAAGCTATCTGGCTGCCTATAAATTGCAAAGCTGATCACCAGCCTGGGCCCATGGATCCTCATCCTGATCAACGATTGAGCAACCATGGTAACAAGAATACCCTGCTCTGTCTATCCCTTCTCCTCAAGGTCTAACTCGGAGAAACCCTGAATCAAGTCTGTGACTGAAGTCCGGTGGCAAACCAAAGTCCCTCCGGACTTCCTTCTGAGTGCATCGGCAACCACATTAGCTTTCCCCGGGTGTTAGCTAATGGTACAATCATAATCCTTCAGGAACTCCATCCATCTCCTCTGTCGGAGATTAAGTTCCTTCTGGGTGAAAATATAATTGAGACTCTTATGATCAGTGAGAATCTTAAATGTAATGTCGTATAAATGATGTCGCCAACTCTACAAAACAAAGACGATGGCGGCTAACTCTAGATCATGAACTGGTTAGTTCTTCTCATGCTCCTTCAACTGTCGAAAAGCATAGGAGACTAACCCGCCGTGCTGCATCAGAACAGCGCCCAAACTCTGAAGAGATGCATCGGTATAGAGCACGAATTCGTCCTCTCCAGAAGGTAAAACTAAAACTGGAGTCGACACTAATCTCGGCTTTAGCTCCTGAAAGCTGGTCTCGAAATCCTCGGACCACGTGAACTTCACGCCTTTCCTGGTCAGGCGTGTCAGTGACATAGCTATGCGGGAGAAACCCTCGACGAAAGGTCTGTAATATCCTGCCAGTCCCAAGGACTGCGGATCTCCTGCACTGATTTCGACTGCTCCAAACGGTAACAACCTCTATCTCCTGTGGAACCACGGTATACTCCTACTGGTGACCGTGTGTCCCAAACATCTCACATGAGACAATCCAAATACGCACTACTGATCTTCACATATAGATGTTCTTGTCGAAACATCCCTAGAGCTATGTGAAGATGGTGTACGTGACTCACCTCGGATCTGAAATAGATCATAACATTGTCAACAAAGACAATGGAAACCGATCCAACATCCTAGGAATACAAAAAATCATCGAGTCGATGAAAACATCTAGGGCACTGTAACCCTAAATGGTAAAACCAAGACACATAATGTCCGTATCACAGACATTCCTAACCATAAGATCCCCGACAACAAGTCAGGAAATCTGATTACCAGTGATATAAATCACCAAAGAATAGATCCTCCATTGTGAGAGCAATGCTCCATCACACGAAATACCACATATGTGGGAGCAACGCTCCACCACAAACAATCCATAACATGTGTGGGAGCAATGCTCCACCACAACCAATACATAAGTGCCCAAGGCACCTAACTATCCAGCTAGAGACTGCACGAGATGTCTCTACCACAGATCACTATGGGTAGCCTAGGGTATAACAACCTAGTAAGCAAATCAAATCCATAGTCAACTCTATCATCATCCTAGTGGGTCGGTCACCCACTAATAGGAGAATTAGTTGACAGACTAATACAACCAATAACATAATGTAGACACTCAACATTCTACATTCAACATAGGTAGAATCATCATGATGCTACAAACCATACACCTGACACACGTGCACACACAACATATGTATGATCGACATAATCCTCCAATTAGTATACACCAAACATACTCACAACAAAGGTATAAACCATCGTGATACCTCCAACAATGCATACCGAACCCGTGTGCACATATCAATATAGGTATAATCGACAATACACCTCAAACAACACTCACATGACATATATACACCTATGTCAAAAGTATAATCAACGTAATACTTCCAACAAATCATAATCGACACGAGTGTACACACAGAACAAATATAATGAACAAGATACCTCAAATATTACACCGAACATATCTGCACATATCACAACTCAGATTAAATCGATAAGATACCTCCAATAAACCAATCAGACCACTTGGGTATAATCTACTAAAAACCCACAACAATCATAATTGTAAAAGTATACACCCACTACATGCAATTAGACCGTCCATTATAACACTCCTACAACACATAACAATCATATGTACCCACCACATAGATATGCAAAATCAACATATTTAATCTAATCAATCTTGCATTCTGAAACGGCAGGGTCACCTTCTAAGTTATCCAACTAGGTAGATACAGTCAAAAATTAACGTACCCATGGAATAGGATACATCGATCCTCTATAGATTGACCAAACCGATAACGGTATACAGCTAATTCAGTCTTTCCCCACGTCAGTACAATCCATGTACTCAATGTGCTCCAGATATCCAACTAATCACGAATAACCCAAAGATCAGCATCTCTATTAAAATAGAGTATGACAATCCCCTACTGATCGAACCAACAAAACTAAATCGGTCATCTACTAACTAATCAAGAATACCTTAATCCTCCACAAGCAACTAAGGTATATCAATCCACGACTACCCAAGTCGACAAGCGTAAATCAATCTTCTATTGTCCAATCTAACCAGAGTAAATCAATCATTTACTAACGAAACTAACTAAAGTATATCAGTACTCTACTGGCTGAGTCAACACAAATATGTACTTACTAGTTATTACCTAGCACCTAGCCAATAACAACAGAGACTGGTATGTGCCTCCATCTCTTAACCAACTAGTAGTAATAGAAGCTAAAACTACTGGTATTATGATATAAAAAAAAAATCTCTTGAGACCGTAATCCTTGATCTCTATTAGGGTCGACCATGATAAGTGGTTTACCTAATACATAAAATATATGTTATATCAGCTAGACAGGTACTAATAAAGAATGATAATACATGTCATAAACTGTAATAGTCAACAGTGCATATACTAACAGAAAGGTAGGATAATATATACCAACATACCTCCTATAGCTTGGAGAAGTCCTGCCGATGCCAGGTCCCAAAATCTAAAAAAGTCACATCGAGAAAACTAAAACACGAAATCCGAAACACAGGAAATATGACTCGTAAACCCTGCTCTGATACCAATAAATTGGTATCAGATAAATCTCGAAAATCCATAACACATAGCAAGTATCGTATACATGCTATGATACCACTAAATTTCACGCCCCGGGGGAGTCCCTGTCCGAAGAAAATTTCGGCAGCACCTTCCCTGTACGACTAACAATCTGAAGCATTTCTACAGACACAATATACATCAGCCACATGCGGCTGGAATATATACACAACCACGCAGTTAATAATCTCTACCTACACGGCTGGACAAATATAACAACAACCACACAGTTATATATATTTTTATCAGCCCACTCGACTGAAATCAAAACCAACACAGTGGAAAAACATAAATACAAGCCCATACAAAACAAAACAAAACGCTGCTAGCCGGCTAGGCTTACACCACACAACAACACAACACTCCGGAACAAAACCGGAACACACAAGCCAAATACACACATATCATATACAACGATAAAATAAACAAAAAAAAGGCGGAGACATGTCTTCTGATGTGACGTGGGGACCGACAGACAGGATACTCCAAGCGACTCCATAACGACCTGGTACCTGAAAAAGATAGTGTCCACGGGGGTGAGTTCAACAACTCAGCAGATACCAGATGACATGTATAGTAAGCTATAACAGACAGTAATAACTATGGAGTACAGTCTCCTGGACAAAAGCTGGATGATGCGCAATAGGAAAAGGCTGAAGAGAACTGTACTCACCAGGGCCTCCTATCAGAATAGTCAGGTCATCAGACTGAGAGTATCATAAATCCTATATACATATCAAACATATGCATCCATCCAAATGCATCATATAAATGCAACAAACACAATCAGTAAATGCATAAATGCATATGATGCCAATGACATGGTCACCCCTGACGCTAGCCAGCCATCTCACACACAATGGTGAGACCGAGTGGGTAGGGCTGTGACAACCGTGCACTCTGATGTCACTGCTCCTGATGAGTGATCGAGTAGACGGGATGCTGTCGAAGTACACCTATCCTCCTACCCCAAATCATAAATGGGGGAGCTCAATGCTCTCATCTCCTGGTACACGATGACGAGGAGGAAATCTCTGCCGACTATCACGCTGCGTCACACTACCCATGAGCGGACCAACGGAGCCAAATAGAGTTCAACTGCCTGCCGGCTACCACACTGCTACACTAAACCAGCGGAGCCAAACAGAGCAGAACCGTCTGCCGACTACCACGCTAAGTCACCAGACCAACGGAGCCAAACAGGAGAACTGCCACACACCTGTCTGATATACCACTAACCCATGAGTGGTGGTGTGTACAAATACATGTAACTGGCGACGTGCTCGACAATAATGGAGCAGACTATCGCACAGCATGCAATCATGCGAGATGATGTATGACACTAAACATGACAATATCCTAAACAACATAGCAATATCCATATATAAATATAAAATGTGTACCATAGGAAAATGAATCAAATCAAGGTACACATACCAGATAAGGTATCAAAACCTAGGTCTTGAGCACAATAAGGCATGGTATGTCACTACCTCTATGAGCATATATATAATCACGTGGGTACTAACACAAAATGCATAACAGGTGAGCAAACAAGCATGTAACAAGTATCAGGTAGTGACATATCGAAACAAGGTCGAACATAATTATTACTAAAAGCTATAACATACTAAACATATCAACACGACTTAATCAAAGATATGTCAAGGTACCCGCTTCAAATAGCAGGTCTAATCCAATCAAATCCAACGTCGAGATGCTCGTCTCGTATCAAAGTCCTGTAGTATATGGTATACAGATTTAGCTAATTACATATAAATAAATTAGCTAAATCTAATCCTTGGAAAGCTAACATAAATCCAGATCCAATTATAAACCCTAATTAGATCATTTAACTCCTCTATCGACTTTAACTAATTTATACGAATTAGAACTTGCAATAAGACTAATCCATCAAAACAACTTAATCTAAACCAATTCATAAGAACTCACCCAAATCCAAGATGGTCGCTGATGGCTCACAGTCAAAGGGTTTCCCTGCCCAAAATAGAATGACCGGTGCTGTGGATCGCTAGTGAACAATGCTGGCTAAGCTACAAAGGATGGTAGACAAACAACCATAACCTCCAACTATAAATTAAACTCGCATCACTATAAATCTGATATCATACTTCTTACCTTAGAATATAGCCGAAATAGAAAGCTTACAACCTTATAAACCTCCACTGACAGCTACCAAGAATCACCTCTTCCTCTTCAGCAGATATCAAGTGCCATGGATTGGGCACAGTCAACAACGTGCTACTGATACGGTGGTAGCCGAAACCAACCTAGGTCGCTGCCTTCCAACAATCGATCCAAAATCAACACTATGAATACATTCAACTACTCTAAACCAACACCAAAATTTTAAATCGCTTACCTCCGAGATCGCTTAATGGCAACCATGTCCTCTCAGTAGCAAACAGAAGGAAGCATACAGGAGAGGAGATCGATCCAGGATAGCTTACACTCGGTGCCCTGGATGCCCACCTGCACCGGCGATCTGGTGAAATTGGCTCGATCAAGTAGCAGGATCGAACAATGCTAACAAGGTGGCAAAGCAAGAACTTGGTGATTAGCCTTGTCCTCGGCTCACCCTCCCGATCCCTAGCGATCTAGGGCACGCATGGCTGTAGTGGAGTCGGGATGCTTCCGTGCAGAGATGGCCGAGAAAGGAGGAAGAAACTAGCTGTGAGCAGGAAGACTAGGGCACGGCGGTCTTGGTGTGGCCGACCCTCTCCCCTCTCTCCTTCCCTTGCTCTCTTTTGTTCTCTTGAAGTGGTGGTGGCCGAAACATAGAGAAGGAGGAAGAAGTCTTTGGGTTGTGTTCATCTTGGAGGATCGTCGCCCACACGACGTCCAAGGCGAGGCGAGGAATACGACAGAAGATCTCGAGATCATTAGCTTACAAAGAAAAGGTATAACTAGTAATTTTCTTCTGCATCATACTAGTTATTTTCTTTGTATGAATTCCAAACACAAGAGGCATTAGATTCTAGTTTTCGAATTTGTTCCGAGTTTTTTTTTTTTTTTGAATTTGTGATTCGATTGTTCTTTTTGGTTAAACCTAGAGTTATTTAAGGAAATTAAATATTATCTTTCCTTAAAAGGCTTTGTCTAGGCGGTGATGGATGCTCCCATACCCAATAAGGTCGTGTGCCTCACCATGCAGTCCTGGAAGCCAATTTTGGAAATTAATATTTAATGGAATTTATAACATAGGTGGATTCAGATCAATAGTGTTAAGTTCTGCTTGCAATTCAAGTCCAAACCATTAAGAACAGATAAGTTAAATTTGGAATCAATAATGTTAAGTTCCGTTTGTGATTCCTAATTTAACTTCTAAAGAACACAATAGGTTATTAGGAAAGGTTCGACACTTGTACAAATTTTTTATACAGTAGAACCGGTATGATCTTCCTAGGACTAACCAACATTTCCTAGGCTTGATGTAGCTCCTCCCCAACAAGTTGCTTAAAATTCAAGATTTGACTTCTCAAATAAGTAGTCTTCTGTGGTGGAAAGTATTTGCCCAAGAACTTCTGCTCTAACTCATCCCATGTTTTGATACTTTGACCTTTCAAAGAATTATACCATCTCTTTGCTGCATCTTTTAGACTAAAAAGAAAAACCAGTAGCTGTATAACATCAGACGAAACCTCCTCACATGTCACAGTATAGCAATATCTATAGAATTTCGTTAGATGAGAATAAGGGTTCTCAATCTCTAGACCCCCAAACTGAGATTGCTGAATCATTGAGATAAAGGATGGTTTAAGCATAAAATCTCTTGCTCGAATTTCAGGGTAAACAATTGGCCCTAATCCTTTGCCAGACTCTGGGGCCGCATAATCTCCTAATGACCTAAATACCATGTTTGATGTGCAAAAGAAAGGAAATAGGAGATGCAAAATTATAGTTACCACGATAAAAAAGAATTATTAAGAGGTAGCAAGATATACAAGAAAGAATTATGAAAACAGAATTCTAAAAATTAGACTCAACTATGCAAATGAAAAGAAAGGAAAAGTTATGTTTAGTCTAACACAATTGATAATCTCTAATGTTATAGCGCAGTCCCCGGCAACGGCGCCAAAAACATGTTGACTCTCCACAAGTTTACGGAAATGTCGTAAGTAATAATAAAGATATCGTATCAACAGGGACTGGAATAACCACTAAAGATTTATCAACGCGAATTAGCTAAACAACCAATCAATTGTTTGCCAAAAGCTAAATGCAACTATGCAAAGAAAAACAAAAAGATGAAAGAATAACAAACAAGAATGAGGGCTTTGATAAAAGGGATGTTCTAGGAGTTTTGGTTTCTTTGTAAGGTTCTTCAATGTAAATGATCTACCAAATCTTATTTCTCAATTGTCCATCATTTGTAGAAGGTTTCCTGTTCCCTCTTGCAATAGACAACCGGCCTAGGACTGAAATCTATACCTAAACGTGATCAATTAGGAATGAGTCTATATTGTCCTTACACGGGCTTGCCTGTCACGTGCGTCCCTCAGATAATCAACATAGGATTCATCACTCCTCAACTGCATCAAGATATAATATATGAACTCATACAATCTATCCTACCCTCTTGAATTACCCTATTTCACCCTCAAGATCATCCCACAAACGTCCTTACAGGGGCATGTTCCTGTCATGAACGTCCCTCGGAAAATTGAATGAGATGCAATCCATACAAGATCCACAAGATATTCAAACATTCAATCAAGCATGGTAATTAAGCCCTAATCACAACAATCCATACAAGATCAAATTGATACAAACAAGGCAAAATCATAGAAATAGGAAATTGGCAAATCCATAAGAGTTTTACATCAAATCCTCCTTACAATTACTCCCTCCATCCTAGAACAAGAGATCTAATCCATAAAACAAGGAGAGAAATTCGAAAACAAGAAGATTACAAGCATCTTGATCCCCAAATCCAAGAAAGAAGGGAGAAAGAAAGCTTATCTATGATGAAGAACGGTCTTCGGATCCAATCCTTGCTTCCGGAGTCGAAACGTTGAAGGTCTGCCCTTAGATCATCGAAAAAACCCTCCAAGAAGGTGGAGGAATGCCCCAAATCTTGTTTCCCTCCAAAAGGGAGAAGATCCCCTTTCAAATCATCAAGGAGGCCTTATATAGAGGAGAGGTTTGGGTGCCACACGACCAGAGGCACAACCGTGTGAGGTTCACACGGCCAAGCCCACTCCCTTCTCTGCCTATCTTACACGGTCGTGTGTGATACAAGGACGTGGCACACACTGCTTCTACTTCTCTTTCACGGTCGTGTAGATCTACACGGCCTGCACTACCTCTACCTCTGGAAACCTCACACGACTGTGTGGTGCACACGGCTAGGGTCTTCTTGGTCTCTAGAAATCTTGCACGGCCGTGTAGATCTACATGGCCGTGTAAGGCTTCAGCTCTGGATGGCTTGCATGGCCGTGTAGTGTACACGACCTGACTCCTACTGACTTCAAATCTTGGCACAACCATGTGAGGTTCACATGGCCTTGGCCACTTCCTTTTCTGCTGCAACCACATGGCCAAGGATCTCCACATGACCTAGGCAACCCCCCATGCCAGGGTCGTGTGAGGTCAAGGAATGATGCCTTCCTCCTTTGCTTCACTTGCATATTTGACCTTGAACATGAATGCTTCACCAAATTCAACTCCTGTGTACAGAAAATGCACAAAAGCATATCTCCAAAAAAAGAGAGTAAATATGCTAAAAGGAAAGCTGGAAGTAAAAAAAATATGTAGACAAAGCATGTGCAAAGTATGTGAATGTGCGTCAAAACATGCTAAACAAAGATATATAATCTACGCACATCAAGTGTCATCAGATGCAGTTCGATTGATGGCATTTCCTTTCAATATCAAGTATAAAGCACGGACTTGGTTATATTCTCTCCATCCTTAAAGTATCACAAGTTGGGAGCAATTGGAGAAGCAATTTCTGAATCATTTTTTCCCTCCAAGAAGAACAGTGTATATGAGGAATTGCATAACAAATTTTACTTAGGCATATGGAGAATCATTGTTTGAAGCATGGGATAGATTCAAGAGTCTTCAAGACAGTGCCCTCAACATGGTTTTGAAAAATGGTTGATTATGCACATATTCTATGGGGGAATTTCTTTCTCAGACAAGAGTTTATTGGATTCATCAGCTGGAGGTTCTTTTATGGACAAAAGTGTAGATGAAGCATATATGTTAATTGATCAAGTGACATTGAACCTTCATGAATGGTTGAACATAAGTTGGATGAAATCTCCCTCAAACATTCAAGAAGTGCAAGCCATAAATGCTATAGATCCTGTCAAACAAATTGTAACTCAACCATCTATGAGTTTTGAATAACACAAGTCACAGAATGGGGAGTTCAAACATTTAGGGGCAAAGATTGAAAGTATTGTTTCAAATTGGTTTAAAGAAGATCCCCCTCCTTCGCAAACAAGATCTAGTGAAAAGTGTGATGATGTTGGGTTGAGAATTGAAAAAAATCATGAAGAACTTCTGAAGGACATGTTTAGAATTGAGGAGAAGAACTATAGAAGACCACATGAACTCAGTTCCATTATTCTAGGAGGTTCCCAAATGCCACAAGTACCTTTTCCTCAACAATTGATCATACCAACACTAGATAAGCAAGTTGAATCTCCTCCACAAGATAAAAGGGAATATGGGAAATTAGAAGTACCTTTCCCAAGACCTTCACTAAGGGTTCCTTTTCCACAAAGGTTAGTGGGGGTCAATGAGAACTATGACTTTAAAAAATTCTGTGACACTGGTAAGGTTGAGTGCAGATTTTTGAATTTGTATAAAGATAAAGACTCTCCAGATGAGGATTGTGAAGATAATGGAGTGGTAAATAAGTTTTCAGATCTACCTCCAAATTTTATAGGGTGTTGTAGTGACATTAAATTTTCAAATGATGAATGTGATGTGGTAGATCAATTTAAAACTGCAAGTGTAGTTATTGATCCTCCTATAGTTGATTCTCCTATTGAGGATATTGCCGTGGGTTTATTTTTTGATATTTGTGTTGACGATGTTGATATGGAATAATGTGTAGGGAGCTATCTTGTGGAAGTAGCATCTCAAGAATCACCTCC
Source organism: Zingiber officinale (assembly GCF_018446385.1). Taxonomy (NCBI): domain Eukaryota; kingdom Viridiplantae; phylum Streptophyta; class Magnoliopsida; order Zingiberales; family Zingiberaceae; genus Zingiber; species Zingiber officinale. Next base: position 134,886,932 of record NC_055987.1, read on the forward strand.
TTTGTCCACACAATCCTTAGATGTTGTAAGAGTTGCAAGGATTGAGCATATTGTTGACCAATGTGTAGGGACTCATGTAGATATGGTTGAGTTTCAAGAATCACCATCTTTGATATCGCCAACACTTGAGCCAGATCCAGAACCATCATTTGATTCAGAGGAAGTCACATCCACATGTTTAGAAATATCAGGTATCTCTCAGCAAAGCAAGGTAAGTACTTCTTATGATCTTTTGGAAAATTTTATAGAGGTACCTATTATTGACTTTGTTGGATGTGATTCAGTTTTTATTTCTTATTCTGCTTATCTTAATATGGTTATGACTCTATCTTATCTAATATGTTTGTGTCAGATTTGTATTTTCTTTGCATGTGCAGATTTCACTTGGGCTAATAATTGGAAGCTCACACTAAACCGTCTTCGACCACTTGAAAGAACTTCAAAGAAGATGAAGATGGAGAGAGTAATACTTCATTTTGTAATTCCTATATTGAAAGCTCCCACCATAATAAGAGCCATTGGTAGGAGGGTGTTGAAATATCTTACCCCTCCAAGAGCGAGATTTCGATAAATCTAATGAGGTGGTCGAGCTAATGACCTTAAATAAGCGCTTCTTGTGAGGCAACCCAAGTTCATTTTCTTTGTTTTCATTTGTCTTTAATTCTTTTTACATTCATTTCATTCTTTATAATAAACATGTATCCTCTACTTCATTTTTATTGTCAATCTTCTTTTATAGGACTCAAAGATTAGGAGTGTAACTACATGATGGAGAAGTTAATGACATGGGCATTTGGCATGTATCATTTGGTAACTTCTCTTACTTTTAATCTCCTCCACATTATTTTTAGTTTTCATTGGGACAATGAAAAGTTTAAGTCTGGGGGGATGCATTAGATGCATTTGAATTGCTTTGTTTGTTTTTTTTGCTTATGTCTTGCATTTTGTTTTGATTTTTCGTGGCATACATCTTGAGAATATCAAAACTTCACTTATATGCTTTCTTGTCTTCAAGATTAAATGTTAGCACGTTCATTATCTAGATTCATGATGTTTTAAATGGTGCTAGTAGTATGCTTAATGAACCTCTTTTCTCTATCTTGGGTAGCATGAAATAAGCTAAGTATCATATGGAGATAAGTTTGAGATTTGGCTTGACCTTAAGGATCTTACCTTCACTTCACTATACTTGAGCTTGGATAGTTGATATCATTGAAATATTCATGATTTATCTTGTTTGTTTAGTACTTGGTCTCCATGGTGATTTCTCAAACTTCATTTTGGTTACTGGATAAGGCTCAAGTCATGTAAGCTCATTTGGAAAAATCAAAATATCCCAACAATTGTGCTAAAAGTACATTTGTAAATAAGTTTTGCACAATGCAAATACTTATGAAAAAAAAATAGAAAAAAAAAGTTGAAAAAGGGATATAAAAAAATAGTTGTCATGAGTGGAATCTATCAAGTCACCCCTTTGAGACCGAGTTAGGTTACTGGGGAAATGACTGCTTAACTTCTCTTGAGATTGAGCACGCCTTTGAGACCTTGGGTTGATTGAGAAATATGAACCAAGTGTATGGCAAGTAAGTGCCTATCACTGGTTACTTATCTATCACTGAAAATATTAGGAATTAAAATTTGATGATGACTTGACTAGGACAAAGATTGAAACTTGAAGAGTTTTGAGTTACCTTGAACTGTGCACAAGAGACTTATGCTTGAGCCATACTTAACTTGTTTCCATGATCATGCTTGTTAATGAAACTTTTTGATAGAGTTAGGAGAATGCATTAGGGATATGAGAGCATTGTAAAACATATGAATTTAGATTGCAACATTTTGCTTGAGGACAAGCAAAGGTTTAAGTCTGGGGGTGTGATTTGCGTAGATTGTATACTCTTGTTTAGCATGTTTTGGCGCACATTCACATACTTTGAGCATGCTTTGTCTATGCATTTTCGTACTTCTAGCTTTCCTTTCAGCATATTTACTCTTTTTGTTCGGAGATCTACTTTTGTGCATTTTCTATATACAGGGGTCGAATTTGATGAAGGATTCATGTTCGAGGCCAAATCTGCAAGCGAAGCTAGAGAGGAAGGCGTTGTACCTAAACTTCACACGACCTTGCCATGGGGGGTTGCCTAGGTCGTGTGGAGATCCTTGGCCGTGTGGTTGCAGTATAAAAGGAAGTGGCTTCGGCCGTGTAAACCTCACACTGCCGTGCCAAGATTTGAAGCCAAAAGAAGCCTCGGCCGTGTACACCACACGGCCGTGCAAGGTTTCTAGAGACCAAGAAGGCCCTGGTCGTGTGCACCACACGGCCGTGGAAGGTTTCCAGAGGCAGAGGCAGTGCATGCCGTGTAGATCTACATGGCCATGCAAAGGGAGTTGTGGAAGAAGCATGTCACGGCCGTGTATCACACACGGTCCTGTAACCTAGACAGAGAAGGGAGTGGCCTTGGCCATGTGAACCTCATACGGCCGTGCCTTAGGGCCGTGTGGCGCCCAAACCTCCCCTTTATATAAGGCCTCCTTCATGATTTGAAATGGGATATTTTCCCTTTTTTGGGGAAATTAAGATTTGGGCATTCCTCCACCATCTTGGAGGGATTTTTCGGCGATTCAAGGGCTAATCTTTAACGCTTCGACTCCAAGATTGTGGATCGGATCCGGAGACGGTTCTTCATTATAGATAAGCTTTCTTTCTTCCTCTTCTTGGATTTAGGATTAAGAATGCTTGTAATCTTACTTTTTTCGGATTTCTTTCCCCATTTTATGGAGTAGATTTCTTTGTACTAGGATGGAGGGAGTAATTGTAAGGATGATTTGATGTAAAACTCTTGTAGATATAAAAATTCCCTATTTCTATGATTTTGCCCTATTTGTATCCATTCTTTCTTGTGTGGATTGTTGTGATTAGGGCTTAATTACCATGCTTGATTGAATGTTTAGATATCTTTTGGATTTTGTAGAGGTAATTCCTCATTCAATTTTTCGAGAGACGTACGTGATAGACATGCCTGTGTAAGGACGTTTGCGGGATGATCTAGAAGGTGAAATAGGATTATTCAAGGGGGTAGGATAGATAGTATGCATTAATCTTTGTATCTTTATTCGGTTGATGAATTGTGAATTCCTATGTTGATTATTCGAGGGACGTTCGTGACAGGAACAAGCCCGTGTAAGGACAACATAGATTCATACCTAATTGATCACATTTAGGTATAGATTTTAGTCCTAGGCCGGTTGTCTATTGCAAGAGAGAACCGACAACCTTCTGCAAATAATGGATAATTGATGAATAAGATTTGGTAGATCATTTACATTGAAGAACCTTACAAAGAAACCAAAACTCCAAGAACATCCCTTATCATTGCCCTTATCCTTGTTTCTTATTCTTTTGTTTCTATGTTTTACTTTTCATAGTTACACTTTGCTTTTGTGAATCAATTGATTAGTTGTTTAGCTAACTCGCAATGAGACATCTTTAGTAGTTATTCCAGTCCCTGTGGATACGATATCTTTTATTATTACTTACGACATTTCCGTACACTTACGGAGAGTCAACAATAGCTAGTGGGTTGAAAGTCATCCTAAGAATCACAAAATAAACTTTGGTCAAGACTCTAAATTTAGAATAATATTGATTCCTCAAATAATATTATTTAAATTTACCAACACCTCAAACACCGTGTATTTTGTATGCTAAGATAGTGTGGATGTATACAAAATCAAACATTTGTAAGAGGAGGTTTTACCCATTAATTTTATTCTTGTCAACCTAACTTTATGACAAATAAAATTAATAGTTGGTTTTTCCTTCGGTCGCATAAATAATAGCAGTGACTCCGATGGGGATGATACTATTAAATGTACCTAAGTGTATACCATTACTTGATACTTAGTCCATTAAATAGGATTGTGCCCCTTCAGATGAAGATGATCACACGCTCCTAAATAATTTCCTATAACCATCCATAAAGGAAGTTTGATCTAGTGATCTGCAAACAAACTCATCTGATGGGGAGGGAGGCACTCAGAGCCAACACACAAGTGTGTCACATTACTTACAAACCAGTAATGGAGATTGTGGAATTTATTTACTAATCCCTCTCCCACTTAGTTATTTAAGGTGAAGAATTTTAACTATGCAAGCACACATCACAGCAAATAAAAAAACAAATATGGAAAAAATAATTTTCCAACTATTATGGCCTTTTCCATCATTGTTCTCCGTGTGCTGCCAACCCTAGCTGCTGCCATCTTTAGCCACCGCAATCGGGTCTAGTCGCCGCATCTATCTTGCTTCTTTTTCCACTGCGCCTCTAGGTCCACAAAAAGTACCACGCCTTGCAAGGATACGATCCGCGACAAAAATAGAATTTTACATATATCGATCCTATATTCCACAAAGGAATGTACATGTAATCTAGATCGAAATAAAAATGTAAAATCCTAAAACTAATACAGCTCCTGCTGTATTTAATACATACAATCATGTACATATAAAATTTCCCTTGACATGTCCAAGGGTCCAATCACACACAATATCTATAAGCCATAATAGTTGGAGCTGCAACTACAGAGTTAGCACATCCTACTATTATCCTGCCAAAATTATGTATGACATGTGCATAATTAAACTAAAAACCAAACACATAGAGGCAAACCCTAGCTCTGATAACAATTGTTAGTTGATACTCGAAATATCGTACCGGTTCCCATGTATAAAAATTTTGTATAAGTCCTGAACCATTCCTAACAACCTATTGTGTTCTTTAGAAATTAAATTAGGAATCGCAAACGAAACTTAACATTATTGATTCCAAATTTAACTTATCCGTTCTTAGAAGTTTAGACATGGATCGCAAACGATACTTAATATTATTGATCCAAATCTACCCATGCTAGAAATTTAATTAAATATTAATTTCAGATATTGACTTCCAGGTTAAACATGGTGGGGCACTAGGCCTTCTTGGGTATGGGAGCATGCACCACTTCCTAGACAAAGCCTTTCAACGAAATTTAATATTTAATTTCCTTATAGTAACCCTAGGTTTAACCAAAAGGAGCAATCGAATCACAAAATTGAAAAAAAAACAAAAGAACACAAACTCGAATCGCAAATTTGAAACATAGAATCATATGTCTCTTGTGTTTGGTATTTCAAAATCTATACAAAGAAAACTAGTATGATGCAAAATAGAATTACTAGTTATACCTTTCTTTGTAAGCAACAACCTCTTGATCTTCTATCGTATTCCTCTTCTTATCTCGGACGTCGTGTGGACGACGATCTACCGAGATGAGAACCACCCAAGCTTCCTTCTTCTCCAAGCAAGTTTCGGCCACCACAAAAACTCCAAGAGAAGATGAGGTTCGGCCACCACCAAGCTCCAAGGGATGCTAAGAAACAAGACCTCCTATCTCTACTTCTTCCTTTAGCAAGATCCGGCCACCAACCAAGCTCCTTGAGATGAATATGTCGCCGTCCAAGGAAGAAGAATAGGAGAGGGAGAGGAAGAGAGGGGCCGGCCACCAACCAAGGAAGAGAGGAAATAATAGAAAAGACATATTTATGAGGTGAAGCACCTCTACCCTCTCTTTTATATTCCTTTGTCTTGGAAAATAAGGAAACTTTTATTAAAACTTCCTTATTCGCTTTGCCAATGAAAGGAAAGTTTAATAAAATTTCCCTTTCAAACTATATATGGCCGACCACCTTAATCCCTTCATACAAGGAAAATTTTGAACACAAAATTAAAACTTCCTAATTTGTTTCCAGAAGTTTTTAAATAAAAATTTTTCTTTTGAAAATTCCCTTCATGGTTGATCATAAAAGGAAACTTTTATAAATTAAAATCTTTCTATTAAAACATGTGTATGATTTACAAAAATGAAAGTTCTATCTAAAATTAAAATCTTCCTTTCAATCTACAAATAAGGAAAGATATCAAATATTTTCTTAATCTTTTGTAGAAACTATAAAAGGAAAGATTTAATTTTAAAATTCTCTTTTAAAATCATGAGGATGGTTACAAAAAAAGAAAGTTTTATCAAAAATTAAAATCTTCCTTTTAACTACAAATAAGGAAAGATATCAAACCTTTCTCTTAATCTTTTATAGAAAACTATAAAAGGAAATATTTAAATTTTAAACTCTCTTTTAAAACCATGGCTTCCACATAAGAAAAGATTTTAAAAAATAAAATCCTTTTATTTTAATATGGTCGGCCACACAAAGCTAGGGTTCAAGCTAGGGCCGACCACCTAATGAAACCAACTCACCTTGTTGTTGCCGACCCTAGCTTGGGCTCCAAGCTAGGCTTGGCCGACCACCTTAAGGTGGGTAAGAAGGTGGGTATGGGTGGGTATAATACTTTATAAATAAGAGGCTACGATAGGGACCAAGAGGAGGAATTGGTTTTGGTCTCCTGATGAAATTAAACTTCCCGTGTTTGCCTGGAACACCCAACATAATTTCATCAATAATAATTCATAGCACTAAAGAATTATTATTGAACTACCGCACCAATCCCAAATTACATTTTGAGCTCCTTTTTATCATGAGTGTGTTAGTCTCCCTGTGTTTAAGATATAGAATGCCCACTAATTAAATGAGTTACTGATAACTCACTTAATTAATATCTAGCTCCAAGAGTAGTTCCATTCAACCTTATCGTCATGTTGGACTAAGTCCACCTGCAGGGTTTACATGACAATCCTTATGAGCTCCTCTTGGGGACACCATCAACCTAGATTATTAGGACACAGTTTCCTTCTATAATCAACAACACACACTATAAATAATATCATTTCCCAACTTATCAGGCCTATTGATTTATCGAACTAAATCACACCCTTTGATAAGTCAAAGAAATAAATATTAGATATATGTGCTTATTATTATATCAGGATTAAGAGTACACACTTCCATAATAACAAAGGTCTTGTTCTTTTATACAGTCAGTATAAAAAGAACTTACCTTAAATGGTCCAGCTCTATACACTCTGAGTGTACTAGTGTAATTTTATAGTTAAGATAAACTAATACCAAATTACACTACGACTATTCCAATGGTTTGTTCCTTTCCATCTTAGTCGTGAGCTACTGTTTATAACTTATAAGGAATTGATAACATGATCTTCTGTGTGTGACACCACACACCATATTATCTACAATATATATTAATTGAACAACTACACTTAGCATATAAATATAGACATTTGACCAATGTGATTCTTTATTTCAAAAATAAATGTTTACAAAAAGCTAGGCTTTTAGTATACACTCTAACGTGCAACAATGTCAAAGTATTATCAGACGTAAGGGTATGGTTGTCCTAATAGTTTGATATGAAAGACTTTGGAGAATGTGGACATATTCTTGGGATCAAAGTAATAAGGGATCGCAAGAAAAAGATGTTATGCTTATCCCAAGCTTCATACATTGATACTATCCTTGCTCGTTTTAGTATGCAAAACTCCAAGAAAGGTTTCTTACCTTTTCAGCATGGAGTACCTTTATCTAAAGAGATGTCTCCTAAGACACCAAAGAAAATAGAGGAGATGAAGGTAGTTCCTCATGCTTCGGGTGTAGAAAGTCTAATGTATGCAATGCTATGTACGAGACCAGATATTTATTTTGCCGTAGGCATGGTTAGCAGATATCAAAGTAATCCAGGACAGGGGCATTGGACTATCGTAAAGCATATATTAAAGTACCTAAGAAGGACTAGAAATTATATACTGGTTTACCAGGCAGATGACTTACTCCCTATAGGTTACACAGATTCTGACATCCAATCAGATAGGGGCAATAGTAAGTCAACCTTAGGTTATGTGTTTACTTTGGGAGGTGGAGCTATAGCATGGAGGAGTGTTAAGCAGAAGTGCATTTCCAACTCCACCATGGAAACTGAGTATGTGGCAGCCTCTGAGACAACCAAAGAAGTTGTATGGCTCAAAAACTTTTTGATGGACTTAGATGTGATTCCTGGTTTGCCCAAAATTATCATAGTTTATTGTGATAATAGTGGTGCAGTAGTAAACTCGAAGGAATCACAAGCCCATAAGGCAAGTAAACACATTGAGTGCAAGTACCACCTGATACGAGACATCGTAAAGCGAGGAGAAGTTGTCGTCGTCAAGATTGCATCAGCAAATATCCTGGCAGATCCTTTCACTAAGGCCCTTCCAGTGAGAGCCTTTGATGGGCAAGTTGAGGGGATGTAATCAGATGTATAGTAGCATATATGGTAGCATAGTCTTTTAGTATAAGTGAGAGATTGTTAGAATGTATACTAAAAGCCTAGCTTTTTGTATAAACATTTATTTTGAAATAAGAATCACATTGGTCAAATGTCTTCATTTATTTTAAATATAGTTGTTCATTTAATTTATATTGTAGATAACATGGTGTGTGGTGTCACACAGAAGATCATGTTATCAGTTCCTTATAAATTATAAATAGTAACTCACGACCAAAATGGATAGGGGCAAACCATTGGAATGGTCGTAGTGTGATTTAGTATTAGTTTATCTTGACTATAAAATTACACTAGTATACTCTGAGTGTATTGAGCAGGACCATTTGAGGTTGTTCTTTTTATACTAATTGCATAAAAGAATAGGCCCTCTATTATTATGGAAGTGTGTACTCTTAATCCCAATATAATGACAAACACATATATTTAGTATTTATTTCTTTAATTTATCAATGGATGATATTTAGTTCATTAAATCAAGAGACTCAATAAGTTGGGAAATAATATTATTTATATGGTGTGTTGTTGATTTTAAAAGGAAACTATGTCCTAGTTATCTAGGTTGATGATGTCCCCTTGAGGAACTCATAAGGATTGTCATGTAAACCCTACAGGTAAACTTAGTCCTGCATAACAATAAAGTTGAGTGGTACTACTCTTGGAGCTAGATGTTAATTAAGCGAGTGTCAGTAACTCATTTAATTAATGGGCATTCGATATCTTAAATATAGGGAGATTAACGCATTCATGATAAAAAGGAGCCCATAATATAATTTGGGAATGGTGCGGTAGTTTAGTAATAACTCTTTAGTGGTATGAGTTATTATTGATGAACTTGAGTTAGGTGTTCGAGGCAAACACGGGAAGCTCAAGCTCATCAAGAGACCAAAGTCAATTCCTCGTCTAGGTCCCTATTGTACCCTCTCATATAAAGACTTATATCCACCCAAAGCATAACTTCTTAAGCCTAAGCTAGGGCTGACCAAGCCTTGCCTGGATTCCAAGCAAGGGGCCGGCCAAGCCAAGCTTGGAGCCCAAGCTAGGGTCGGCCAAGCCTTGCTTGGTGCCCAAGCAAGGGACCGGCCACACATAGAAAAGGAAGTTTTATTTTTTGTAAAATGTTTCCTTTATAGAGATCCATTAAAAGGATTTAAAGGAATGATTTTAATTATAAAACTTTCCTTTTTTAGATCGGTCACAAAAGGAAATAAAAGAAATTTTTATCTTGTTAAATCTTTACTTTTATAGAGATCCATAAAAGGGATTTAAAAGAGAGATTTTAATTATTAAAATCTTTTCTTTTATAGACATCCATAAAAGGATTTAAAAGAAAGATTTTAATTTTATAAAACATTCCTTTTATAGCTATCCACAAAAGGGATTTTAAAAGAGAGATTTTAATTCTTGTATAAAATCTTTCCTTGTTTGATGAAAGGGGTTTTGGCCAGCCATGATAAAGGAATTAAAGTAAGTTTTAATTTTATTTTAAAACTTTCCTTTTTTGCATTCACCAAGGATTATAAAAGAAGAGGAGGTAGTGCCTTATGCTTTAACACATCTTCTATTCCTCTTCCCTTCCTTGGTGGTCGACCCCTTCATCATCTTCTTCTCTTCTTCTTCTTTGTGACCGACGACATCAAGCTTGGAGCTCTTTTGGTGGTCAGATACTTGGAGGTGAAGAAGAAGAGAAAGGAAGCTCTCTAGTTGTGACATACCTTGGTGGCCGAAAGCTTGGAAGGAAGAAGAAGGTTTGGGTGGATTTCATTTTGGTAGATCGTCGCCCACACGACGTCCAAGAGGAGGAGAGGAATACCATAGAAGATCGAGAGGTTATTAAATCTTCCAAGAAAGGTATAACTAATTATATATTTCCGCATCATAATTAGTTCATAATTAGTTCAATTTTAGGCTATCGGTTTTGTGTTATTAATTTTTGTTTCAATTTCATGTTTCGAACTTGTGCTTCTATTGAGGTCTCTTTAGTTAAACCGAGGGTTACTGTAAGAAGTTTAAACATTGAATTTCTTTAAAAGGCTTTGTCTAGGAAGTGGTGGATGATCTCATACCCAAGAAGGTCTAGTGCCTCGCCATGTTTAACCTGGAAGCTAATCTTTGAAATAAATGTTTAATCTGTAATACCCACTAAGCTTGTAAGATAAATATATGAATGTAGGATTTTTCCTTAGAAAAAATAATAGGAAGTGAGTTGAAGCAAAAGGAAATAAAATGAAATAAAAAGAAGAGGAGGTCAAGAATTGAACCATGAACCTCTTATATTATATTTCGTAGAATTAATTAGTAGAAACCAATTGGGATAGAGAGAAGATGTTGATAGCAAAGGAGGGAAACTCATGATAAAGGTAAGAATAAAAGCTAACCAAAAGAAAACAAGAAAGGAGCAAGAGAAAGACAACTTGCCTTCCTCCCTTTCTCTCCCTCTTTCTCTCTTCTCTTGCCGAAAATAAAAGAGACCATTAAGGGGATTCATTCCCCCTTGTGTCACCATGAATGATGAGGATAAATAAATAAATAAAAAATAAAAATAAAATAGAAAAAAAGGCTAAGGGAGAAGGAAAGCAAAAACTAAGTTTGCTACCTCTTCCTCCTTAACTTAAAAGAGAATATGTAAAGAGAAGATTTTATTTCTTTCTCTCATTTCTCTCATTCATCCTCTCCCTCACTGAGAACACCACAGTCCCCTCTCCTCCACCTTCGGCCCCAAAGCCAAGTTTTTCCCTAAGAAAGCCTAAGATACAAGGAGGACTTAGCAAAGGAATCAAGGGAAAGGAACTAGAAGAAGAGGCTACTTCTTCTTCACCATACCTTAGATCCACAAGCGAAAAGGATGTAAGCTTCCCCTCACCTGTGGTACAAGGCTTTTTATGTGATTTTCGGATTTTATGAGGATTAGAAAACCTAGGAAAGAATTTAAGAAAATTCGGCTAAAGAAAGGGTTTTCAAATCTAGGATGGTTTAAACAAGACTTTATTTCATGATATTCTTTCTATGCTATGTAGGAAGGATTTTCTTCATGTTTTTATACTTAAATGATGCTTGATCAGAGGAGTACCTAACCCTAGAATTTCGGCCAAAAATATGTTAAGGAGGTTAGGGAAAAATATTGTTTAACTAAACTAGTACAAAATTTCTCCCATGAACTACTAAGGGTTTTTATTGGTTTTCTTGCTTGAAAGTTACTTGGAACCAAAGAAATCCATTTATATGTTTCGGCCAAGAAAAGGGCTTAGGGTTAGGAAGACCTTTAAATTTAAATAACCATGTTGTATGATAGAATATAGAGTTCTCTTAAAGAATTGCATGTTGTACATTGCTAGAAATTCATGAACTCTTATTTTAGATTTTCGGCCATGATAAGATGGATAGTTTAGAAAAGCTTGAACAAAATTCTAATATGCTCAAGACCTCTGTGATATTATGATATGAAAGTTGCTTAATGCTCTTATGTTTAAATTGAGTATAGAAAATTAGTTACATGATATATGACATGTAAGATCACAAGGGTCTTAGCTTGTTTATGAATCAACTTTGTATATGATGTTCTTAGTAATTTTTTCCATGAAACTTACTTAGGTTTTCCATGCTTTAGGCCACTTAAAACCTAGTTTAGAGATTGGTAGGTTTCAGCCATAAGGAAAAATAAAAGAAAAAGGGAAAGAAACCTAGGAAGCCTAAGACACAATTCACATGTATGTTTATTATGCTTGTCTTTATACATGCTATGAAACTTGTATAATTTCTCATGCTTTTAGGCTATTTGAAGCAAGTTAATATTCTATGAGTTTCGGCCAAGTAGGGTTTAAAAGACCTAGAGGCCTTAGAAATGAAACCATATGTGTTAAAAGTGCTTCTTATGAAAATATGATAAGGTGTTGATTGTGTCACATATTTGTATAATTTTTTTTCATGACCTAAATGGATCATTGTGTGTTTCGGCCATGAAGGGATAAATTCCCTAGAAACCCTAGAACAAAAATTAAATATGCTTATGTCACTCTACATGAAATATGATAAGTAGAAAACCAAAGTTCTCATACTATATGTTGTTTAGTGACCTAAATGAGGCTAGGGTAAGTTTCGGCCATACCTATTGTATGATGTCTTGTTATGAATTTATACATGATGTTAGTTCAAGTTCACATGCTTGTATGTTTGTTTTTAGCCCTAATGAACACTTGTTAAAAGTTTGACTAGGACATATGTTAAGGGCTTGAAGGACTTAGGAACTAGCTCAATATGCTTACTATGCTATTTGGAAAAAAATGCTATAAATATGGTTTAAGGTTTCCATGCTTTCATGACATTTGGGACCTTGTTTATATACTGATAGGGTTCGTCCACATGAGTTTAAGGACTTGGAGAACTTAGAAATCAAGTTAATCATGCTTATAATGCTTCCTATGAAATTTATGTAATGATGATTTAGGTTTCACATGCTTGGAGGTTGTTCTTACCTAAATTGAGACCTAAGGGGGTTCGGCCATGATAGGAACCCAAGGGTTTAGGAAGCTTAGAACCCAAGTTAACTATGTTACCATGTTTCTTATGATAGTATAATCACATGATATACCCTTATGCTTAACCATGTATGCTTGTGATTTATACCTTTTTATGATATGATATGTGGATAGAGATATGCATGTTTTAATGACATGTTATGTGCTTAGAAATATGCAAGCTTTAATGATATGCTATGTGCTTAGAATATGCATGCTTTTATGATATGCTATGTGAGTAGAAATATGCATGCTTTAATGATATGCTATGTACTTAGAAAATGCATGTTTTTATGATATGCTATGTGTTTAAAATATGCCTACTTGTTATGACATGATGTATGCCTAAGTGATGCATACTTTTTATGATACAATGTATGCCTAAGCGATGCATACTTTTTATGATATGATGTATGCCTAAGTGATGCATACTTTCTTATGACATGATGTATACCTAAGTGATGCATACTTTTTATGATATGATGTATGCCTAAGTGATGCATACTTTTATGACATAATGTATGCCTAAGTGATGCATACTTTTATGCTATGCTATGTGACTAAATGATGCATTTTTATACATGCTATTTTACTTTGTAAGGCTTGTACCAAGGGTGGACTCCTAATCAGTCCCTAGGCCTTGCTTTGTGATCTAGGCTAAGCCTTGCTTTGTGATCTAGGCTAATAAGGGATGGGCTCCTTAGTACACCCCTAGGCCTTGCTTTGTGATCTAGGCTAAGCCTTGCTTTGTGATCTAGGCTAATAAGGGATGGACTCTTCAAATACGCCCCTAGGCCATGCTTTGTGATCTTGACCTAGTTCCTAGTATGATTCAAGACTTGCTACCTTGGATATACTTAGGACGCGCGCATCTATGTTATGTATGTATGGTACAAGCCGGGGCCCTAAATATGTTGATATTATGTTCAAGTATATATATTTAAGAAGAAAATGATTTTAAAAGATCATGAGACATACACATGTTTTTCGGATACATGTTTTTAAAATCATGATGCATATAATCTATGATTATGTTGTGTTGAGGCTATGATTTAAGATATGCCATGATATGATTATGTTATGTTTCATGCTATGTTTTAAGAGATGATATGCCATGATATGATTATGTTATGTTTCATGCTATGTTTTAAGAGATGATATGCCATGATATGATTATGTTATGTTTCATGCTATGTTTTAAGAGATGATATGCCATGATATGATTATGTTATGTTTCATGCTATGCTTTAAGAGATGATATGCCATGACTAGTTATAATGTTTGTTATGTTGCATGATATGCTTAAAGAGTATGATATGTTATGCCATGACTAGTTGCGATCATGTTAAGTTGAGACATTATTTGATTATGTGCTGATTGTTGGTTTTAGTGAGTAGGAAAGGAACTTACTGAGCCATGAGTGCTCATAGCTTACTTTCCTTGTACCACAGATAAAGGAAAAAGCTGGATGAGTTAAAGGAGCAGCAGGAGGGGCAACGAAGATGTGTGTGGCGGTGGCTAGGCAACTAATTAAGAACCTGCTTTAAAACCTTTAAGAACTATGCTTTGGTTTTGTGAAATGATACAATATGGGTGACTTGATGTTAAGTTTTTATTTATTTTGTTATCATGTTATGAAACCATGTTAGTGTAGTTCGGTTTTTAATTAAGCTAAGAAAAATAATTTTAAGTCTTCCGCTGTAATATGTACGTAGAGTATCGTAGCCCCGTCCCTTGTTGATAGCAGGGAGGGCGGGCGTTACATAATCATCTTCTGTAATATGGTTTAACTTAGGAAGATCACATCGGTTAAACTTAGAGTAAAAATGTTAAGTATCATTTCCAATCCAAGTTTAACTTTTGAAGAGCAACTTGGATTAATAATGTTAAGCATCATTTGCAATCCAAGTTTAACTTCAGTAGAGCACATGGGTAGCTAGGTTAAGTTCAGTGCTTGTACAAATTTTTGTACAGGGGAGCAGAACGGAATCCAGGTGTAGCAACCAACATCCACCCCACTTCAAACACTCACTAAAAGGGAAGAGACATGGTTAGAAGAATTTAATAAATCATATTCCAACCTTTTCTTACCAATTACCAATGCAAGTTTATGACTTTTAACATCAATTATAGCTCCAACTATAGCAAGAAAGGGTCTTCTAATTTTTGGGTCTTCTTCCATGTTAAGTACCATAAAATCTATAGGAATAATGATCCCACCAACTTCTACCGGCACATCCTCTATAATACCCATAGGGTACCTGCAAGAATGATGAGCTAATTACTGTTAGTTAGAGCCCTAGAGCCAATCATTTGATGATTGTATGGACTCATTGTATCATATCCTTGTATATTAATAAAGGCATTTGTTTGGTTATTATACTTATTTGTATTAGTGCCAAATAGACTAAGTATAATAGCGTCCTTGAGTAGAAGGTTCATACCTATATCAATCGATTAGTTGAATCGATAGTGAGATGATATAGGGAACACTACTCTAAATCATTCCTAGTCGAGTATTAACATTCAGGAACAATGTTAATGTAATAAGACTAGCATGTAGGTCAGCTCGTTGACTTGATCTCACAAGTCATGGATATAGAGATATCAAGCTGACACATGGGTATACATTGGAGAATGTATACTGAATGACCCGCCATGAGAAAGTATCATGGATCGTTATATGAGTGTCATATACTTTCTCATGTGGCTATTAGTATGACTATTAGTCCTTAGACCTGAAGTCACCATGGATCCCTACATAAGGAGTTATGTACTTTGGTTTCGTCAAACGTCACCCGTAACTGGGTGGACTATAAAGGCGATTACTGGGTATATAACTAATTATGCAGAGGGATGTGAGTGATGTAGATGGGATCTATCCCACCCATATGACGGGAGCGACATCAATATTCTTGATAGAGTTAGACCACGAAGTGCATGGCCATGCCCAAATGAGTCAACATTAGATGTTGAGCTCATTTGATCGAGTGAGTCTACTTGGAGTTCAAGATTTAGATTGATTAGAGGATGACACGGTCTATGCCTCATATTGATCAATCTAGATGTCTAGGATAGAAGGACAATGACATATTTTGTGAGGAGTCACAATTGGTAGTCACAAGGTGATGTTGGATCTCGACATTCTTGTAACTTGGGTAGTAATGATGTGTTGCTAGATACCGCTCATTACTTATGCTCCTAAATGGGTTTAGGGCATTGCCAACGTTACAAGAACCTATAGGGTCACACACTAAGGACAATTAGATGGAGATTTGGTTCATATGATGAACTAAGAGGATTAGATTCATTTGATGAATCATATTGGATTAAGAGTAATCCAAATTGGGCTAATTGAGTTGGACTCAAGTTGATTCATGTATTCAATGAGTCTAATTTAGATTATGACTCATTAAATCAACTTAATTTAATAAATTAGATTCATTATATTAAGTTGGCTTGAATCATATGGTTGGATTAGATCAACCATGAGAGAGATTTGATCAAGTTTGACTTGATTTGAGAGGAAGAGAAAAGGTCATGTTTGACTTGACTTTTTGCCACATCACTAGTGAGTTGGCAAGATGTGGACCAATAGGATTGCTCCACATCATCAATGTGTGCCACCTCATGGAGGTTACAAGCCTCCATAGCATTTAATGTGGCCGGCCCACATTAAATGAGGAGGTTACACTTGTTGCCATGTCATTGAGTGAGGTGGCAAGATGTGGACCAATAGTATTGATCCACATCATTCTAGAGTGCCACCTCATGGGGGTTACAACTCTTTAATGGCTCCACATTAATTGCACTTAATGTTGAAATGGGAGTTACACATGAGAAGGTGGCCGGCCACTTGAATGAGGAGAATAATTTTCATTTTGAAAATTATTCCATCATTCATTTCTTCTTCTTGCTCCTAGAGTTCTTCTTGCTCTCTCCCTCTCCTCCTTCCTTGGCTGAACCACATAGGTGCTAGCACACCTTGGTTTTTGGTCACCTCCATCTAGTGTGTCCGTGTGGATACTTCTAGAGGACCGTACGCTTGACGGTCTTGAGATCCGGCACCATTTGGACGAGCGGGATTCGCGTGGGTCGCGCATCAAGGGTAATGATCTTAACTTTAGTGTAGATCAAAGTTTTTACAAACTCGTACAAGAAAAAGGTTTTTCGAAAAATTTTGTTTACGAATCTTTGCACGAGATCCATGGCTTTGGGTGACTCGGGGTTTCCGCGACGCGGAAAAGCGGTTTTCGCGGCCCGACGAACCCAACAATTACAGTGTCATGGTAGTAAGTTTAAAGTTTTTGAGACCTAACTTATTACAAATTGAGTATGGAATGAGGCTAACACTCACCCTTACATCACAAAAAACTTTTTCTATAAATTCAGCTCCTACAGTGCAAGGTATATAAAAACTTCTTGGATCTTTAAGCTTCGGGGAAGTGTTCTTCTCGAATAAAGTGCTACATTCCTCGGTAAGTGCTATGGTCTCAATGTCTCCTTTCCTCCTCTTGTTGGACATGATGTCCTTCAGGAATTTGGCAAACTTTGGCATTTGCTGAATGCCATCAATTAGAGGAACCTCCACACAAATATCTTTAACTTTGTCTAGAATTCTTCCAAATTCTTCATCCTTTTTCAGCATAATTAACCTTTGAGGAAAAGGGACTACTTGACTTTGCGGGTTAAGTAGAAGAGTATCTTCAACCTTATTGGTGCACTCCTCATCATCTTGAATCTGAATTGGTTCAAGTGTTGGAGAAGAAAGCTCTTCTTTAATTTTCATCCCTTTTAGAGCAGTCACTTGAAGATCACTCAAGGTTCGTTCGTTCCTAAGTTTGATTCTATTATAGTGTTCCATGGGGTTTACATCAAGCTTTCTTGGAAACTATCCTGGCGCTCTTGAAGATGATGAAGCTACTTGGGTAATTTGGCTATCTTGAATTTTCTAGTACTTTTCTGAATTATCAATTCTTTGAGTTAGCACCTTTAATTCTTGCTTCATTTCGTTTTGACTCAAGATGAGCTTTTTAATCATTTTCTCTAATCTAGAAATTTGATTGCTCTGAGAAGGTTATTGTTGAAAATTTTGTTGCCCAGGCTGGAAACTTGGTCTGGCCCCCCATAGATGGTCCTTGTTCTTGATTATTTCTATAAGGTAAATTTGGATGATTCTTCCACCCAGGATTGTATGTGTTTGAATATGGATTGTTCTGTCTCCGATTATACCTAACGATGGCATCACACTGCTCAAGTTGATTAATTTGTGCAGAAATAGCTCCTAAAGGACATGCGTCTTGAGCATGATCAAAACTTCCACATGTTTCACAATAACATACTATGATATTGACTGTGCTAGTATTTGTTCCCATATTTTCAAGCTTCTTTGTAAGAACATCCAGTTTTGCAGACATCATAGTAATTGCATCCACATCAAATTTTCTTGATGCTTTAGTTGAGTTTGAAAAGGAATAGCTTCCACTTCTTTCTGTGGCCCACTGATGATGGTTTTATGCTACACTTTCAATAATATCTTCGGCTTCATCTAAAATTTTATTCATAAGTGCCCCTCCAGCAGCAGAATCTAAGGACACCTTAGTATGATAATTGATGTCATTATAAAATGTATGCAACACTAGCCACTTCTCTAATCCATAATGTGGGCATTGTCTGAGCATGTTATTGTATCTATCCCATGCTTCAAATAAAGATTTTGAGTTTGACTGTCTGAAACTTGCAATAAAATTTCTTATATGAGCAGTCATGCTTGGAGGATAGAATTTATCGAGGAATTGTTGTTCACACTATTCTTAAATGGTAATGTTATTTGTTGGTAGAGAATTTAGCCATTGCTTGACTCTATCTCTTAAAAAAAACCCAAATAATAATAATCTCACGACTTCAGATGGAACACCATTCATCTTCATAGTTCCGTAGATTTCATAAAAAACTTCTAAGTGTTGATTAGGATATTCATATGGTCCACCCCCCAAATTGATTCTGTTGGACCATACTGATTATCGCAGGCTTGATCTCAAAATTATTAGCTTCAATAGAGGGTCTTGTGATGCTAGAACAAAATCCTCTGGCATAAGGTGCTGTGTAATCTTTAAGCAATTTGTTTGCCATATTTGAATGTACTTGTTCTTCTGAATGTATTTGTGAGGTTTTCCTTTTATGAAAGGTTCTATCAATTGCGGGATCAAAAGGTAGTAGATCACCTACAAAGTTAGATCTTCACATACAAGAACAAGATTGCAGAATTTGATTCACAAACAAAACGAATAAAGAATGGAAAGAAAAATTGTAGAACAGAATTACAAAACTAGTTACAAGTTAGATGGGAGAAAAGCAAAGAAAAGTTTAGTCTAACTCAAATGATAATCTCTAATGTTATTGACGTAGCCCTCAGCAACAGCGTCAAAAACTTGTTACTCAACCACAAATGCACGGTTTCATCATCAGTAATAAAAAAGATATTGTATCCACAAGGACTGGTTATAACTACTAAAGATAACTCAAAGCGAATTAGCTAAACAATCTGTTGGTTGATACTCGGAATATCATACCGGTTCCCCTATACAAAAATTTTGTACAAGTCCTGAACCATTCCTAACAACCAATTGTGTTCTTTAGAAATTAAATTAGGAATCACAAATAGAACTTAACATTATTGATTCCAAATTTAACTTATCTGTTCTTAGAGGTTTAGACTTGGATCGTAAACGATACTTAACATTATTGATCCAAATCCACCCATGTTACAAATTCAATTAAATATTAATTCAAGAGATTGGCTTCCAAGTTAAATATGACGAGGCACTTGGCCTTCTAAAGTATGGGAGCATCCACCACTTCCTAGACAAACACTTTCAATGAAATTTGATATTTAATTTCCTTATAGTAACCCTAGGTTTAACCAAAAGGAACAATCAAATTACAAGATCGAAAAAAAACAAAATAACACAAACTCAAATCACAAATTCGAAACCTAGAATCATATGGCTCTTGTGTTTGGTATTTCAAAATCTATACAAAGAAAACTAGTATGATGCGAAATAGAATTACTAGTTATACCTTTCTTTGTAAGCAACAATCTCTTGATCTTCTATCATATTCCTCTTCTTATCTCAGACGTCGTATGGGCAATGATCTACCGAGATGAGAACCACCCAAGCTTCCTTCTTCTCCAAGCAAGTTTCGGCCACCACAAGAACTCCAAGAGAAGATGAGGTTCGACCACCACCAAACTCCAAGGGATGCTAAGAAACAAGACCTCCTATCTCTCCTTCTTCCTTTAGCAAGATCCGACCACCAACCAAGCTCCTTGAGATGAAGATGACGTCGGCCAAGGAAGAAGAATAGGAGAGGGAGAGGAAGAGAGGGGCCGACCACCAACCAAGGAAGAGAGGAAATAATAGAAGAGATATTGTTATGAGGTGAGACATCTCTACCTTCTCTTTTATATTCCTTAGTCTTGGAAAATAAGAAAAGTTTTATTAAAACTTCCTTATTCTCTTTGTCAATGAAAGGAAAGTTTAATAAAATTTCCCTTTCAAACTATATATGGCTGGCCACCTTAATCCCTCCAAACAAGGAAAGTTTTAAACACAAAATTAAAACTTCCTAATTTGTTTCCGGAAATTTAAATAAAAATTTCTCTTTTGAAAATTCCGTTCATGATTGATCATAAAAGGAAAAATTTATAAATTAAAATCTCTCTATTAAAACATGTGAATGATTTACAAAAAGGAAAGTTTTCTCTAAAATTAAAATCTTCCTTTCAATCTACAAATAAGGAAAGATATCAAATATTTTCTTAATTTTTTGTAGAAACTATAAAAGGAAAGATTCAATTTTAAAACTCTCTTTTAAATCATGAGGATAGCTACAAAAAAAGGAAAGTTTTATCAAAAATTAAAATCTTCATTTTAACTACAAATAAGGAAAGATATCAAACCTTTTACTTAATATTTTGTAGAAAACTATAAAAGGAAAGATTTAAATTTTAAACACTCTTTTAAAACCATGACTTCCACATAAGAAAGATTTTTTAAAAAATAAAAACCTTTTAATTCATTGTGGCCGGCCACACCAAGCTTGGGTTCAAGCTAGGGCCGGCCACCTAATGAAACCAACCCACCTTGGTTAGGCCGGCCCTAGCTTGGGCTCCAAGCTAGGCTTGGCCGGCCACCTTAAGGTGGGTAAGAAGGTGGGCATGGGTAGGTATAATACTTTATAAATAAGAGGCTATGATAGGGACCGAGAGGAGGAATTGGTGTTGGACCCCGTGGTTGTTTTGACATGATCAACCAAGTTAGTTAGGTCTTGTTTGTTTTTGATTCCTGTGTCTGAGTGTACAGGAGCTTAGGAGCGCAGGAAGTCAAGCAGAAGACGCAGCTAGCGAGAAAGATGGCATGGGAAGGGAGCCGACGGGCTCGGTGCGTCCGAAGGACGAGAGAGCTGTGGAAGAGTACACCGGTGGACGAGAAGAACGTGCGTGGCGTTTGAGGTACGTTAATCTGGGGAGGAAAGCTGCTCGAGGAGAAGGCCGGAAATTGGGTTCAGGTGAGCCCTATTTCAGTTGGCTGAAATCACCCAAGCAAATGGAGCTTCGGAAGTCAAAGCGAAGATGAAAAGGAGTCAAAAGAGGTTGGAAACTATTTATACCATGCAAGCAGGAAGGTATTTATAGCAGGAACCTTGAAGACACCTTAAACATGCATTGAAGGAGCCTTCAACATTGAAGGTGCCTTCATTGCTTGTTGAAGTTGCCTTAAGCCAGGTCAAAATGACCGTTGAGGTTCAGATAGAGTTCTATCCGAACAATTCATTGGAGGCGCCTTAGACCTCTGTTGGAGGCTCCTTAGACCTACGAGATAGAGTTTCCAGGGCCTATAAAAAGACCCCTGAACCTAGGAATTAGATATTAGTTGTTCAATCAACTCTGTATTCATTCCTAGTAATAGTTCTAAGTTGTTAGAGTATAAAAGACTTCTCCGCCATCAGTAAGGGAGACTTTTTCTAGTGCGCTTTTCTTCTCCCTGGATTAACAACCTTTTTGGTTGTAACCAGGTTAATTGCTAAGTCTCTGCTTTATTTCTATTTCTTTGATTCAATTATTTTATTATTGCTATTGTATTTTTGAGTTGAAAGCACGAGGAGGGTATAGTTTTCTTTTTTTTTTCAGGCAATTCACCCCCCTCTTGTCGGCCTCCGCTAAAATATTGAAATGAAATGTTTAATTAACTTCTTATTAAAACATTAAAATTTAAATTAAATAATGCTTTAAGATTTTTTTTCCTTTTTCTTTTTCCATACTTAGGAAAATATTCTTGCTTAGAATTTTTGCTTGGAAAATCTTTATAACTATTTTTGCCTAACTTAAAAAGTCCTCTAAAGTTAAAATTTTTTTTGGTCTAACTTAAATTTTTTTCAAAAACTTTAGAACTCTTTAGAATATCTTTTTTCAAATCTCTTCTTAATTGACTTAGATTTTTTTTACATTTGGTACCCCGTTTTTGCTATGATCAAAGGGGGAGAAATGAGTACAAGTTAAGTTTAGGGGAAAATTAAATCTAACTTTGGTTAAATTTTTTTTGCTTTTCACCATTTAGTATTAGAACTAAATTTTATACTTGTTGCAATTTAGTTTAATTGCAAACTTAGACTTTAAATGTTAGTTTTGTAATTTCTTAAAATTACTATTTGTGTGTTTTTACCCTAACTTGAACTTGGGTTGATGCACATCAAAAAGGGGGAGATTGTTGGACCACATGGTTGTTTTGATGTGATCAACCAAGTTAGTTAGGTCCTGTTTGTTTTTGATTCCTGTGTCTGAGTGTGCAGGAGCTTAGAAGCGCAGGAAGTCAAGTGGAAGATGCAGCTAGCGAGAAGGACAACACGGGAAGGGAGCCAACGGGCTCGGTGCGTCCGAAGGACGAGAGAGCTACGGAAGAGTACACCAGTGGGCGAGAAGAACGTGCGCGGTATTCGAGGGACGTTAAGCCTGGGAGGAAGGCTGCTCGAGGGGAAGGCCGAAAATTGAGTTCAGGTGAGCCCTATTTCGGTTGGCCGAAATCACCCGAGTAAACAGAGCTTTGGAAGTCAAAGCGAAGATGAAAAGGAGTCAAAAGAGGCTAGAAACTATTTATACAATGCAAGCAGGAAGGTATTTATAGCAGGAACCTTGAAGACGCCTTAAACATGCATTGAAGGCGCCTTCAACATTGAAGGCGCCTTCATTACTTGTTGAAGGCGCCTTGAGCTAGGTCAAAATGACCATTGAGATTCGGATAGAGTTTTATCCGAACAATTCATTGGAGGCACATTGGACCTCTGTTGGAGGCGCCTTGGACCTCTGTTCGAGGTGCCTTAGACCTATGAGATAGAGTTTCCAGGGCTAATAAAAGGACCCCTGGACCTAGGAATTAGATATCAGTTGTTCTATCAACTCTGTATTTATTCCTAGCAATTGTTCTAAGTTGTTAGAGTGTAAAAGACTTCTCCGCTTTCAGTAAAGGAGACTTTTTCTAGTGCACTTTTCTTCACCCTAGATTAACAACCTTCTTGGTTGTAACTAGGTTAATTGCTGAGTCTGTGCTTTATTTCTGTTTCTTTAATTGAGTTATTTTATTATTGCTATTACAGTTTTGAGTTGAAAGCACGAGGAGGGTAGTTTTCTTTTTTTAGGTAATTCACCCCCTCTTGCCGGCCTTCGCTGCACCAACAATAAGTTTTGGTCTTTCGATGAAATTAAGCTTCCCGTGTTCGCCCCGAACACCCAACTTAATTTCATCAATAATAATTCATATCACTAAATAATTATTATTGAACTACCGCACCAATCCCAAATTACATTGTTGGCTCCTTCTTATCATAAGTGTGTTAGTCTCCCTGTGTTTAAGATATAGAATGTCCACTAATTAAATGAGTTACTGACAACTCACTTAATTAATATCTAGCTCCAAGAGTAGTACCACTCAACCTTATCGTCATGTCGGACTAAGTCCACCTGCAGGGTTTACATGACAATCCTTCTGAGCTCCTCTTGGGGACATCATCAACCTAGATTACTAGGACACAATTTCCTTCTATAATCAACAACACACACTATAAATAATATCATTTCCCAACTTGCCTGACCTATTGATTTATCAAACTAAATTGCACCCTTTGATAAGTCAAAGAAATAAATATTAGATATATGTGTCTGTTATTATATCAGGATTAAGAGCAGTCACTTCCATAATAATAAAAGTCTTGTTCTTTTATGCAGTCAGTATGAAAAGATCTTATCTTAAATGGTCCAGCTCAATATTCTGAGTGTACTAGTGTAATTTTATAGTTAAGATAAACTAATATCAAATTACACTATGACTATTCCAATGGTTTGTTCCTTTCCATCTTAGTCGTGAGCTACTATTTATAATTTATAAGGAATTGATAACATGATCTTCTATGTGTGATACCACACACCATGTTATATACAATATAAATTAATTGAACAACTACACTTAGCATATAAATGTAGATATTTGACCATTGTGATTCTTTATTTCAAAAATAAATGTTTACAAAAAGCTAGGCTTTTAGTATACACTCTAACAATCTCCTACTTATACTAAAAGACTATGTTGTCTTAAATGATGCCATATATATGATTCTCATTCCTTCAACATGCCGATCAAAAGCTTTCGTCGGAAGGGCCTTAGTGAAAGGATCTGCTAGGTTATCTGCTGATGCAATCTTGGCGACAACAACTTCTCCTCACTTTACGATAGCTCGTATCAAGTGGTACTTGCGCTCTATGTATTTACTTGCCTTATGGGCTCGTGGTTCCTTCGAGTTTGCTACTGCACCACTATTATCACAATAAATTGTAATGATTTTGGGCAAACCAGGAATCACATCTAAGTCCATGAGGAGGTTCTTGAGCCACACTGCTTCTTTTGCTGCCTCAGTGGTTGCCACATACTCAACTTCCATGGTTGAGTCAGAAACGTATTTTTGCTTAACACTCCTCCATGCAATGGCTCCACCTCCTATAGTAAATACATAGCCTGATGTAGACTTACTATTGTCCCTATTTGATTGGAAGTCGGAATCCGTGTAACCCACAGGGAGCCAATCATCTGCTTGGTAAACCAGTATATAATCTCTAATCCTTCTCAGGTACTTCAATATATGCTTTACAGCAGTCCAATGTCCTTGTCCAGGGTTACTTTGATATCTGCTAACCATGCCCACGGCAAAACAGATACCCGATCTCGTGCACAACATAGCATACATTAGGCTGCCGATAGCCGAAGCATAAGGAACTGCCTTCATGTCCTCTATCTCCTTTGATGTCTTCGTAGACATCTCTTTAGATAAAGCTACTCCATACCTAAATGGCAGAAAACCTTTCTTGGAGTCTTGCATGCTAAAACGATCAAGGATTGTATCGATATATGAAGCTTGGGACAAGCACAACATCCTTTTCTTGCGATCCCTTATTACTTTGATCCCAAGAATATGTGTGCATTCTCCTAAGTCCTTCATATCGAATTTCTTGGACAACCATACCCTTACTTCCGACAACACCTTGATATTGTTTCCAACTAATAAATGTCATCTACGTATAGTACAAGAAATACCACCACGTTTCCATCACACTTCTTGTATACGCAAGACTCATCTGGACACTGAATAAATCCATATGACTGGATTACTTCATTAAACCAGATGTTCCAAGACCTTGAAGCTTGCTTCGATCCATAAATAGACCGATTTAGCTTACATACTAGATGTTCTTTGTCTTTTTCAATGAATCCCTCTAGTTGTTTCATATGGATGTTTTCTTCAAGACTTCTATTAAGGAAAGCTGTCTTGACATCCATTTGCCAACCTCATAATCGATATGAGCAGCAATAGATAAGAGTATCCGGATAGACTTAAGCATAGCTACTAGCAAAAAGGTTTTCTCATAATTGATTCCCTCTTTCTGAGTATACCCCTTCGCAACAAGCCTTGCTTTGAAGGTTTCTACCTTCCCAACTATCCCTCTTTTCCTCTTGTAGATCCACTTACATCCAACGACTTTTACACCATTAGGTGGTTCTATAAGCTCCTAGACCTTATTTAAATGCATAGATTCTATTTCAGAGTTCATCGCTCGTTGCCAAGATACTACATCATTATCTTGCAGTGCTTTGTCATATGTCCAGGGATCAAGTTCATGTTCACCAGGGATCAAGTCCGAAGACTCTCCCAAAAATATGAATCTTTCAGGTTGCCTCACAATCCTCCCACTACGACGAGGCACTATCTGTGGTTCTGTATCATTTGTGATACGTGTTGTAATTTCTTGTGATATTTCATCTTGTACTATTGGTACTAAGTTAGGCATACCCTCTCTTATTTCTTCTAGAACAATTTTACTCATAGGATTGTGGTCCATTATATAATCTTCCTCTAAAAATTGAGCATTGGTGCTAACAATGGTCTTCTGATTTTTAGGATTATAAAACAAATCACCTTTAGTTCCTTTGGGATATCCTACAAACAGACAAACTTTTGTTCATGATTCCAACTTGTCAGTGTCTCCCTTCAGCACATGTGCTGGACTACCCCAAATCCGAATGTGTTTTAGACTAGGCTTACGCCCATTCCACAATTCTATGGGAGTAGAATGTACTGATTTAGAAGGTACCAAGTTCAGAATGTGCGATGTCGTTTCCAAGGCATATCCCCAAAACGAATTTGGTAATTCAGAATAACTCATCATCGATCTAACCATTTTCATAATAGTCCTATTCCTTCATTCTGCCACACCATTCTGTTGGGGTGTACCAGATGCAGACAATTGGGATTGAATCCCAGCCTCTGATAAGTAATTCCTAAACTCTCCAAAGAGGTATTCGCCACCATGATTAGACCGTAGTGTCTTGATACTTTTACCATGATGTTTCTCCACATCAACCCTGTACTCTTTGAACTTATCAAAGCACTCAGACTTGCGACGGATCAAGTAAATGTATCCGTATCTCAAATAATCGTCTATAAAAGGGACAAAATATTCATAACCACCTCTTACCTGGATAGACAT
This sequence comes from Zingiber officinale, assembly GCF_018446385.1. Classification (NCBI taxonomy): domain Eukaryota; kingdom Viridiplantae; phylum Streptophyta; class Magnoliopsida; order Zingiberales; family Zingiberaceae; genus Zingiber; species Zingiber officinale. Next base: position 134,913,808 of record NC_055987.1, read on the forward strand.
AGGACCACACAAATCAGAATGAACCAGTTCTAACGCATCTTTGACTCTATACCCCTTGGCCTTAAAAGGTCTCTTGGTCATTTTACCTTCCAAGCAAGATTCATAAGTTGGAAAGTTTTCCAACACTAATGAACCCAAGAGTCCATCGGCTATTAGCCTTTGAATCCTACTTAAGTTAATATGACCAAGTCTTAGATGCCAAAGATATGTTTGGTTCATTTCCGAAGGTTCCTTTCTCTTATTAGAATTAGAAGATGTGTTATTAATTTCCATTTGTTGCTTTGTGGGAGAAATTGGATTTAGAGTATACAAGTTCCCTACTAATGTACCAGAACAGATAATAACCCTATTCTTCTTGATAACTACTTTGTCATCAAAAGAAACAGAATATTCATCCACAAACAATTTAGAAACTAAAATTAAATTCTTTCTAAAAGTTTGTACATAAAGATAATTTCTCAAAATCAAATTTCTATTTCTATCAAATGATAAGTAGACGTCTCTTACTGCAACAGCCGCCACTTTCGTAGCATTGCCCATGTAGACCGTTATCTCTCCCTCATATAGTCGTCGAATTTCCTGGAACCCCTACAATGTATTGCAGACATGATCAGTGGTTCCTGTATCTACATACCAGGTACTGGTAGATAACACCGCTAAACATGTTTCAACTACAAGAGAATAAGATATACCTCTATTGTTCTGATTCCTACGAGGACAGTCCGCCTTCCGATTTCCCGATTGCTTGCAGATGAATCACCTGGCCTTTGGCTTCTTCACTCCAGCTTTAGGTCCAGTACTTAGAGATCTTTTCACCTTCTTTGCTGAGCCAGTCTGTTTCTTTTTCTTCTTGCCTTTCAACTTAGAAATAGAAACATTTTCAGCAAAGTGAATCTAAGAACTATGACGAAATATACCTTCTGCTGCCTGAGTTCTGTTATAAGTTCCACCAACGTATAAGCCCTTTTGTTCATGTTATAGTTTAGGCGGAACTGCTAAAACTTCTGGGTAGCGTTTGGAGAATAATATATGATCCTGTCCGAACAGCTGACTCAACGGACGCTGGGCACGTGACGCTCTCCGGTTGCTGATGCGGGTCTTTGACTGGTCGTACGAAGCTCCGGCGACCCTGCACAGAAGTCGGCCCGGGAAGGGGTTCCCGGCGGCGACCCTTCGACGCTCAAGTCAGGCAAGCAAGTAGTAAAGAAGGTGGCTCCAAAGCTTGTAGAATGCGTACCTCCGGCGAAGTCTGCGACTCTTTATATAGAGCGGTGAAAGAGCCTCTACACGCCCACCGAGGTGCGTACGTGTCCGCAGCCCATACCTCGGTATGTGTTTGTCAGAAAGCTTACCTGACGCCATACTGCAACAGTCCCATCGCGCCTTCGATGGGACAACAGAACACCTTGTTGTCAGACTTAGAGTATGGCCTAGCCATAGGACTTGACGGCTGTCAGAAGATGTTCCTATCCTTCATCCACTGCTCGGCCGGGACGTTCGTCCGGACGGCCGACGCGCAGAGCGTCATCCGGACGGCTTTAATTCCCTGCGCCGGCCGGCCGGAGCGCCCATTATGTCCTGCCCTCTCTTAGGCCTTCCGTTCGGTCATTATTTACTGTTTCATTGAGCGTCGGAACCCCGACCCCTGTCAGGGCGTCTTTTACTATCAGACGTTTACGGGCAGACCGATCGGCTTGCCCTCTTCTCATGCGCTCGGTCAGCTCATCCTTCTTCTATGGGCCACCTGGCCCTTTGACTTCCACGTGGCGTTGACCCCCTCGTTAGGGGGTCCCGGGCTCTTACCACTGGATTACTTGCCTTCCCCTCGAGTCTAGTCGAAGGAGGCGAAGTCCAACTGACTGGACTACCGATCTGACTGAGCAATGATCGCTGCATTGGGCCGCTCGGCTAGGCATAAGGATGATCGTCCGTTCGGCGGTATCTTTTCGTGCCTTGTGTTTCCTTGGAATCCATGTCCGATGCTTTCCCCTACTATCCATCACGTGCGCTGCGCACGGTAAGGGGAGCTCATTAAATGCAGCCAGTATCCCGCTGCCACGTGGCGATCGTGCGTTTGTCAGCGTATGGCGGTGGCATCACTTCCGATGGGACAACCGCCGTTTGAAATGAACGGCTGGATGACGACCTTGATATCGGTGACCTGAATCGAACGGTGGAAATTGATGGCGGCCGCCCATATAAAGCTCCCGACCCCTGCTCTTCGCCGCATTTCGACCTCCTCGTTTCCAGACATTCCACTGCTCCTCCTTTCGCCGGCGACCCTGCGTTTCGGCTTTCCGGCGACCCTACAGCTTCTTCAGACCATCTTCTTTGCTCGTAAGACCCTTTTTCTTGCTCCCAATGTTTTCTTCTTTCTGTTAATCGTCTCCTTCAGTCGGTTTCCATCCATTCCTTGCTTGAACCTTCCCCTTTTGTCCTGCATTCCTTTCTTTCGATCATGACTAGTACTTCGCAATCAACCGGCGGTGCTCCGGGTCTTTGGTATTCGACCATGGAAAGCCGGTTCGACGAGGAGGACGCCTTGCACCTCACTCGAACCTATGACCTGCCGACCGACCACCAAATAGTGTTAGCCACGCCGGCCGATCGGCCTCATGAACCGCCGCCCGGCACCGTTCTTTTCTTCCGAGACCAATTTATGGCCGGACTGCGTTTTCCTCCTCATAAATTTTTCTTACAAGTTTGTAATTATTTTCGCATTCCGCTCGGCCAGGTAGTTCCCAACTCTATTAGGCTTCTGAGCGGAGTGATAATTTTATTCAAACTGAGCAGGCCGAGTGGGGAACTTTTGTTTTTCAATTTAGGATAGGTTTCATCCTCTTCGATAGCATGCCGAGCTCCAACAAACATTGGAAGGAGCATTTCTTCTATGTACGTTTTCCCGAGCCGCCGCCTTTCCGTACCAAGTGGCAGACGGCGATGCCAGCGCAGCTGGAGCTCAGCAAATTTAGAGGCGACGCCGCCTACCTTCATGCAGCCGAATGGCTGGTTGGTCAGCGTTATCATATTGACAAGCTACTCCTTCCGGGAGTAATGCACATATTCGGCTTGTCTTCTACCACGGCCGATCTGCCCTGCAGCATGAGTAAGTTCCCTTATCTTCCCGTTTGTTTTGTTCTAACTGATTTATTTTTTTCTTCTGCAGCTGAAGTCATGTGGCGCGCCAAGGCAACCGAAAAGCTCAAGCTGAAAGCCGCTCAGATTGAGGCGGTGAAGAACAAGGAGGTCGCCGAGCGGGGCCTTGGTCCAGCCGCTCCGACCGGCGAGTTAGGCGAGGGGACTCAGGATGCCCCTGAAGCCTTAGCAGCCACTACCTCTCAAGAGGAGGCAGCGGGCGGCACAGATCCTTCTACCCAAGCCGAGCTGGAGGGCCGTTCAGCCGACGATGTTCCGCTAGTCACTCGGAAGCGCCGACGACCGGAATCTGCGTCTGCCTCCACTCCACTTGATGAACCACAGCCCGAGCGGAGCGCGGATGCTCCGGTGTTGTCCGGGATGGTTTCCCTCGAGAGCACTCCGACCCCGCATGGCTCTCCGAGGGCCAGTTCTGAGGTGCCGCCATCCAGCCCTTCTAGAACTCTGCGCCGTATCAGGCGTTTGGGCGAGCTTCCCTCCTCGTCTACCGGTAAGGCCGATGCCTCTCAGAGCGAGCCGAGCGGCTTGAATTTAATTAAGACCGTTCTGCGCCTCCCCTCAGAGGCATACATGGCTGCTACTGATCGGCCAGTGGTCCCTGAGCAGTAGATCACCTTAACGGGCCCTCTTGCAAAAGCTTGGGAGGACGCTCGGCGCCGCATAAAAGCGATGACTCCCGGGCAGCTCGGCGACAGCAACCTCCAACAAGCCACCGGGGTATGCTCTTCTTTTTTATTCGTGTAATTGAATTAAGTTGTTAACCTATTCACCTTTACTCGTAGAACTGGGTGGAGCAGATTGCCATTAGCAATCGGTTGGCCGAGCTGGAGGATGAACTGAGAAAACTTAAAGCCGCCGGGGACAATCAACAATTGACGGCCGCTCTGGAGAAGGCCAAAAAATCATTGGAAGCCGAACGGACAAGGGCTTTCGATCTGGCGAGCAAGGTCGTTCGACTTGAGGCGATGATCAAGCAACGAGATAAAGAGATCAAGACGGCGACCACCCGGAAGCGCCAGGCCATCGATGATATGGACCGGATGAAGGTGGAGATCAGAGGGCTGGAGCAACGCATCAAGGATCTGGATGCTCTGCTGGCCACCGAGAAGGAGAGCCGCTCGGCCGATCTCCAAAGATTTGATGGAGACTTGAAGGATCTCCAAGCTGCCAGCGACGCTGCCCACGCCGCGCTCAAAGAATATCAAGAGGGGGAGTCGGCCCGTTCTGACGAAGTGAGGAAGGCGTATCTCCGCTCGGAGGATTTCAGAGAGAAGTTCACCGACAAGATATCCCTCACTTTCGAAGAAGCGATCAAGGCGGCGGTGGATTATCTGAAGACCAAGGGCCACCTGCCCGCCGAGCTGGCCATCCCCTCCGAGGACCTCGCGACCGTGATGGGCGCCATCCCTGACACTCTTTTTGACTTTGACGCTTGATAAGCGTTTTTTCCTTTTATGAACTTTTTTTTTTTTTGTATTCAGGCCGTTCGGCCCAACTTATCTTTGTAGTAACTTTTTTGGTTCACCCAGTGCATAATAGATAATCTTTTCTGTTCCTTCGACTCCTGTTCTGGCAAGAAATTTTTCTCTCGTCACAACTAAGTGTTCTTTAAAACTCTTCTGCTCGGCACCACGCTATGCTAGACAAGTTGATTGTCTTTAATGTCTTTTATCATGCGACTGAGCAGCCGCTCGGCGCGCGAACGTCGCTCGTTCACTCGCTTGCATTTTTAATTCCGATTAACCATCTTCTGCTTCACGCCTCACCTCAAAGGGGTTTTCGCTATATTTTCGCATGCGAGCCGCTCGGACGTTTATAGACGCCGGCTCGTCTCTCGATATTTAACGTCGGAGCTCGACGGTCTTCCGCTCGGACATTTATAGACGCCGGCTCGTCTCTCGATATTTAACGTCGGAGCTCAACGGTCTTCCGCTCGGACGTTTATAGACGCCGGCTCGTCTCTCAATATTTAACGTCGGAGCTCGACGGTCTTCCGCTCGGACGTTTATAGACGCCGGCTCGTCTCTCGATATTTAACGTCGGAGCTCGACGGTCTTTCAGGCTAATTTTGACGCTTTACATTCGTGCACATTTCACCCCGCTCGATAAGGCTGGAGATGATTTGCGCTCCATGGTCGATCCAGCTGCCGCCCGTCTTCATCCTCCAAGTAGTAAGCGCCTGAGCAGAGTTTTTCAATAATCTTGAAGGGACCCGCCCAAGGAGCTTCAAGCTTGCCAACGTCGCCGACCGACTTGACTTTCTTCCAGACGAGATCGCCGACCTGGAATGATCTGGGGATTACGCGGCGGTTGTAGTTCTGCTTCATCCGCTGCCGGTATGCCATCAGCCGAACGGACGCCTTAGCTCGCTCCTCTTCGACCAAATCCAGCTCCATGTTCCTCCGTTCGGCGTTGCCATCATCATAACTCTGGATCCGGACGGACTCAACGCCGACTTCGACCGGAATGACCGCCTCGCCGCCGTACACCAAATGGAATGGCGTGGTGCCCGTCCCTTCCTTCGGCGCCGTTCGGATGGCCCACAAGAAGCCCGGCACTTCATCCGGCCAACTTCCTCCCAAATGGTCGAGCCGAGCGCGCAGAATACGAAGAATCTCCCGATTGGCTACTTCGGCTTGGCCGTTGCTCTGGGGATAAGACACGGACGTGAAGTGTTGCTCGATGCCGTAGCTTTTACACCAATCCTCTAGCACCTTCCCTGTGAATTGCCGTCCATTGTCGGTGACCAATCGGCGAGGGATGCCGAACCGACAGATGATGTGTTGCCAGATGAATTTTTTGACCATCTGTTCGGTGATCTTGGCTAGCGGCTCGGCTTCCACCCACTTGGAAAAATAATCGACCGCCACTAGCAAAAATTTTCGCTGCCCAGTCGCCATCGGAAATGGACTGACAATATCCATTCCCCATTGATCGAACGGACACGAAACTGTTGATGTCTTCATTTCCTCTGCCGGTCGGTGGTTGAAGTTATGGTACTTCTGACATGAGAGGCACGTCGACATGGTCCGAGCGGCGTCTACTTGTAAAGTCGGCCAAAAGTACCCGGCCAGGAGGATCTTCTTGGCCAACGATCGTCCGCCCGGATGCCCTCCGCACGATCCTTGATGTACTTCTTGGAGGATGTAAGCCGAGTCCTCCGAGCTCACGCATTTCAACAACGGGCGTGAGAAAGCCTTTTTGTAAAGCTGATCACCAATGAGTGTGAACCGACCGGCTCTCTTCCTCAGCAGCTGGGCTTCATACTCATTGGAGGGTGTGGCACCCGAGCGGAGGAATTCTATGATGGGTGTCCGCCAGTCACTTGGAAATGTGAGGCCTTCCATCCGGTCGACGTGTGCCACCAACAGTACTTTTTCAATCGGCTGCTGAATGGCGACCGACGTTATTGAGCTCGCGAGCTTGGCTAACTCATCGGCTGCTTGATTTTCTGCTCTGGGTATCTTCTGGACAATAACTTCTCTAAAATCAGCTTTGAGCTTCTCGAAGGCTTCAGCGTAGAGCTTGAGCCGAGCGCTATTGATTTCGAAGGTACCAGAGAGCTGCTGAGCGGCCAACTGCGAATCCGAGTGAAGAGTTACCCGACCGGCTCCCACATGCCGAGCTGCCTGCAAGCCAGCTATGAGGGCCTCATACTCTGCTTCATTGTTGGTAGCTTTATAATCCAGCCGGACGGATAAATGCATCTTCTCTTCTTGAGGGGAGAGTAACAATATTCCAATCCCGCTTCCGAGCCGAGTGGATGACCCATCCACATATATTCTCCACATAGCTTCGGGCTCCGACCTTTGCACCTCAGTCACCAAATCGGCCAAGGATTGCGCTTTGATCGCCGAGCGGGGCTGGTATTGGATATCAAATTCACTTAACTCCGTCGTCCATTTGATGAGCCGTCCGGATGCCTCTGGATTTAGTAGCACACGTCCGAGCGGGTTATTGGTTTTGACAACGATCGTATGCGCCAGGAAGTATGGACGAAGGCGCCGAGCGGTGAGGACCAGAGCGAAGGCTAGCTTTTCGAGCCCAGTGTAGCGAGACTCAGCATCTTTTAAAATGTGACTAAGGAAATACACAGGCTCTTCTCCGCTCGACCTCACTAAAGCTGAGCCGATCGCATGCTCGGTTGAAGACAAGTACATATGAAGTGGCTCACCCGCAGTCGGCTTGGCTAATGGAGAGAGTTCAGATATGCCTTCAAATCTTGAACGCCTCGCATTCTTCGTCCCAATGAAATTTTGTAGCTTTGCGTAAGATCTTGAAAAAGGAAGGCTCGGTCGGCGGTTTTGGAGATAAACCTGGACAGAGCGGTTCAATCGCTGCACTTCCCTTGTATTTCTTGAGGCGGCATATCTTGTAGGGCTTTCACCTTGCTGGGATTTGCTTTAATTCCCGCTCGGTCACTATGTACCCTATGCCCTAACAGGCACTTCTGGGGATTTAGCTTGACTCCATACTTGCGCAGCGTTCGGAAGGTTTCCTCCATGTCTTTGAAGAGATCGGCCGCTCGGACGGATTTGATGAGAATGTCGTCCACATAAACTTCTAGATTCCGCCCGATCTGCTCTCTGAATACTTTATTCATCAAGCGCTGATATGTGGCTCCCGCATTCTTCAGTCCGAACGGCATCACATTATAGCAATAAGTGTCGTCGGCCGTCACGAAGCTGACTTTTTCTTGATCTTCACGGGCGAGCGACACTTGGTGATAGCCCTGGTAGGCGTCGAGCATACAGATTAATTCGCAGCCGGCCGTAGAGTCCACCAGCTGATCTATCCGGGGCAGAGGATAAAAATCTTTCGGGCAAGCTTTGTTGAGATCCCGAAAATCTATGCACACTCTCCACTTGTTGCCCGGCTTGGAGACTAATACTACGTTAGCCAACCAGCTCGGGAACTGCACCTCGCGTATATGGCCGGCCTCCAGAAGTTTTTCCACCTCCGCTCGGATGATAGAATTCTGCTCGGCGCTGAAATCTCTTTTTCTCTGCTTTATTGGCCGTGCGTCCGGTCGGACATGTAGCTCGTGCTGCGCTATGCTCGGCAAAATTCCGGGCAGCTCATGTGTCGACCAGATGAAGACATCATGATTTCTTCGGAGGTAGTGGATCAGTTCTTCTTTTTGCTTCTCCTCCAGATCGGATGCAATAAAGGTTGTGGCCTCCGAACGGGTTGGGTGAATCTGCACTTCCTCTTTTTCTTCATAAATTAAAGAGGGTGGCTTTTCGGTGATGGCGTTTACCTCGATCCGGGGCGCCTTCCGAGCGGAATTGGCCTCTGCTTGGACCATCTCGATGTAGCATCGCCGAGCTGCTAGTTGATCTCCCCGTACTTCTCCCACTTTGTCCTCCACGGGGAACTTGATCTTCTGATGGAAGGTTGAGACGACCGCTCGGAATTCGCTGAGAGCCGGTCGTCCCAAAATGACGTTGTAGGAAGAGGGAGAGTCGACCACCACGAAGTTTGTTGTCCTTGTCCTCCTGAGCGGCTCTTCTCCCAGCGATGTAGCCAGCCGGATCTGTCCGACCGGCTGAACTTCGTTACCCGTAAACCCGTAGAGCGGAGTTGTCATGGGCAACAGCTCGGCTCGATCAATTTGTAGCTGATCGAACGCCTTCTTGAATATGATGTTGACTGAGCTCCCTGTGTCAACAAATACACGGTGAATAGTGTAATTGGCTATTACCGCTTTGATGAGCAGAGCATCGTCGTGGGGTACTTCAACTCCTTCCAAGTCCCCGGGCCCAAAACTAATTTCGGGTCCTTCTGCTCGTTCTCGGTTACAGCCGACCGCATGAATCTGGAGCTGCCGGACACTCGCCTTTCTAGCTCGGTTGGAGTCTCCTCCGGTCGGCCCGCCAGCAATAACGTTGATCTCACCTCGGGAAGTATTGCTTCTATTTTCCTCTTCCCGAGCGGACGGTCGGTACCGTTCTCTGGACGCTCGGCGATTCTCCTTCCTTGGAGAACGATGCCGATCGGGAGTCTGTTGCCATGGCCTATCAGCTCGCGTCCGATCGGCTTCATGAGTTCTCTGTCGCCTGTCGACTGAGGGAGACCGTCGTCCGACATTCCGAGGCACAGGATGAGCCACGAAGGGAAGACTTCGACAATCCCTTGTGTTGTGTGTATCTGTCCGGTGGAAGGAGCAGAACATCGGGGTCCATCTCTTCTTTGGCTTGGGCCGGGCGGCAGCTACCTCTTGCACATGGGACCTGGCGTGGGGGGGATCGGATTGCTTTGGCCCTTGGTCCTCTAGGTGGCTGATGAGCGGCGTGCTGTTTCCGCTCGGCAGGAGGAGCCCGCTCGGTTGGAGTTTCTCTTTTCCGGGCCGCTTGCGCTTCTTCTACGTTGATGTATTCATTCGCCCGGTGTAGCATGTGATCATAGTCTCGGGGCGGCTTTCGGATGAGCGATCGGAAGAAATCCCCATCCACTAGGCCTTGTGTGAAGGCATTCATCATGGTTTCCGAGGTGGCCGTTGGAATGTCCATCGCCACTTAGTTGAACCGCTGGATGTAAGCTCGAAGCGATTCCCGGGCTTCTTGCTTGATGGTGAACAGGCTCACGCTCGTTTTTTGATAGCGCCGGCTGCTTGCAAAATGATGGAGGAAAGCCGTTCGGAAGTCCTTGAAGCTTGTGATGGATCCCTCCGGCAGCCTCCGGAACCACCGTTGAGCCGATCCTGAGAGAGTGGTAAGAAAAACTCGGCACTTTACTCCATCTGTGTATTGATGGAGGGTTGCCGTGTTATCAAACTTACCCAGATGATCATCTAGGTCGGTTGTCCCATTATACTCGCCGATCGTAGGAGGCACGTAATGCTTGGGCAGAGGGTCTCGTAGAATAGCCTCTGAAAATTGGCGATTGATTCGCTCGGGCGATGCGTCCGCTCGGGGGGCTTTCCCCTTCCTGTCATCTCGTCTAGGCATTTCATCCGAAGAAGATCCCCTATCTCGGTGAGCTGCCACGGCTTCAGGGGTGCGGAACAAAGCCCGATGAAATGCGACAGTGGCAGGTGGTGGTGCTTCCGCTCGGCCGCCAGACGTTGACGTTGCTTGCTGCTCTGGCCGCTCGGCTGCCACCTTCTGTTTTTGCTCCACAAGCTTGGCGGCCCTTATCTCGATCAGAGCGTCGAGTTCCTCAGTTGAAAGTGTCACCGCGTGTTGTCGTCCAGCCTCGTCCATTGTTTCCGTTCGGATGCAGGAGCGTTCCCACAGACGGCGCCAAATTGATCCTGTCCGAACAGCTGACTCAACGGACGCTGGGCACATGACGCTCTCCGGTTGCTGATGCGGGTCTTCGACTGGTCGTACGAAGCTCCGGCGACCCTCCGACGCTCAAGTCAGGCAAGCAAGTAGTAAAGAAGGTGGCTCCAAAGCTTGTAGAATGCGTACCTCTGGCGAAGTCTGCGGCTCTTTATATAGAGCGATGAAAGAGCCTCTACACGCCCACCGAGGCGCATACGTGTCCGCAGCCCATACCTCGGTATGTGTTTGTCAGAAAGCTTACCTGACGCCATACTGCAACAGTCCCATCGCGCATTCGATGGGACAACAGAACACCTTGTTGTCAGACTTAGAGTATAGCCTAGCCATAGGACTTGACGGCTGTCAGAAGATGTTCCTATCCTTCATCCACCGCCCGGCCGGGACGTCCGTCCGGACGGCCGACGCGCAAAGCGTCGTCCGGACGGCTTTAATTCCCTGCGTCGGCTGGCCGGAGCGCCCATTATGTCCTGCCCTCTCTTAGGCCTTCCGTTCGATCATTATTTACTGTTTCATTGAGTGTCGGAACCCCGACCCCTATCAGGGCGTCTTTTACTATCAGACATTTACGGGCGGACCGATCGGCCTGCCCTCTTCTCATGCGCTCGGTCAGCTCATCCTTCTTCTACGGGCCACCTGGCCCTTTGACTTCCACGTGGCGTTGACCCCTCGTTAGGGGGTCTCGGGCTCTTACCACCGGATCAATATCGATCTTGGTTTCTCCATCGATTTTAGCTCCAAGGATCTGTATTTCGTTCAAATAAGCCATCATCTTGAGGATATGATCCCTTACGGGTGTCCCCTCTGACATGGTGGCTATAATTAATTTTCTCATTGCCTCTTGCCTAGTAGTCCGATTCTGGTGTCTGAAGAGTTCTTTGATATTGTTCCTCATATCATAAGCAGTTAGTAAGTCCTGATGCTGATGTTGCAGCATATTTGTCATTGAAGCCAAAATGTAACACCGCGCTATCTCATCTGCTTTTACCCATTTCTTATGATACTCAATCTCCTCTTCACTAGAATCACTATTAGGTGCATCAGGGCAGGTCTCTAACACGGTAAACTTATAGCCTTCAGCAGTTAGGATAATGTATAGGTTTCTTTTCCAATCTATGTAGTTTGGACCAGTAAGTTTGTTCTCTTTTAGTATAATGGACAATGGGTTGAAAGTCATCCTAAGAATCACAAAATAAACTTTGGTCAAGACTCTAAATTTAGAATAATATTGATTGCTCAAACAATAATATTTAAATTTACCAACACCTCAAATACCGTGAATTTTGCATGCCACGATAGTGTGGACGTATACAAAATCAAACATTTGTAAGAGGAGGTTTTACCCATTAATTTTATTCTTGTCAACCTAACTTTATGACAAATAAAATTAATAGTTGGTTTTTCCTTCGGTCGCACAAATAATAACAGTGACTCCGATGGGGAGGATACTATTAAATGTGCCTAAATGTATAACATTACTTGATACTTAGTCCATTAAATAGTATTGTGCCCCTTCAGATGGAGAAGATCACACGCTCCTAAATAATTTCCTATAACTATCCATAAAGGAAGTTTAATCTAGTGATCTGCAAACAAACTCATCCGATGGGGAGGGAGGTACTCAGAGCCAACACGCAAGTTTATCGCATCACTTACAAACTAGTAATAGAGACCGTGGAATTTATTTACTAATCTCTCTCCCACTTAGTTATTTAAGGTGAGGAATTTTAACTATGCAAGCACACATCACAACAAATAAAGAAACAAATATGGAAAAAATAATTTTTCAACTATTATGGCATTTTCCATCATTGTCCTCCGTGTGCTGCCAACCCTAACTGTTGCCATCTTTAGTCAGTACAATTGGATCTAGTCGCCGCATCTATCTTGCTTCTTTTTCCACTACGCCTCTGGTCCACAAAAAGTACCATGCCTTGCAAGTATACGATCCGCAACAAAAATAAAATTTTACATATATCGATCCTATATTCCACAAAGGAATATACATGTAATCTAGATCGAAACAAAAATGTAAAATCCTAAAACTAATATAGCTCCTGCTGTATTTAATATATACAATCAGGCACACACAAAAATGCCCTTGACATTCCAATGGTCCAATCACACACAATATCTATAAGTTATAATAGTTGGAGCCAGCAACCATAGAGTTAGCACATCTGTAACGACCCACCTTCTACTAACTAAATTGTAAGGCCGGGGGTTACATTATGCTAACTGTTCTTGTGCGGAAAAAAAGAACTGAACTAATTAAACTCTTTGCTATTTACTATGAAATCTGGAAATTATTCTTGGAGTACACTTCTGAAGTTGTACATATGGTAAAGAAGAGAACTTAACTTTCTAGTTGGTCAAAAAAATGGAAATTAGGCACTTCTAGCTGAAATTAGACATTCCAATCGATCGGCTGATCGATTGGTGTTGTCTGATCGATCCACTGATCGATTCAACTCGCTACTGTGCACGGGGTCAAATCTTGATCGATCGGCTGATCGATCCAGCCTGGCCAATCGATCCGATGATCGATTCAGAGGCTCTCTGTTTGTGGAAATTAAATTCCCGATCGATCGGCTGATCGACCCATGGCCGATCAATCAGCTGATCGATTCCACAGCTCTCTGTATGCGACAGATTACCTCCCAATCGATCGGCTGATCGATTGGGGACCCTCCAATCGTTCGGCTGATCGATTGGAGCTCTGATTCTGCTGCATTTCTGAATCTCGTGTACAACATGGATATATCAACTAATAAACACTAAACTCTTACTAAATAGGTCATGATTCATAACTTACCGACTAACATCAAGGTAACTAGAAGTCTAGGCATAACATAGTGCACACATTCACAATTCATGACACTTAATATTCTAAAAGTGTAGAAAATAACCAAAACTGAAATACTGAGTTCTTAAATTTATTAGTTTCCCCAAAGGTCTTCATTCCAAGTTCCTTCTCACACACATCTTTATCACATTGCCCTCCAGCCTCCGCTAATCCATCTTCCCTTTACCTTTATTTGCAGTATAAGGAAAAAGGAAACTATAAGCTTGGGAGCTTAGTCAGAAACCATCTACCTCACAAAAACATGCATTCAACGAAATCATGCGTTTCATTTTTTAAAATATGTTGTGCTAATGAACATGATGAGAATCATACTAGAATACTGAAACATGGCAGTCAACTACTAAACATAGCTATTTGTGTATCAACAAGAAACTAAACTGATATATAAGCTAAGCTAATTGTTATCACAATAAGAACTAAACTGAAACTAAGATGTATTCACATATTTGTTTTGTGAAGTTTGAAAACTATTTTCATAAATAGTTAAAAATAATAAACATGCTGCTGATGGGCCCGGCAACTGTACTTACTATGCGCGCATCCCTAACTAGGCCCGAGGTAGCAAGTCCCGAATCTAGTAGTGTTACTAGGTTATCTAAACCTAAGGATGACTATGAGAGCCTAACCCAAGGACAACTGAGGTCTAGTACAGTGCCACTGATAAAGTGAAATATTGTTTATAAGCTGATATATCTTAACTTGCTTTTACTAGATTATCTGAACCTAGAGCTAGGTTATATGAACCTAAAGGTAGGTTATCTGAACCTAGAGGCGACTATGGGAGCCCACCCATTGGACAGTAGTCTCATATAACTGAAGCAAGGCTATATATGCTATTAAAAAGAATGCATCTAGGCATTTAACTGACCTATTAAAATGCCTACTATAGCATTTAACTATACTAGGCATTTTATCGAGCACCTGGTGTGCTCTAATTCTGCATATGGCTACACTAAGATCATAAAAGCGAACTAGGGACATAAAAACATGCAATTAGCTACTTATATTGCAGGTGAGGGGTTACTTACATCCTGCGCTAGATTTCTTACAATTCTGATCGCTAGGTTTCCTGAGGAGAAGATCTTTTCGATGATCTTCTTATGTCTATGTGTTCTTCTCGTGGAGAGGAACGTTCTCGTGCCGGAGTTGTCACCAGAAAGTGTTCCTACGACCCTAGGGATTGAACCCTAGGCTGTTTGGGCTTGGGTGCCGAGAGGGTGAGGAGGAGAAAGGGGTTCGGCGGTGAGGGTGAGGGAAGAGAGTTTCCGATCCAAAAATAATAACTCTTCACTTAATTCCCCTATTTATATTAAGTGGTAAATACGCCCCAACCAAACCTTAAATATAATTGTCCTCCTTTCCTTTCAGCACACCCCTGCTGGGGCCCCTTGGTTACTAGAATCATCCTATATGTCTTAGAGTCCATAGGTCTCGGGTTCGATTCCTGCTTAAGCTGTTTTGTATTTTCATTTATTTTTTTTGCTACTTCGGCTATTCTAAAAATTCCATAAAAATATTCTAAAATTCCAGAAAAATAATAGAATATTTCTAAAATTAGTTTGAGAATTTTCGGGCGTTACAATTCCCCATACCTTTTAAAAAGTTCATCCTCGAACTTAGAATAACTCTGGGTATTTCTCTCTCATACTAGCTTCTGTCTCCCAAGTTGCCTCTTCTGTTGTGTGATTTTACCAAATGACTTTTACTAATGGTACCTCCTTATTCCACAATTTCTTAACTGCTCGGTCTATTATCTGAATAGGCCGACTGTCATAGCTGAGGTCTTCGCGGACTTGTACCGACTAGGGCTCAATCACCTGGGTGGCATCTGGGATATGCTTCTTCAGCATAGAGACATGAAATACGTTATGGATAGCTGACATCTCCTGGGGTAGCTCTTGCTCATATGCTACCTTGCCAACTCTTCTGGTGATAAGGTATGGTCCGACATATCTTGGACTTAATTTGCCCTTCTTCCCAAAACGCATTACTCCTTCATGGGAGCCACTCGGAAGAATACTGTATCCCCCACTGAAAACTCTAAGGGTCGGCGCCGTGTATCAGCATAGCTTTTCTGGCAGCTCTGAACTGTCTCTATCCTATGGCAGATCTGCTGTATAGCTGCTGTGGTATCTGCTATTAGATCTGTCTGAAGTTCTAGTTCTTTCTGTTCACCACTTTCATACCAGCAGATTGGTGATCTACACCTTCGTCTGTAAAGAGCCTCATAGGGTGTCATGCCGATAGTGGCCTGGTAGCTGTTGTTGTATGCAAATTCTGCTAAACTCAGATATTTGCACCAACTTCCCTTGAAGTCTAGGGCACACGCTCGGAGCATATCTTCGAGTACCTGAATTACTCGCTTCGTCTGACCATCTGTCTGCGGATGGAAAGTTGTGCTAAATTTTAACTTGGTGCCCAACGCTGACTGTACACACCCCCAGAAGTGTGACGTGAACCTACTGTCTCTGTCTGAAATGATGGTCCGTGGAACTCCATTCAGTCTGACAATCTCCTTGAGATACAACTGAGCTAGCTGCTCCATGGAGTAGGATATCCTGTGTAACAACCACCCTTCTTACTACTATTATTCTCTAAGGATGACCGTTACTTATCTACTAACTCTACTTAACCGGTATAATTAAAATCCTTAAAGAAACCCTACCGAAAAATTTCGGCAGAGTCTCCCCTGTACCGGTGACCATAATCATTAATACATGACATAATATACACAGCCACAAGTGGCTGGAACACATATCAATCAACCACGCAGTTTATATATCAAAAAGAAGCACAATGCCAAGGAAAAATCAACTCTAACGAATACACGACAAGACAAACCAAATAATAACATGCACAAGTTCTAAATACGTTAAACACTTAAACCGAAACATTCTAAATAAATTCTGGTTCAGTCTCTTAGTCTACTTCATAGTCCAAACATCACACACCATCCGCGCCACCTTGTCGCCTTCCTTGCTATATCTTTTCCTTTCCTATATCTGCAGTAAGAGGAAGTGTAATCTATAAGCAAAATTTGCTTAGTAAGCGCTATCTAACTCACAAAATCACGAATGTGCATGTATACGAAAAGAACTAGAAACTATATGCTCTAAGAAGAAATAAAGCATAAACATAATTGCTCATGTCAAACTAATAGCAAAGAAAAGCTAAGAAATCTACTCATCTAATTCTAATAGCTAATCATGCTACTCATCTAATAGGTAAACATGAAAACTACTCATCCACTAGATAAACATGGTAGAATAAAGAACTAAACTTACTGATTTTTTAGAACTATATAAAACTTATTTCATTTGTTCTAACTTAATCTTTGATACTTTATGTTTATGTAAAACTCGTTTTACTTGTTCAAAAACTTATACTTATAATACTTCAAAATAATAATCAACTTCTTCTTGGGCCCGACAACTGTGCTTTTACTTTTGTAACGACCCGACCTATTTGGCGGCCCATTTGGCGACCCTATGGTCGTCGACCGTCGACCGTCGGCCGAGCCGTTACTACTAGGTTATCAAAACCTAGGGACGACTATGGGAGCCCAGCCCAAGGACAGAGTCCAGTACAGTGCCACTGATAAAAGTAAAATACTTGTTATCTTTTAATACTTCTAATATATAATGCCTCGGCATTTTCTTTAGCACCTTGTGTGCCAAAATCCCTAAAGTCTTGACTTTGGGATCTACTTAAGGCCTTGACCTTTTTCTTTCTTTTCTTTACCTTTTTATATTTTTCTTAAACTCTTAAAAAGAACATAGGCAAGCCACAACAGAATTAAATCAAAGGAAAGAAAATCTGACTTCTATAAGCATGCTATATCAGAGACAAATCAAAAGAAAACATATCTAACTTCTTCAAACATGCTACAACAGATTTAAAACAAAGGAAACAAATTCTGAGATCTTTAAGCATGCTAAAATGAATGCAAAGGAAACCCAAAACTGCAACGTGAACTGACATAGTTGTTCCTACTCATTGGAGCTACATAAACTTGAAATCTGCATGCATAAAACTAATAAGGAAGGATCTGTATCAAAACTAAGCAATGGAAATGCTAACAGCACAAAACCACTCTACTGCATGCTCATTAAAAGGCCTATTCCTACACATGGCAGCAAAGAAGAAAATCAAATACTAGGATGTTTCATGCTCTCATTTCCAAATCTAAACAACTAAATCTGGTTTTATGGCAGCAAGCTTCAAGATAAACCAAACCTAAGTCTGTTCATGTTATTCTAATAGCAAGGAGAAACATTATAATTCAATACTGCTCATGCTCTTCTAGTAATAAAGAAACTACACATGCTTAACTAATAACAAATAGGAAAGTCCAACAACATGCTAAATCATAAGACTAAAGAATCTAACTCACATATGCAAATCCAATTTGGCTATGGCAGTGAATAACGCAGGTAGTATATTTTATATATGGGTTACTAACTTCAAGCATTAGCTAGTAAAATCCAAGGATAATTTATGGTTCATTTCAGTTTGGAACTTCAACTACAGTGCCTATATATTTGAATTGCTATCATATGTTACCTTGCCTCCCTTAATTAGATTTGTTTGTCCACTGTCCTTAGCTTCCACACGGAATGCAAGGGTTTAGCATGGAATGTATTATACAACATGAAAGTAGTTAAGCATAACTATGAGAAACATGCCTCTGATCTTAGAGGGATTGCCCATAGACATATACTACTAAAACTTCAATAGAACAGAACCCTAATCAGAAAGGGAACAACATGGCAGTGAAATAAAACGCCAATACTACAAAGCTTAATAGCAGTAATTCACAAAATCTACAACATAATTGAAACATGCTGGAATTTTACCCCTATAAGGCTTATTTCATCTCCAATTCTTAGCACAACAAAACTATAACCTGCTGAGATTAAAGTTCCATGTAAACATGTTCATAACCGAACCCTTCATAAGGCAACAGAAAAACCTTAGGGCAAAACATGCTGCGGCAGAAATTCAAGAAGAAAGAATTTCCTTGAACTCTTCTTAAACCCCTAATCAAACACGAAACCGAAAGAAGGAAATTCACGGCAGCAAACATGCATTCCCAATCTTCACAGAAAATTCAAAAAGAAGAAGGAATACGAATCCGAAACTATCCTACTGCAGGTGAGTAGCAACTTACATAGGATTCTTGGTCTTACAGTCGAAAGAGAGCCTTCTAGGGCTCGGAGAAGTGAAGATCTCGGCGGCTTCTTGGTGTTCCCGAGCTCCCCTCGTCGAGGTGGTTCACACACGGGTGGGGACCGGCCAGAAAAACCCTTCGCCGATGCTGGAGATCGAGCCCTAACGCCTTCTTCTTCGTTTCCCCCGCGAGAGAAAAAAACGCCGCGTCGGGAACGAGAGAGAAGAGGAAGAGAGGGATTTAGGGTTCGACCAAAAACCAATATCAACTTATCCCTCTTATAGCCTAGCGTTTCTGTTATGGTTTAAGACCTAGTCATTGTAAATTTGTTTACGAAACATCTGCAGCACACTTGGTTAGCCACGGCTTGGCTCGTGATTGGGGTCACGGGTTCGAATCCCGCCGAACACCCCTTTTTTTCCCTCTTTATAACTCTAATCTTCCTATTAACTTCTTTAAGTAAGTTTGTTACCCTTTCTTAAATAGAACCGGACGCTGGATCAGCTGGTCAGCCGCTCCGCTTAAAACCCCGGTTGAGCCGGAGATCACCGGGTCAAGCCTCGGCTTGGCCTTTTTTCCTGAAACCTTTTTATTAAAAGCTCTTAACTGCTACTTAAATGTATTTCATTTCATAATTGGTTAACAAAACATTTGCAGACCAGTTGGTTGGCTGAGTTTGGTTAAGACTTGGGTCAAGCCCGTGGTCTTGGGTTCAAAACCCAGCTTCGACATTTTTCTTTCTTCCTTTTTTTTTTTTTAAACTTCTTCCTCTTGGTAAAAATACCAAACGAACTCCAAAAATTATATAAAAATACTCTATAAATTCCTAAAAATCTTTAGAATTTTTCTAAAGTATTTCTAAATATTTTAAAGTACTTTTAGGACTCCTAATGAGGAAAATTGGGTCGTTACATCCTGATAGCTAAGAAGTGGGCTAATTTAGTCAACCTGTCGACTATTACCCAGATGGCATCAAAACCATTTGTGGTTCTGGGTAGTCCCACTATGAAGTCCATGGAGATATCCTCCCACTTTCATTCTAGGATCTGAATAGGCTGCAGAACTCCTCCTGGTCTCTGGTGTTCTGCCTTAACCCTCTGATAGGTCAGACAGGTACTGACATATCTAGCGATGTCTCTTTTCATCCCAGGCCACCAAAAACGTCTCTTTAGGTCTTGGTACATCTTGGTGGAGCCAGGGTGCATCACACAGGGAGTCCTGTGAGCCTCGTCTAAGATTTTCCTCCGTAGTTCCTCCTGATCTGGAACACATAATCTGTCACCAAAATACAACAGCCCACTATCTGATGCTCTGAACTCTCCACTTTCTGATTCTGCTAACCTTTGCTTGATTTTCTGAATTTCAGGGTCCTGATCCTGAGCTGTCTGAATGTCACCAAGCAGGATAGATGCTAAGTCATAGTAGAGAGTTGCCCAACTATTAATTCGAGACCGAAATCTGTAATCTCCTTTTGTCGGGGCAGTGACATGGCTGCTAGGGATAGTAAGGTAGCACTGGATTTCCTGCTAAGTGCGTCTGCCACCTTATTGGCTTTTCCTGGGTGGTAGAGGATGTCTATGTCATAGTCTTTGACTCGAGCCATCTGCGCTGTCGCATATTCAGATCCTTCTGAGTGAAGAAGTACTTCAGACTTTGATGATCTGTAGACACTCTACACTGAGCTCCATATAAGTAATGTCTCCAAATTTTGAGGGCGAAGACAACTGCTGCAAGCTAAAGGTCATGAGTAGGGTAGTTCCTCTCATAGATCTTGAGTTATCTAGAGGCATAAGCGATCGCCTTACCATTTTGCATCAGTACTGCTCATAGTCCCAATTTAGAGGCATCGCTGTAAATATCGAAGCTGTCTGTGTTTTCTGGCATAGTCAGAATGGGTGCACTGGTCAATCTTCTTTTGAGCTCAGTGAAGCTGTTCTCACAGTCCTCTGTCCACTGAAATTTCCTATTCTTCCTGGTGAGAGCTGTCAGTGGGGAGGCTATCCTGGAGAAATCCTCTACAAATTTTCTGTAATAGCCTGCTAGTCCCAAAAAGCTTCTGATTTCACTGGCGTTCTTAGGTCTCTTCCAGTTACTTACAGCCTTTATCTTATTGGGGTCTACCATGATACCATCCTTGGAGATGATGTGACCCAGGAAGGATACCTGATAGAGCTAGAATTCACATTTCATGAACTTGGCGTACAGCTAGTTCTGCTGAAGGGTCTGCAGTACTATCTTTAGGTGCTCTGCATGTTCCCCCTGAGTTCTAGAATAGATAAGAATGTCATCGATGAACACGATAACAAACTTATCTAAGTATTCTCTAAATACTCTGTTCATGAGGTCCATGAAAGTAGCTGGAGCATTTGTCATGCCAAAGGGCATGACTACGAACTCATAATGTCCGTATCTGGTCTTGAAAGTCGTCTTGGGTATATCACACTCTTTAACTTTCACCTGATGATATCCAGATCTGAGGTCTATTTTAGAGAACACTGCTACTCCCTTTAGCTAATCAAACAGGTCATCGATCCTAGGAAGAGGATACCTGTTCTTAATCGTGACTTGGTTTAGTGCTCGGTAGTCTATACACAAGCGCATACTCCCATCCTTCTTTTTCACAAACAATACAGGAGCTCCCCATGGTGAGTGACTTGAGCGTATGAAGCCCTTGTCAAGGAGCTCCTGTAGTTTCACCTGAAGTTCCTTCAGTTCTGCTGGAGCCATGCGGTAGGGTGCCCTGGAGATGGGATTTGTACCGGGAATAAGTTCTATCACAAATTCAATCTCCCTGTTTGGCGCTAGGCCTGGTAACTCCTCAGGGAAGACTGCTGGGTAGTCACATACAACTCGGACCTCCTCTAGCTTTCGGTCCTTGTCTGACTGGTACTGACTACATGTGCTAAGAATCCCGTACATCCTGAATCAAGTAGTTTCTGTGCTTTCAAAGCTGAGAGACACTTCTTGGCTTTTCTCTTTGGTTCTCCGATGTACCCAAACTGCACTCCTGCTTCGGGTTGGAATACAACTCTCTGTTTACGACACTCTATGGAGGCACCGTACTTAATCAGAAAGTCCATTCCCAAAATGACATCATAATCAGCCATATCTAGCACGATCAGATCACTGTAGAGTTCTCTGTCCGCTATAATGACTGGCACTGCTCGGAGCCCGTGCGTGGATGCCATAATTTCTCTTGAAGGTAGTGTCGTCAAAAACTGACCACTGAATATCTCTGGAGATATGGCTAGCTTATCGGCGAATGTCCTGGATATATAAGAATGGGTTGCCCCAGTATCGAATAAGACAGTTGCACTTTGCTGTAAAATACTAATCTGACCTGTAACAACTGTCGAGGAATTCGCTACGTCTTCTCTGGTGAGTGAGTAGATCCTCGCATTCGTTGTGGCTGAGGGGGCTTCTAGTCTGCCTTGGCTGATGTGGGGACCATCTAAGACAGCCTGCATCTGGTGCAACTGGGCTGGTTTGTCTCCGTACTGAATCAGCTGTGGTGGAGGAAAACTGGTCTTGTTCGGGCATTGCTTAGCCATATGACCCTCTTGGCCACATTCGAAGCATCCCCGTGTGCCCTTGCGATAAACTCCGAGATGAAATTTCCCGCAAGTAGAACACTTGGGATAACTAGGCTGTTTACTAGCTGGTCCTCCTTTTGGGTAACTCCCTGGCTTGCGTTTGTTACTGGAGTTCCCTTTCCAGTTAGAGGTGTGGCCCTGGTGTTTTTGAGTACCTGAGCTTCCTTGGCCTTTCGACTCTGAGAGGACTTGCTTCTGCTGCTTGATGTTGTTCTGGTAATGCTCGGTGATCAGAGCACTACTTACTAGTTCTTCAGTAGTTTGCGGCCTATGAACGTCGTTGGCCACGTTCATTGCTATTTCTGGCCTTAACATCTTGAGCATCAACCGGACTCGTTCTCTTTCAGTGCTGACTAATTCGGAGCATAGACGAGCCAGTCTATTGAATTTCCTGACGGCCTCCTCAACTGAAAGGTTGCCCTGACAAAATTCAGTGAACTCGTCGTAGTGGCGGTTTGTGACCCGCATGTGAAAGAACTCCTCAAAGAGTTCTCTCTCGAAGTCGGCCCATGTCATCTGGTTCACTGGGTGCTTCGCCTTAATCTACTCCCACCACATACGTGTGTCTCCTTCTAGGCAGAAGGAGACGCATTTCACCTTTTCATACTCGGGCCAGTCCAAAAGCTCCATCGTACTCTCCAGTGTTTTGAACCAGGCTTGAGCATCCCATGGTTCACTGGTGCCTGAGAAATTCTCGGGCTTGATTTTCTGCCACTAGATCAGATAAGCTTCTCTCCTTGCACCTGCTGCTGGGGCCACTGGTGCTGCAGGTTGGACTGGTGGAACCTCTATCACTACTGGGGTTGCTAAGTTAGGTTATGGAGTGACAGTGGGAGTGTTCTGCTGATTAGCCCTTAAGGTGGCTATCTCCTGTTACTGTTCAGCTAGTTTCTTCTGTAACTGAGTCACTACCTCTGTAAGGTCTGGGGGAGGCACTGAGCTGCCTGCCTCATGCTGGGGCTCAGTAGCTGGTGTCTTTCTAGCTGGGCGTTCTCGTACCATTTTCTAGAGAATAAAGGACATACATAACTAATACAATCATAGGTACATAACTACTATTATCATGTTAGATGCTATCATATATGATCATGCTTTTGTTATCTATACACATGAAAGCAAGAAACATAAATAAAGTGAGAGATGTTCATACTTGGAAGCTGCAGGTTCAATGCTGATGTGTGTGTGAGGAAGTATGGAACTTGTTCTGATACCACTCTGTAACGACCCGCCTTCTACTAACTAAACTGTAAGGCCAGGGGTTACATTATACTAACTGTTCTTGTGCGGAAAAAAAGAACTAAACTAATTAAACTCTCTGCTATTTACTATGAAATCTGGAAATTATTCTCGGAATACACTTCTGAAGTTGTACATATGCTAAAGAAGAGAACTTAACTTTCTAGTTGGTCAAAAAATGGAAATTAGGCACTTCTAGCTGAAATCAGACATTCCAATCGATCGATTGGAGTTGTCTGATCGATCCACTGATCGATTCAACTCGCTACTGTGCATGGGGTCAAATCTAGATCGATCGGCTGATCGATCCAGCCTGGCCAATCGATTCGATGATCGATTCAGAGGCTCTCTGTTCGCGGGAATTAAATTCTCGATCGATCGGCTGATCGACCCATGGCCGATCGATCAGCTGATCAATTCCTCAGCTCTCTGTACGTAACAGATTACCTCCCAATCGATCGGCTGATCGATTGGGGACCCTCCAATTGATCGTCTGATCGATTGGAGCTCTGATTTCTGCTGCATTTCAGAATCTCGTGTACAACATGGATATATCAACTAATAAACACTAAACTCTTACTAAACAGGTCATGACTCATAACTTACCGACTAACATCAAGGTAACTAGAAGTCTAGGCATAACATAGTGCACACATTCACAATTCATGACACTTAATATTCTAGAAGTGCAGAAAATAACCAAAACTAAAATACTAAGTTCTTAAATTTGCTAGTTTCCCCAAAGGTCTTCATTCCAGGTTCCTTCTCACACACATCTTTATCACATTGCCCTTTAGCCTCTGCTAATTCATCTTCCCTTTACCTTTATCTGCAGTATAAGGAAAAAGGAAACTATAAGCTTGGGAGCTTAGTAAGAAACCATCTACCTCACAAAAACATGCATTCAACGAAATCATGCTTTTCCTTTTTTAAAATATGCTATGCTAATGAACATGATGAGAATCATACTAGAATACTGAAACATGGCAGTCAACTACTAAACATAGCTATTTGTGTATCAACAAGAAACTAAACTGATATATAAGCTAAGCTAATTGTTATCACAATAAGAACTAAACTGAAACTAAGCTGTATTCACATATTTGTTTCGTGAAGTTTGAAAACTATTTTCATAAATAGTTAAAAATAATAAACATGCTGCTGATGGGCCTGACAACTGTACTTGCTATGCGCGCATCCCTAACTAGGCCGGAGGTAGCATGTCCCGAATCTAGTAGGGTTACTAGGTTATCTAAACCAAGGGACGACTATGGGAGCCCAACCCAAGGACAACTGAGGTCCAGTACAGTGCCACTGATAAAGTAAAATATTGTTTATAAGCTGATATATCTTAACTTACTTTTACTAGGTTATCTGAACCTAGAGCTAGGTTATTTGAACCTAGAGGCGACTATGGGAGCCCACCCATTGGATAGTAGTACCATATAACTGAAGCAAGGTTATATATGCTATTAAAAAGAATGCATCTAGGCATTTAACTGAGCTATTAAAATGCCTACTGTAGCATTTAACTATACTAGGCATTTTATCGAGCACCTGGTGTGCTCTAATTCTGCATATGGCTACACTAAGATCATAAAAGCGAACTAGGGACATAAAAACATGCAATTAGCTACTTATACTACAGGTGAGGGGTTACTTACATCCTGCACTAGATTTCTTACAATTCCGATCGCTAGGTTTCCGGAGGAGAAGATCTTTTCGACGATCTTCTTACGTCTATGTGTTCTTCTCATGGAGAGGAACGTTCTCGTGCCAGAGTTGTCACCGGAAAGTGTTCCTACGACCCCTAGTGATTGAACCCTAGGCTGCTTGGGCTTGGGCGCCGAGAGGGTGAGGGTGAGGGAAGAGAGTTTCCGATCCAAAAATAATAACTCTCCACTTAATTTCCCTATTTATATTAAGTGGTAAATACGCCCCAACCAAACCTTAAATATAATTGCCCTCCTTTCCTTTTAGCACACCCCTGCTGGGGCCCCTTGGTTACTAGAATCACCTTATATGTCTTAAAGTCCATAGGTCTCGGGTTCGATTCCCGCTTAAGTTGTTTTGTGTTTTTATTTATTTTTTTACTACTTCGGCTATTCTAAATATTCCATAAAAATATTCTAAAATTCCCGAAAAATAATAGAATATTTCTAAAATTAGTTTGAGAATTTTCGGGCGTTACAACATCCTACTATTATCCTGCCTAAATTATATATGACATGTGCATAATTAAACTGAAAACCAAACACATAGAGGCAAACCCTAGCTCTGATACCAATTGTTGGTTGATTCTCGGAATATCATACCGGTTCCCTGTACAAAAATTTTGCACAAGTCCTGAACCATTCCTAACAACCTATTGTGTTCTTTAGAAATTAAATTAGGAATCTCAAGCGGAACTTAACACTATTGATTCCAAATTTAACTTATCTGTTCTTAGAGGTTTAGACTTGGATCGTAAACGATACTTAACATTGTTGATCCAAATCCACCCATGTTAGAAATTCAATTAAATATTAATTTTAGAGATTGGTTTCTAGGTTAAACATGGCGAGGCACTAGGCCTTCTTGGGTACGGGAGCATCCACCACTTCCTAAACAAAGCCGTTTAACAAAATTTAATATTTAATTTCCTTATAGTAACCCTAGGTTTAACCAAAAGAAACAATCGAATCACAAGATCGAAAAAAAAGAACACAAACTCAAATCAAAAATTCAAAACATAGAATCATATGTCTCTTGTGTTTGGTATTTCAAAATCTATACAAAGAAAACTAGTATGATGCGAAATAGAATTACTAGTTATACCTTTCTTTGTAAGCAACAACCTCTTGATCTTCTATCGTATTCCTCTTCTTATCTCAGACGTCGTGTGGGCGACGATCTACCGAGATGAGAACCACCCAAGCTTCCTTCTTCTCCAAGCAAGTTTCGGCCACCACAAGAACTCCAAGAGAAGATGAGGTTCGGCCACCACCAAGCTCCAAGGGATGCTAAGAAACAAGACCTCCTATCTCTCCTTCTTCCTTTAGCAAGATCCGACCACCAACCAAGCTCCTTGAGATGAAGATGTCGCCGACCAAGGAAGAAGAATAGGAGAGGGAGAGGAAGAGAGGGGCAGGCCACCAACCAAGGAAGAGAGGAAATAATAGAAGAGTTATTGTTAAGAGGTGAGACACCTCTACCCTCTCTTTTATATTTCTTGGTCTTGGCAAATAAGAAAAGTTTTATTAAAACTTCTTTATTCTCTTTGCCAATGAAAGGAAAGTTTAATAAAATTTCCCTTTTAAACTATATATGGTCGGCCACCTTAATCCCTCCAAACAAGGAAAGTTTTAAACATAAAATTAAAATTTCCTAATTTGTTTCCGAAAATTTAAATAAAAATTTCTCTTTTGAAAATTCCCTTCATGGTTGGTCATAAAAGGAAACTTTTATAAATTAAAATCTCTCTATTAAAACATGTGGATGATTTACAAAAAGGAAAATTTTCTCTAAAATTAAAATCTTCCTTTCAATCTACAATTAAGGAAAGATATCAAATCTTTTCTTAATCTTTTATAGAAATTATAAAAGGAAAGATTTAATTTTAAAACTCTCTTTTAATCATGAGGATGATTACTAAAAAGGAAACTTTTATCAAAAATTAAAATCTTTCTTTTAACTACAAATAAGGAAAGATATCAAACCTTTCACTTAATATTTTGTAGAAAACTATAAAAGGAAATATTTAAATTTTAAACTTTCTTTTAAAACCATGGCTTCCACATAAGAAAGATTTTTTAAAAAATAAAAACCTTTTAATTCATTGTGGTCGGCCACACCAAGCTTGGGTTCAAGCTAGGGTCGTCCATTTAATGAAACCAACTCACCTTGGTTAGGCCGCCCTAACTTAGGCTCTAAGCTAGGCTTAGTCGGCCACCTTAAGGTGGGTAAGAAGGTGGGTATGAGTGGGTATAATACTTTATAAATAAGATGCTACGATAGGGACCGAGAGGAGGAATTGGTTTTGGTCTCCTGATGAAATTATGCTTCCCGTTTTCGCCCCAAACACCCAATTAATCTCATCAATAATAATTCATACCACTAAAGAATTTTTATTGAACTATAGCATCAATCCCAAATTACATTTTGGGCTCCTTCTTATCATGAGTGTGTTAGTCTCCCTGTGTTTAAGATATAGAATGTCCACTAATTAAATGAGTTACTGACAACTCACTTAATTAATATCGAGCTCCAAGAGTAGTACCACTCAACCTTATCGTCATGTCGGACTAAGTCTACCTGCAGTGTTTATATGACAATCCTTATGGGCTCCTCTTGGGGACATCATCAACCTAGATTACTAGGACACAGTTTCCTTTTATAATCAACAACACACACTATAAATAATATCATTTCCCAACTTATCGGGCCTATTGATTTATCGAACTAAATCGCACCCTTTAATAAGTCAAAGAAATAAATATTAGATATATGTGTTTGTTATTATATCAGGATTAAGATCACACACTTCCATAATAACAAAAGTCTTGTTCTTTTATGCAATCAGTATAAAAAGAACTTACCTTAAATGGTCCAGCTCAATACACTCTGAGTGTACTAGTGTAATTTTATAGTTAAGATAAACTAATACCAAATTACACTACGACTATTCCAATAGTTTGTTCCTTTCCATCTTAGTTGTGAGCTACTGTTTATAATTTATAAGGAATTGATAACATGATCTTCTGTGTGTGACACCACACACCATGTTATCTACAATATAAATTAATTGAACAACTACACTTAGCATATAAATGTAGACATTTGACCAATGTGATTCTTTATTTTAAAAATAAATGTTTACAAAAAGCTAGGCTTTTAGTATACATTCTAAAACAATCAACTAGGAATTACACGTACTAAGAATTAACTAGAAAATAGAAATAGAAAAGTAATGCAGAAACTAGGTTTCGATGAAAGTTCTAGGAGATTTGGTTTCTTTGTGATACTTATCAATGCAATATGATTTTACCAATTATATCCTCAATTGTCATGCATTTATAAGAAGTCGTCGGTTATCTCCTGCAGAAAACACCAGCAAGGGACTTATATCTACACCTTAAGCAATTAAATAGTTATGATCCCTATGAAGTCTATTAGAGGGGCAGCCCTGTCACGACACCCTTTGATTATACAACATAGAAACACATCACTAATTAATTCACATCAAGATATAGGGAACAACTCATCTATCTATCCCACTTCTTTATAGATTCTTGCTTCACCCTTCAAGGTGATCCTCAAGATGTCCGTTAACAGGGCAGCCCTATCACGACACCCCTCGGTCATATAAGCTAGAGAACTCCTCTACAAGATCCACAAGTAATAAAAACACCCAATCAAGAATGGTAATTAGATCCAAACACAATAATCCATACAAGATTGAATTGATACAAAACATAACAACATCATTGAAACAAGAAGTTGACGAATCAATGAAATCTTACATCAATTCACATCACAAATACTCCCTCCATCCTAGAACAAGAAGATCTATTCCATGAAACAAAGAAAAAGATCCAAAGACCAGAAGATCGTAAACATTTCGATCCAAATCAAGAAGATAGAAAAGAAATACTTATCTAGAGACGACGAGTAATCTTCGGAACCAATCTTTGCTACCGGAGTCGAATCAGGAATGGAGACATCTTTAGATCACCGAATCGACACCCAAAAGATGGAGAAAAGCCTTCAGATTGGATCTCCCCAAAGAGAGAGTCACATCCTTTCAAAGAGGAAAAAACCCTTTATATAGAGCAGGGAATTTGGGCACCACATGGCCTGTGTCACGGTCGTGTGAACCTCACACGGCCTTGGCTGCTTAGCTCTCGGCTAGAGTCACACGGCTGTGTGAGATTCACATGGTCGTGCCATGCTTCACCTCTGGATGGCTCACACAGCCGTGTGACACACATGACCGTGCCAATCGTAGCCTCTGGAAAGGTTGTATGGTCGTGTGACACACACGGCCTGGCAATGCTTGGCCTCTGGAAGGGTTGCACGACTGTGTAGATCTACACATCCATGTTCTGATTCTGCTTCAAAAGTGACATGGTTGTGTGAAACCACATGACCATGTCAACCCCCTCTTCTGCTGATGTTGCACACCCAGTCTGCTCCACATGACCAAGACCATTTTCCCTCCTATTCCTTTGGCATGGCCGTGTGGCACACATTGCTAGTGCTAACTTCCTTCGTTTGTTGATTAGATTCACCATGAACATCATTTACTCTCCAAATTTGACTCCTGTAGACAGAAAATACATAAGAGCAGATCTCCGAATAAAGAAGAGTAAATATACTAAAAGTAAAGCAAGGAGTATGAAAATGCATAGATAAAGCATGCATAAAATATAAGAATGTACGTCAAAACATGCTAAACAAGTGTATAAAACTTACGTACATCAATCACCTCTGGTTGGGAACTCTGTTTCGATAAAAATTACATCTCTCAAATATATTTCAAAGATGGTTCCATCTAGTTGCTCACCTATGAAAATATAACCTTTGGAGGTCTCATGATATCTAATAAAGATACATTTCTTACCCCTAGGTCTCAGTTTCTATACTTGTGAGAACTATCATGAACATAAGCAACTGATCCCAAGGTCTTAGATTACTTAAATCTGATTTTCTGTCTGTCCAACGTTCATATGGGGTAGATGGAACTAAATTTGAAAGTACTTTGTTAAGTATATAGGTCGCAACTAATAATGCATCTCAGCAAATACTCTGCATCATCATAGACATAACCATATCTAGAAGAGTTCTATTTCTTCTTTTAGCAACCTCATTTTGCTATAGAGTTCCCGGGATTGTTAGCTATCTAATAATCTCTTTATCATTACATATTGTTTTGAACATATTAGACAAATATTTCCCTCCATGGTCAATGTGTAAAGTCTTAACTTTATATTCTGTTTGATTCTCAACTTCGTTCATTTAAAGAAGGAAGCAATCTAATGCTTCAGACTTATGAGAAATCAAATACACATGACCAAAATGAGAGAAATCATCAATATATGTAATGAAATAGGAAGTTCCATGTCTAGCCTTCACATTCATTAGACCACAGATATCCGAATGAATTAATTACAATGATAATTCAGTGCTTATTGCCTTACCAAATGGTTTCCAAGTTACTTTTCCATCAAGACAATGCTCACATATAGAAAAGTGAATCTTAGCCTGATTGCCCAATAGACCCTCTCTAGCTAACCGATTCATACGTTCTTGTCCTATGTGTCCTAATCTAGCATGCCAAACCTCATTAGTTATATCTGCATCACTAGTTAGAGCAATATTTGAAAAACAACCATCAATAGCACAATTGATATCTAGTTCTACATGAAGAACAATAAAACCATTTGATAAAAAATCATATCTGATTGACACTAAGTCAATCTTAAGTTCAACACTCTAGCTATAAAAATTAATACAATACCTAAATCAAGAAGACCTATAATGGAAATAAGATTCTGTCGAATTTTAGGAGCATACAGGGCATCGTGTACAAACAAAACATTACCACCATGGAGGTTGAGTTTGCAAGTGTCGAGTCCTTTGACTTCAACTCTTGCATTGTGTTGGTGCGGGAAGCATCAAACGATCGAACCTGTATTTTGATTATGTCAAAGGGTTCAAAGTTAAGTTGTCTTATTATCTAACAAGGTTTATTGAGTTTGCAGAAAAGTCCTAAATTATCTTAGGCAAAAGTCCTAGCTACGGTTAGGCAGGTGGAAAATCCTAGGAGGTAATAACCCTAGGTGATGGAAACCCTAAGGGACAGTAACCTTAGGTCCTAGGGGGTGGTAACCCTACGTGGTGGAAACCCTAAGGGGCGGTAACCTTAGGTTATAGGGGGTGGTAACCCTAGGTGGTAAAAACCTAAGGGGTGGTAACCTTAGGTCCTATAGGGTGGTAACCCTAGGCTGTGGAAAACCTAGGGGGTGGTAACCCTACGTCCTAGGGGGCGGTAACCCTAGGCTGAGAAAAATCCTAAGGGGTGGTAACCCTAGGCAGAAAGTCCAGTTGGTCTGGAGGATCAATTTGGCAAACAGGTAAACTCTCCTGAGTGGAGTAGGTGAGGACATGTTCCCTGGTGAGGGAACAATAGGCGTCGGTTCGACCTAGGATTTCCGGAGGTGAAATCTGAAGTCAGAACCGGAGAGTCTGGAGATTGTCAAAATAAGTTTCTATTTATCTTATTTTATTGTGCTAACTTTCTTTTGTAGGGTATACCTTGTTTGTAGACTAACATGCCTTGTAGGACAGAAATTGCATAAGAAAAGCCTCGGATGAACAGTCCCGAGGCGCCCTCCATGGAGCTTGGAAGTGCCTTGGGTGACTTGGTCGAGAGCCCCGCAGCAAGGCAGGAGGGCGCCATCCATGGAGTTTGGAGGTGCCCTATACACTGTTTGGAGGGTGCCCTCCATGGAACTTGGAGGCGCCCTTAAGCGGATAAGAAGCGGGTGTTGTGGAGTTTATCAGCGCGGCTGACTCGGTAGGTTGGAGGCGCCCTCCATGCGGTTGGAGGCACCCTCAACAGGCTATTTAAGCCTGGTTCAAACAACAGGTTATATAATCAACTTGAAATCACAACCCTTCTTCTGTGTGTTGCTCAAAGAATGATCCGACAAAGCTGTAACTCGACTCAGACGACCAGAAGCCTTAAAATTCCCTATTTTCGTTTTCGGTATAATTTTCATTATTGCTTTATATTGTACTTCAAAGTTGTAAAATTCTGAATTGATAGTGATTGCCCAAAGTAGACACTCAACGAGTATGGACCTTTGAGTAAGAGTCACCACAGACTCCGAACCAAGTAAAAACCTTGGTGTTAGTATTGTTTTTATTTTTCCATTGTGTATTACTCGATTTTTCTAAAACGAACGTGAAAGCCACGAGCGCTATTCACCCCCGACCTCTAGCGCTTTCGATCCTACAATTGGGTATCAAAGCGGGGTCCCTTTGAATCGGTACAACTACCGTCCGAGCATTCTTATCCGTCGCTTTTTCGTCTGTTTTTGTTAAAAACAAAAACCTTACGCCTTTCATTTTTTCCCCTCCAAAATTATTTTTGAAAAATTCATTTTCATATTTTCACCATTGGTCGGTATTAGCGAAATATCATATTTTAAAAAATTTGTAATAATATTTTTTAAATATTTTTATTGATATTTTTTTAATATTTTATTAATATATTGTTTTTTTAATTATTAGTGAATTGCTAGTTTTAGTTTTCTCCCGCACTACTAATCCAAGACCAAGTCTTGGAACATTCATATTTTTTTTCTTATGTGTGAGATTCTATTTCAATGTTCCATCAAGAAAGCTATGGCACAGCCTGCTCGCCTCTCTTCTCCGGCGAAGACTTTGACTACTGGAAGGGCCCAATGGAGTACCATCTGAAGACTCAGGTGGAAATATGGATAATAATCTGTAACACCCCACCCTCCTCACTACTGGACTGTGAGGGCGGAGCGCTACTGGACTACTAACTTTACTTAACTATCCTTGTTCACATGTTGATAGAAATTCCTAAAACTCTCGGAGAACTCAAAACATACAATTAACTAGCAGCGGAAGACCAAATGACTCATCTAATACATTCTACTCAACTCTTTGTTAATAAATTCTTATGCTAAATCCCAAGGCTTCTATAGTCCAGGCATCATACATCCATCCATACCTCCTTGTCGCCTTCTTTTACTATAGCTTTTCCTTTCCTGTATCTGCAGTAAGAGGAAATGCAATCTATAAGCAAAATACTTAGTAAGCGCTATCTAACTCACAAAATCTCAATATGCATGAGAATGTACTGAAATCTAAAACTGAATGCTCAAAAGGAAATCTACTCATGCTCATCTACTAGTGAAAAAAACATACTGAAAGGCTAAACATGTAAAGTAAATCTATACAATCATGCTAGCATAAAGAACTAAACTTACTGAATTCTAAACACCTTCTGAATCTTTTTTCACTTGCTTAAAGACTTATTCTTTAATACTTATGTGAAACTTATTTTACTTGTTCAAAAAAAACTTATACTTATAATACTTCAAAATAATAATCAACTTCTTCTTGGGCCCTGGCAACTGTACTTACTTTGCGCGCGTCCCTAACTAGACCCGAGATAGCTGGTCCCAAATCTAGTAGGGTTTACTAGGTTATCTAAACCTAGGGACGACTATGGGAGCCCAGCCCAAGGACAACTGAGAGTCCTGCATACTAGGTTATCTAAACCTAGGGACGACTATGGGAGCCCAACCCAAGGACAACTGAGAGTCCAGTACAGTGCCATTGATAAAAGTAAAATACTTGTTATCTTTTAATACTTCTAATATATAATGCCTCGGCATTTTAACGAGCACCTTGTGTGCCAAAATCCCTAAAGTCTTGACTTTGGGATCTACTTAAGGCCTTGGCCTTTTTCTTTCTTTTCTTTATCTTTCTTATACTTGTTAATACCTCTAATAAAAGAATGCTTCTTTAAAAACTGAAATGTTTAAACAAATTCTAACTTTGAAATGCATAAACAAAAATCTGCATACTATGCTAATCAAAATTCTGCTTACTATTCTAATCAAGATTCTGCATTCTATGCTACACTATTTCTGCATACTATGCAAACATAAAATCTGCACTATAAGCTTAATTAAAATCTGCACTATAAGCCTACATAAAAATCTGCACTATAAGCTTAATTAAAATCTGCACTATAAGCCTACAAAAAATCTGCACTATAAGCTTAATTAAAATCTGTACTATAAGCTTAATTAAAAATCTGCACTATAAGCGCTTAATTAAAATCTGCAATATAAGCTCTACATAAAAATCTGCATTATAAGCTTAATTAAAATCTGCACTATAGGCTTAATTAAAAATCTGCACTATAAGCGCTTAATTAAAATCTGCAATATAAGCTCTACATAAAAATCTGCATTATAAGCTTAATTAAAATCTGCACTATAGGCTTAATTAAAAATCTGTACTATAAGCGCGTAATTAAAATCTGCAATATAAGCTCTACATAAAAATATGCATTATAAGCTTAATTAAAATCTGCACTATAGGCTTAATTAAAAATATGTACTATAAGCGCTTAATTAAAA
The DNA here is from genome assembly GCF_018446385.1 of Zingiber officinale. Taxonomy (NCBI): domain Eukaryota; kingdom Viridiplantae; phylum Streptophyta; class Magnoliopsida; order Zingiberales; family Zingiberaceae; genus Zingiber; species Zingiber officinale. The sequence continues at coordinate 134,948,283 of NC_055987.1, forward strand.
TCTGCAATATAAGCTCTACATAAAAATCTACATTATAAGCTTAATTAAAATCTGCACTATAGGCTTAATTAAAAATCTGCACTATAAGCGCTTCTCATGCTTCGAATTCAAGAAGAACAAAGGTCCGAAACTACTCCTACTGCAGGTGAGAAGCACTTACTTTGATTCTTGGACTCACAACCGAACAAAAAGGGCTTCTAGGACCTTGGCTGACCGCCGGAGATGATGCCCTAACTCCCTTTTGTTTTCTGCCCGAGCTCCGCCATCGTACGCAGAAGAGAAGGAGAGAATGGTTTAAGTCCCGGGAAAATAGAGCATTAACTTATCCCTTTTTATAACTTAATATTTCTGTTAACTCCTTAAATAAATTCGCTACCTTTTCTAAACAGATAAATTCAACATCAACTTATCCTTTTTATAATCCAATATTCTGCTAACTATCTTAAATAAATTCACTACATTTTCTAAACAGACAAATCCAACATCAACTTATCCCTTTTATAATATTCTGTTAACTATCTTAAATAAATTCGCTACATTTTCCAAACAGACAAATCCAAGATCAACTTATCCCTTTTATAATCCAATATTCTGTTAACTATCTTAAATAAATTCACTACCTTTTCTAAATAGAAAAATCCGTTTGCCCACCTGGTCAGCCGGGTTTTGACCGAGTCAAAGGTCGAGGTTCAATTCTCGGCTTGGACAGTTTTTTGTCGAAACTTCCTTCGTTTAGTAAAAATATCAAACGACCTCCAAAAATTACATAAAAATACTCTAAAAATTTCTAAAAATCTCTAGAATATTTCTAAATATTTTTAAGAACTTTTAGAACTCCTAATGAGGAAAATTGGGTCGTTACATAATCCAAACTGGATTTACATTTCCCACTGAACCCTGTGACAAATAGGATGCACCAACCCGCAAGAAGATTAAAGACAATGCAAAAGCAACTTGCACTCTCCAATGTGGCCTAAGTAAAGAAGAGCTAAACTGGGTTGGTCCCTTCAATAGTGTAAAGGAGATGTGGGAAAAATTGATCAAGTTGTACGAGGGCACTTCCAACACAAAGGTAAGCAAACAAGACTTAATTTTAAATAAATTATATAATATAAAAAATGCATGAAGATGAGTCAGCGAGCCAGCTTCATGCTTGCATACAAGATCTGCTGATCAGACTCCATGCGATGGGATAGAAGGTGGAGAACCGCGATGTAATAAGGTATGTACTAAACACTTTTCCGAGGAATACATTGTGGGCATCAATGGTGTACGCCTACAAAGTATCTAAGGATTTGTCGTTAATTAAATTAGATGAACTATTTTCTGAATTTGAGTTACATGAGCAGACTAATACTACAAGGGTCGAGAAAGGTATTTCCTTGATTGTAGGTACGAGCAGAATCCGGGAAGTAAAAGCAAAGCGTAGAACTGACCCAAGTCCGAAGAAGAACCTAACTCAGATGACGATGAAGATGAAATCACCACCGAACTAATCAAATTAGTTCATAAAACACTAAAGAAGAAGAAGAAGCACGGAAGAAGGAAAGCCTTCAAGGCAACGTTGTCCGAGTCATCGGAAGAGTTCGACGAAGAAGAACACGAGCAAGCAAGCTTCCTTGCTCTAGCGGTACAAGCGCACGTTGTCGAAATCGAGTCTGAGTCTGATATTGAGAGCAAATCAGAAATCAAGTCCAAGCAAAGTCACAAATCCATATCTATTTCCGAAGGATCTAACCCCATTGTAAGTTCTCTATTCGTTGGTACTCAAGTAGACGATCTAGAAAAGTTAGTTTCATATCTATTAAAGAAATTGGTCAAATCCAACATCCGGGTCAAGTCACTCCAAAAGGAGGTAACAATCCTTAAGGAGGATACTAACTTAAGTTCTTTGACTGAGCCAGTTCAAATTAGAAGTTCAACTCAAGTCCAATAACTTGAGGAAGAAAATTCCAATTTGACAACTCAAGTCAAGGAACTTAAGGACATATTGGAACGGCTCACCTTGGTTCCAAGAATTTTAATCTGATTCTTGTAAAACAGAAAGCTGTCTACAACCGATCCAGACTTGGATTTAAGGCTAAATGAAAATACAAGTCTTACTTATCACTTGTAAATAGAACTGATAGAAAAATAGTCCAAGCATGGGTCCCCAAGTCGAACTTGATTAATCAAGTTAGACTTGGTCAATATTGGATCCCCAAAGATCAAATTCATTACCTTGATAGACCTTATCGAGGCTATGATCCAAGGGGAGCCAATAAAAAGACTATTTTTATCATAAAATAGAATTGTCTGATGGTTGATTTAATATTTTTTATTATTTATGCTTAGACTAGGATAGATAAGGACCTATGCTTAATTTATATTTGACTAGTTAGACTTAGGAGTTACTGTAAGGAAATTAAATATTCAATTTATTTGAAAGGCTTTGTCTAGAAGTGGTGGATGATCCCATATCCAAGAAGACCTAGTGCCTCGCCACAACCTGGAAGTCAATCATCGAAATAAATATTTAATTAACTTATTTAAAACCTGAGTCTAACTCAATTGTAAATCAATCTTTAGATTAGAATTTAAATTGAAGATTAAATTAACCATCTCACAAAACTATTAAGGTTCCCTGATTGAAAATCTAGAAAAGGGTGAGATGGACCTAGGTTTAAAGTAGTTAACAAAATCTAAATCTAATTAATTATAAAAGTTTAATAAATTTCAAAATATTATTTACAAAATCATAATTTCAAAATCTAATCAATTATAAAAGTTTAATTAATTTCAAAATATTATTTACAAAATCATAGTTCCAAAATATAATCAATTATAAAAGTTCAATTAATTTCAAAATATTATTTACAAAATCATAATTTCAAAATATAATTAATTATAAAAGTGTAATAAATTTTAAAAAATCTTAATTATTTGATTATTAATCATGTTAATTACTTTCAAATTATAATTAAATTATAATTATTTCAAAATCATAATTAATTTCAAAAAGATAATTAATTTTTAATCATAATTATATGTAAGTTTATAATTTCAAACTTAATTAATTTTCAATATATTTTAAAATCTTCAAAATTTTATTTATTGTCAAATGTTTAAATCAAACTTATATTTTAAATCTCAATTTAAATATTTTTAAATATTAATAAAATTAAAAATAAACTTAACTCCATCTCACACGCACTCATAAGCTAAACATGTTTGATAACCTAGAATGGGTGAGATGGAAATCAGGAAAAATAACTTTTATGATTTTGATTTACTCATGCTTGGACTCTAGAATACCCTAAAACTTAAAATACTCATTTTTGGCATTAATTAAGGGGGAGTGAAAGGAAGGTTAAGCCATTAATTTTAATTTTTATTATTTCAATTTTAAAAAAGAAGCTCAGTGTTTATTTTTTTTTAAAAAAACAAAATCTTATTTGAAAATGCAAGTTCAAAATTGTAAGTTTGTAACTATGCTTTTTATCTAAAAATGTTTTTTTAAGCTAAGTTTTTTTTTTTCACAATATTTTTAGCTAAAGTGTTTTTATCAAAAGCTTTTTAAGCTATGTACTTAACTAAGTTTTTATCAAATTTTGTTATAAAATCCAAGTACTTAACAAAACAATTATTTTCAAAATTTAGCTAAGTCTTTGTTGTGAAAACTAAGTATTTTCAAAGCTCAGTATTTAACTTAGTTTTTATCAATTTTTTAAAACTAAACTTTAATCGAAATCCTTTTTAAGCTGAGTACTTTTAACTAAGCATTTTTCAAAACCTTCATGAAACTAAAGATAAGCTTTTATCAACATCTTTTTCCAACCTAACTGTTTATCAAAATCTTTTTAAAGCTAAGTTTTTGTTGAAAAAGTTAAGTGTTTTCAAAACTATATTGAGCTAAGTAATTTTCAAAGCATAAGTTTATCTAAGTTTTTGTTGAAAAAAACTAAGTATTTTCACATAATTAAATTATTTTCAAAGCTAAGTGCTGTCTTTCAGGGAGAGCTAAAGATTTAAAAATTTATCTATCTTTACAACCTTCTCTCTACTTAGTATTATTTTTTATTTATGTCAAAGGAGGAGAGTAAAGTCAAAGTTAAGAATTTAAACATAATTTTTATGAAAGGAAGAGCATAAGAAATTTTTTATGAATTATTTTAGTTATGCTCATGCTTAAATACCTTAATTATCTTGTTATGTTTTACTTAACTTTGAACCGTGTTGCCATAATAAAAAAGGGAGAGATTGTTGGTGCGGGAAACATCCGACGATCGAACTTATGTTTTGATTATGTCAAAGGTGTAACGACCAATTTTCCTTATTTTGAGTTCTGAATATCTTCAAAAATATTTGAAAATGCTTTTAAAATATTCTAGAGATTTTTAGGAATTTTTAGAGTATTTTTATGCAATTTTTGGAGTCCGTTTGGTATTTTTACCGAGTGGAGAAAGTTTAAAAAAAAATAAAATAAAAAAAAACCAAAGTGCAAGAGCTGGGATTCGAACCCAGCTTCTCGGGCCCAAGCAGTAAGCGGCCCAACCAACCGAGCTGAGCTTGTTTTGTTAACTAAGTGGGGGAACAAATATATTTAAGTAATAGATGGAACCAAAATAACCCAGGTTATTTAAGGAGGTAAATTTCTTCCCGAGCCCTAAAAAAAATCCTTTTCCTCTCTTTTTCTCTCCCGACGACGCCGTCTTCTCCTCTCAGGCGAAACCGCCGCCGAGTCTAGGGTTTCCTCCTCTCGACGCCGGCGAGGTGTTTTCCGGCCGGTCTCCACCCGTGGGTGACCATTCCGGCAAGGGGAGCTCGGGAAACACAAGAAAAAGGGAGAAATCGGAGCTCCACCGAAACCCTAGAGCGTTTCCTTCGGATTGTAAGTCCAAGAACCGGAAGTAAGTGCTTCTCACCTGCGGTAGGAGTAGCTTTCGGGGTTTTCGTTTGCGTTTTGTTATTGTGTAATGAACAAGAGCAGTTTTTCATTCTAGAGTATGGAATTGATTGCAACCCTTGTTTTACAATTCGGTTTAAGATGTGGGATAGGTTCTTTTGGCTATTTTTAATACACGGACAGAATCTGTAATGAACAAGAGCAATTTTTCATTCTAGAGTATGGAATTGATTGCAACCCTTGTTTTACAATTCGGTTTAAGATGTGGGATAGGTTCTTTTGGCTATTTTTAATACACGGACAGAATCTTGATGTTTCCTTTGTTTATCACAGCAGGTTTTTGATGTGTTTACCTCACAATTCAAGCATGTTTAAGTAGATACAAATTACTTCAAGCTACAGCATGATGAAAGATTGTTGGTTTATGAATAAGTTAGTTGTTACAAGCTTGATGTGTAGAAACTTTTGCTGCTGTGAGCTTAGCTAAGATTACCATTTATGACCATGTAGTTCTATTATTGGCTGTTGAATTCGGTTTGAACATATCATGTTATATTTCAGTGATATAGTTGTTCTTTCTTTAATTATTGTGGAGTTTATTTGAACATGTACTGGATAATATTTTATATCAGTGCCATGTAGTTTAAAATCTCTTGTTTGTTGAATAAATGAGAGAAGTACAAGTAAAGCAATATTAAGATACAATCTGATCCTAAGTTTCAGAAGTTAGAATCAAGGCACACTAAGTGCTTAAATAGATGCCAAGGCATTTATTTAGAAGAAGTGATTAAAGAAGTATATAAAGAAAAGTATTTTACTTTTAAAGGGCATGTACCGGACACAAGGTCCAAGGGATGGGCTCCAAGTTGCCCCTAGACATAAGGTCTAGAAGTGTCTTAATGGTTTTGGGATTAGCTACCTCAATTCTCATTAAGAAAGGCGTGCAAAGTGGTACAATGCTGGGCCCAAGTAAAGTTGAATATTATTTTAAAGTATAAAAGTATTAGTTTGGAAACAAATAGAACAAGTTCCTTTATCTAAGTTGCAAATTCTAGCAAGTTAAATTGTTGTTTCCTTTAGAGATGCATGATGTAGTTCCATTTGCTATTTTCATGTTGAGCATGTATTTCCCTGCTTTCTTTAATGTTTATGCATTCCGTGTCGGATTTTGTGAGTAGAAAGCACTTACTAAGCTTTTAGCTTATAGATACTACTTTTTTCCTCCTACTGCAGATATGGATAAAAATAAAGGAAAGGCTAAAGTGGCCTAGAAGAAGGCGACAAGGAGACATTGATGGTGTGTGTGTGGTGGCTATTTATGGAAGCTTGGGAGTCTTGCTGAATTGTTATACCTGCTAGTGTTCTTTTATTTTCTGCAAAAAGAGAATTATTCTGAAATGCTAAGTTGTGTTTTAAATTACTTCATTTATGTGTTAGAATCAAATAATGGTTAAATGCTAAGTTCATTACTTCTTTATACTCTGCTGGAATGTTTAATTTCTGGAAAGATAAATCTGCTGGAAGTTCGGATTTGATTGCACAGTAGCCTCACATGCATGCTAGTATCCTATAGGTTTGTTTTATGGAAAGGAGTTGCAATTGAAGTTCAGTTTTGTTTTTAATTGCTTAGTAGTCTTATGTGAATGTTAGTATTCTATATGAATTTTGCTTAAATAGAAACTGTCACATGATTTACTTCTGCCGCAGTGAAATTATTTCAATTGCAGTGAGTTGATATATATGAATAGCTAGGAATTTCCTGCATTCATGAAGTTTTATTCTGTATTCATGTGTTACACTTGTTTTCCTATGCTCGGTTTTTCTTTTGCTACTGCTGGAGTTTTATTCTGCCGTGAGGATTAAATCTGTAGGAGTTCTTTTGTCTTATGAAAGAAAAAAAAAATGTATCAAGAAATTTTATGCTACTAATTAGAGGCATGTTCTGATATATGATATGTTTCCAATAGTTTAAAATATCTCTGGTCTTAAAGTAAGTAGTACAGTAGTTAGTAGAATCAGTAGCGGTCACCCTCAGAGTAGTAGTAAGGAGGGTGGTCGTTACAAAAGGGTTCAAAGTTAAGTTGTCTTATTATCTAACAAGGTTTATTGAGTTTGCAGGAAAGTCCTAAGTTGTCTTAGGCAAAAGTCTAAGCTACGGTTAGGCAGGTGGAAAACCCTAGGGGGTGGTAACTCTAGGTGATGGAAACCTTAGATCCTATGGGGTGGTAACTCTAGGTGGGAGAATCCCTAAGGGGTGGTAACCTTAGGTCCTAGGGGGTGATAACCCTAGGTGGTGAAAACCTAAGGGGTGGTAACCTTAGGTCTTATGGGGCGGTAACCCTAGGCTGTGGAAAACCCTAGGGGGTGGTAACCCTAGGTCCTAGGGGGCGGTAACCTTAAGCTGAGAAAAATCCTAGGAGGTGATATATAACGCCCGCCCCTCCTGCTAGTAGGGCGGGGTTACTTTACTACTTGCGGAAACATACATACATATTAAAATTTCTTTCGAAAGTAAAACAGTAGAAATATCCTGAAGTCATGCGGGACAATAACATAATACACTTAGTTCATGTCAACATAACAAAATAACATAAGCAGGTCTTTTATTTATCTTAGCCGAGCCACCACCACACACATCTCCTTGCCTCTCCTGCAGCTCTCCTAGGTCATCCATTCTTTGCCTTTATCTGTGGTACAAGGAAAGTAAGCTATAAGCACACAGGCTTAGTAAGATCCTTTCCTACTCACAAAATCCATATATCAAAGCATAAACACATAAGCATATAACCATGGAAATATGATTATCTAACATCATATGGTGAACACATAGCATCATAACATATTATCTCATAAAGAACATCATGCTATATCATATCATAAATCATCATGTCATATAAATTATAAAAGCATAGCATGTCATATCATAAATCATAAAGAAGATCATGCTATATCATATCATAAATCATCATGTCATATAAATCATAAGGGCATAGCACGTCATATCATAAATCATAAAGAAGATCATGCTATATCATATCATAAATCAACATGTCATATAAATCATAAGGGCATAGCATGTCATATCGTAAATCATATCATGCAAGATGTCTTTTAAAACATGTGTCATGTCATATGCAAGATGTCTTAAAACATATCATATAGTACTTGAACATAATATCATCATGAGGGCCCGACTTGTACCACATACATACATAAATGCGCGCAATCCCTAGGACAGGGTAGCTAGCCCCGAATCTACTAGGGATCTAGGTCCGTACTACGACCGTCGACCTAGGGGTGTACTAAGGAGCCCATCCCTTTACTAGACCCGTTCATAGTCCATCGGCCTAGGGGCGCTTATGGAGTCCACCCTTGGTACAAGCCATACAAAGTAAAATAGCATATCATGGTTCATGTCATAATATAGCATATCGTATCTTATCATATCATGAAGAGTGCTCTTAGTCCCCAAAGGGAAGCAACTCTTAGGTCTTCACTTATCATGTCATAAAGAGTGCTCTTAATCCCAATAAGAAGGGAAGCAACTCTTAGGCCTTTGCTTATCATATCATAAAGCATGCATATTTGGGCGCATAGCACATCATAAGAGACATTGTTATGCATGGATCATAAGCATACATAAATGAGCATATTATTTGTCATATCATAAAGCATGCATACTTGGGCACATAGCAGATCATAAGAGACATTATTATGCATGGTTCATAGGTATACATAAATGAACACATCACCTATCATAGAAAAGACATAATCATACATGGAATCGTTAAATAACATCTTTTAATTCATAACGTAGCATGTGAGGCACATCTAGGCTCCTAAACCCATTATGGCCAAAAGTTCAAGAGTATGAACTTAAACTCTAAACAACATACAAGCATAGGAATCTCATGTTAACTTCGTATCATATCATAAGGAAGGTCATAAGCATGTTAATCCAATTTTTTTAATCTTTCCTAGGTCTTGATCCTTATCATGGTCGAAAGTTCATGAAGGAAGAAAATAAACTCCAAACAACATACTAGCATGAATATCAAGCTAACTTCATATCATATCATTAGGAGATTCATGAGCATGCTAGATTAAATTTTTAGCTTCCTTGAACCCTAAAATTTGTTCATGGCCGAAACCTTCATGAAGAGGAAACCAAGCTCTAAGCAACATGCAAGCATAAATATCTAGCTAAATTCATATCATATCATAAGGAGATTCATGAGCATGCCAGGTTAAATTTTTAGCTTTCTTGAACCCTAAAATTTGTTCATGGCCGAAACCTTCATGAAGAGGAAACCAAGCTCTAAGCAACATGCAAGCATAAATATCTAGCTAAATTCATATCATATCATAAGGAGATTCATGAGCATGCTAGGTTAAATTTTTAGCTTCCTTGAACCCTAAATTTGGATAATGGCCGAAAGTCTTATGAAGAGGAAAATAAACTCTAGACAACATACAAGCATGAATATCAAGCTAACTCCATATCATATCATAAAGGAAATCATAAGCATGCTAGATTTAGTTTAAAGCTTTCTTAGACACTAAAATTCTCCATGGCCGAACCATGAAGAACCATGTATCTAGATTTCAAACAACATCAAAACATGATAACCCTAAGTTAGCTTTATATCATATCCTAAGGAGAGTCATGAACATGTTAAACTAAGTTTTAAGCTCTCCTAGGTCTTTCATTCACATCATGGCCGAAACCCTATAGTGTAATACCACTAGGTTCCAACACATACAAGCATGCAAATACTTAGAATCTTTCATATCATTTCATAAAGAAGATCATGAGCATGATAACCTAAATTTTTAACCTCTCCTAATCCATTATTTCAAGTCTTGGCCGAACACTTTATGAGTATGGCATTAAGTTTTAAGAAACATACAAGCATAAGAACACCAAACCAAACTCTTATCATAACATACATATCATAAGGACATAGTGAACATGGTTAGTTTAGGTCTTAAGCTTTCCTAGGTCTTTCATCTACACTTGGCCGAAAGTTCACAATTATAGATCTAGGTTTTAAGTAAGCATACAACATAAGAACATTAACTAGCTTCTTATACTAGGGTACTTATCATAAGAACATAATGAACATGCTTATTTAGGTCTTGAACTTCCCTAAACCTTTTGTTCATGTCTTGGCCGAACACCCTAGGAGCATGGAATTAAGTTTTAAGCATTCTAATCTTGTGGAAAACATAAGCAACTTGTACCACAGGTGAGGGGATACTTACATCCTTTCGCTTATTGTTCCTAAAGAAAGTGGTACCCTTGTGAGGAGGAGCTTCTCTTCCTAGTTCTCCCTTTTGTTCTCTCTTTCTTGTAAGGAGTAAATCTTGAGACTCCTTCTTAGAAATTAGTTTTCTTGGAGAGAAAACCTTAGTTTGGATTTTAGAAATGAGGGAGAGAGAGCTCTATGTCTCGGTGGAGAAGGAAGAAGGAGAAAGAAGGAGGAGGAAGAAGAAGGAGGAAGAATTAAGAACTTTTCTTTCTCTTTTCTTCTCTCAATCCTATTTATTCCTCATGTAAATGAAACATGTCCTCATTCATCCCCTTAACCCCTCTATCTCTACCCTCTCTTAATTACCACAAAATTAGAGGAAAAGGAGGAAGGAAAGCAACTTGGCTTTTGCTTGCTTCTTTCCTTAACCAAGAGGAAGAGGAGGTAAGCTACTTGGTTTTCTCTTGTTCCTTTACTTAACTATCTTCTTACTTTTAACTACAATTTCCATTCTTTTCTATTCATCTATTATTCATTACTCTATTGGTTACCATACACCAATTTAACTCTATTATTTGTGGGAGGTTCAAGGTTCAAACCTTAACCTCACTTTCTTTTTATTTCATTTTGGTTTCTATTTCCATTTCTCTTTTTCTTTTATTCTTAAAGGAAAAATACTCATAGGTATAGCTTATCATTTCGTGGGTGTTACATAGTAACTCTAGGCAGAAAGTTCAGTTGGTCTGAAGGATCAATTTGGCAAATAGGTAAACTCTCCTTAGTGAAGTAGGTGAGGACGCGTTCCTCGGTGAGGGAACAGTAGACATCGGTTCGACCTAGGGTTTCCGAAGGTGAAATTCAAAGTCAGAATCGGATAGTCCGGAGATTGTCAAAATAAGTTTCTATTTATCTTATTTTATTGTACTAACTTTGTTTTGTAGGATATAGCTTGTTTGTAGACTAACATGCCTTACAGGATGGAAATTGTATAAGAAAAGCCTCGGATGAACAGTCCCGAGGTGCCCTCCATGGAGCTTGGAGACACCTCAGGTGAGTTGGTCGACATCCCCGCAGTAAGGCGCGAGGGCGCCCTCCATGGCCTTGGAGGTGCCCTGGATGCTGCTTGGAGGGCACCCTCCATGGAGCTTGGAGGTGTCCTCAGGCGGATAAGAAGTGAGCATTGCGGAGTTTATCAATGTGGCTAACTCGGCATGTTAGAGGCGCCCTCCATGCGGTTAGAGGTGCCCTCAACAGGCTATTTAAGCCTGGCTTGAGCAGCAGCTGTTGGGTTCTTCGGGCCGCGAAAACCACTTTTTCGCGTCGCGGAAACCCCGAGTAACCCAAAGCCGTAGATCCGTGCAAAGATTCGTAAACAAAATTTTTTTTCGAAAAACCTTTTCTTGTACGAGTTTGTAAAACTTTAGATCTACACTAAAGTTAAGATTATACCTTTGATGCGCGCCCTACGCGAGTCCCGCTCGTCCAAATGATGCCGGATCTCAAGACCGTCAAGTGTCGGTCCTCTAGAAGTATCCACACGGACACACTAGATGGAGGTGACCAAAAACCAAGGTGTGCTAGCACCTATGTGGTTCGGCCAAGGGAGGAGGAGAGGAAGAGGGAGAGTTTGAGAGGAAGAACACAAGGAAGAAGAAGGAGTTACACCACTTGAATGGGAAAATGAATTCACACACCCACACAAAGTGGCCGGCCACTCTCAAAAAACACCCAAATTAATTGCATTAATTGCAATTAATATGAAACCATTAAAGAGAATGGCTTTGTAACTTCCATGAGGTGGCACCAATGATGATGTGGAACATCATTATTGGTCCACCTAATGCCAACTCACCAATGAGGTGGCAAAAGGTCAAGTCAAAATTGACCTTTGGTCTTCCTTTCTCTAGTCAAGTCAAACTTGACCCAATCTCTACCATGGTTGATCTAATCCAACCATTTGATTCGAGCCAACTTAATATAATGAATCTAATTCATTAAATTAAATTGATTTAATAAGTCATAATCTAAATTAGACTCATTAAATAAATGAATCAACTTGAGTCGAACTCAAGTTAGCCCAATTAGGATTACTCTTAATCCAATTCGATTCATCAAATGAATCTAATCCTCTTGGTTCATCATATGAACCTAATCTCCATCTAATTGTCCTAAGTGTGTGACCCTATAGGTTCTTGTAACGTTGGCAATGCCCTAAACCCATTTAGGAGCATAAGTAATGAGCGGTATCTAGCAACACATCATTACTACCCAAGTTACAAGAATGTCGAGATCCGACATCACCTTGTGACTACTCACAAAATAATGACAAGTGTCCTTCTATCCTAGACATCTAGATTGATCAATGTGAGGCATAGACCGTGTCATCCTCTAATCAATCTAAATCTTGAACTCCAAGTAGACTCACTCGATCAAATGAGCTCAACATCTAATGTTGACTCATTTGGGCATGGCCATGCACTTAGTGGTCTCACTCTATCAAGAATACCGATGTCGCTCCCGTCATATGGGAGGGATAGATCCCATCTACATCACTCACATCCCTCTACATAATTCGTTATATACCCAGTAATCGCCTTTATAGTCCACCCAGTTACGGGTGACATTTGACGAAACCAAAGTACATAACTCCTTATATAGGGATCCATGGTGACTTCAGGTCTAAGGACTAATAGTCATACTAATAGCCACATGAGAAAGTATATGACACTCATATAACGATCCATGATACTTTCTCATGGCGGATCATTCAGTATACATTCTCTAATGCATACCCATGTGTCAGCTTGATATCTCTATATCCATGACTTGTGATATCAAGTCATCGAGCTGACCTACATGCTAGTCTTATTGTATTAACATTGTCCCTGAATGCTAATACTCGACTAGGAATGATTTAGAGTAGTGTTCCCTATATCATCTCACTATCGATTCAACTAATCGATTGATATAGGTATGAACCTTCTACTCAAGGACGCTATTATACTTAGTCTATTTGGCACTAATATAAATAAGTATAATAACCAAACAAATGCCTTTATTAATATACAAGAATATGATATACATGAGTCCATACAATCATCAAATGATTGGCTCTAGGGCTCTAACTAACAATCTCCCACTAGCACTAGTGCCAATCAGTATAGGCTCTAAGGCCTAAAGACCTAGTGTGACCATCATGCTTCCTCTGTGCCAAAGCCTTGGTCAAGGGATCTGCGATGTTAGCCTCTGTAGGTACTCTGTAAATCTTCACATCTCCTCTATCGATAATCTCTCGAATGAGATGGAAGCGCCGTAGTATATGCTTGGTCCGCTGGTGTGAGCGAGGTTCCTTCGCCTGTGCTATAGCTCCATTGTTGTCACAATAGAGCTCAACTGGGTCAGCGATGCTAGGAACCACCCCAAGTTCAGTGATGAACTTGCGGATCCAAACTGCCTCCTTTGCTGCCTCTGATGCAGCAATATACTCGGCCTCTGTTGTAGAATCAGCTACTGTGTCCTGCTTCAAACTCTTCCAGCTCACACCACCATTAACGCAAAATACGAACCCTGACTGCGATCGGTAATCATCCTGATTGGTCTGAAAGCTGGCATCACTGTAACCCTTTACAGTTAGCTCATCATTGCCTCCATATATCAAGAAATATTCTTTAGTCCTTCATAAGTACTTAAGAATATTCTTGACCGCTATCCAGTGACTTTCACCTGGATCTGACTGGTATCTGCTCGTCATGCTCAAAGCATATGAGACATCAGGTCGAGTACACAGCATGGCGTACATGATCGATCCTATGGCCGAGGCATAAGGGATCTGATCCATGCGGTCTCTCTCCTCTCTAGAAGAGGGACCTTGAGTCTTCAAAAGACTCACGCCATGTGACATCGGCAGAAATCACTTCTTGGAGTTCTGCATGGCAAACCGAAGGAGTACCTTGTCAATATATGTACTCTGACTTAGGCCAAGCAATCTCTTAGATCTATCTCTATAAATCTGTATCCCAAGAATGCGAGATGCCTCACCTAAGTCCTTCATTAAGAAGCAACTCCCTAGCCAGGTCTTGACAGACTGAAGCATAGGGATGTCCTTCCCAATGAGTAGTATGTCATCCACATACAATATGAGGAAGACAACTATATCCCCTACAACCTTCTTGTAGACACAAGGCTCATTTTTGTTCTTGATGAAACCAAACTGTTTGATTGCATCATCAAAACGAAGATTCCAGCTTCGAGAAGCTTGCTTTAATCCATAAATAGACTTATGCAGCTTGCATACTCTGCTAGTATGCTGTGGATCTACAAAACCCTCAGGTTGTGTCATATTGTTGGTGCAGGAAGCATCCGACGATCGAACCTAAGTTTTGATAATGGCAAAGGGATTCAAAGTTAAGATTCTCTGTTACCTAACATGTTGAATGAGTGTTTCAGGAAAGTCCTAACTGCGGTTAGGCAGGTGAAAATCCTAGGGGGTGGTAACCCTAGGTCCTAGGGGGTGGTAACCCTAGGTGGAGGAAAGTCCTAACTGCGGTTAGGTAAGGGAAAATCCTAAGGGGGGGTAACCTTAGGTCCTAGGGGGTGGTAACCCAAGGTGAAGGAAAATCCTAAGGGGGGGTAACCTTAGGTCCTAGGGGGCGGTAACCCTAGGTGGAGGAAAACCCTAAGGGGCGGCAACCTTAGGTCCTAGGGGGCGGTAACCCTAGGTGGAGGAAAACCCTAAGGGGCGGCAACCTTAGGTCCTAGGGGGTGGTAACCCTAGGTGGAGAAAAACCCTAGGGGGCGGTAACCCTAGGTCCTAGGGGGTGGTAACCCTAGGCGGAAAGTCCAGTCGATCTGGAGGATCGTACTGGCAACAGGTAAAATCTCCTGAGTGGAGTAGGTGAGGACGCATTCCCCGTAGAGGGAACAGTAGGCGTCGGGTCGACCTAGGGTTTCCGGTTGGAGACCTGAAGTCAGACTCGGACAGTCCGGAGACTGTTAATACTTCATTTATAATATCTATTGTATTATGTGCTAACTTTGTGCTGCAGGATAGTGTTTGGGACTAACGTATCTTGCAGGTGCAAAGGAGCAACTTAAAGCCTCGGATGAACAGTGTCCAAGGCGCCTCCATGGAGCTTGGAGGCGCCTCGGGTACAAAGGAAGAGCTGGCTGCGAAACAGTGTTCAAGGCGCCTTGAGTGGTGATGGAGGCGCCTTGGACCTGTTGAAGGCGCCTTGAGTGGTGATGGAGGTGCCTTCAACTGTGATAAGCGCAGAATGGTCAGCGCTTATCTGCACGATGGAATCGGCGCGGTGGAGGCGCCTTGGATGCCCTTTATAAGGGGACTTCGAGCAGCTTCTTGACATAACAACTTACAAGCGATCTTTCTGCTACAAGCTGCTCACGAGACGATTCCGAAGTGCTGCTACGAGACACCGACGACCCGGAGCTCCGAATTTTCAGATTACGATATTGTCGTCGGTATAATTAATTGTTGTCATTTATTGTACTTCAAATTATAATCATTATCGAGCTTATAGTTGTTGCCCACCGGAAGCGATCAAGGATCGCGGGCCTTCGAGTAGGAGTCGATCAAGGCTCCGAACGAAGTAAAATCGACCTGTCTCTGTGTGACTATTTCTTTTATTCCGCTGCATATTTAACTCCGATAGTTTTCCGATACGAACGATTTAGCCACGAGCGCTATTCACCCCCCTCTAGCGCGTCTCGATCCAACAATTGGTATCAGAGCGGGGTCGCTTTGAACTGGTGCAACCACCATTCAAGCATTTTTCGTGGCTTTGTCGTGTTTATAGGTTAAAAAATAAACCTTACGCCTTTCCTTTTTTTTCCCTCCAAAATTATTTTCGAAAAATTCATTTTCATCCTTTCACGGTTAATAAGTATTGATAAAATATTGAATTTGGCAAAATTTGAAATAATATTTTTTAAATATTTTTAATAATATTTTTTTATTATTTTATTATTTTTTCTCGAAACTAGTAAACTTCTATTTCTATCCTTCCATACAACACTGCTAATCCAGGATCAAGTCCTGGTACATTTTTTTGCTATTTTTTGTGTGCAAGGTTCTCTTAAAATGGCATTCCAAGAAGGATTCTGCACCGTCCGACCGCCGCTCTTTTCTGGCGAGGACTTTGGATACTGGAAGAACCGGATGGAATACCACCTCAAGACACAAGTCGAGATGTGGATCATCATCCAGACCGGACTCGAACTTCCACGTGACGACACCGGAGAACTTATCTCATGCATCAACTGGGATTCTAGCACAATGAAAAAAGTTGAAGCCGATGCCAAAGCAACCTGCATGCTACAATGTGGCCTAACCAATGAAGAACTGAACCGCATCGGCCCCTTCGAAAGTGCAAAAGAGTTGTGGCAAAAGTTGATGGAACTACACGAGGGCACTTCCGACGCTCAAGCAAGTAAGCATATTTTAATAAATGATTTATTTGAATTAGATGAGCAGAATAATACTACTTCGGCCGAGGAAGGTATTACGATGGTTGCAGGTACAAGTCAGACAGAGGAAAAGATATGGTCCGAGTCTTCAGATGAATCCGAGTCCGATGAAGAAGAACCAACGAGCTTTCTCGCGTTACCGGTGCAGGCTAACATAATTGACGAAACCGAGTCCGAACTTGAGTCTGAAGCCGAGAGCGAGTCAGAAACAGAGTCCGAGCGAAGCCACGGATCCGCATCTGTTTTCGAAGGCCAGATCCCCACTGTAAGTTCTTTTCTCGCTGAAACTCAAATAGATGAATTAAAGAATTTAATTCCTTATTTGCTTAAAAAGTTGGCTAAATCCAACGTCCGGGTTAAGTCGCTCCAAAAGGAAGTAACAACCCTTAAGGAAGCGACTACCTCGAGTTCTTTAACTGAATTAGTTCAAATTGAAAATTCGACTCAAGTCCAACAACTTGAGGAAGAAAATTCCAATTTAAAAACTCAAATTAAAGAACTCAAGGACACGTTGGAACGGTTCACTTTGGGCTCCAAGAAACTAGATCTGATTCTTGGAAAACAGCGAGCCGTGGGGGGTGAATAGCGCTCGTGGCTAAATCGTTCGTATCGGAAAACTATCGGAGTTAAATATGCAGCGGAATAAAAGAAATAGTCACACAGAGACAGGTCGATTTTACTTCGTTCGGAGCCTTGATCGACTCCTACTCGAAGGCCCGCGATCCTTGATCGCTTCCGGTGGGCAACAACTATAAGCTCGATAATGATTACAATTTGAAGTACAATAAATGACAACAATTAATTATACCGACGACAATATCGTAATCTGAAAATTCGGAGCTCCGGGTCGTCGGTGTCTAAAAGGCACACTGCTGTCGTTGAGTATGTCCTCAGTGGAGATCGCTTTAAGTTATTGATTCCAAGGGAAACATGCACTAGTGCCTTCCATTCAGGCGTCCGCTGTCCTCGTCGAGAGGAGCCTTGAACTGGTCGCTTCATCCCTTGGAGGCGCCTCATCACCCTGCTCAAGGCGCCTCATACTCCCCTCAAGGCGCCTTATGAACTTTCGCAGCCAACTCTTCTTTTGACCCGAGGCGCCTCCAAGCTCCATGGAGGCGCCTCGGACACTGTTCATCCGAGGCTAATGTTGCTCTTTTGTCCCTGCACAATGTGTTAGTCCACAAAATACACACATATCCTGCAAGACAAAGTTAGCACATATAATATCATAAATATGAATGAAAGTTCGACAGTCTCCGAACTGTCCGAGTCTGACTTCGGGTTTCCATCCGGAAACCCTAGGTCGACCCGACGCCTACTGTTCCCTCTTTCGGGGAACGCGTCCTCACCTACTCCACTCAGGATGTAACGACCCAATTTTCCCTATTTCAAGTTCTAAAAGACCATAAAAATATTTGGAAATACTTTTAAAATATTCTAGAGATTTTTAGAGTATTTTTACGTAATTTTTGGAGGTCGTTTAGTAGGGTTACAAAAAGAAAGAAGTTTTAAAAAAAAATGTTGAAGGTGAGATTCGAACCCACGATCTCGGGTCGGACTGACCCAAGCAAAACCGGCCCAACCAGCTGAGCTACACGGTTTTTGTTAATCATATACGGAGCGAAATGTATATATACAGGAGTTGGAACGTTTAAGATAAATTGGAATTAAAAGTGCGCGGCTGAGGGATTGAAGTCGAGACTCGTTGATTGGGTAAAAGGCCAGCTAACCAACTGGGCTAGCAGTTGTTACTTAATCAAATAAAGGGAGAATTTTATTTAATGAGTAGAAGTTAATAACAAGAATTAATGGGCAGAAAATGGTTGCAGCCGAGTTTCGAACCCGCGAGCCACACCTTAAAAGCCGCTGACCAACTATGCTAGCGATCGTTTGTTATTAAAGAAGGAGAAAAATTCCATTTAAGCTATAGTTGGAAACGAAAATAACCTTGAGTATAAGTTTTAAATCCTTTTCCTAAAACCTAAAAAATTTCTCTCATAATTCCTCCTCTCCCTCACGAACGGCGTCGGCGCCGATTCTGCTCGAGCGAAGGAAAACGAAGACGACTTAGGGCACGTCTCCGGCGGCCGACGAGCATCGTTTTCCGGCCGGTCTTCACCCGTACGTGACCACCTTGACGAGAGGAGCTCGGAAACGCAAAGAAGCCGCTGGGATTCTCATCTATCCGAAACCCTAGATCTCCTTTTTTCGGCTGTGAGTTCAAGAACACGAAGTGAGTTGCTTCTCACCTGCAGTAGGAGTTGTTCCGCGAGTTTTGATTTGCGAATGAGCTCTGATTTGGTGTTTTTGCACCTTCCTGTTGTTCGGCTAGTTTTCTTTTGCTTCCTGCAATTTTGGGTGTTGCTGTCGTGAGATCTCCTTTACAGTTCGGTTAAACATGCTTAAAGCTTTATTTTTGATTCCATGAAGATATAGTTTTGAATAAGTTATATGAGTTTTGTTTGTAACATTACAACAGGAAACCTAGGTATCCTGTTAAAACTTGTAGAGGCTTAAGAGTAGTTTCGAGAATTTGATTCTTCTTCTTTACTGTAGTAGCTTGCTATACAGATTTTGGTTGCTCTATGAAAACCGAATTCCATTAAGTTTAATTAAGGAGGTTCAATTGCAAATATGTGTTGAATAGTTTCTTATTAACGGCATGCATGTGTAGAACCTTCCTTATTCAAAGAAGATGAACAACCTAGCATTTAGTAAGCATGAACAACCTTATAATTAGCCTTGTGGATTTAGTTTCCTGGCATATTAATAGGCACTAAACAAACATTTATTTTGAGTAGATAGTTTTAGAAGTTTGCTAGTTTAACAAGCATGAATAGATTCTTATTATGTTTGTATGAATAACATTTAGTTAGATGTTCCTTTGAGTTCAAGTTTCTAGTTTTGGACTTCCTTGCTTTAACAAACAGAATCGTTTTGTTTTATTTTTAAGCAAAATGCAAATTTCAGTTTTGTTCATTGCTATTTCCAGTAAGCATGAAAAGGGTTGCATTAGTTTAGCATTGCAGGTTGTGACTTTTCCTTGCTACTGCCAAACATGTTTAGGCTATATATTGTACATTGCAGATTTAGTTCCTTTACTATTTCTTACACATGAACAACCCTTTCAATTTAGCATGCTACTTAGATTTCTCAGCCTGTTCTTGGAGTTTAGATCTGCTAAAAGGGTAATCATATTTTGATCCTTAGTATGTTTAGCATTTTTAGTCTTGGATCCCTATGCTCAACGAACATGAACAGCTTAAGCTTAAAGTATGCATAGTTAATTCTTTTTTTAGCAATTCAATATCTATTTCTTGAGCATTTTACAAGTACGAACAGCACCTTGTAGCATTTCAGATTTAGTACTTATTGTTGATTTAGTAGCATGAGCAGCCCTGCCATTTTAAAGTATCAGTTTAACATGAGCAGTAATGATTCCTGTCTTTAGTCTTTTGCTATTGGACTAATATGAGAAGTTGTAAGCTAAGAAAGACCAAGACTTTAACTTGATCTCAATTTCAGAAGTTTAATATCAAAAGCGCACACAAGGTGTTTAATATCAAAAGCGCACACAAGGTGTTTGCTTAAATGCCAAGTAAGGGCAAGTATAAAGAAGTTATAAAGAAAGTATTTTACTTTTTAAAGGGCATGTACCGGACACAAGGTCCAAGGGATGGGCTCCAAGTTGCCCCTAGGCACAAGGCCTAGAAGTATCTTAGTAGTTTCGGGATTAGCTACCTCGATTCTTATTAAGAATGCGCGCAAAGTGGTACAATGTCGGGCCCAAAAGAAGTTTATTATTATTTTGAAGTATTAAAGTATAAGTTTTGAAACAAATGAAACAAGCTTCAAATATGTTTAGAATTAGAAAGTTTAGTTTCTTGTTATTTGAAGCATGCAGTAGTAGTTTTATTTGTTTCTTGCTATTAGATTATTCAGCATGTTTAGTTTTATTTGCTTTCAGCATGCTGTTATAGTTTTATTCTTATGAGCATGTTTAGCTTTACATGTTTAGTGGTTTTACATGTTTAGTATGCTTCTTTTATTAGTTTATGAGCATGATAAACTATACATGTTTAGTATTTCAGTTAGCGTGATTTCCTTTGCTATATATGAGCATGAGTAGTTTTATATGTTAGCATTCAGATTTAGCATGTTCTTATTTATATACATGCATATCGAGTTTTTGTGAGTAGATAGCGCTCACTAAGCTTTATGCTTATAGACTGCATTTCCTCCTACTGCAGATAAAGGGAAAGAAAAGATACAGTGAAGGAAGACGCCAAGGAGATGCAAGAGGAGTGTGTGATGTGTGGACTATGGAGGTCCTTGGGACTTAACTAAAGAACTCATTTAGTTTAAGAAATTGTTTAGTTTAATTTTTTATTAAGTTGATAAGAAAATTATGTAGTAAGAAGTATGTTTTCGATTTTTCATTATCTGCATGATTTGAATTATTAAACTGCGTGGTTGTGGTTAGTTTTCATTTCTTATTAAACTGCGTGGTTGATTGAGATATATTTCCAGCCGCCTGTGGCTGAGTATATTATGCTTGTATTATGGAAAATGGTCACCGGTACAGGGGAGATTCTGCCGAAATTTTTCGGTAGGGTTTTCCTAGAGATTTTTAATAAATCGGTTAAGTAGAGTTAGTAGATAAGTAACGGTCACCCTTAGAGAGTAGTAAGAAGGGTGGTCGTAACAGTTGGTATCAGAGCCAAGTTCCCATTCTCCAGCATCACACACACATCAGCATCATCCTTGCTGTCTCCAAGTAAGAAAGTATTTAAATTTTCTTTATTCTGCTTTCCTTATTAGTAATTGCAGTATAGAATATTTGTTTTTGAATGCTTAAGTAAGATAGAAGATTTTGTTTCCCTTTTCTCTATTCATATATATAAGTATGATTAGAAGGGTTAGAGAAGCTATCAAGACTTTTCCTCTGCATAATTAGATGTTAAGAAGAGGACGTCTCCGTACCGTTCATACTGAGGGCCAAGTTCAGGATAACGAAGAGCCCAGAACCCCTGGGCCTATTCTCTCTGAAGTTGTTGCTCAACTTCAGAGACAAGTAACGAGCAGCAGCAAGTGATTGCCAATCTAATGGCCAATCAGAAGCCAGCTCCTCCCACTCCCCCAACCATTAATGTGGAGATCCCAGTGGTGACTGAAGTCCCATCAGCTGCCCTGGAAGTCGCCACAGCATCTAAAAGACAAGAAGCATATCTCATCCAGTGGCTATAGCTGAAACCAGAAAGCTTCTCAGGAACGACTGAGCCCTGGGATGCCCAGGCTTGGTTCAAGACATTTGGGAGCACAATGGAGCTTCTTGACTGACCAGAAGTCGAGAAGGTTGATACCGTTAAGTGTGCCTCTTTCTGCCTATCTGGAGATGCTTGTATGTAGTGGGAGCGAGTTAAGAGTAAGAGAGCAGTCAACCAGATGAGCTGGGTTGACTTCAAGATAGAGTTTTACGAAGAATTCTTCCGTCAACGGATCACCAATAAGCATTATGAGGAGTTTATAGAATTTAGACCAGGTGACCTATCGGTAGAAGAAGCGGTTAAAAGATTTAACAGGCTAGCTCATCTTTACCTACAGATAGTAAGTACAGTGAAAGAATGAGTCAGACTGATGCTCCTAATGCTAGGACCAGAAATAACACCTAATGTGAGTAGTGAAACTCACCGACCATAGAATGGTGAAGAGCTGGTCAGTAGGGCATTAGTGAGCACTATCTGAACGACATTAAAGCATATCAAACGCAACACAAGCCAGTCAAGATAGAAGACAAGACAGTGGGGAAACAGAGACCCCAGTCAAGTAATCAGAATTGGAGTACAGAAGAACAAGAAAGACCCAAGCAGGAGGATGTTCGGGTAGTCTGTGAGTACTCAGAGGTATTCCCAGAAGAGCTACCTGGACTACCTCCTAGCAGATAAGTGGAGTTTGAAATTGAATTGGTTCCTGACACCAGCCCAATTTCAAAAGCTCTTTACCGAATTCCTCTAGCAAAGCTAAAAGGGTTACAAGAACAATTTCAGGAGCTACTTGACAAAGGTTTCATCCGCCCTAGTCATTCACCCCGGGGAGCTCCAGAGTGGTTCGTTAAGAAGAAAGACGGATTCATGCTGATGTGCATAGATTTTAGAGCACTGAGCAAAGTAGCAGTTAAGGACAAATACCCTCTTTCTAGAATAGATGATCTATTTGATCAGCTAAAGAAGACAACAGTGTTATCTAAAATAGACTTGCGTTCTAGGAACCATCAGTTGAAAGTGAAAGAAAGGGAGTAGACCCAAGAACGCCAGGGAGATCAGAAGCTTCCTTGGTTTAGCTAAGTACTACAGAAAATTTGTGGAGGACTTTTCCAGGATAGCCTCTCCACTAATAGCCCTCACAGAAAGAATAAGAAGTTTGAATGGTCAGATAAATGTGAGCAGAGTTTCTAAGAGCCCAAGAAGAGACTGACCAGTGCTCCTATTCTGACTGTCCCAGAAAGTGACAAGAGTTTTGACATCTACAGTGATGCTTCCAAGATGGGTCTAGGAGCTGTACTCATGCAAGAAGGAAAAAATTATAGCTTATGCTTCCAAGCAAAGCTAATAAAGTGGCAGATGCACTAAGCAGAAAGTCCAGTGCATCCTTGATGTCCTTGTCATCATTAGCCCTGCCGCTGCAGAAGGAGTTGTCAGGTTTCAGACTTGAAATTATATATGGGCAACTCTCTGCATTGACCTTAGAGTCAACCCTGCTTGAGGATATACAAAGAAAGCAAAGTGAAGATCCTGATATCCAAAAGATCAAGCAAGGGATACAGGAAGAAGGAAATTCGGAGTTTCGAGTATCAGACAGTGGAATTCTTTATCAGGGGAGTCGCCTTTGTGTTCTCAATGATGAAGAGCTGAGAAAGAAAATTTTGGAAGAAGCTCATAGTACACCTTATTCCATGCATCCTGGTTCTACCAAGATGTATCAAGATGTGAAACAGAGATTCTGGTGGTCTGGACTCAAAAGAGATGTAGCTAAATATGTCAGTACATGCCTGACATGTCAGAGGGTCAAAGCAGAACACCAGAGACCAGGAGGAGTTCTACAACCTCTTCCAATACCAGAGTGGAAGTGGGAAGACATATCCATGGACTTTATAGTAGGTCTCCCAAGAACCACAAATGGATATGATGCGATATGGGTGATAGTGGACAGATTGACCAAGTCTGCTCATTTTCTAGCCATCAAGGTGTCCCACTCTATAGAGCAGTTGTCACAGTTGTATGTTAAAGAGGTGATCAGACTTCACGGAGTTCCCAAATCTATTATTTCTGATAAAGATGGGCGCTTCACTTCACACTTTTGGGAGTGCGTTCAGAATGCACTAGGCACCAAACTCAAGTTCAGCACAACCTTCCATCCTCAGACTGATGGACAGACAGAGCGAGTAAATCAGATCCTAGAAGATATGCTCAGGGCTTGTGTACTAGATTTTAAAGGCAGTTGGTGCAAGTATCTGTGTTTAGCTGAGTTTGCCTACAACAATAGCTATCAGGCCACCATCAAGATGACACCTTATGAGGCATTGTATGGTAGGAAGTGCAGATCACCCATTTGCTGGCAAGAAGCAGGTGAAAGAAGAGAGATGGAAGTGGAACTGGGCATACAGACAGAGCTGATAGATGAGACTACTCAGGCTATTCAGAAGATCAGACAGAGAATTGAGACTGCCCAGAGTAGACAAAAGAGTTATGCTGACATACGCCGTAGGCCACTTGAATACCAAGTAGGGGATTCAGTCTTTCTTAAGGTCGCTCCTATGAAGGGAGTGATGAGATTTGGCAAGAAAGGCAAATTAAGTCCTCGTTATGTAAGACCTTACCTGATCACAGAAAGGATTGGGAAAGTAGCATACAAGCTGGATTTACCACAAGACATGTCAGCAATACACAATGTATTTCATGTCTCCATGCTAAAGAAGTGTCTCCATGACCCGAGCCAAGTGATTCAGCCTCAGTCAGTGCAGATCCAAGAGGATCTTAGTTATGAGAGTAGACCTACACAGATAGTGGACAGAGCAGTCAAGAGACTAAGAAATAAAGAAGTGCCACTAGTGAAGGTTATCTGGCAGAACCAGAAGCACGAGGAAGTCACTTGGGAACGGGAGGACAGTATGAGACAGAAGTATCCAGAGCTATTCTAAGTTCGAGAATGAACTTTTTATAAGGTATGGGGAATTGTAACGACCCAATTTTCCCTATTTCAAGTTCTAAAAGTCCATAAAAATATTTGGAAATACTTTTAAAATATTCTAGAGATTTTTAGGAATTTTTAGAGTATTTTTACGTAATTTTTGGAGGTCGTTTAGTAGGGTTACAAAAAGAAAGAAGTTTTAAAAAAAAAATGTTGAAGGTGAGATTCGAACCCACGATCTCGGGTCGGACTGACCCAAGCAAAACCGGCCCAACCAACTGAGCTACACGGTTTTTGTTAATCATATACGGAGCGAAATGTATATATACAGTAGTTGGAACGTTTAAGATAAATTGGAATTATAAGTGCGCGGCTGAGGGATTGAAGCCGAGACTCGTTGATTGGGTAAAAGGCCAGCTAACCAACTAGGCTAGCAGTTGTTACTTAATCAAATAAAGGGAGAATTTTATTTAATGAGTAGAAGTTAATAACAAGAATTAATGGGCAGAAAATGGTTGCAGCCGAGTTTCGAACCCGCAACACGAGCCTTAAGCAAAACGCAGCCAACCGACTATGCTAGCGATCGTTTGTTATTAAAGAAGGAGAAAAATTCCATTTAAGCTATAGTTGGAAACGAAAATAACCTTGAGTATAAGTTTTAAATCCTTTTCCTAAAACCTAAAAAA
Organism: Zingiber officinale; assembly: GCF_018446385.1. Taxonomy (NCBI): domain Eukaryota; kingdom Viridiplantae; phylum Streptophyta; class Magnoliopsida; order Zingiberales; family Zingiberaceae; genus Zingiber; species Zingiber officinale. The sequence continues at coordinate 134,973,776 of NC_055987.1, forward strand.
TTTCTCTCATAATTCCTCCTCTCCCTCACGAACGGCGTCGGCGCCGATTCTGCTCGAGCAAAGGAAAACGAAGACGACTTAGGGCACGTCTCCGACGGCCGACGAGCATCGTTTTCCGGCCGGTCTTCACCCGTACGTGACCACCTTGACGAGAGGAGCTCGAAAACGCAAAGAATCCGCTGGGATTCTCATCTATCCGAAACCCTAGATCTCCTTTTTTCGGCTGTGAGTTCAAGAACACGAAGTGAGTTGCTTCTCACCTGCAGTAGGAGTTGTTCCGCGAGTTTTGATTTGCGAATGAGCTCTGATTTGGTGTTTTTGCACCTTCCTGTTGTTCGGCTAGTTTTCTTTTGCTTCCTGCAATTTTGGGTGTTGCTGTCGTGAGATCTCCTTTACAGTTCGGTTAAACATGCTTAAAGCTTTATTTTTGATTCCATGAAGATATAGTTTTGAATAAGTTATATGAGTTTTGTTTGTAACATTACAACAGGAAACCTAGGTATCCTGTTAAAACTTGTAGAGGCTTAAGAGTAGTTTCGAGAATTTGATTCTTCTTCTTTACTGTAGTAGCTTGCTATCGTGATTTTGGTTGCTCTATGAAAACCGAATTCCATTAAGTTTAATTAAGGAGGTTCAATTGCAAATATGTGTTGAATAGTTTCTTATTAACGGCATGCATGTGTAGAACCTTCCTTATTCAAAGAAGATGAACAACCTAGCATTTAGTAAGCATGAACAACCTTATAATTAGCCTTGTGGATTTAGTTTCCTGGCATATTAATAGGCACTAAACAAACCTTTATTTTGAGTAGATAGTTTTAGAAGTTTGCTAGTTTAACAAGCATGAATAGATTCTTATTATGTTTGTATGAATAACATTTAGTTAGATGTTCCTTTGAGTTCAAGTTTCTAGTTTTGGACTTCCTTGCTTTAACAAACAGAATCGTTTTGTTTTATTTTTAAGCAAAATGCAGATTTCAGTTTTGTTCATTGCTATTTCCAGTAAGCATGAAAAGGGTTGCATTAGTTTAGCATTGCAGGTTGTGACTTTTCCTTGCTACTGCCAAACATGTTTAGGCTATATATTGTACATTGCAGATTTAGTTCCTTTACTATTTCTTACACATGAACAGCCCTTTCAATTTAGCATGCTACTTAGTTTTCTCAACCTGTTCTTGGAGTTTAGATCTGCTAAAAGGGTAATCATATTTTGATCCTTAGTATGTTTAGCATTTTTAGTCTTGGATCCCTATGCTCAACGAACATGAACAGCTTAAGCTTAAAGTATGCATAGTTAATTCTTTTTTAGCAATTCAATATCTATTTCTTGAGCATTTTACAAGTACGAACAGCACCTTGTAGCATTTCAGATTTAGTACTTATTGTTGATTTAGTAGCATGAGCAGCCCTGCCATTTTAAAGTATCAGTTTAACATGAGCAGTAATGATTCCTGTCTTTAGTCTTTTGCTATTGGACTAATATGAGAAGTTGTAAGCTAAGAAAGACCAAGACTTTAACTTGATCTCAATTTCAGAAGTTTAATATCAAAAGCGCACACAAGGTGTTTAATATCAAAAGCGCACACAAGGTGTTTGCTTAAATGCCAAGTAAGGGCAAGTATAAAGAAGTTATAAAGAAAGTATTTTACTTTTAAAGGGCATGTACCGGACACAAGGTCCAAGGGATGGGCTCCAAGTTGCCCCTAGGCACAAGGCCTAGAAGTATCTTAGTAGTTTCGGGATTAGCTACCTCGATTCTTATTAAGAATGCGCGCAAAGTGGTACAATGCCGGGGCCAAAAGAAGTTTATTATTATTTTGAAGTATTAAAGTATAAGTTTTGAAACAAATGAAACAAGCTTCAAATATGTTTAGAATTAGAAAGTTTAGTTTCTTGTTATTTGAAGCATGCAGTAGTAGTTTTATTTGTTTCTTGCAATTAGATTATTCAGCATGTTTAGTTTTATTTGCTTTCAGCATGCTGTTATAGTTTTATTCTTATGAGCATGTTTAGCTTTACATGTTTAGTGGTTTTACATGTTTAGTATGCTTCTTTTATTAGTTTATGAGCATGATAAACTATACATGTTTAGTATTTCAGTTAGCGTGATTTCCTTTGCTATATATGAGCATGAGTAGTTTTATATGTTAGCATTCAGATTTAGCATGTTCTTATTTATATACATGCATATCGAGTTTTTGTGAGTAGATAGCGCTCACTAAGCTTTATGCTTATAGACTGCATTTCCTCCTACTGCAGATAAAGGGAAAGAAAAGATACAGTGAAGGAAGACGCCAAGGAGATGCAAGAGGAGTGTGTGATGTGTGGACTATGGAGGTCCTTGGGACTTAGCTAAAGAACTCATTTAGTTTAAGAAATTGTTTAGTTTAATTTTTTATTAAGTTGATAAGAAAATTATGTAGTAAGAAGTATGTTTTCGGTTTTTCATTATCTGCATGATTTGAATTATTAAACTGCGTGGTTGTGGTTAGTTTTCATTTCTTATTAAACTGCGTGGTTGATTGAGATATATTTCCAGCCGCCTGTGGCTGAGTATATTATGCTTGTATTATGGAAAATGGTCACCGGTACAGGGGAGATTCTGTCGAAATTTTTCGGTAGGGTTTTCCTAGAGATTTTTAATAAACCGGTTAAGTAGAGTTAGTAGATAAGTAACGGTCACCCTTAGAGAGTAGTAAGAAGGGTGGTCGTAACAGTTGGTATCAGAGCCAAGTTCCCATTCTCCAGCATCACACACACATCAGCATCATCCTTGCCGTCTCCAAGTAAGAAAGTAATTAAATTCTTTCTTTATTCTGCTTTTCTTATTAGTAATTGCAGTATAGAATATTTGTTTTTGAATGCTTAAGTAAGATAGAAGATTTTGTTTCCCTTTTCTCTATTCATATATATAAGTATGATTAGAAGGGTTAGAGAAGCTTTCAAGACTTTTCCTCTGCATAATTAGATGTTAAGAAGAGGACGTCTCCGTACCGTTCATACTGAGGGCCAAGTTCAGGATAACGAAGAGCCCAGAACCCCTGGGCCTATTCTCTCTGAAGTTGTTGCTCAACTTCAGAGACAAGTAGCGAGCAGCAGCAAGTGATTGCCAATCTAATGGCCAATCAGAAGCCAGCTCCTCCCACTCCCCCAACCATTAATGTGGAGATCCCAGTGGTGACTGAAGTCCCATCAGCTGCCCTGGAAGTCGCCACAGCATCTAAAAGACAAGAAGCATATCTCATCCAGTGGCTATAGCTGAAACCAGAAAGCTTCTCAGGAACGACTGAGCCCTGGGATGCCCAGGCTTGGTTCAAGACATTTGGGAGCACAATGGAGCTTCTTGACTGACCAAAAGTCGAGAAGGTTGATACCGTTAAGTGTGCCTCTTTCTGCCTATCTGGAGATGCTTGTATGTAGTGGGAGCGAGTTAAGAGTAAGAGAGCAGTCAACCAGATGAGCTGGGTTGACTTCAAGATAGAGTTTTACGAAGAATTCTTCCGTCAACGGATCACCAATAAGCATTATGAGGAGTTTATAGAATTTAGACCAGGTGACCTATCGGTAGAAGAAGCGGTTAAAAGATTTAACAGGCTAGCTCATCTTTGCCTACAGATAGTAAGTACAGTGAAAGAACGAGTCAGACTGATGCTCCTAATGCTAGGACCAGAAATAACACCTAATGTGAGTAGTGAAACTCACCGACCATAGAATGGTGAAGAGCTGGTCAGTAGGGCATTAGTGAGCACTATCTGAACGACATTAAAGCATATCAAACGCAACACAAGCCAGTCAAAATAGAAGACAAGACAGTGGGGAAACAGAGACCCCAGTCAAGTAATCAGAATTGGAGTACAGAAGAACAAGAAAGACCCAAGCAGGAGGATGTTCGGGTAGTCTGTGAGTACTCAGAGGTATTCCCAGAAGAGCTACCTGGACTACCACCCAGCAGATAAGTGGAGTTTGAAATTGAATTGGTTCCTGACACCAGCCCAATTTCAAAAGCTCTTTACCGAATTCCTCTAGCAAAGCTAAAAGGGTTACAAGAACAATTTCAGGAGCTACTTGACAAAGGTTTCATCCGCCCTAGTCATTCACCCCGGGGAGCTCCAGAGTGGTTCGTTAAGAAGAAAGACGGATTCATGCTGATGTGCATAGATTTTAGAGCACTGAGCAAAGTAGCAGTTAAGGACAAATACCCTCTTTCTAGAATAACTGATCTATTTGATCAGCTAAAGAAGACAACAGTGTTATCTAAAATAGACTTGCGTTCTAGGAACCATCAGTTGAAAGTGAAAGAAAGGGAGTAGACCCAAGAACGCCAGGGAGATCAGAAGCTTTCTTGGTTTAGCTAAGTACTACAGAAAATTTGTGGAGGACTTTTCCAGGATAGCCTCTCCACTAACAGCCCTCACAGAAAGAATAAGAAGTTTGAATGGTCAGATAAATGTGAGCAGAGTTTCTAAGAGCCCAAGAAGAGACTGACCAGTGCTCCTATTCTGACTGTCCCAGAAAGTGACAAGAGTTTTGACATCTACAGTGATGCTTCCAAGATGGGTCTAGGAGCTGTACTCATGCAAGAAGGAAAAAATTATAGCTTATGCTTCCAAGCAAAGCTAATAAAGTGGCAGATGCACTAAGCAGAAAGTCCAGTGCATCCTTGATGTCCTTGTCATCATTAGCCCTGCCGCTGCAGAAGGAGTTGTCAGGTTTCAGACTTGAAATTATATATGGGCAACTCTCTGCATTGACCTTAGAGTCAACCCTGCTTTAGGATATACAAAGAAAGCAAAGTGAAGATCCTGATATCCAAAAGATCAAGCAAGGGATACAGGAAGAAGGAAATTCGGAGTTTCGAGTATCAGACAGTGGAATTCTTTATCAGGGGAGTCGCCTTTGTGTTCTCAATGATGAAGAGCTGAGAAAGAAAATTTTGGAAGAAGCTCATAGTACACCTTATTCCATGCATCCTGGTTCTACCAAGATGTATCAAGACTAAAGTAATTAGAATAATTTGAATAATTAGAATAATTTAGATTAAACTTAGATCCATCTCACCCGATTCTACGTTGTCAATCAGGTAATCTAAAGTAATTTTGTGAGATGGTTATCTTGATTTAGGTTATATCTAAGGATTAATTTACATTTGAGTTAAACTTAGGTTTTCCAATTAGTCAATTAAATACATATTTCTAAGATTGGTTCCCAGGTCAGTGGCGAGGCACTAGGCCTTCTTGGGTATGGGAGCATCCACCACTTTCTAGACAGAACTGCTCAAAGAAATTACATATTTAATTTTCTTTTTGAAACCTCTAGGTTTAACTAACAAGTGTAAATTATGCCTAGGTCCTTAAACTATCCTAAATCTAAACATGCATAATGTAAAGGAAAATAAATAAACAAGCATCAATCTATCTATTGGTAAAGATGGTCTTTCTATTTGCTCCCCCTGGATCATAGCCTCGATAGGGTCTATCAAGGTAATGGATCTGATCCTTGGGGACCCAATATAGTCCAAGTCCAACTTGATTAACCAAGTTTGACTTGGGGACCCATGCTTGAACTATAGTTTTATTATTTCTATTTACCAATGACAGATATGATTTATATTTTAATTTGGTCTTAAATCCAAGTCCGGATTTGTTGTAAACGGCTCGTTGTTTTCCAAGAATTAGATCCAAATTCTTGGAACCCAACGTGAACCGTTCTAATGTATCCTTGAGTTCTTTAATTTGAGTTTTCAAATTGGAATTTTCTTCCTCAAGTTGTTGGACTTGAGTCGAATTTTCAATTTGAACTAATTCAGTTAAAGAACTCGAGGTAGTCGCTTCCTTAAGGGTTGTTACTTCCTTTTGGAGCGACTTAACCCGGACGTTGGATTTAGCCAACTTTTTAAGCAAATAAGGAATTAAATTCTTTAATTCATCTATTTGAGTTTCAGCGAGAAAAGAACTTACAGTGGGGTTCGGTCCTTCGGAAACGGATGCAGACCTGTGGCTTTGCTCGGACTCAGTGTCTGACTCGCTCTCGGTTTCGGATTCGGACTCGGACTCAGTTTCCGCCACAGTTGCTAGTACTGGTAAAGCGAGGAAGCTCGTTGGTTCTTCTTCGTCGGACCCGGATTCATCTTCGTGTAGCTCGATCAATTTTTTCCACAACTCTTTTGCACTTGCGAAGGGCCCGATGCGGTTCAGTTCTTCATTGGTTAGGCCGCATTGTAGCATGCAGGTTGGTTTGGCATCGGCTTCAACTTTTCTCATTGTGCTAGAATCCCAGTTGATGCACGAGATAAGTTTTCCGGTGTCGTCACGTGGAAGTTCGAGTCCGGTCTGGATGATGATCCACATCTCGACTTGTGTCTTGAGGTGGTATTCCATCCGGTTCTTCCAATATCCAAAGTCCTCGCCAGAAAAGTGCGGCGGTCGGACGGTGCAGAATCCTTCTTGGAATGCCATTTTAAGAGAACCTTGCACACAAAAAAATAGCAAAAAAAATGTATCAGGACTTGATCCTGGGTTAGCAGTGCAGTATGGAAGGATAGAAATAGAAGTTTACTAGTTTCGAAGAAAAAAAATAAATAAATAAAATATTATTAAAAAATATTTAAAAAATATTATTTCAAATTTTGCCAAATTCAATATTTTATCAATACTTATTAACCGTGAAAGGATGAAAATGAATTTTTCGAAAATAATTTTGGAGGGAAAAAAAAGGAAAGGCGTAAGGTTTATTTTTTAACCTATAAACACGACAAAGCCACGAAAAATGCTTGAATGGTGGTTGCACCAGTTCAAAGTGACCCCGCTCTGATACCAATTGTTGGATCGAGACGCGCTAGAGGGGGGGTGAATAGCGCTCGTGGCTAAATCGTTCGTATCGGAAAACTATCGGAGTTAAATATGCAGCGGAATAAAAGAAATAGTCACACAGAGACAGGTCGATTTTACTTCGTTCGGAGCCTTGATCGACTCCTACTCGAAGGCCCGCGATCCTTGATCGCTTCCGGTGGGCAACAACTATAAGCTCGATAATGATTACAATTTGAAGTACAATAAATGACAACAATTAATTATACCGACGACAATATCGTAATCTGAAAATTCGGAGCTCCGGGTCGTCGGTGTCTCGTAGCAGCACTTCGGAATCGTCTCGTGAGCAGCTTGTAGCAGAAAGATCGTTTGTAAGTTATTCATTCAAGAAGCTGCTCGAAGTCCCCTTATAAAGGGCATCCAAGGCGCCTTGAAAGCCATCCAAGGTGCCTCCACCGCTCCGATTCCATCGTGCAGATAAGCGCTGACCATTCTGCGCTTATCACAGTTGAAGGCGCCTCCATCACCACTCAAGGCGCCTTCAACAGGTCCAAGGCGCCTCCATCACCACTCAAGGCGCCTTGAACACTGTTTCGCAGCCAGCTCTTCCTTTGTACCCGAGGCGCCTCCAAACTCCATGGAGGCGCCTCGGACACTGTTCATCCGAGGCTAATGTTGCTCTTTTGTCCCTGCACAATGTGTTAGTCCACAAAATACACACATATCCTGCAAGACAAAGTTAGCACATATAATATCATAAATATGAATGAAAGTTCGACAGTCTCCGAACTGTCCGAGTCTGACTTCGGGTTTCCATCCGGAAACCCTAGGTCGACCCGACGCCTACTGTTCCCTCTTCCGTGGAACGCGTCCTCACCTACTCCACTCAGGAGATTTACCTGTTGCCAGTACGATCCTCCAGATCGACTGGACTTTTGCTCAGTACTCGACGCTTCTGGACTTTCTGCTGGACATCCGCTTCCCGGCTAGTCCAGACTTTCACCTGGTTCGCAACACCAGGACTTTTCACCTAGGGTTACCATCCCCTAGGACTTTTGCCTGAAGCCATCGACCTGCCAAGACTTCCCACATAGGGTTACCACCCCCTATGACCTAGGGTTACCACCCCCTAGGGTTTTTACCTGCCTAACCGCAGCTAGGACTTTTGCCTACGTATCACTTAGGACTTTCCTGCAAGCTCCATGAACTTTGTTAGATAACACCACCACTTAACTTTGAGCCCTTTGCCATAATCAAAACTCAGGTTCGATCATCTGGTGCTTACTGCACCAACAATGTACACATCCTCGAGTAGGTTTCCATTCAGAAACGCGGTTTTGACATCCATCTGCCATATCTCATAGTCATGGTAGGCTGCAATAGCAAGCATGATCCGAATGGACTTAAACATCGCTACTGGAGAAAAAGTTTCATCATAGTCAATACCATGAATCTGCTTGAAACCTTTAGCTACCAAGCGACCCTTATAAATAAGTCCATCCATGTCAGTCTTTCTCTTAAAGACCCACTTACACCCAATGGGTTTTACCCCTTCAGGTGGATCAACCAAAGTCCATACTTGGTTGGTGTACATGGATTCCATTTCGGATCTCATGGCTTCTAGCTATTTCTCGGAATCTAGTCTCATCACAGCTTCCTGCTAGGTGATAGGCTCATCCTCTATGAGCACAATGTCATCATGGTCAGAAAAGAGAAATGAGTATCTCTCAGGCTGACGACGTACCCTATCAGACCTGCGAAAAGGTATGTCTACTTGAACTGGTTGTTGTTCCTAAACTCTTTGTGGAACAACATCATCCACAACACTTTGTGGTTCCAGTTCAATTTCCATCCAGGCATTAGTGCTATTGTTTGCATCTTGAATTTCTTCAAGATCGAACGCGCTCCCACTAGTCTTTCTAGAAACAAAGTCCCTTTCTAGAAAGACCCCAGTCTTTGCCACAACTATCTTGTGCAGACTGGGAATGTAGAAGTAATATCCCTTAGTTTCCTTGGGATATCCAATAAAGTATCACTTGTCGGATTTGGGTCCTAATTTGTCTGAGACTTGACGTCGTACGTAAGCCTCACAACCCCAAATCCTCATGAAAGACACCTGGGCATCTCTCCCAGTCCATATCCTATATGGTGTCTTTATCACGGCCTTTGATGGAACTCGGTTGAGTATGAAAGCTGCCGTGTCTAGAGCATATCCCCATAGATATGTCGGAAGATCTGTGTGACTCATCATAGATCGTACCATATCTAATAGGGTACGATTCCTCCTTTCAGATACACCATTCCACTGTGGTGTTCCAGGAGGAGTGAGTTGGGATAGAATCCCACACTCAGCTAGGTAGTCACGAAACTCATGGCTAAGGTATTCTCCACCTCGATCTGATCGAAGTATCTTAATACTCTTGCCAAGCTGGTTTTGTACTTCATTCTTGAATTCTTTGAACTTTTCAAAGGATTCAGACTTATGTGTCATCAAGTACACATAATCATATCTACTGAAGTCATCAGTAAATGTGATGAAGTATCTATAACCGCCTCTAGCAGCGACATTGAAAGGGCCACATACATCACTATGTATGAGTCCTAACAAATCAGTCGCTCTCTCGCTGTGCCCACTAAAGGGAGTCTTGGTCATCTTGCCTCGTAGGCATGACTCGCATATCTCATATGATTCAAAATCAAATGAGTCCAACAAACCATCCTTATGGAGTTGGGATTAGCGCTTGTCATTTATATGACCTAAGTGACAGTGCCAAAGGTAGGTTTGGTTCATGTCATTAGACTTGAACCTCTTGGTATTTACGTTATAGATAGGGCTCTCAAGGTCTAGAATATAGAGTCCGTTTATTAGAGGTGAACATATCGTTTAAATAGACAGAACAACATTTGTTCTTTATTATAAACGAGAATCCTTTCTTGTCCAAACAAGAAACTGATATAATGTTCTTAGTCAAGGCAGGCACATAACAACAATCATCTAATTCTAGTACAAGCCCAGAGGGAAGAGATAGATGATAAGTTCCTACAGCAATAGCAGCAACTCGTGCTCCATTGCCTACTCGTAGGTCTATCTCACCCTTCATCAATGCCCTGCTATTCCTCAGCGCTTGTACATTAGTACAAATGTGCGAAGCACATCCGGTATCTAATACCCACGATGAAGAAATAGAGAGGTTGACTTTGTAACGCCCACCCTTCTTACCCAAGGGCGGCGCTACGTTCTTATACTACTTACGTACATGTTTTATTATAACAGCGGAAGAATAAAAACTTTAAAGAATTTAATTTATTAAGCATAATATCACATATTCTGATTTGTTCAAATATTGATTCTATAACTAATCATATTAATTTGTCTGAATCGTTCTTTGCCGAGCCACCACCACACACATCACTATCTGCTCCTCCTGCTGCTCCGTTGTTCCGAATATCCGTCCCCCATATCTGCGGTACAAGGAAAGTAAGCTATGAGCACTCATGGCTCAGTAAGTTCCTTTCCTATTCACTGAAACCGAAAATCATCGTATATCAATATCATGCGTAATATCATAAGCATACAACATACAAGGGTATCATATTCATATCATATTATCACATGACATTATATCTAATCATCAGATAATTCAAGTACACATGGTGGCAATGCATCATGAATTTGAAAACTTATACTAATAAGTACTTGAAATTAATATCATCATTAAGGGGATCCCGGTTTGTACCACATACATAATACGCGCGCTTCATAGGTAGGTCCAAGGTAGCAAGTCTTGAACCCTATCATGCATACATACTAGGCCCGAGTCTTACTCCATCGACCTAGGGCATTCAGAGGCCCATTACTGACGAGGCCCGAGTCTTACTCCATCGACCCCGGGGCGTTTACGGAGCCCACCCATGGTACAAACCCATACAAAAATAACTTATCATGCATAACTATCATATCATGTCCTTAACAATCTTTCATGCATTTATTCTTTTCATTTCTTTTCATTATGTATAGCATTTTCTATGCTATCACATATCATAACATAACTTCATTTCTTTTCATTATGTATAGCATTTTCTATGCTATCACATATCATAACATAACTTCATTTCTTTTCATTATGTATAGCTTTTTCTATGCTATAACACATCATGGCATATTTCATAATATAACTTCATTATGCATATCATTTCGTAACTAAAGCAATCATGCATTCTAACTTATTATCATATCATTTTCGTACAGCATGGCATAGACATATTTAATTTTTGTTCTAGGGTTTCTAGGGCATCTATCCCTTCATGGCCGAACACATAATGATTCATTTAGGTCATACCACCATGTATCACATTCACACATTATCAAGTTTTCATAAGAAGTACTTTTAACCCCTTAGGTTTCATTTCCAAGGTCTCTAGGTCCTTTAAACCTTACTTGGCCGAAATTCGTAGAATATAAACTTCCTTTAAGTGGCCTAAAGCATGGGAAACCTAAGTAAATTTCATAGCAAGATTTACTAAGAACATCATACACAAAGTTGGATCATAAACAAACTAGGACTCTTGTGATCTTACATGTCATAAATCATGTAACTAATTTTCTACATTCCAATTAAACATGAGAGCATTAATCATCTTTCATAACATAATATCACAGAGGTCATTGAGCATATTAGAATTTTGTTTAAGCTTCTCTAAACCATCACCTTACCATGGCCGAAATATTAAGAGTAAGGTTCATGAGTTTCTTTCAACATACAAGTATACAACTCTTAAGAACTTTATATCATGTCATATAAGCATAGTTATTTTAAATTCAAGGTCCTCCTAACCCTAAATTCTTTCTTGGCAGAAACATGAGAGTGGGGTTCTTTTGGTTCCAATCAACTTCCAAGCAAGAAAACCATAGGAAGGTCCTTAGCATTTCATAGAGGGAACCTTGCACTAGTTTGGTTAGACAATAATTTTCCTAACCTATTTACAATATTTTTGATTGAAATTCTAGGGTTACATACACCTCTGATCATGCATCATATATGTATAAAAACATAGGGGAAAACTTTCTTTCAAGGCATAAAAAAAAGAATCCGAAAATCACATGAAAGCCTTGTACCACAGGTGAGGGGAAGCTTACTTTCTTCGCTTAAGTTTCCTAGATTTGAGAACTTGCTTGGGGACCTTTCTTCCTTGCTTGCTTGCTCGGCACCAACGGAGGAGAAGAGTGGCTAGGTCTTTTGGTGGAGAGGAGGAGGGAGAAGAGACCTCTTCCTCTTGTGTTGCTCGGCAACAACAAGAAAGAAAAGAGGGAGGGAGTGAGGAGGAAGAAGAGGTTTCTTCCTCTTGTGTTGCTCGGCAACAAGAAGAAGAAAGGAGGAAGGGAGAGGGTTTTCGGCACACAAGGGAGGAGAGGAGGAAAGTGAGTGAGGATGAAGTTGAAGTCACCCCTCCATGCCTATTTATACTAAAATGAGGGGAGGAAACTTGTCTTGATTCATCCTCCTTATTTACTTCTCTTCTTAATGTTAAGAATATTCTAGAGAAGATGCTTCTTGAGTTCTCCCTTAATTTCTCTCTTTTCTTTCCTTTAATTAAAATTCCTATCTCTCCTCTTACAATATCCTCTCCTATCCCACTTGGTTAACACATGCATGTATCCACAAGAGAACCAAGGATCAAAACTTGGTTATGTATATTTTTACTTCTTTTTACTCCCTTTTCCTTTTTAGTAAAAAGAATCATTTCTTATTCTTAACCACTTAGTCCTCTCTCTCCTTATCAATAATTCTCCTATCCCCTTTGGTATCCTATACATGTTCCTTACAAGAGATCCAAGGTTCAATCTCTCTTCTAACGTTTTATTTTCTTTTGTACATAATAATTCATATATTACCCTATTATGCATTATGCATAAATATTTCATACATGTATTCATATTTCTTCCTTTTGTCTACATTAATTCCATACATTATAAATCATGCATAGATGATTTATATTCTCAACTTTATTTTCTTTCATAATGTTTTTAATCATCTAAATCCTTCCCATCGTAACATTCAACGTAGACTATCTACACATTCTTTTCATTACATTCATATTCTCATTGCCCTTACTTTATCTAGGCTTTCTAGGGGTGTTACAGACTTCTATAACATGTATACCTGAAGTAGAAATCTTATTTCTTTTCTTCTTAAGATCTTCCAGGTATTCTTTGGAGTTCCTCTTCCAGTGCCTTGCTTGTCCTTGATATAGGTGACAAAGATGCTCAACCATATCGTAAGCGCCCATCAACTCATGTTGCTTCTGAAGCTCAGAGTTCATGGTCGCGAGCATAAGACAGGACACATCTAATGCGTCATCTTGATGCTTCTTGTAAGCATCTCGGTCTGCTCGCGTGCCAGAATGGGCTGCTCCAGAACGTACAGTTTACGTTCCTGAGTGAGAACAATTCTCAGGTTCCTGTACCAGTTCAGGAAATTTGCTCCGTTGAGCTTGTCCTTCTTAAGGACAAAACGCAGGGAGAAGGAATTCGTGTTCGACGTCATGGTTATCTACAACAGAAAATTTGCAGAAATAAATATCATATTATTTTAAAATCATTTAATTAGGCCTTTAACTAAATGATGCTCCCACTGAATACTATAATTCTTGTGGGACAAGATCCACATCATACTAACCCTTGAGTTAGCTTTGGCTAATACGCCCAAGGCTTAGTATGATCGGTAGGTAACGATTACCAATTACATCTCTATGCAACTCTTGTTTATAGGATCAAGATCCATATTTATATTAAAACTCAAGTTAGCTTTGGCTAATACGCCCGAGAGTTAATATAAACGTGATTTTGTCCTACCTTTCCAACTATTGGAAGAATGCCTATAGTTGACTCGATCCAATCGAGTAACTAGGAATACTCAATCTAATTGAGTTTGTATTCACCCATGCGTTGATAGGCGGGACCAAGATTGTCCCTCCGTACCCTACCAAGATAATATGTATTGCTCTGCTTTGGCAGATTCAACAATACATGTGATCGAGGTAGTGATAGGTATCACGGCACGGTTAGGCATTTAGAGTTGGTTCGATCTAGATCTAATCTAATCGAGAAGGATGCATCTTGTGCACGACTTAGATCTAATCTAATCGCAAGGGTGCATCATGTGCACGACTTAGATCTAATCTAATCGTTAAGGCACTAATTAATTAATTAATTATTAAACATGCATTAGATATATAATAATTAATTAATTAATCTATTTGTGATTTAGTCATGGCCCTACTACGATCTTCTCAAGCCAATGAGAAGATCGAATGGTCAACCTAGGGTCAACAGCTTCTCCAAGCTCCTCCCTTGACCACCTTGTGTTGCTCGTGCCCGCCTCGGAACTCCGTCTCCTGTGGACCCTCCACCGCTCCAATTTGTACATTACAATTTGAAACTCGAGTTACATTCGAGTCTAAATCTAATTTACAACCAGAATAAGAGAAAGGCATGACGCACAGGCCGTGGAAAAAATAAAAATACAGCACACACAATCATATGACGGCACGCAGGCCGTATTATGAATTACAACACAAATCCAATCTTATTGGGTATTTTGGGCCATGACTATCACAAATTAATATATAATTCAAAATTATATATTTTTCATAATTTTTCTGTAATTTTAAAAATAATTTTTACAATTTTTATGAGTAAAATTTCCCGGCGGTCCCGTTTAGCGGTTTCGGGCGCAATCGCGGAACGGATCCCCTTGCGGGGCCCAGGGGCAGCGCCCCTACCCGCGATCTAACCATCGCGAGGGTTCCTTTGCGATCCAACAGTGCCTAAACCCGCTGTCCCAAAACGATTTGGGCCGAGACATTGCCGTTTCGGAAAAATCTTCCCGGCGGGTTCGTTTTTAGCGATTTCGGGTGCAATCGTGAAGCAAATCCCCTTGCGGGGTTAGGGGCAGTACCCCTACCCACGATCTAACCATCGTGAGTTGCTCCTTTGCGATCTAATGGCACCCAAGCCCGCTGTCCCAAACGGATTTGGGGCAAAACGAAGCCGTTTTGGGAAAATCTTTCCGGTAGCCGAAGCCTACAAGTGCCGAGACACTTGTTCTTCGCTTCTACGGAAAAATTACCCATAAAAACTTTAAAATCATAATTTTACAGAAAATTACAGAAACTTTAGTTTTCATAAAACCAAAAATCAAACTCGTACAAGTCTTGCACGTGGCTCTGATACCACTGTTGGGTTCTTCGGGCCGCGAAAACCGCTATTCGCGTCGCGGAAACCCCGAGTAACCCAAAGCCGTAGATCCGTGCAAAGATTCGTAAACAAAATTTTTTTCGAAAAACCTTTTCTTGTACGAGTTTGTAAAACTTTAGATCTACACTAAAGTTAAGATTATACCTTTGATGCGCGCCCTACGCGAGTCCCGCTCGTCCAAATGATGCCGGATCTCAAGACCGTCAAGTGTCGGTCCTCTAGAAGTATCCACACGGACACACTAGATGGAGGTGACCAAAAACCAAGGTGTGCTAGTACCTATGTGGTTCGGCCAACGGAGGAGGAGAGGGAGAGGGAGAGCTTGAGAGGAAGAACACAAGGAAGAAGAAGGAGTTACACCACTTGAATGGGAAAATGAATTCACACACCCACACAAAGTGGCCGGCCACTCTCAAAAACACCCAAATTAATTGCATTAATTGCAATTAATATGAAACCATTAAAGAGAATGGCTTTGTAACTTCCATGAGGTGGCACCAATGATGATGTGGAACATCATTATTGGTCCACCTAATGCCAACTCACCAATGAGGTGGCAAAAGGTCAAGTCAAAATTGACCTTTGGTCTTCCTTTCTCTAGTCAAGTCAAACTTGACCCAATCTCTACCATGGTTGATCTAATCCAACCATTTGATTCGAGCCAACTTAATATAATGAATCTAATTCATTAAATTAAATTGATTTAATAAGTCATAATCTAAATTAGACTCATTAAATAAATGAATCAACTTGAGTCGAACTCAAGTTAGCCCAATTAGGATTACTCTTAATCCAATTCGATTCATCAAATGAATCTAATCCTCTTGGTTCAACATATGAACCTAATCTCCATCTAATTGTCCTAAGTGTGTGACCCTATAGGTTCTTGTAACGTTGGCAATGCCCTAAACCCATTTAGGAGCATAAGTAATGAGCGGTATCTAGCAACACATCATTACTACCCAAGTTACAAGAATGTCGAGATCTGACATCACCTTGTGACTACCAATTGTGACTACTCACAAAATAATGACAAGTGTCCTTCTATCCTAGACATCTAGATTGATCAATGTGAGGCATAGACCGTGTCATCCTCTAATCAATCTAAATCTTGAACTCCAAGTAGACTCACTCGATCAAATGAGCTCAACATCTAATGTTGACTCATTTGGGCATGGCCATGCACTTAGTGGTCTCACTCTATCAAGAATACCGATGTCGCTCCCGTCATATGGGAGGGATAGATCCCATCTACATCACTCACATCCCTCTACATAATTCGTTATATACCCAGTAATCGCCTTTATAGTCCACCCAGTTACGGGTGACGTTTGACGAAACCAAAGTACATAACTCCTTATGTAGGGATCCATGGTGACTTCAGGTCTAAGGACTAATAGTCATACTAATAGCCACATGAGAAAGTATATGACACTCATATAACGATCCATGATACTTTCTCATGGCGGGTCATTCAGTATACATTCTCTAATGCATACCCATGTGTCAGCTTGATATCTCTATATCCATGACTTGTGATATCAAGTCATCGAGCTGACCTACATGCTAGTCTTATTGTATTAACATTGTCCCTGAATGCTAATACTCGACTAGGAATGATTTAGAGTAGTGTTCCCTATATCATCTCACTATCGATTCAACTAATCGATTGATATAGGTATGAACCTTCTACTCAAGGACGCTATTATACTTAGTCTATTTGGCACTAATATAAATAAGTATAATAACCAAACAAATGCCTTTATTAATATAAAAGAATATGATATACATGAGTCCATACAATCATCAAATGATTGGCTCTAGGGCTCTAACTAACAGCAGCTTGTACAATCAACTTGAAATCACAACCCTTCTTCTGTGTGATGCTCAAAGAACGATCCGACAAAGCTGTAACTAGACTTCGACGACCAGAAGCCTTAAAATTCCCTATTTTGGTTGTCAGTATAATTTTCATTATTGCTTTATATTGTACTTCAAAGTTGTAATATTCTGAATTGATAGTGATTTTCCAAAGTGAGCACTCAACGAGTGTGGACCTTGGAGTAGGAGTTGTAACATATTCCAAACCAAGTAAAAACCTTGGTGTTAGTATTGTTTTTATTTTTCCACTGCGTATTACTCGATTGTTTTAAAACAAACTGAAAGTCACGAGCGCTATTCACCCCCCCCCCCCTCTAGCGCTTTCAATCCTACACATTGTTTCCTGCATAGATGCATTTGCTGCTAGCCGGTACCCGTCAGTACTCTACAAATGTAACACACTCCCGAGCTACATGGTTGGTTGCTCCCGAATCTATAATCCATGAAAGATAAGAATCAGCTAACAACACTAAACTAGCAACAAAATGCTAAAGAAAAGAAGACACACTTGCATTGTTTCAATCTGGTCATCTTTCCTTTCTTCTTGATTGGGTCTTGTCCCACAGTAGCAACTTCTTTCTTCTTTCCCTTCCCCTTCTTGAACCATTTATTTTTCTTGGATCCAGATGATCCAACAGAACCAATAGCCAAATAGGCTTGTCCAGAAATCCTTGCAGATTCAACTCTCTCCGCCTCCAATTCTATATGGCATGAGATGTCAATGAAAGTCTTAATACTCTCACCGTGAGTTAGGGTCTACTTTATGATCTCTCAAGAATGTAGAAGGGAACAAATAACTACTTGACCTGTTGTTTATCGGTCAACTCATGACCAGTAGTATTTAGCTCCCAAATCATGTTTGACATTTCCCTAAAGTATTGAACCATTGTAAGATTCGGATGCTTCTTATAGTTACAAACTTAATCGTCAGTTGTCGAACCTTGCTCAGACTTACTCCACTATATTTCTTCTTAAGGGCTACCTAGACTGCATGAGTCGTAAGATACAACTCATAATAAAAAACTAGGTCATCAACCATTGAACTAATTGTTGGTGCAATATTCCCCAGGTCAAGGTTGACCTGGTTGACTGAGCTTGAATTGAGTCAAGCTCGAGTCTCGATGTTTGAGTTTCGATGTTTGATAATACATATAGACAACACATGGAGATTACAGGTGCAATGGTTCATGTGGGGAGATTGTGAAGGAGAGTCAAGTAGGTTAAGGTTGACTGGATATCCTAGTGAGTGAAGCCAGGCACGAGGAAATCCAGATGGATCAAGGCTGATAAGACATCTGGTGTTGGAAAGATCAAGTAGGTTAAAGAGATTAACTGGATACTTGGCACAAGGAGGAAAGTCCAAGTAGGTCAAAGGGATTGACCGGATACTTGGCACGAGGAGGAAAATCCAAGTGGGGCAAAGGGATTGACTGGACACTTGGTGAGCGAGTCCTAGCAGGTCAAGGGTGACCGAATGCTAGTCAAGATAAACAAACAGGTTATGGATTGATCGGATATTGGTTTTAGGGGTCTTTGGACTTGATTGGGCAAATCCACAGAAGCTGGATCGATCAACCGATCGATTGGCTCATGCCAAATCGATCAGTGGATCGATTGGGTGAGCCCCTGCGAGAAGTTCTCTTCCCAATCGATCAGTGGATCGATTGGGAAGCAGACGCCAATCACACAGAAAGCCTCCCAATCGATCGGCCGATCGATTGGGAGCCTCCAATCGATCGGCTGATCGATTAGGAGCTGCGATTTCGCACGATAAGCCTTGGATCGATCAGTCGATCGATCCAAGCAATTCTAGAAGAGCACAGAGGTGCTCTGGATTGATTGACCGATCGATCCAAAGCCTCCCCAATCGATTGGGAGCAATCTAATCGATTGGGATTCGACCGTTAGCGCTGGATAAAGATGTTGGCGTGCGATTTCATTGACAAGAACTCACGGCTTTCTTCTCCAGCGAGCACAGATCTTCACAGCGACTTCCCCACAACTCTCACACCAGATCTTGAAGGTTCTTGGAGGCTTGTGCTAGTGCACGTCCAAGTCAAGAGGCGAGGAAGAAGCTAGGGTTAGGATTTATTGTGCATATCTTGTAAGCTTATGCTTGTATTGTATTTCCCTTCCCTTTCTTCTTGTACTGTGAGCTTGTAGGGCTTCTCCGCCTTCGGTAGTTACCGTAAAGGAGTGTTTTAATAGTAGAGGGTGTGTGAGTGTGTGGATCCTTGGACTAGTCACCTCTTCTTGAGGTGGATACCAAGTAAATCCTTAGTGTTAGCATTGAGTGTTGTTTTCTTATATATTTCCGCTGCACATCATCGCAAGAAGCAAGCAATGCCAAGCACGGAAGAGCAACTAACTATTCACCCCTCCCCCCCCCCCCCACTCTAGCTACATTTCAGTCCTAACAAGTGGTATCAGAGCAAGGTTGCTCTTCACCGGAATCATCGCCGGAAGGGGCGAAAAGCTAGAGGGTGAAGAAGTTGGAGCAATTCTACAAGTCAAGACTTCATCAAAAGGTTCAACTTCAACATGGAATTCCAAGATGGATTTGGATTCGATACAAGGGTGCCTCCACCATTCACAATGATGAGCTTCGATCTTTGGAGATCTAGGATCGAAAATTTCTTGATGGTGGAGATAGAGCAATGGTTTGCTCTCATGGAAGGCTTCGAAGCTCCAAAGAGTTCAAAGGGAAAAATTCTCTAGAGGATCAAGTGGAGCCAAGAACAAATCCAAAGATGTGAGGCCAATGACAAAGTGACCAAGCTTTTGGTCAATCTATTGCCGAGCAACATCTTGGAGAAAATTGGAGAATTTGAAGATGCCAAAGAGCTATGGAGCAAATTGGCATTGCTTCATGAAGAACCCTCCACTGTACCAAGTCAAGATAAATCCAAAGAGGGAGACTCATTGGAGCAAGACCAAGAGAAGGAAGACTCCGAGGTTGAGAGATTCTCAACTTCAAAAGAAGAAGTCCAAGAAGCCTCATCTTTAAAGGAGTACAATGAAAAGGGCAAAGAGGGAGCATACTCTTTGTTCCATATACAAGATGAAGATGAAGAAGCCTCCACCTCTAGGATTGAGGGGGAGCAACTTTCGATGACACCAGATCAAGAAGAAGGAGAAGTCTCCACATCCGGGTCAAGAGAAGAAGAGGATGAAGAAGCTTCCACCTCCACAAGTCAAGTCAAATCTACTGGAGGAGTATCATCATCGGATCAAGAGGAAGCATCTACCTCCGGATCAAAAGGAGGATTAAGTGCCATCCCTACACATGAAGGTATAACTAGTTCAATTAAGAATAAAAATCATATTATATGTGTTGAGTGTAGGGAACATGGGCACTACAAGAGCAAGTGCCCCCAAATTGGCCAAGAAGAAGGGTCAAGTGGCACTAAAGGGCAAGGAGAAGCCCAAGGAGACCATTCCCAGAACAAAGATGAGCAAGGAGTACATTGTGTGTTTTTCTTGCAATCAAAAGAGACATTACCGGAGTCAATGTCCTAAGGGGAAGAAGTCGGTCAAGTCAAAGGGGGAAAGCACAAATCAAGGGGGAGCCTTCAAGGTAAAACGAAAGGTATCATTTATTAAGCCTACCCCTTTAAATAATGGTAAAAAGCATGCTAATTCAAATTTTTATCATTTTAATGCTATTTACCATAAAAATAGGAAGCATGATAGCATGAAGGAAAAATATGTAGCTCTTCATGCTAAAACTGTTGGGTTTTTTGGACCGCGAAAACCGCTTTTCGCGTCGCAAAAACCCCGAATCACCCATGCCACTGGATCTCGTGCGAAAGATAGATTTCAAAAATACAAGTACGAGTTTCAAACTATGATCTATAGTAGATCTACAAAGGAAAAACATTTTATACCTTTGAAGAGTGCCCTCGCAAATCCCGCTCGTCCAACGGTACACCGGATCTCGAAGTTGTCAACGTAGACAACTCTCTAGTGATTTCCACAAGAACAAGATGTGTTCTCTAACAAACAAGGATGGAGAAGAAGAGCACCACAAGTGTGCTAGCACTTTCTAGGGCTCTCGGGTAGGATTTAAAAAGGGAGAAAGGAGAGAAAGTAAAAGGAATCTCACATACTCCTCTAGGTACCCTCCTTTGTGACCTTCACTCCACCTTATTCTCTTGGAACTCAACTCACTCACCTTCACCCTTGCTTAGAACTCACGGCAACAGCAGCAAGGAGGAAGAAAGACCAAGGAAGAAGATGATAGAATGAATGCACACATCAATACACAAAACCAAAACCTCCACACTACATTAGTGTGGCCGGCCACATTACACTACATTAGTGTGGCCGGCCACACCTTGTAACCTCCCCATTTAATGTGGCCGGCCACATTAAATGGAATGGAATGTGTAACCTCCATGAGGTGGCACACCATGATGAGGTGGAGATGATGTGGCAAGGTTAGTCATGCCATGTAGGATGAGTCAACCTTCATAATGTGGCAATGCATCAAGACAAACTTGATGTTTCAACTTCCATTTGGTCAAGTCAAAATTGACCAATTCTCTTCCTTGTTGAGTCAAATCCAACCTTTGATTCAAGTCAATTTAATTTAATGAATCTCAATTCATTAATATAAATTGACTCAATGAATCAAATTTAAATTAGACTCATTCAACAATTGAATCTAATTGAGTCTAACTCAATAAGTCTAATTTGAATCTAATCTTTGGTGCATCATATGAACCTAATCCAATTGGTTCATCATATGAACCTAATCTCCATCCACTTGTTCTTTGTGTGTGACCCAATAGGTTCTTGTAACGTTGGCAATGTTTCTAAACTCCTTTAGAAACATAAGCAATGAGCGGCATCTAGCAATACATCATTGCTACCCAAGTTACAAGAATGTTGAGATCCAACATCACCTTGTGACTACTAATTGTGACTCCTCACAATATGTGATATTGTCCTTCTATCCTAGACATCTAGATTGATCAATGTGAGGCATAGACCGTGTCATCCTCTAATCAATCTAAATCTTGAACTCCAAGTAGACTCACTCCTTCAAATGAACTCAACATCTCATGTTGACTCATTTGGGCATGGCCATGCACTTCGTGGTCTAACTCTATCAAGAATACCGATGTCGCTCCCGTCATATGAGAGGGATAGATCCCATCTACATCACTCACATCCCTCTGCATAATTCGTTATATACCCAGTAATCGCCTTTATAGTCCACCCAGTTACGAGTGACGTTTGACGAAACCAAAGTACATAACTCCTTATGTAGGGAACCATGGTGACTTCAGTTCTAAGGACCAATAGTCATACTAATAGTCACATGAGAAAGTATATGACACTCATATAACGATCCATGATACTTTCTCATGGCGGGTCATTCAGTATACATTCTCCAATGCATACCCATGTGTCAACTTGATATCTCAATATCCATGACTTGTGAGATCAAGTCATCGAGTTGACCTACATGCTAGTCTTATTGCATTAATATTGTCCCTGAATGTTAATACTCGACTAGGAATGATTTAGAGTAGTGTTCCCTATATCATCTCACTATCGATTCAACCAATCGATTGATATAGGTAAGAACCTTCTACTCAAGGACGTTATTATACTTAGTTTATTTGGCACCAATACAAGTAAGTATAATAACCAAACAAATGTCTTTATTAATATAAGAATATGATACAATAAGTTCATAATACAATCATCAAATGATTGGCTCTAGGGCTCTAGCTAACAATCTCCCACTAGCACTAGTGTCAATCAGTGTAGGCTCTAAGCCCCAATGACCTAGTGTGACCATCATGCTTCCTCTGTGCCAAAGCCTTGGTCAAGGGATCTGCGATGTTAGCCTCTGTAGGTACTCTTCAAATCTTCACATCTCCTCTCTCGATGATCTCTCGAATGAGATGGAAGCGTCGTAGTATGTGTTTGGTCCGCTGGTGTGAGCGAGGTTCCTTCGCCTATGCTATAGCTCCATTGTTGTCACAATAGAGTTCAATAGGGTCAGCAATGCTAGGAACCACCCCAAGTTCAGTGATGAACTTGCGAATCCAAACTGCCTCCTTTGCTGCCTCTGATGCAGCAATATACTCGGCCTCTGTCGTAGAATCAGCTACTGTGTCCTGCTTTGAACTCTTCCAGCTCACAGGACCACCATTAATGTAAAACACGAACCCCGACTGCGATCTATAGTCATCCTGGTCGGTCTGGAAGCTAGCATCACTATAACCCTTTACAGCTAGATCATCATTGCCACTATATATCAAGAAATATTCTTTAGTCCTTCTTAAGTACTTAAGAACATTCTTGACCACTATCCAGTGACTTTCACCTGGATCTGACTGGTATCTGCTCGTCATGCTCAAAGCATACGAGACATCAGGTCGAGTACATAGCATGGCGTACATGATCGATCCTATCGCTGAGGCATAAGGGATCTGATCCATGCGGTCTCTCTCCTCTCTAGAAGAGGGACCTTGAGTCTTCGAAAGACTCATGCCATGTGACATCGGCAGAAATCCCTTCTTAGAGTTCTGCATGGCAAACCGAATGAGTACCTTGTCAATGTATGTACTCTGACTTAGGCCAAGCAACCTCTTAGATCTATCTCTATAGATCTGTATCCCTAGAATGCGGGATGCCTCACCTAAGTCCATCATTGAGAAGTAACTCCCTAGCCAGGTCTTGACAGACTGAAGCAAAGGGATGTCCTTCCCAATGAGTAGTATGTCATCCACATACAATATGAGGAAAACAACTATGTCCCCTACAACCTTCTTGTAGACACAAGGTTCATCTTCATTCTTGATGAAACCAAACTGTTTGATTGCATCATCGAATCGAAGATTCCAGCTCCGAGAAGCTTGCTTTAGTCCATAAATGGACCTATGCAGTTTGCATACTCTGCTAGTATGCTGTGGATCTACAAAACCCTTAGGTTGTGTCATGCACACATCCTCGAGTAGGTTTCCATTCAGAAATGCGGTTTTGACATCCATCTGTCATATCTCATAGTCATGGTAGGCTGCAATAGCAAGCATGATCCGAATGGACTTAAACATTGCTACTGGAGAAAAGGTTTCATCATAGTCAATACCATGAATCTACTTGAAACCTTTAGCTACCAAGCGACCCTTATAGATAAGTCCATCCATGTCAGTCTTTCTCTTAAAGACCCACTTACACCCAATGGGTTTTACCCCTTCAGGTGGATCAATCAAAGTCCATACTTGGTTGGTGTACATGGATTCCATTTCGGATCTCATGGCCTCTAGCCATTCAGAATCTGGTCTCATCACAACTTCCTGATAGGTGGTAGGCTCATCCTCTATGAGCAAAACGTCATCATGGTCAGACAAGAGAAATGAGTATCTCTCAGGCTGACGACGTACCCTATTAGACCTGCGAAGAGGTATGTCTACTTGAACTGATTGTTGTTCCTCAACTCTTTGTGGAACATCATCATCCACAACACTTTGTGGTTCCAGTTCAATTTCCATTGAGGCATCAGTGCTATTGTTCACATCTTGAACTTCTTCAAGATCGAACGCGCTCCCACTAGTCTTCCTAGAAACAAAGTCCCTTTCTAGAAAGACCCCAGTCTTTGCCACAACTACCTTGTGCTGACTGGGAATGTAGAAGTAATATCCCTTAGTTTCCTTAGGATATCCAATAAAGTATCACTTGTCGGATTTGGGTCCTAATTTGTCTGAGACTTGACGTCGAACGTAAGCCTCACAACCCCAAATCCTCATGAAAGACACCTGGGCATCTCTCCCAGTCCATATCCTATATGGTGTCTTTATCACGGCCTTGGATGGAACTCGGTTGAGTATAAAAGCAGTCATGTCTAGAGCATAACCCCAAAGATATGTTGGAAGATCTGTGTGACTCATCATAGATCGCACCATATCTAATAGGGTACGATTCCTCCTTCCAGATACACCATTCCACTGTGGTGTTCCAGGAGGAGTAAGTTGGGATAGAATCCCACACTCAGCTAGGTAGTCACGAAACTCATGACTAAGGTATTCTCCACCTCGATCTGATCGAAGTATCTTAATACTCTTGCCAAGCTGGTTCTGTACTTCATTCTTGAATTCTTTGAACTTTTCAAAGGATTCAGACTTATGTGTCATCAAGTACACATAACCATATCTACTGAAATCATCAGTAAATGTGATGAAGTATCTATAACCGCCTCTAGCAGCAACATTGAAAGGGCCACATACATCACTATGTATGAGTCCTAACAAATCAGTTGCTCTCTCGCTATGCCCACTAAAGGGAGTCTTGGTCATCTTGCCTCGTAGGCATGACTCGCATATCTCATATGATTTAAAATCAAATGAGTCCAACAAACCATCCTTATGGAGCTGGGATAAGCGCTTGTCATTTATATGACCTAAGCGATAGTGCCAGAGGTAGGTTTGGTTCATGTCATTTGACTTGAACCTCTTGGTATTTATGTTATAGATAGGGCTCTCAAGGTCTAGAATATAGAGTCCGTTTATCAGAGGTGCACTACAATAGAACATATCGTTTAAATAGACAGAACAACATTTGTTCTTTATTATAAACGAAAATCCTTTCTTGTCCAAACAAGAAACTGAAATTATGTTCTTAGTCAAGGAAGGCACATAACAACAATCATCTAATTCTAGTACAAGCCAGAGGGTAGAGATAGATAGTAAGTTCCTACAGCAATAGTAGCAACCCGTGCTCCAATGCCTACTCGTAGGTCTACCTCACCCTTCGTCAATGCCCTGCTATTTCTCAGCGCTTGTACATTAGTACAAATGTGCGAAGCACATCCGGTATCTAATACCCACGATGAAGAAATAGAGAGGTTGACTTCTATAACATGTATACCTGAAGTAGAAATCTTATTTCTTTTCTTCTTAAGATCTTCCAGGTATTCTTTGGAGTTCCTCTTCCAGTGCCTTGCTTGTCCTTGATATAGGTGACAAAGATGTTCAACCATAACGTAAGCACCCATCAACTCATGTTTCTTCTGAAGCTCAGAGTTCATGGTCGCGAGCATAAGACAGGACACATCTAATGCGTCATCTTGATGCTTCTTGTAAGCATCTCGGTCTGCTCGCGTGGCAGTGGTAGGAGGAGCCTCCGGAATGGGCTGCTCCAGAACGTACAGTTTACGTTCTTGGGTGAGAACTATTCTCAGGTTCCTGTACCAGTCCAGGAAATTTGCTCCGTTGAGCTTGTCCTTCTTAAGGACAGAACGCAGAGAGAAGTTGTTCGTGTTTGATGTCATGGAAATTCTACAACAAAAATAAATGCAGAAATAAATATCATATTCTTAATCATTTAATTAGGCCTTGAACTAAATGATGCTCCCACTGAATTCTATAATTCATGTGGGACAAGATCCACATCATACTAACCCTTTGAGTTAGCTTTGGGTAATATGCCCAAGACTTAGTATGATCGGTAGGTAACGATTACCAATTACATCTCTATGCAACTCTTGTTTATAGGATCAATATCCGTATTTATATTAAAACTCGAGTTAGCTTTGGCTAATACGCCCAAGAGTTAATATATATGTGATTTTGACATATCTTTCCAACCGTTGGAAGAATGCCTATAGTTATACTCGATCCAACCGAGTTAACTAGGAATACTCAATCTAATTGAGTTGTACTCACCCCTGCGTTGATAGACGGCACCAAGATTGTCCCTCCGTACCCTACCAAGATAGTATATGTTGCTCTGCTTTGGCAGATTCAACAACAACATGCGATCGAGGTAGTGGTAGGTATCACGACATGGTAGGCATTACGAGTTGACGTGATTTAGATCTAATCTAAATGATGATGCGTATCATATACTCGATAGATCTAATCTAATCGAAGGGTGCATCATGTGCACGACTTAGATCTAATCTAATCGTAAGGTACTAATTAATTACTTAATTAACTAGCATGCATCACATACACATAAAACAATTAATTAATTAATCAAATAATTTTTGTGATTATGTCATGACCCTACTACGATCTTCTCAAGCCAATGAGAAGATCAGATGGTCAACCTAAGGTCAACAGCTTCTCAAGCTCCGTCCTTTGACCACCTTGTGTTGCACGCGCCCTCCTCGTAACTCCGTCTCGAGTGGACCTTCCACAGCTCCAATTTTGTACATTACAATTTTGAAACTCGAGTTACATTCGAGTCTAAATCTAATTTACAACCAGAATATAAGAGAAAGGCACGACGCGCAGGTCGCGAATAAAATAAAAATAAAAAAATACAGCACGCACATCACATAACGGCACGCAGGATGTATTATGAATTACAACACATTTATTCCAATCCAATTGGGTCTTTTGGGCCATGACTATCAAAAAATTAATATATAATTATATATTATATATTTTTCATAATTTTCTGTAATTTTCATAATTTTTACAATTTTATGAGTAAATTTTTCCCAGCGGTCCCGTTTAGCGTTTTCGGGCGCAATCGCGGAACGAATCCCCTTGCGGGGCCAGGGGCAGTGCCCCTACCCGCGATGTAACCATCTCGAGGGTTTGTTTGCGATCTAACAGTGCCTAAGCCCGCTGTCCCAAAAAATTTTGGGGCGAAACATTACCGTTTCAGAAAATTCTTCTCGGTAGTCGAAGCCTACAAGTGTCTAAACACTTGTGCTTCACTTCTACGAGAAAAATACCTATTAAAACTATAAAAACATGAATTTACAGAAGTTTACAGATCTATATTTTTCATAAAAATATGAATCTAAACTCGTACTCGCTTCGCACGTAGCTCTGATACCACTGTTGGGTTTTTCGGGCCGCGAAAACCACTTTTCGCGTCGCGAAAACCCCGAATCACCCATGCCACTGGATCTCGTGCGAAGGATAGATTTCAAAAATATGAGTACAAGTTTCAAACTATGATCTACAGTAGATCTACAAAGGAAAAATATTTTATACCTTTGAAGCGTGCCCTCGCAAATCCCGCTCGTCCAACGGTACGCCGGATCTCGAAGTTGTCAACGTAGACAACTCTCTAGTGATATCCACAAGAACAAGATGTGTTCTCTAACACACAAGGATGGAGAAGAAGAGCACCACAAGTGTGCTAGCACTTTCTAGGGCTCTCGGTTAGGATTTAAAAAGGGAGAAAGGAGAGAAAGTAAAAGGAATCTCACATACTCCTCTAGGTACCCTTCTTTGTGACCTTCACTCCACCTTATTCTCTTGGAACTCAACTCACTCACCTTCACCCTTGCTTAGAACTCACGGCAACAGCAGCAAGGAGGAAGAATGTAACGCCCGCCCTCCCTGCTAACCCTAAGGGACGGGGCTACGATACTCTACGTACATACTACAGCGGAAGACTTAAAATTTATTTTTCTTAACTTAATTAAAACCGAACTACACTAACATGGTTTCATAACATGATAACGAAATAAATAAAAACTTAGTATCAAGTCACTCATATTGTATTACATTTCACAAAACCAAAGCATAGTTCTTAAAGGTTTTAAAGCAGGTTCTTAATTAGTTGCCTAGCCACCGCCACACACATCTTTGTTGCCCCTCCTGCTGCTCCTTTAACTCATCCAGCTTTTTCCTTTATCTGTGGTACAAGGAAAGTAAGCTATGAGCACTCATAGCTCAGTAAGTTCCTTTCCTACTCACTAAAGCCAACAATCAGCATATAATCAAGAATGTATCAACAAGTCATAATCTCAGCTAATCATGGCATAACATAGCATTCTATTCAAGCTTATCATGCATCATAATATAATCACAACTAGTCATGGCATATCAAACATCATCATGGCCGAAACATATACATAGTGCATTGCATAAA
Organism: Zingiber officinale; assembly: GCF_018446385.1. NCBI lineage: Eukaryota > Viridiplantae > Streptophyta > Magnoliopsida > Zingiberales > Zingiberaceae > Zingiber > Zingiber officinale. The sequence goes on from NC_055987.1 coordinate 135,002,576, forward strand.
ACATAGCTAGACATAGCATAACAAACAAGTATCATGGTATATCAAAGCATGGCCGAAACATGTATATCAAAGCATCATAACTATGGCCAAATATGTACATCAAGGCATCATCAAATCCATGGTCGAAATCTATATATATCAAGCATCAACATATCCATGGCCGAAACATGTCTGTAAGGTATAGCATGAACATAACATAAACATACCTTATCATGGCATATCATAATCAAGAGCATAGCATGAAACATAGCATAATCAAAAGGTGTATGCAATATGATTTTGGAAAACATGTATCCGAAAAACATGTGTATGTCTCATGATCTTTAAAACCATTCTCTTTTATATGTATATATACTTGAAAATAATCTCAACATAAGGGGGATCCCGGCTATGTACCACTTACATATTGCGCGCAACCTTGTAAGTCCAAGGTAGCAAGTCTTGAACCCTACGAGGCAAACATACTAGGCCCTTAGTCCTAGGGGCACTTAGGAGTCCATCCCTAACGAGGTCCTTAGTCCCCGGGGCGCTTATGGAGCCCACCCTTGGTACAAGCCACTCACACATAAAGTAAAGTACATGTCATACATATCATGTATCATAAAAGCATGCATCACTTAGGCACACATCATAAAAGTATGCATCACTTAGGGATACATCATGTCATAAAAGTATGCATCACTTAGGCATACATCATATCATAAAGGTATGCATCACTTAGGCATACATCATGTCATAAAGGTATGCATCACTTAGGCATACATCATATCATAAAGGTATGCATCACTTAGGCATACATCATGTCATAACAATATGCATCACTTAGGCATAGATCATAAAAACATGCATATCTTAAGCATAAAGCATATCATCAAGCATGCATATTTTATCCACATAGCTTATCATAAAAGCATGCATATTTTAAGCACAAAGCATATCATATCATAAAAGCATGCATATCATATCATAAGTCATAAATCACAAGCATACATATTAAGCATAAGGGTGTATCTTGTGATTATCCTATCATAGGAAACATGGTATCATATTTATCTTGGTTCTAAGCTTCCTAAACCCTTGTGGCCGAAACCCCTTTAGAGCTCAATTTAGGCTAAACACAACATCCAAGCATGTGGTACCTAAATTATCATCATAACATTTTCATAGGAAGCATTATAAACATGATTAACTTAGTTTCTAAGTTCTTCAAGTCCCTAATTTCATGTGGCCAAAACCTTAAGGTGTGAAACAAGGTTCCATATGACATAAAAACATAGACAACTTGAAATCATATTTATAACATTTTTACCAAGAAATAAGGTAAACACATTTGACATATTTGAATTAGTTCCTAAGTTCTTTAAGCCCTTAACATATGTCATGGCGAAATTTAACAAGTTCTCATTAGGGCTACAAACAAGCATACAAGCATGTGAACTTGGACTAACATTATGTATAAATTCATACAAAGCATCATACAATAGTTATGGCCGAAACATACCCTAGCATCATTTTAGGTCATAAAACAACATATAGCAATTGAACCTTGGCTTTCTACTTATCACATTTCATGTAGGGTGACATGAGCATATTTAATTTAAGTCCTAGGGTCCCTAGGGTGTCTAACCCTCCATGGCCGAGACTTACAATAGTCCTTTTAGATCATGGAAAAATTATACAAGCATGTGACACAATCAATAGGTTATCATATTTTCATAAGAAGCATTTTAACACCTTTGGTTTAAATTCTAAGGCCTCTAGGTCATTTAAACCCTACTTGGCTGAAACTCATCAGTGCTTAAACTTGCTTCAATAACATAAAAAACATGTGAAGTCATACGAGTTTCATAGCATGTGTAAAGACAAGCCTAATGAGTATACATATGAATTGTGTCTTAGGCTTTCTAGGTTTCTTTTTCTCTTTTTCTTTTATTTTTTTCCCATGGCCGAAACCTACCATTCTTTAGCTAGGTTTTTAAGTGGCCTAAAGCATGAAAAATCTAAGTAAGTTTCATGGCAAAAGTTACTACGAAACATATATACAAATTGGTTCATGAGTAAACTAGGACCCCTTGTGGTCATACATGATATATGTTATGCTACTAATTTTTCTACACCCTAATTAAGCATGAGGGCATTAAACAACTTTCATATCTAAACAGCACAGAGGTCTTGAGCATTTTTAAATTTTGTTTAAGCTTTCTAAGCTATCCATCTCATCATGGCCGAAAAACCCTAAGAAGGAGTTCATGAAATTCTAGCAATATTCAAGTATACAAATCCTTTAAGATCTTTGTATTCTATAGCATGAGCATGGTTATTTAAATTTAAAGGCCTTCTTAATCCTAAACCCTTCCTTGGCCGAAACATATGAGTGGGTTTTCTTTTAGTTTCAAATATCTTCTAAGGAAGAAAAACCAATACATAATCCTTAATATTTCATAGGGAGAACCTTGTACTAGTTGGGTAAAACAATAAATTTCCCTAGCCTCTTAAGAATATTTTTGGCCGAAATTCTAGGGTTCAGTACTCCTCTGATCAAGCATCATATAGGTATAAAAGCATGAAGAAAAACCCCTCTACATAGCATAGAAAAATCTATCATATAGTGAAGACTAGTTAAACATCATTAGATTTTGAAAGCTCTTCTTGGCCGAATTTTCTCAAACTTGTTTCTAGGTTTTAAAATCCTCATAAAATCCGAAAAGTACATAAAACTCCTTGTACCACAGGTGAGGGGAAGCTTACATCCTTTTCTCTTGTGGATCTAAGGTATGGTGAAGAAGAAATAGTCTCTTCTTCTAGTTCCTTTCCCTTGATTCCTTTGCTAAGTCCTCCTTGTATCTTAGGCTTTCTTAGGGACAAACTTGGCTTTGGGGCCGAAGATGGAGGAGAGGGAACTGTGGTGTTCTCGGTGAGGGAGAGGATGAGTGAAAGAAAATGAGAGAAAAAATAATTTTCTCTTTTCTTGCTCCCTTTTATGTTAAGGGGGAAGAGGTAGCAAACTTGATTTTTGCTTTCCTTCTCCCTTAGCCTTTTTCTCTATTTTTATTTTATTTATATTATTTTCCATTTATTCTCACCATTCATGATAAAATAAGGGGGAATGAATCCCCTTAACTCCTCTTTAAAATTTCGGCAAGATCAAAGAGGAAGAGGGAGAGAAAGGGAGGAAGGCAAGTTGCCTTTCTCTTGCTCTTTTCTTGTTTTCTTTTGGCTATCTTTTATTCTCACCTTTATCATGAGTTTCCCTCCTTTGCTATCAATATCTTCTCTCTATCCCAATTGGTTTCTACTAATTAATTTTATGAATTATAATATAAGAGGTTCAAGGTTCAATCCTTGACCATCACTTCTTTTTATTTCATTTTATTTCTTTTTACTTCAACTCACTTCTTATTATTTTTCTAAGGCAAATTCATCATTCTCATATTTATTCTTAAAAGCTTAGTGGGTGTTACAAAGAATGACCAAGGAAGAAGATGATAGAATGAATGCACACATCAATACACAAAACCAAAACCTCCACACTACATTAGTGTGGCTAGCCACACCTTGTAACCTCCCCATTTAATGTGGCCGGCCACATTAAATGGAATGGAATGTGTAACCTCCATGAGGTGGCACACCATGATGAGGTGGAAATGATGTGGCAAGGTTAGTCATGCCATGTAGGATGAGTCAACCTTCATGATGTGGCAATGCATCAAGACAAACTTGATGTTTCAACTTCCATTTGGTCAAGTCAAAATTGACCAATTCTCTTCCTTGTTGAGTCAAATCCAACCTTTGATTCAAGTCAATTTTAATTTAATGAATCTTAATTCATTAATATAAATTGACTCAATGAATCAAATTTAAATTAGAATAATTCAATAATTGAATCTAATTGAGTCTAACTCAATAAGTCTAATTTGAATCCAATCTTTGGTGCATCATATGAACCTAATCCAATTGGTTCATCATATGAACCTAATCTCCATCCACTTGTTCTTTGTGTGTGACCCAATAGGTTCTTGTAACGTTGGCAATGTTTCTAAACTCCTTTAGAAACATAAGCAATGAGTGGCATCTAGCAATACATCATTGCTACCCAAGTTACAAGAATGTTGAGATCCAACATCACCTTGTGACTACTAATTGTGACTCCTCACAATATGTGACATTGTCCTTCTATCCTAGAATCTAGATTGATCAATGTGAGGCATAAACCGTGTCATCCTCTAATCAATCTAAATCTTGAACTCCAAGTAGACTCACTCGATCAAATGAGCTCAACATCTCATGTTGACTCATTTGGGCATGGCCATGCATTTCGTGGTCTAACTCTATCAAGAATACCAATGTCGCTCCCGTCATATGGGAGGGATAGATCCCATCTACATCACTCACATCCCTCTGCATAATTCGTTATATACCCAGTAATAGCCTTTATAGTCCACCCAGTTACGAGTGACGTTTGACGAAACCAAAGTACATAACTCCTTATGTAGGGAACCATGGTGACTTCAGGTCTAAGGACCAATAGTCATACTAATAGTCACATGAGAAAGTATATGACACTCATATAACGATCCATGATAATTTCTCATGGCGGATCATTCAGTATACATTCTCCAATGCATACCCATGTGTCAACTTGATATCTCCATATCCATGACTTGTGAGATCAAGTTATCGAGTTGACCTACATGCTAGTCTTATTGCATTAACATTGTCCATGAATGCTAATACTCGACTAGGAATGATTTAGAGTAGTGTTCCCTATATCATCTCACCATCGATTCAACCAATCGATTGATATAGGTAAGAACCTTCTACTCAAGGATGTTATTATACTTAGTTTATTTGGCACCAATACAAGTAAGTATAATAACCAAACAAATGTCTTTATTAATATAAGAATATGATACAATAAGTCCATAATACAATCATCAAATGATTGGCTCTAGGGCTCTAGCTAACAAAAACTACCACACCTAGGTCTAGGAAGGTAGATAAGAATTTAGGCAAGAACTCTAAAGACTCTAAGTATTTGCCTAAGAAAAAGGAGAATCAAGATTTTAGTGAAAAATCTAAGATTGAGGAATTATGGAAGAAAATCAAGTCTTGAGGTCAAGACTTGATAAAATGGAAAGGACCCTTAGAAAGATCACAAATAATACACAAGGGTCAAAGAGTCAAAACCTAGGTTTAGAACAACAAAGGTCATCCAAGGGCCATAGGGGTTTGGGATACAAACCTAAAACCAAAAAGGATATGCCTTCTTACCATATGATTCCATATAATTATGGAACCAACCCTAGGTCAAAGGGTCAAGTCAAAAATACAAGGGAAATTATCCCTAAGAGTATTTTTGCAACAAACGTGACTAAGACTTCTCATAAGTCCAAGAAAGTCACAAAAAAGGTCACAAGGGAAGAAATCCTAGAGTTGACCTAGGAAAAGTGACCAAGGCTTCTAAGAAGCCTAACAAGGTCACTAGGAAGGTATCTAGGAAGGTTATCCCTCGTGAGTACCTAGAGTATCCAAAGAGCACCAATAGGTTTTGGGTTCCTAAGAGCATTTTCTCTACCCCATAAATGGGCTAGAGAGTGTCAACTCCGATTAGAAGGGTAGTTAACCCAACTTTGATGAAGTTGACACTTGGAGAGCATTTCCAAGGTTATTATTAACTTTTGAAAATGATAAGGGTTATTGATTTACTCTTGTAAGAGTAAAATGTGTCATATTTTGAGAAATTGGATGTAATGTTAAATGACACAAATTGGGAAAATCATAAGAACTACCAAGTTTGGGATTTTGGTATGTTCTTAGGGAATTAAAGGCAATCTAAGCCTTAACTCAATTTGTTACTCTTTAAAAGAGTAAATTGCGCCAAAATTTGAGGAATATGTTTAATTTAAATTGGCACAAATTAGGAAAAGTAAAAGAAATGTCAAAATTGGATTATTGGCATTTTCCTGGGAAATAGTGGGCAATCTAGGGTTTAAATTTTTAAGATTAGCTAAGGGTTAAGGATACTTAGGTAAATAATCTAGGTATTTTATTTATGCTAAATTTTCATGCTTTGTTTGCCCATCATATGTCATGACATCATATTTATTTAGTTATTTTTGCATTCATATTTTATTATGAAAAATACAAAAATACCATGTCATGCATACATACATCATGTAGTTATAGGATATTTTCTCTTGAAAATTATTTCATTTTGATGTATGCCATCACATATCATGCATTATATTTAATTCCTTGCAAATTAAGGACAAATGACATTCATTAACAAGTAACATCCTTGGTAGATGTTCATAACCTCAAAATGCCTAAATAGATATGCATAATCCCTAGATTAGGGCAAAACCAAACTTTACATCTCACAAAAGAACTACAAGGTGCTTTATATGTGGTTTTGTACACATTAAATACAAGTGAGATGTTAGGATGATGAACAAAACTCAAGATATTGATTTAGTGCATTCTTTTGAGTTTTAAGTTCATCAAAACACATAGTTATGTGTTTTCCAATCATTGGGAAAGCTAATGTGCAAGTCATGTGCATTGAGCCCAAAGAACATGCTTGGATATTGGTTTTGAAAATCATTTTAAAATACTTTTAGAAAACCTTGATGAAGACTATCTTTTGATAGTAATCATCATTGAAAAGTTAGACACAAACTAGAGGAAAACACTAAAGTTTTTACAAGCTTTCAAGTTTGTGTCAATCTTTGAAAATAGAAAGTATTTTCATAGAAAACTATTTTTACTTGATAATATATACCATAAATAATGTCTACATTGATTTTCATGATTTTTGGAATTTTGTGAATTTTTCTAGGGGTTTCTGAAATTGACTGAAATGGATTTTCAGCTTTTTCAGAACTTCAATCGATCACCCAATCGATTGAAGTACCCCAATCGATCGGGCGATCGATTGAGAGGAGTTTTTCCATGAGCAAAAGCTCGCTGGATCGATCAGACGATCGATCCACACAGTCTGAATCGATCAATGGATAGATTCAGATGGGTTCAATCGATTGGAAACCAACTCCAATCGATTGGGAATGCTGATTTTGACTGGGAAAGCCTGATTTCAGTATTTTGAACCATTTTTAGTCTATGTAACCATTCCTTACCCCTTCAAACACATTTTTATACATTTAGGGGGAGTTTTCATGATGAAAACTAGGATGGATTGGTTAAGGAAGACTAAGCAGAGGTTTAGGTTGAGGTTTTGTTTCATTATTGAATTTTTGACCCTCAAAACTTCTAAATTTGGGTTTCCTAAAGTTTTAGGGATTCCAAGTCATTGTTGGTGCAATGACAGAAGTCACAACCATGTCTTTAGGGGGGGTTTACTCTTTAAGGACATGAAAATCTATTTTTCATACACCTTGGAAGGTGGACAACCTTCTTTCGTGAAAATGCTCAAGGATGAGCATTTGATGAAAATGAAAGGTATGGGACTTTCATTTGAATCGTGTGTGAATATACCAGGTGGTATATGCTCAAGGTTGAGCGTTAAGAATAATGAAGGGTATGAGACCTTCGTTATTGTGTTGTGAGCAACGAGTGAAGTTGTGAATGACGTTGGGTAGAGTTTTTGATGTGTGCCAATAGGGAGAGAATGTGTGGTTTAAGTTAGGCCTTAATTACCTAAAGAGGGAGTTTGTCCTCTAGAAAAGGGGGAGAATGAAGGTGATGTGCGTAGATTATATACTCTTTTATGCATGTTTTTACGTACATTTACATACTTTGAGCATGCTTGATCTATGCATTTTTATACTTCCAGCTTTCCTTTTAGCGTATTTACTCAAGCGGTTCGGAGATTTGCTTTTTGTGCATTTTCTGTACACAAGAGTCAAAATTGGTGAAGATTATGCGTCCTCGGGCAAGTTTGGAAGGAATTGAAGGGAGAGAGCATCAGGCCGTGTACCACACACGGCCGTGTAGTTTTAACAGGAAGGGAAGAGGACATGGCCGTGTGAATCTCACATGGCTATGTCTTGATTTGAAGAAATTAGAGCAGATGCCTTACATGGCCGTGTAGATCTACACGGCCGTGTGAGGTTTCCAGAGGCCAAGCAGGTGGTGGCCGTGTGCACCACAAGGCCGTGTAGCATTTCCAGAGAACAGAAGGGTCCTGGCCGTGTGGATCTACACGGCCATGCTTGGTTGCTTTAAAGAGAAGAGACCTAGGCCGTGTGAGTCACACGGCCGTGCAGCTTTGGCAGAGAAGGAACTGGACATGGCCGTGTGAATCTCACACGGCCGTGTCATGGGGCCGTGTGGCGCCCGATTTCCTCCTCTATTTAAACCCTCTTTCATGAATTGAAAGGGGATCTCTCCCCTTTTGGGAGAAGGCAAGATTTGGTGGTTTCCTCCCATTCTTGGGAGGATTTCTGGGCGATTCGAGGGGAGTTCTTGACGATTTCGACTCCGGAGCGAGGATTGGATCCGAAGACGAGTCTTCTTCGTAGATAAGTTTTTTTTTCTTTCCCCCTTTTCTTGGTTTCTTGGATTGGGGATTTAAGAAATGCTTGTAATCTTTATTTCTTCGGGTATTCTTCCTCGATTCATGGAGTAGATCTTGTATTCTAGGATTAAGGGAGTATTTGTATGATGGATTGATGTAATCTCTTATGGATTTGCCATTTTCTTGTTTCAATGACATTTTCTTGCTTGTATCAATTAGATCTTGAATGATTAATGGTGATTTGTGCTTAATTCTCATTCTTGATTGATTGTTTGGATTTCTTGTGGACTTTGTAAAGATAAACTCTCACTCGATCATCCGAGGGATCCACGTGACAGGTGCAAGCCCGTGTAAGGACGTTTGAGAGATAATCTTGAAGAGGAAATAGGAATATTCAAGAGAGTAGGATGGATCTTGTGATTAGTTTCTTGTATCTTGATAGATTAATAAGTTGTGGGCTTTTATGTTGATATCCGAGGAAGGCATAGTAATAGGTGCGCTTCTGTGTAAGGACAACGTAGGTTCACGTCTAATTGATCATATTTAGATACATTTCTCAGTCCTTAGCCGGTTATCTATTACAAGAGAGAACCGGCAACTTTCTACAAGTGTTTGGCAATTGAGGGATAAGAATTGGTGAACCATTTATATTCAAGAAATCTTACAAAGAAACCGAAACTCTTAGAATCTCTCTTTATCATAACCCAAAACACTAAACTCTTGTTTGTTGATCTTTAATATTAGATTTGTTTACCTTCACTTTGCATTTGAAAAAATTTGATAGTTGTTTAGCTAATTCGCATTGAGACATTTCTAGTGCTTATTCCAGTCCTTGTGGATACGATAATCTTTTATATTACTTGCGACATTTCCGTACACTTGCGGAGCGTAACAAGTTTTTGGCGCCGTTGCCGGGGACTGCGCTATAACATTAGGAATTATCAATTGAGTTAGACTAAACATAACATTTGTTTTCCTTTCATATTGCATAGTTGTAACTAATCATTAGATTTCTGTTTTTACTTTCTTGTATAACTTTTATTTCTTGTTAATTCTTTTTGTACAAATTCAATTCTGCATTTTTTATTCTTTTATTTTTTTTCCTTTTTCTGTTGAATTGTCATTTGCTATCTTGTTCTTGTGTATGCGAAGATCTAACTTTGCAGGGGAATTCTTTCCTTTTAACCCTGAGATTGACAGAACTTTCCATAAAAGAAGAATTCTGCAAAGGCAAATTGAAGAACAGGAACATTTGAACATGGCGAATAGACCACTCAAGGATTATGCAGCACCTTATGCAAGAGGTTTTCGATCTAGTATTTCAAGACCTTCAGTGGAAGCTAATAACTTTGAGATCAAACCCGCAATTATATCTATGGTGCAGCAGAACCAATTTTGTGGAGGACCTCATGAAGACCCCAATCAACACTTAGAGGTCTTTTATGAAATATGTGGTACCATGAAAATGAATGGAGTTCCTTCAGAAGCAGTTAGATTATTATTATTTGGGTTTTCTTTAAAAGATAGGGCAAAGCAATGGCTGAATTCTTTGGCCCCTAATAGCATCACCACTTGGGAGCAGTGTGAGCAACAGTTTCTTGATAAATTCTATCCACCAAGCAAAACAGCTCATATGAGGAATTTAATTACAAGCTTCAAGCAAACTGACTCAGAATCTCTTTTTGAAGCATGGGATAGATATAATAGTATGCTCAGACAATGCCCACATCATGGGTTGGAAAGATGGTTAGCGTTGCACACTTTTTATAATGGTATCAACTATCATACTAAAGTGTCCCTTGATTCAGCTGCTGGAGGGGCACTTATGAATAAAAGTTTAGATGAAGCTGAAGAAATTATTGACAGTGTAGCACAAAATCATCATCAATGGGCAAATGAAAGAAGTGGTGGCTATTCTTCTGTAAACCCAACAATTAAAGCATCAGGGAAGTTTGATGTAGATGCAGTCACTCTTTTGTCTGCAAAATTGGACGCTCTTACAAAGAAATTTGAGAATATGGGGACTAGTGCTAATATGGTCAATGCTATTAGTACATCTTGTGAAGTATGTGGGAGTTCAGAGCACTCAAATGACTCATGTCCATTGGGAGCTATCACTGCACAAATCAATCAACTGGAACAATGTGATGCAATCATGAGTTACAATCAAAGGCAGAACAACCCATACTCAAATACTTATAACCCTAGATGGAAGAGCCATCCAAATTTTTCTTATAGAAATAATCAAGATCAAGGACCATCTATGGGGGCAAGACCAAATTTTCAAGTTGGGCAACAAAATTTTCAACATCTATCTTCTCAAGGCTTACCAAAGTTAAATATTGAAAAGATGCTTGAAGAAATTATCTCAAGTCAGAATGAAATGAAGCAAGATTTAGCAAAGCTCATTCAGAGAATGGATAATTCTGAAAAGCATCAAAAGATCCAGGATAGTCAAATTGCCCAACTAGCTTCCTCATCATCCAGAGCACCAGGACAACTTCCAGGAAAACCTGATGTGAATCCTATGGAGCATTGCAATAGAATTGAGCTTAGGAGCGGACGAACCTTGGGAGACTCCCAAGTGACTGCTTCAAAAGGGATATAAAAAGAAGAAGAGCTCTCTCCTCTTATACCAAATCAGATTCAAGCTAATGAGGAGAGTACCATTGAGGTTGAAGAGACTCTTCCACTGAACCATCAGAGCAAAGCTGTCCCTTTTCCTCAGAGACTTACAATGCTCAAGAAAGATGAAGAATTTGGCAAGTTTTTAGAAAAAGTTAAGGAAATTTGTGTAGAGGTACCTCTTATTGATGCTATTCTTCAAATGCCTAGATTTGCCAAATTCCTGAAGGATCTCATGTCAAACAAGAGAAGAAGAGGAGAGGTTGAGACCATTGCGCTTAGTGAGGAATGTAGTGCTATTTTGGAGAAGAACACTTCCCCAAAACTAAAGGACCCAGGGAGCTTTTATATTCCTTGCAACATAGGAAAAGAATTTTTTGAAAAAGCTTTTTGTGATTTGGGGGCAAGTGTTAGCCTCATTCCCTATTCAATTTGTAATAAATTAGGTCTCAAAAACATTAAACTTACTACTATGGCACTTCAACTTGCCGATCATTCCTGCAGGTACCCTTTGGGTATTATAGAAGATGTGCCAGTAGAGGTGGATGGGAATGTTATTCCCACAGATTTTGTCGTGTTGGACATGGAAGAGGACCCCAGGATTCCTATCATATTAGGAAGACCTTTCCTTGCTACAGCTGGAGCTATAATTGATGTCAAAAATCATAAGCTTTCTTTGGTAATTGGTAAGGAAAAGTTGGAATATGATTTATCTAATATCTCTAACCATGTCTCGTCTCTTTTAAATGCTTGTAGCAGGACAAGCATTTATAAACTTGAGGAATGGAATTTCCATCCTCATGGAAGGCCACCAAACGAAGGAGACAATGTGGTGGAAGATGTTGGGAGAAGATCTCCCAATAAAAACGAAAAGTATATCTGTCCTCCAAGGGAGAGGAAAAGAAGTGAATGATCAAGTTTGGTCGAGCTAAAGACCTTAAACAAGTTCTTCTTGGGAGGCAACCCAAGGGTTCTTTTAGTTAGTTTTGATTTGTATTTTAATTTCTTTTAGTTTGATGCATTCTTTTGATTTTGTTTTCAGGTTAGGTGCAAAACAGAGCCCGGCCGTGTGCTATACACGGCCAGGCAAAGGTTGCAGAGAAGGGAAGTGCTTGGGTCGTGTCATCCAGACACGGCCGTGTAGGATCTCCCGAGGAGAAAAAGGTCTAGGCCGTGTCTCAAACACGACCGTATAAAGAATCCCGAGGAGAAAAAGGTCTAGGTCGTGTCCCAAACACGGCCGTGCAAAGAATTCCGAGAAGAAAGATGGAGAGGTCGTGTCCCAGACACGACCGTGCGAAGAATCCAGAGAAGGAAGAGGGGGAGGCCGTGTGGATCTGCACGGCCCGTGTAGGAGAGTTATTAAAGTCTTCTTTCTACCTTACACGGCCAGATCTTGGCCGTGTTCCGCACACCCCCAACTCTCCAAAACATCTCTTTCTCTCCCAATCTCTTAAAAACTCCTCCCTAATCTCTCAAGATCTCTTAGATCCGGATTCTCCTCCTCTCTAAGACTTGGACTTTTTGTTCTCCTAACCTAAGATCTTTTCTCTTTGAAGTTTTGTTCTTTGATTTCCATTTTTCCAACCCTAGATAATTCTTCCCCTATCTAAACTCATCAAGATGTCCAACATTTTGAAGAAACTTCGCAAAGGAGGTGGTGGATCCAGTGGAGACAAAGAGAAGGAGCCATCAAGGGACAAAGGAAAACAACCAGTGAAGGGCAAAGGCAAAAGGACTTCACGCAACGAAGGTAATGACAATGAATTCAATATTGTGTTTAGAAATGATGATCAAGTAACTAGATTTGCAATTCTTGTCAATAGAAAGATAGTGTGTACTAGATATATGGACCCAACTGTTCTTGATATGCTTGGAATTAGGGAAGATGTAGATTTGATGATTGGGTTTTTAGATTGGAGTGATATTATGTACACACATTTGCCTACATATCCTCGTCTTGTTTTGGAATTTTTAAGTTCATTGGATGTCCATTTTACTAATGAAGATGATTATTTTGAAAAAATCTCATTTAGACTAATGAATCAAGAATTTCTATGGGAATTTAGTGACTTTAATTCTTGTTTTGGATTAACCACCGGTAGCCCTCGTAGGTTTGATCCAAGGTTTAATTGGAATCATTTTTGGAATGCAATGACTGGGTTAGATCAACCTTATGAGCCTTCAAGAGCTAAGGCCTCCCACATGCAAAACCCCATCTTTAAGTATCTATATAGAGTCATGAGTAAAACTATTTTTGGTAGGGGAGAGAGTGATGGGGTGGTTAAAAAGATAGAGCTTTATGCTTTATGGGCTATGCTTTATAAGGTTGAATTTGATTCTGGTTTTCATTTTGTTCAAACCTTATTAAGATCTGCTAGGGCATCATCGGGATCAATTTTTTTTGGTGGTTTGATTACCCGAATAGCTTATAATTTAAATCTTGATGTTGATGGGTTGGAAATAATTCATGGTAATGACATGATTGACATTGATGCATGTCTTGCTATGAAAATGATCGTTCGGGATGAGAATGGTTTCGCGTTTCCTAGGAGGAGTGGTTCTCCTTTACCCCTTCCTTTTCCTGAACAAACTACTATTCGTAACCCGGCTAGTTGGGTAATTTCTGAGTTAGATTTTGAGGATAACCCTTCTATACCTAGAGACACTGAGCCACATCATGAGCCCTCGTCATCTGGACACCCACAACCTTCTAGTTTTATGGAGCCTGCTAGGCATTCTTTTGCATATGGCACGGGATCTTCTAGGTTTGATTTTTCATATTTTCGTACGTCTCTAGAATCACTTCATGAGAAGTAAGATGCCCAATGAAAAATGTTGGAGGGGCGCTTCTCTTTATCTGATGATCAGTTTAGGGAGGTACAAAATTATTTTCAGTTTACGAGGAATTTTCAAGGTCAAGTGGCTGAGTTTGTGCAGGATTATGATACTGATTAGGCTAGGATGAGAGATTTTATGCAGAGCATGATGCTTACTAGCCAACAAGTAGATGCTTTATATGAGTATCATAGATCCTTGGGTGAGATTCCAGGTTTTCCTAGTTTTCCTATTGGCCAACCACGTCGTAGACCTCCTTTCCCTCGTCCACCTCCACCTCTTCCACCATATTGATTTCATCGGAACGATGACAAGTTTAAGTCTGGGGGGTGTCATGTACTGTTTAGTTTGGTTTTCAGTTTTTAGTTTTTGTTAGTTTTTCATGTTGGTTCTTCTTTTCATTGCTTGTTGCTTTATTTTGCTTGTTTTTGAAATAATCATGGCAAAAAAAAAAAAATTGAGAACATCAAATCTTCACTTATATGCTTTCTTGGATTCAAGTGAAATGTTAGCACGATTATTGTCTTGATTCATGATGTTCGAATGATGCTATTAGTAAACTTTGTGTAGTTCTTTTTTCTATCTTGGGAAGCATTAATAAGTTAAGAATCTTATGGTGATGAGTTTTAGTTTTGGTTCAACCTTAAGGATTTTATCTTCACTACACTTGTGCTTGATGCTTGAATAGTTGATGTCATTGAAATAGTCATGATTCATCTTGTTTGCTTAGTACTTGGTTTCCATGATGATTTCTCAACTTTCATTTTGGTTACTAGATGAGGCTCAAATCATTAAAGCTCATTTGGAAAAATCAAAATATCCCAACATGTGTGCTAAAAGTGCATTTGTGAATAAGTTTTGCACAATGCAAACACTTATAAAAAAAATTTAAAAAATAATAATAAGGGATATAAAAAACAGTTGTCATGAGTGGAATCTAGCAAGTCAGCCCTTTGAGACAGAGTTAGGTTACTGGGGAAATGACTGCTTAGCTTCCCTTGAGATTGAGCACACCTTTGAGACCTTGGGTTAGTTGAGAACTATGAACCAAGTGAATGGTGAGTAAGTGCCTATCACTGGTTACTTGTCTTTCACTGGAAACACTAGGAATTCAAATTTGATGACGACTTGACTAGGACATGGATTGAAACTTGAAGGGTGTTGAGTTACTTTTACACTGTGCACAACATTCTTATGCTTGAACCATACTTTACTTGTTTCCATGATCACGCTTGTTAATGAAACTTTTTGATAGAGTTAGGAAAGTGCACTGGGTTTTATGAATGTGTTGTCGAACATATGAATTTAGACTGCAGCATTTTGCTTGAGGACAAGCAAAGGTTTAAGTCTGGGGGTGTGATGTGCGTAGATTATTGATGTGCGTAGATTATATACTCTTTTATGCATGTTTTTACGCACATTTACATACTTTGAGCATGCTTGATCTATGCATTTTTATACTTCCAGCTTTCCTTTTAGCATATTTACTCTTTTGGTTCGGAGATCTACTTTTTGTGCATTTTCTGTACACAGGAGTCGATTTGGTGAAGAATCTACATCTTTAGGCATGCATTGGAGGAAACGAAGGGAGAAAGCACCGGGCCGTGTACCTCACACGGCCCTGCACTGGTATGGAGCTCGGGCCGTGTGGAGTTTGGCACCAACAGAAGCGGAAGATGACATGTGAACCTCGCACGACCGTGTCAAGATTTGAAGCCAACCAGAGCAGAAGCCTTACAGGGCCGTGTGGATCTACACGGCCGTGTGAGATTTCCAGAGACCAAGCAGGCTGCGGCCGTGTGCACCACACGGCCGTGTAGCATTTCCAGAGACTAAGCAGGCTGTGGCCGTGTGCACCACACGGCCGTGTAGCATTTCCAGAGAGCAGAAGGGTTCTGGCCGTGTGGAGTCACACGGCCGTGCAGCTTTGGCAGAGAGGGAACTGGACATGGCCGTGTGAATCTCACACGGCCGTGTCACGGGGCCGTGTGGCGCCCGATTCCCTCCTCTATTTAAACCCTTCTTCATGAATTGAAAGGGGATCTCTCCCCCTTTGGGAGAAAGCAAGATTTGGTGGTTTCCTCCCATTCTTGGGAGGATTTCTGGGCGATTCTAAGGGAGATCTCGACGATTTCGACTCCGGAGCGAGGATTGGATCCGAAGACAAGGCTTCTTCGTAGATAAGTTTTCTCTTTCCCCCTCTTCTTGTTTTCTTGGATTGGGGATTCAAGGAATGCTTGTAATCTCTATTTCTTCGGGTTTTCTTCCTCGATTCATGGAGTAGATCTTGTATTCTAGGATTAAGGGAGTATTTGTATGATGGATTAATGTAATCTCTTATGGATTTGCCATTTTCTTGTTTCAATGACATTATCTTGCTTGTATCAATTAGATCTTGAATGATTGATGGTGATTTGTGCTTAATTCTCATTCTTGATTGATTGTTTGGATTTCTTATGGACTTTGTAAAGATAAACTCTCACTCGATCATCCGAGGGATCCACGTGACAGGTGCAAACCCGTGTAAGGACGTTTGAGAGATAATCTTGAAGAGGAAATAGGGATATTCAAGAGAGTAGGATGGATTTTATGATTAGCTTCTTGTATCTTGATAGATTAATGAGTCGTGGGCTTCTACGTTGATATCCGAGGAAGGCATAGTAATAGGTGCACTTCTGTGTAAGGACAACATAGGTTTATGTCTAATTAATCCTATTTAGATACATTTCTCAGTCTTTAGCCGGTTGTCTATTGCAAGAGGGAACCGGCAACTTTCTACATGTTTGGCAATTGAGGGATAAGAATTGGTGAACCATTTACATTCAAGAAACCTTACAAAGAAACCGAAACTCCTAGAATCTCCTTTTATCATAACCCGAAACACTAGACTCTTGTTTGTTGATCTTTAAGACTAGATTTGTTTACCTTTACTTTGCTTTTGAAATGATTGGATAGTTGTTTAGCTAATTCGCATTGAGGCATTTCTAGTGCTTATTCCAGTCCCTGTGGATACGATAATCTTTTATATTACTTGCGACATTTCCGTACACTTGCGGAGCGTAACAAGTTTTTGGCGCCGTTGCCGGGGACTGCGCTATAACATTAGGAATTATCAATTGAGTTAGACTAAACATAACATTTGTTTTCCTTTCATATTGCATAGTTGTAACTAATCATTAGATTTCTGTTTTTTTTAGTTTCTTGTATAACTTTCACTTCTTGTTAATTCTTTTAATACAAATTCAATTCTGCATTTTTGATTCTTCTAATTTTCTTTTTGTGTCGAATTGCTATCTGCTATCTTGTTCTTGTGTATGCGAAGATCTAACTTTGCAGGGGAATTCTTTCCTTTTGACCCTGAGATTGATAGAACTTTCCATAAAAGAAGAATTCTGCAAAGGCAAATTGAAGAACAGGAACATTTGAATATGGCAAATAGACCACTTAAGGATTATGCAGCACCCTATGCGAGAGGTTTTCGATCTAGTATTTCAAGACCTTCAGTGGAAACTAATAACTTTGAGATCAAACCCGCAATTATATCTATGGTGCAGCAGAACCAATTTGGTGGAGGACCTCATGAGGACCCTAATCAACACTTAGAGGTCTTTTATGAAATATGTGGTACCATGAAAATGAATGGAGTTCCTTCAGATGCAGTTAGATTATTATTATTTGGGTTTTCTTTAAGAGATAGGGCAAAGCAATGGCTGAATTCTTTGGCCCCTAATAGCATCACCACTTGGGAGCAGTGTGAGCAACAGTTTCTTGATAAGTTCTATCCACCAAGCAAAACAGCTCATATGAGGAATTTAATTGCAAGCTTCAAGCAAACCGACTCAGAATCTCTTTTTGAAGCATGGGATAGATATAATAGTATGCTCAGACAATGCCCACATCATGGGTTGGAAAGATGGTTAGTGTTGCACACTTTTTACAATGGTATCAATTATCATACCAAAGTGTCCCTTGATTCAGCTGCTGGAGGGGCACTTATGAACAAAAGCTTAGATGAAGCCGAAGAAATCATTGAAAGTATAGCACAAAATCATCATCAATGGGCAAATGAAAGAAGTGGTGGCTATTCCTCTGTAAACCCAACAATTAAAGCATCAGGGAAGTTTGATGTAGACGCAGTCACTCTTCTGTCTGCAAAATTGGACGCTCTTACAAAGAAATTTGAGATTATGGGGACTAGTGCTAATATGGTCAATGCTATTAGTACATCTTGTGAAGTATGTGGGAGTTCAGAGCATTCAAATGACTCATGTCCATTGGGAGCTATCACTGCACAAATCAATCAACTTGAACAATGTGATGCAATCATGAGTTACAATCAAAGGCAGAACAACCCATACTCAAATACTTATAACCCTGGATGGAAGAGTCATCCAAATTTTTCTTACAGAAATAATCAAGATCAAGGACCATCTATGGGGGCAAGACCAAATTTTCAAGCTGGGCAACAAAATTTTCAACATCTATCTTCTCAAGGCTTACCAAAGTCAAATGTTGAAAAGATGCTTGAAGAAATTATCTCAACTCAGAATGAAATGAAGCAAGATATAGCAAAGCTCATTCAGAGAATGGATAATTTTGAAAAGCATCAAAAGATTCAGGATAGTCAAATTGCCCAACTAGCTTCCTCATCATCCAGAGCACCAGGAAAACCTGATGTGAATCCTATGGAGCATTGCAATAGGATTGAGCTTAGGAGCGGATGGACCTTGGGAGACTCCCAAGTGACTGCTTCAAAAGGGATACAAAAAGAAGAAGAGCTCCCTCCTCCTATACCGAATCAGATTCAAGCTAATGAGGAGAGTACCATTGAGGTTGAAGAGACTCTTCCACTGAACCATCAGAGCAAAGCTGTCCCTTTTCCTCAGAGACTTACAATGCTCAAGAAGGATGAAGAATTTGGCAAGTTTCTAGAAAAGGATAAGGAGATTTGTGTAGAGGTACCTCTCATTGATGCTATTCTACAAATGCCTAGATTTGCCAAATTTCTGAAGGATCTCATGTCAAATAAGAGAAGAAGAGGAGAGGTCGAGACCATTGCGCTTAGTCAGGAATGTAGTGCTATTTTTGAGAAGAACACTTCTCCAAAATTGAAGGACCCAGGGAGCTTTTATATTCCTTGCAACATAGGAAAATAATTTTTTGAAAAAGCTTTTTGTGATTTGGGGGCAAGTGTTAGCCTCATTCCCTATTGAATTTGTAATAAATTAGGGCTCAAAAACATTAAACTTACTACTATGGCACTTCAACTTGCCGATCATTCCTGCAGGTACCCTTTGGGTATTATAGAGGATGTGCCGGTAGAGATGGATGGGAATGTTATTCCCACAGATTTTGTCGTATTGGACATGGAAGAGGACCTTGGGATTCCTTTCATAATAGGAAGACCTTTCCTTGCTACAGCTAGAGCTATAATTGATGTCAAAAATCATAAGCTTTCTTTGGTAATTGGTAAGGAAAAGTTGGAATATGATTTATCTAATATCTCTAACCATGTCTCGTCTCTTTTAAATGCTTGTAGCAGGACAAGCATTTATAAACTTGAGGAATGGAATTTCCATCCTCATGGAAGGCCACCAAATGAAGGAGACAATGTGGTGGAAGATGTTGGGAGAAGATCTCCCAACAGAAATGAAAAGTATATCTGTCCTCCAAGGGCGAGGAAAAGGAGCGAATGATTAAGTTTGGTCGAGCTAAAGACCTTAAACAAGCGCTTCTTGGGAGGCAACCCAAGGGTTCTTTTAGTTAATTTTGATTTGTATTGTAATTTCTTTTAGTTTGATGCATTCTTTTGATTTTGTTTTCAGGTTAGGTGCAAAACGGAGTCAGGCCGTGTGCTATACACGGCCAGGCAGAGGGTGCAGAGAAGGGAGGTGTTTGGGCCGTGTCATCCAGACACCGCCGTGTGGGATCTCCCGAGGGGAGAAAGGTATAGGCCGTGTCATGGACACGGCCGTGCAAGGAATCCAGAGAAGGAAGAGGGGGAGGCCGTGTGGATCTACACGGCCCGTGCAAAGAATCCCGAGAGGAAAGATGGGGAGGCCGTGTGGATTTACACGGCCCGTGCAGGAGAACTATTAAAGTCTACCTCCTACCTCACACGGCCAGATCTTGGCCGTGTTCCGCACACCCCCAACTCTCCAAAACATATCTTTCTCTCCCAATTCTTAAAAACTCCTCTCTAATCTCTCAAGATCTTTTAGATCCGATTCTCCTTCTCTCTAAGACTTGGACTTTTGTTCTCCTAACATAAGATCTTTTGTTCTTTGAAGTTTTGTTCTTTAAAGTTCCACAACTCTAGATAATTCTTCCCCTATCTAAACTCATCAAGATGTCTAATATTTTGAAGAGATTACGCAAAGGAGGTGGTGGATCTAGTGGAGACAAAGAGAAGGAGCCATCAAGAGACAAAGGAAAACAACCAGTGAAGGGCAAAGGCAAAAGGACTTCACGCAACGAAGGTAATGACAATGAATTCAATATTGTGTTCAGAAATGATGATCAAGTAACTAGATTTGCAATTCTTGTCAATAGAAAGATAGTGTGTACTAGATATATGGACCCAACTGTTCTTGATATGCTTGGAATTAGGGAAGATGTAGATTTGATGATTGGGTTTTTAGATTGGAGTGATATTATGTACACACATTTGCCTACATATCCTCGTCTTGTTTTGGAATTTTTAAGTTCATTGGATGTCCATTTTACTAATGAAGATGATTATTATGGAAAAATCTCTTTTAGATTAATGAATCAAGAATTTCTATGGGCATTTAGTGACTTTAATTCTTATTTTGGAATAACCACCGGTAGCCCTCGTAGGTTTGATCCAAGGTTTAATTGGAATCATTTTTGGAATGCAATAACTAGGTTAGATGAACCTTATGAGCCTTCAAGAGCTAAGGCCTCCCATATGCAAAACCCCATCTTTAGGTATCTACATAGAGTCATGAGTAAAACTATTTTTGGTAGGGGAGAGAGTGATGGGGTGGTTAAGAAGATAGAGCTTTATGCTTTATGGGCTATGCTTTATAAGGTTGAATTTGACTCTGGTTTTCATTTTGTTCAAACCTTATTGAGATCAGCTAGGGCATCATCGGGATCAATTGTTTTTGGTGGTTTGATTACCCGAATAGCTTGTAATTTAAATCTTGATGTTGATGGGTTGGAAATAATTCATGGTAATGACATGATTGACATTGATACATGTCTTGCTATGAAAATGATCGTTCGGGATGAGAATGGTTTCGCGTTTCCTAGGAGGAATGGTTCTCCTTTACCCCTTCCTTTTCCTGAACGAACTACTATTCGTAACCGGGTTAATTGGGTAATTTCTGAGTTAGATTTTGAGGATAACCCGTCTATACCTGGAGACGCTGAGCCACATAATGAACCCTCGTCATCTGGACATACGCAGCCTTCTAGTTTTATGGAGCCTGCTAGGCATTCTTTTGCATATGGCACGGGATCTTCTAGGTTTGATTTTTCAGATTTTCGTACGTCTCTAGAATCACTTCATGAGAAGCAAGATTCCCAACAAAAAATGTTGGAGGGGCGCTTCTCTTTATCTGATGATCAGTTTAGGGAGGTACAAAATTATTTTCAGTTTACGAGGAATTTTCAAGGTCAAGTGGCTGAGTTTGTGCAGGATTATGATACTGATCAGGCTAGGATGAGAGATTTTATGCAGAGTATGACGCTTACTAGCCAACAAGTTGATGCTTTATATGAGTATCATAGATCCTTGGGTGAGATTCTAGGTTTTCCTAGTTTTCCTATTGGCCAACCACGTCGTAGACCTCCTTTCCCTCGTCCACCTCCACCTCCTCCACCATACTGATTTCATCGGGACGATGAAAAGTTTAAGTCTGGGGGGTGTCATGTATTGTTTAGTTTGGTTTTCAGTTTTTAGTTTTTGAGTAGTTTTTCATGTTGGTTCTTATTTTCTTTGCTTGTTGCTTTATTTTGCTTGTTTTTGAAATAATCATGGCAAAAAAAATATTTTGAGAACATCAAATCTTCACTTATATGCTTTCTTGGATTCAAGTGAAATGTTAGCACGATTATTGTCTCGATTCATGATGTTCGCATGATGCTACTAGTAAACTTTGTGTAGTTCTTTTTTCTATCTTGGGAAGCATTAATAAGCTAAGAATCTTATGGTGATGAGTTTTAGTTTTGGTTCAACCTTAAGGATTTTATCTTCACTACACTTGTGCTTGATGCTTGAATAGTTGATGTCATTGAAATAGTCATGATTCATCTTGTTTGCTTAGTACTTGGTTTCCATGGTGATCTCTCAACTTTCATTTTGGTTACTGGATGAGGTTCAAATCATTAAAGCTCATTTGGAAAAATCAAAATATCCCAACATGTGTGCTAAAAGTACATTTGTGAATAAGTTTTGCACAATGCAAACACTTATAAAAAAAAAAGAACAATAAGGGATATAAAAAACAGTTGTCATGAGTGGAATCTAGCAAGTCACCCCTTTGAGACCGAGTTAGGTTACTGGGGAAATGACTGCTTAGCTTCCCTTGAGATTGAGCACACCTTTGAGACCTTGGGTTAGTTGGGAAATATGAACCAAGTGAATGGTGAGTAAGTGCCTATCACTGGTTACTTGTCTTTCACTGGAAACATTAGGAATTCAAATTTGATGACGACTTGACTAGGACATGGATTGAAACTTGAAGGGTGTTGAGTTACTTTTACACTGCGCACAAGATTCTTATGCTTGAACCATACTTTACTTGTTTCCATGATCAAGCTTGTTAATGAAACTTTTTGATAGAGTTAGGAAAGTGCACTGGGTTTTATGAATGTGTTGTAGAACATATGAATTTAGACTGCAGTAGTTTGCTTGAGGACAAGCAAAGGTTTAAGTCTGGGGGTGTGATGTACGTAGATTATATACTCTTTTATGCATGTTTTTACGCACATTTACATACTTTGAGCATGCTTGATCTATGCATTTTTATACTTCCAGCTTTTCTTTTAGCATATTTACTCTTTTGGTTCGGAGATATGCTTTTTGTGCATTTTCTGTACACAGGAGTCGATTTGGTGAAGAATCTACATCTTTGGGCATGCATTGGAGGAAATGAAGGGAGAAAGCACCGGGCCGTGTACCTCACACGGCCCTGCACTGGTATGGAGCTCGGGCCGTGTGGAGTTTGGCACCAACAGAAGACGAAGATGACATGGCCGTGTGAACCTCGCACGACCGTGTCAAGATTTGAAGCCAACCAGAGCAGAAGCCTTACAGGGCCGTGTGGATCTACATGGCCGTGTGAGATTTCCAGAGACCAAGCAGGCTGCGGCCGTGTGCACCACACGGCCGTGTAGCATTTCCAGAGACTAAGCAGGCTGTGGCCGTGTGCACCACACGGCCGTGTAGCATTTCCAGAGAGCAGAAGGGTTCTGGCCGTGTGGAGTCACACGGCCGTGCAGTTTTGGCAGAGAGGGAACTGGACATGGCCGTGTCACGGGGCCGTGTGGCGCCCGATTCCCTCCTCTATTTAAACCCTTCTTCATGAATTGAAAGTGGATCTCTCCCCCTTTTGGGAGAAAGCAAGATTTGGTGGTTTCCTCCCATTCTTGGGAGGATTTCTGGGCGATTCTAAGGGAGATCTCGACGATTTCGACTCCGGAGCGAGGATTGGATCCGAAGACAAGGCTTCTTCGTAGATAAGTTTTCTCTTTCCCCCTCTTCTTGTTTTCTTGGATTGGGGATTCAAGGAATGCTTGTAATCTCTATTTCTTCGGGTTTTCTTCCTCGATTCATGGAGTAGATCTTGTATTCTAGGATTAAGGGAGTATTTGTATGATGGATTAATGTAATCTCTTATGGATTTGCCATTTTCTTGTTTCAATGACATTATCTTGCTTGTATCAATTAGATCTTGAATGATTGATGGTGATTTGTGCTTAATTCTCATTCTTGATTGATTGTTTGGATTTCTTATGGACTTTGTAAAGATAAACTCTCACTCGATCATCCGAGGGATCCACGTGACAGGTGCATGCCCGTGTAAGGACGTTTGAGAGATAATCTTGAAGAGGAAATAGGGATATTCAAGAGAGTAGGATGGATTTTATGATTAGCTTCTTGTATCTTGATAGATTAATGAGTCGTGGGCTTCTACGTTGATATCCGAGGAAGGCATAGTAATAGGTGCACTTCTGTGTAAGGACAACATAGGTTCATGTCTAATTAATCCTATTTAGATACATTTCTCAGTCCTTAGCCGGTTGTCTATTGCAAGAGGGAACCGACAACTTTCTACATGTTTGGCAATTGAGGGATAAGAATTGGTGAACCATTTACATTCAAGAAACCTTACAAAGAAACCGAAACTCCTAGAATCTCCTTTTATCATAACCCGAAACACTAGACTCTTGTTTGTTGATCTTTAAGACTAGATTTGTTTACCTTTACTTTGCTTTTGAAATGATTGGATAGTTGTTTAGCTAATTCGCATTGAGGCATTTCTAGTGCTTATTCCAGTCCCTGTGGATACGACAATCTTTTATATTACTTGCGACATTTCCGTACACTTGCGGAGCGTAACAATTATATACTCTTTTATGCATGTTTTTACGCACATTTACATACTTTGAGCATGCTTGATCTATGCATTTTTATACTTCCAGCTTTCCTTTTAGCGTATTTACTCTTTTGGTTCGGAGATCTGCTTTTTGTGCATTTTCTGTACACAGGAGTCGAAATTGGTGAAGATTATGCGTCCTCGGGCAAGCTTGGAAGAAATTGAAGGGAGAGAGCATCAGGCCGTGTACCACACACGGCCGTGTAGTTTTAACATGAAGGGAAGAAGACATGGCCGTGTGAATCTCACACGGCCGTGTCTTGATTTGAAGAAATTAGAGCAGATGCCTTACATGGCCATATAGATCTACACGGCCGTGTGAGGTTTCCAGAGGCCAAGCAGGTGGTGGCCGTGTGCACCACACGGCCGTGTAGCATTTCCAGAGAACAGAAGGGTCCTGGCCGTGTGGATCTACACGGCCATGCTTGGTTGCTTTAAAGAGAAGAGAGCTAGGCCGTGTGAGTCACACGGCCGTGCGGCTTTGGCAGAGAAGGAACTGGACATGGCCGTGTGAATCTCACACGGCCGTGTCATGGGGCCGTGTGGCGCCCGATTTCCTCCTCTATTTAAACCCTCCTTCATGAATTGAAAGGGGATCTCTCCCCCTTTGGGAGAAGGCAAGATTTGGTGGTTTCCTCCCATTCTTGGGAGGATTTCTGGGCGATTCGAGGGGAGTTCTTGACGATTTCGACTCCGGAGCGAGGATTGGATCCGAAGACGAGGCTTCTTCGTAGATAAGTTTTTTTTCTTTCCCCCTTTTCTTGGTTTCTTGGATTGGGGATTTAAGAAATGCTTGTAATCTTTATTTCTTCGGGTATTCTTCCTCGATTCATGGAGTAGATCTTGTATTCTAGGATTAAGGGAGTATTTGTATGATGGATTGATGTAATCTCTTATGGATTTGCCATTTTCTTGTTTCAATGACATTGTCTTTCTTGTATCAATTAGATCTTGAATGATTAATGGTGATTTGTGCTTAATTCTCATTCTTGATTGATTGTTTGGATTTCTTGTGGACTTTGTAAAGATAAACTCTCACTCGATCATCCGTGGGATCCACGTGACAGGTGCAAGCCCGTGTAAGGACGTTTGAGAGATAATCTTGAAGAGGAAATAGGAATATTCAAAAGAGTAGGATGGATCTTGTGATTAGTTTCTTGTATCTTGATAGATTAATAAGTTGTGGGCTTCTATGTTGATATCCGAGGAAGGCATAGTAATAGGTGCGCTTCTGTGTAAGGACAACGTAGGTTCACGTCTAATTGATCATATTTAGATACATTTCTCAGTCCTTAGCCGGTTATCTATTACAAGAGAGAACCGGCAACTTTCTACAAGTGTTTGGCAATTGAGGGATAAGAATTGGTGAACCATTTACATTCAAGAAATCTTACAAAGAAACCGAAACTCCTAGAATATCTCTTTATCATAACCCAAAACACTAAACTCTTGTTTGTTGATCTTTAATATTAGATTTGTTTACCTTCACTTTGCATTTGAAAAAATTTGATAGTTGTTTAGCTAATTCGCATTGAGACATTTCTAGTGCTTATTCCAGTCCCTGTGGATACGATAATCTTTTATATTACTTGCGACATTTCCGTACACTTGCGGAGCGTAACAGAAGGAAACCCTCATTCATACATTGGCATGAAGTAAGTTGAGGTTATGGGATTAGCCTAACTTAAAGGTATTGTTAAACATTAGAAAGGGGGAGATTGTTGGTGCAATATTCCCCAGGTCAAGGTTGACCTGGTTGACTGAGCTTGAATTGAGTCAAGCTTGAGTCTCGATGTTTAGGTTTCGATGTTTGACAATACATGTAGACAACACATAGAGATTGCAGGTGAATGGTTCATGTGGGGAGATTGTGAAGGAGAGTCAAGTAGGTCATGGTTGACTGGATACTTGAATAGAAATCCTAGTGAGTGAAGCTAGGTGAAATTTCTGGTGAGTGAAGCCAGGCATATAGGAAATCTTAGTGAGTGAAGCTAGGTGAAAGTCCTGGTGAGGGAAGCCAGGCAGATGGAAAATCCTAGTGAGTGAAGCCAGGCAGATGGGAAGTCCTAGTGAGTGAAGCTAGGCAGAAGTGGGAAATCCTAGTGAGTGAAGCTAGGTAGTTGGAAGTCCTGGTGAGTGAAGCCAGGCATTTGGGAAAGTCCTGGTGAGTGAAGCCAAGCACGAGAAAATCCAGATGGATCAAGGCTGATCGGACATCTGGTGTTGGAAAGACCAAGTAGGTCAAAGGGATTGACCGGATACTTGGCACGAGGAGGAAAGTCCAAGTAGGTCAAAGGGATTGAACGGATACGTGGCACGAGGAGGAAAATCCAAGTGGGTCAAAGGGATTGACCGGACACTTGGTGAGCAAGTCCTAGGAGGTCAAGGGTGACCGGATGCTAGGCACGATAAACCAACAGGTCATGGATTGATCGGATGTTGGTTTTAGGGGGCTTTGGACTAGATTGGGCAAGTCCACAGAAGTTGGATCGATCAACCGACCGATTGGCTCATGCCAAATCGATCAGTGGATCGATTGGGTGAGCCCCTGCGAGAAGTTTTCTTCCCAATCGATTAGTGGATCGATTGGGAAGCAGACGTCGATCGCACAGAAAGCCTCCCAATCGATCGGCCGATCGATTGGGAGTCTCCAATCGATCGGCTGATCGATTGGGAGCTGCGATTTCGCGCGATAAGCCTTGGATCGATCAGTCGATCAATCCAAGCAATTTCAGAAGAGCACATAGGTGCTCTGGATTGATCGGTCGATCGATCCAAAGCTTCCCCAATCGATTGGGAGCAATCCAATCGATTAGGATTCGATCGTTGGCGCTGGATAAAGATGTTGGCGTATAATTTCGTCGACAACTCACGGCTTTCTTCTCCAACGAGCACAGATCTTCACAGCAACTTCTCCACAGCTCTCACGCTAGATCTTGAAGGTTCTTGGAGGCTTGTGCTAGTGCACGTCCAAGTCAAGAGGCGAGGAAGAAGCTAGGGTTAGGTTTTATTGTGCATATCTTGTAAGCTTATGCTTGTATTGTATTTCCCTTCCCTTTCTTCTTGTACTATAAACTTGTAGGGCTTCTCCTCCTTCGGTAGTTACCGTAAAGGAATGTTTTCATAGTGGAGGGTGTGTGGATCCTTGGACTAGTCACCTCTTCTTGAGGTGGATACCAAGTAAATCCTTAGTGTTAGCGTTGAGTGTTGTTTTCTTGTATATTTCCGCTGCACATCATCGCAAGAAGCAAGCAAAGGCAAGCACAGAAGAGCAACTAGCTATTCCCCCCCCCCTTCTAGCTACATTTCGGTCCAAACACTAATCAATATTCCCTTAGTAGTAGAGTCCTTCTTCTTCGATGTCTTATAGGTATCAAGATCTCTTCTGTTCTGTGTATTGGGATCTACAGGTTCTTCCATAATCAGTTTTATAGCATTAAGAACTTCTTTTTCCTCAAGAATATATTGTATCTTGAGTTGCCAGATTTTGTAGTTATCCTCATATAATTTCTCTCTGATCCTGTCTGAGAAGCTGGACAAGACGGAGAGCCGGGAGAAAAAACCTACCGCCAGTGAAGAATAATACCTGTAGAATACTGATCCGAGAAACCCAGAGCGGATCAAGAAGGATAGAGTCTCTGAATGCTCTCCTTGAGTGAAGATCTAATGCCGAGAGAGAAATCCAACTGAAGAGAACTCAGATTCGGGGCTTCCAAGACTTCATGCGCACAAGAGACCAGCCAACACTATCATTAGTGACCTAAGACTGGGGTGGGAATCCCTGTCTAGGCCCTTCGACGCTGAAGTTAGTGATCTCTCTCGGTGTGGAAGAAGGAAGAAGATGAATAGTAGTTGAAAATTAGGGTTATGAATGTGCACAATGATGTGAACCTCCTTGCCAACGGAGAGGATTTCCCTTTTTATACCACTTCATATAACCTCTGTAGTCATGAAGTGGACCCTGGTTTGTTAGAGTTTGTTATGAGATGACGTAAGCTGCGTACTTGTGGTAAATGACTTTTAAGGAATCTTTTTTGTACCCCAAATGTACCTTCTTTGTCGTCTAGTACCTGCAAAATAGTCTAAAAACATATTTTCCGCCAAAACATATAACACCTATCATACAATCATATACTGCAAATATCTTCCTGCACCGCTTTATTTGAAATATTACTTCTCCTTTGTTTCACAAGTTCTTTTAAAGTATTTCTACCTTTCCTAATCGTCCCTCCTGTTTTTACTACATCATAGATAACTTAATATACTAATGTTTCTTGTATTGATCGAGGCTGAGCTTAATTAGGTTTGATCAATTATTATTACCTCTCATGAGGCTCCTGGGGCAATGCTCGTCCGGGCTCCTTTATGTTTATTATTCTAACTAGCCATGGGCTATATTTTATCAAGTATCATTTCAAGATATTAGTCAACCCGGTCGGTATTGGATTTCCTTCTTAAAGGTATGTCTCGGTCGATATTAGTCTACTCACTCGGAAGTATATCCCGGCCGATATTGGTCTTCCTCCTTTGAGGTATATCCTGGCCAATATTGGCCTACCTCCTTTGA
Source organism: Zingiber officinale (assembly GCF_018446385.1). Taxonomy (NCBI): domain Eukaryota; kingdom Viridiplantae; phylum Streptophyta; class Magnoliopsida; order Zingiberales; family Zingiberaceae; genus Zingiber; species Zingiber officinale. The sequence goes on from NC_055987.1 coordinate 135,031,710, forward strand.
GGTATATGCTGATCGATATGGGTCTTCTTCCTTGGAGGCATATCCCGGCCGATATCGGCCTACCTCTTTTGAGGTATATCCCAGTCGATATTGGCCTTCCTTCTTAAAGGTATGTCTCGGTTGACACTGGTCTACTCACTCGGAAGTATATCCCGGCCGATATTGGCCTTCCTTCTTAAAGGAATGTCTCGGTCGATACTTGCCTGCCTCCTTGGAGGCACATACCCCAACCGATATTGGCCTACTTCCTTTGAGGCATATGCCGACCGATATTGGCCTACCTCCTTTGAGATATATCCCAGACGATATTGGCCTACCTCCTTTGAGGTATATCCTGGCCGATATTAGCCTACCTCCTTTGAGGTATATGCTGATCGGTATGGGTCTTCCTCCTTGGAGGCATATCCCATCCAATATCAGCCTACCTCTTTTGAGGTATATCCCGACTGATATTGGCCTATCTTCTCCATTTGGTTATCTCCTTTCCCTTCCTTATTGGGGACCCATGAAACCTAACTCATATCACTAGCCTTCTCTTCAAGTCTAGTCGAAGGAGGTGTAGATGACTGACTAGACACAAGTTTGATTTTATTTTTTCCTACCCATGATTCTACCACAGGTACTGAAGTGACTTTACAAACTTTGTGTACAACTATCTTGTGAACCTGAGTACAGTGATCCCGTGAACCTTAGTATAGTGATTCCTTGGGCCCCTTAATCCTTTAAATAGGGCTACAACCTTCTCTTCATTCATCGCCTACCTCAGTTCTTTTCCTTCCTTGCTGATCTTTCCTGCTAAGAGTATGGCCTTGGATCCCCTTCTTTGGGGGCGACTTTTGTTGGACAAGGCGAGATCTATATATGAGTTTATTCAAGTTTTTACTTCGGCTAACTCTTGGGTTCGAGGAACTGTCCCAAGAGATGAAGTTTCTCAAAGTCCAGAATTTTCAGCCAAAGGTGTCAATGCTCTGAAGGCTCAAGAAACTTCAGAGAGGTTTTTGTTACTCATGGAGGGACAACCACATAGCCCTTGGGTATCAATACGAACGCGTAGCCCATGCTACCCTTGGGCTAAGCTTGATGGCTCTAGTTGCAGAACTCCAGGGCTTGAGTAGGAAAGGGGGCTCTTTCGGTCACCTTTCCACCAGGGCATGAACAAATTTGTCCCTTTTTTGCTCATGTGCCCATTCTACTTCATAATTTCCTTTATCTTGGCAAAATATTGTTGTTTCTGTGCCTTGACAAGCTCGGATGAGCTTCCTCTGCGCAAGGTAATATATTCTTACTTCTGCTCCCTGGTAAGTTTGACTATAGGGGGATCGAAATCTTCAAAGTATTCTGAGGGCTTGTGTTTGTAATTTTTGTTGACCTTTCGAGGTCTGATGTTTTGGGAAGAAAATGTAATGCTGTGCATTTGATCAAACTTTAAGTGTAACAACAATCTTTTGTATTGAATCGAGTGACTCTATTGAATCCTTCTAATTTATAAGAATAAATGTGATGTTGTGCTCATTACCCCTTCGTATATCCTATGTGTCGGTATCTCGAATCATGGCCAAGGCTATCTTGACCGCTGGAATACTTCCCTATTATAGCTAACGTTATATCGACCGATATTAGCTTATCTATCACAAACAATGTTATTTAAACCAATATTATACTTGTCTAGCATAGCCAAAGTTATGTCGGCCGATATAAATAAAATTATCTTGATTAATGCTAGTTTGCACTTCATAATGATATTAATTTAAAACCCGTTATATGCCTAAATAACTCTTCTTAAATTTTTCTTGTCCTTAGCCTGGGCTTAGTCAAACTCAGTCCCTCTCCCCTTTATTATGCCTAGTTAATTACATCTCCTTTCAAAACTTCCTGGTTGGTGATTGACTCTTTCTCTGGTAAGAGAATGTTGGAAGCGTACAATGAGGTGTTACCAACCCCAGCGTGATCCGATCTGTCGCATCCAGTATAAATGTTTCTTTATGATTATGTGACACATACTTTCTCTCTTTGCCACGTCATGTAGGCCTTTGCCCTTTTTTTCTGTAATCCTCAGCGTCTATTGAGATAAAAATGTTTTGATCTGATGACGGTTGTGTGTTTTTCAAACCCTAAACCCTTTGTCTTCTTTTCAACTTTGTCCCTTCTTTTCTTACCTTAGCGTTCTTTTCTTGCTGCAATTTCCGACCAAACCTCGTGCTCACCGTTTCTCGGCGATCTCCTTTCTTGCTTTCAGTAAGTAATCTATTGTTCTGCTAGCCTCTACTCTTGTCTATGGCTGAGGAAGCAATTGCTCCTTGGTATGTTTAAATGTCTTCTTCCTTTGATAAAAGTGCTAGGCTCACCATCCGTCGTCAATATGAAATTCCCCGGGAGTATAACATCTTAATCCCGAAACCAGATGATCGTCCTCATCGTCCCCCTGCTAATTGCGTGACTTTTTTCAAGGATCAGTTGATAGGAGGTTTAAGGTTTCCCATTCCTCCTTTCCTGATCAAAATAAGGCAGTATTTTGATATTCCTTTGCAACAGCTTGCCCCTAACGTATTTCGTTATCTATGTGGTTCTTACATGTTGTTTCGTTTGTTAGATATTCCTCCTACTCCTCAAAATTTCTTCATGTTTTCTTACCCCAATTGTTCGGAACCTGGTGTTTTCATGTTCCATTCACGAACTAAAATGGTTTTTTTGAGGATATGCCCTCGTCTCTTAAAGCTTGGAAATCCCGCTTCTTCTTCATAAAGTTTCCTGGACCCATTCCTTGGTCTTATGCTTGGAAATCCTCCTTACCCTATTTTCCCGATGTCAGAGAGTTCCATCTCCATCCTTCTTTTCCTGTTTATTGTGAAAAGTTGTTAAATCATCAACTTTCTATTCCCAAGTGGCTGAGAGTCGATCTTCTATACTTGTTTGGCCTAAGCCCCATCAAACCTGATACATAAGGCTCTTTAGGTAAAACCTTGTTTCTTTCTTGTTGATTTTAACTAACTAAACTATTTTACTTTTCTATGTAGTGGAGAGCTTTTATGACGCTTTGATTGATGAAGAACTACATCTGGAGGAGGGTGCAATTCGCGCCAAAGAAAAAGAGCTTCTGCTGCTATTACTCCGCCGCCTTCAATCGAAGAATCGACTCCTTTAGCTGAGGTACCCAGCTCTTCGGGAGTTCTTGAGGCTCCTGAAGGTCTTCCCGTAGAAATCCCTGTTGTTTCTTTGTCCGTTGTGGCTTCACCAGTGGCTACTGCTACCTCATCAGCCGCCCCTCTCCCTGTTATTGAACTCACATCTCCTGGGAGTTCTGGTAAATCAATAGCTGAAGTTCCTATCGGCAAACGCCCTGGGCGTAAACTTACCCGGGCTCCTCCTCCCAAAGGGAGACTTATCCTTCCAGCCGACGAACTTGTTTAAGAAGGTTTTACTTCTACCGACCTTCCTTCTGATGAACCCACTTTGGCTGAGCTATACCCTTCTTTAACCTTTACTGCCTTACCTTCTTCCAGCACCAGTGCCCTTGGTGATGCTTCTTTCACCTTCCCCTTATCTATTCCAGAATTCAGATCTTTACCTTCCTCACCCTCTTCTTACTTAGTATTTGCTCCTCCATCTATTCTACTTCCTCCTTCTTTGCTGGTTCCTCTGTTATTCCCGTCCTTCCTATATTGCTAGGAGGTTCCTTTGCCAGCGCTTGGGATAAAGTTCATCCCATTTTTGAAGAACTCACCACTCTTGAAACAATTGATCGTTTTTCCCATAACGAGAATCAGGTATATTTATTAACATTTACTTTTCATTCCCCAATGATTATTCTATAACCCTTTATCATATTTCTAGCAATGGATAGAAAATATGGGCTTGTCTCGGCTGATGCATAATTTATATAATGAGAACAAAAAGCTGAGACTTGAGAACGACAAACTGAAACAGCAAGTTACCGAGTTATCTTCTGCCCCATTTTCTGCCGCTTCCCAGAAACAACTTGAAGCCCAAATTGAAAATCTTCAGACACAGTTCAAATCAACCACGAATCTTAACCAAGAATTAACTTCCAAGCTTGGCAAATTAAAGGTTGATTAAGAATCGGAGTTGGCTGAAAAGCTTAAAGCTTTACAGCTGAAAGATGATGAAATAACTTCTTTGAACACCTCCTTAAATTCAGCTAAAACTGAGGTCTTTATGAAAGAAGACGAATTGAAGACTTCCCAGACAGCTTTGGTGGTCTACAAGGCAAACGAAGACACTCGCTACAAAGAAAGGGTCACCACCATGATTGAATCCACTGAATTCAATAGGTCGATCGTGAAGTCAATCTTAACAGCCTTTACTGCGGGGGCTAAAGGGGCGATTCAACAATTGCGAGAGGAAAACTTCTTATCTCGTGATCCCCCTCCCAACTTCTTAGATCGTCGCAAACTTATTGACAATAGGCCTCCTGATCTATTTCCTCAGCTGACCCTAGTATGACTTTCTTTTCTGACTTAAATTCGAGTCCCTGTAAAGGAGAACTGGGACTTTTGTGATGACCATCTAGTGAACTCATGTAAAGTGGATCCTCTCTTTTTCATTGTTAAATTTGTCTTTCCTCATGATGATTGTTTGTTTTATTTAAACATGTTGAATGTGACTTGGCTGGTCATCATAAAACCTCACCCAACAAATTATTATGTTCATCTATTTAGACTGTTTTATCATGATCGGGCGGTATATATCAATGCTGACAAATATCGTTCGATACATTATAGATTAATTATATCCCATTCGATCTAGTACAGTTCTATTGCGATATTCTCAATATCGGTCGATTTGTTCTACTTGATTGATTTACGCTCGTATCTACGTATGTCATCTTATGTATTAACCAAATTTCATACGGTTTTATCATAGTGTATGTCATTTGACTTATCATGATAAGCCTTTGGTCGACATATTTGAATGGCATTTATCTCAGCCGATCTATTATGATCGACCGATTCATATTTATGAATCTCGTCAAGTATCCTTTGACCAAGTCTCGTCTATTGACTAATGCCTTATACCCAACTTTTGCTTGGTCTTATTATGTCCCTTTGGGTTTGTTATTTTATTAAACAAATAATCCGAACTTATAGTACCTGACCAATTTTTCTTATATTCGTCAGACTTTCTTAAGAATTAAAATTATATATAGGGAAACTTTTCGTATTTTTCGAGGAAGATTACTTAACTCAACCTCTCTCTCTCGGGATTCATTCCCCTTTTTTTAGAATTTGATTTTATCCTTTAATGTTACCACCCATTTATGACGATTGAGTACTTTTTCTTTTCTTGTTTTCTTCTACTATCTCTATTTGGGGGGTTTTAGCACAGGACCGCAAGGAAAACAAGGGTTTTAAGAAGTTCTCTCCCGCTTTCCCACTTTTCTCTTCATCTCCCTTGATTCATCTTCCTTCTACTATTTTACTATGGCAACTTCCCCTCCTGCGTGGTTTCTTTCGTGTGTTTCTAACCTTATAGAGATAGAGGAAGTGGATTTAAAGGCAAGCTATGGTTTTCCTTTTTATATAGCTCGTCCTACTCCTCAGGATAGTCCACATCTTCCTCTTTTGGGGTGTATATCTATCTTCCGAGATCAAGTCCTACAAGGTTTTTGATTTCCTCTTCACCCTTTTTTTTTCTGACATTAGCCTCTATTTTAACATTCTGCTCAATCAGTTTGTCCCTCAGTCATTTTCTATCCTTATGGGTTTTGTCGGGGTATCTAAACTGTTAGATTTTCCCTTATCTCCTCGTCTTTTTCATCACTTCTTTGTTCCTCGTCAAGTAGATGTTGGTGTTTTCAAATTTCAATCTTGTCCCAAGGCCATTTTGTTCAACTGAATTCCTCCTCAGGGGGAATGGTATCACAAATTTTTCTATATGCGTCTCCCTTCTCCTCCTCCTTTTCCTATCCAATGGATATAAGATTTACCCCCTGTTCCTAGTACCCATAATCTCCTCAGTGATCCTTCTATTGCTTCTGCTATATCTAAATTGAGGGGAGCAAAATTCAGCTTACCACATTTGATTGTGGAGGGTTTAATGTTCCCCTTTGGGATAGGTAACATTGACACCCCCTTGGATGGTTCTTTCGGTATGTATAAACATTTCATGCTATATTTACTGATTAGTATATCTCCTTTATAATGGTGCTTAACTCATGTGTTTCAGCTGATGCTCTTCTTCCAGCTTTCATGTACAAGAACCATACCATGACTAAGTCCTTTGTGAATAATTTTGGAGAAGAGTGGTTGCAAGATCGTCGAGCCAATCCTAACTCTTATACTCTGGGCTTGCTGTCTAAAGAAGAGCAACAAGCGGAAGTTGTCGCAACCATGGAAGAGGAAGAAAAAAGCCTTTTATTGCCTTAATCAAAAAGCCAAAGCTTACTGAGGATGCCTCCTTTGGCGATCTCTTTGGTACTTTTGTGCAAGCTCCTCTTGTTCCGGCGCCCATTTCTCTTGAGAGAGGTAAGGCACCGATGACTCCTACTCATATTATCTCTAATCCTACTCTTAGGATGATGAGACCTGGTCTACTCATCCCCTCTTCTTGTGCTATTATTCCAGCTCCTTCTGCTCCTAGTTTTGCTTCTGAGATGGCTATTATCCCTTCTATGTCTTCTCCACCTCTTGCATTGGCCTTGCCTCCTTTGGCCTCTAGGCCACGGGCAAAACGTACACCTTGCCGGAGATCTTCTCCTAGTGCCGAACCCTCAGCAATTCGCGTTTCCACGACTAAGTCAGTATCTCTTGCACTGCCACCTTCTATCCCATCCAGTTCCTCTTCTGCTGCTCTTGTTTCCACTACTTCTTTCCCCTCTATTGCGTCTTCTTCTTCCCTACCTCCTTCTTCTTCAATCTCCTCGCCTTTATTCAGACAAGCCATGGGTCTGCCTTTTCAAATGGGTCAAATTTCTGATCCCCCTAGTTACGGTTCTCTTCAGTTACAAGGATTGTTGGCTGAATCTTTGCTACATGGCCAAGAGCAATTAAGGGGCATCAATATTTCCGATCGGGTCGACCACCACAGTCGTCAGGCAGTAGCTGTAAGTATTCCTAGTTATATGTTGTTAACTTCGTATCCTTATCTTTAACTATATCATCATTTTGTTTAGTTCCTTGCCTCGAGTCTGCACATCGACCAGCTACTTATGGCTCGAGACCGAGAGAACAATAAGTTAAAAGCTCAACTAGAGACATTGAAGGCTACTTTACCTCCTTCTAATAATGACCTGACTCAGTTGCAAGAGAAAGTGTCTTTGCAAGATCAACAATTAGGGGTATTGAGACAGGAATTAGAGGAATCACAACAATTATTGAAAGACAAAGAGCTTGCAAGGAAAACTTTGGAGTTACAGGTGGATCGATTACACTCTGGTCTCCAACTGGAAATTGCTTTAAAGGAGAAAGCTCTCTTAAATGCTTCTCATAAAAGTCTTATTTTAGAGAAAGTAGAGAAGCTTCATAATGTCTGTCTTTCTGAATAAGCTCAAGACCTAGCCTCTCATGATTTCGCTATCCTACAAGAACAAGAGCAAAGAAAGGCTCAAGATGTTGAGTTGTCACTGCTCCAGAAGGAATTAGAACAACTCAAATTAGAGAAGGATGCTTTAAAAGATCAAAACACTAAACTACAAGATGATTTTCAGAGTTATAAGGAGCAGGAGAAGAACCGATGGGAAGAGTGGCGCCTAGCTTATCTAAAGTCTCCGGCGTTTGCCCAAGAATTTGTCCGTCAAATTGTGGGTGCTCTAAATCATTCTATGTCAGGAGTTATTCAACAATTGAGAGAGGGTGGTTATCTACCTAAGGAACCTCCCTCTTCTTTCATAAGCCGTCGCAGACTTAACGAAGAACTACCCGCAGATTTAAAAAGTCCTTTTAATTAATCATGTCTATGTATCCAAAAGGATTGGCAATGAAAAGACTTGTAATGGAAAAACTGGTAGTGAAAGGAACTGTAACAAAAAACTTGGTAATTAAGTGATTGCGATATAGAGGAAATTTTTGATACTTACCTGTTTCTCCTTTATGCTAGTTTGAGAATGCCTCCTTTGAAATGCTTCAGGGTATTGAGTATAAGTTTTATTCAAGAATTCCTTGCTTACCTTATGAAGTTAAACCTGGTCTTAATAAATTCTTTTGTAGATAATATCTAGTGTGCTCCATATTTCAAAAGAATGAATAATCCCGAGTGATTTTAGATAAGGAACTGCATAAAACTCCTGAGTTCCAAGCTGAGTATAATACTCTGGCGATTTTAAATAAAGATTTCCATGTGAATGGGCCTCCAGATAGAAAATGTGCCATATGCATAGAATCCCCCTTGAACCCTGGCCTCTGATCCAGTGTAAAATGTCAACCGATTTTGTTAATAAATCCATATAACTTTGTATTTACCATGCCAATCTAATCCCGGTTGATTAGGCTTTGAAGTCTTTGGTTCCTCCCATGAAGACCCGTTCGAGTTAATTCATGAGAATTCCTGATCGACTATGTTCTGTGATAGTTTAGAGTCTCCGGTTCCTCCCATGAAGACCCGTCCGAGTTACCTCATGAGATTTCCCGATCGACTATGTTCTTTGATAGTTTAAAGTCTCCGGTTCCTCTCATGAAGACCCGTCCGAGCTAATTCATGAGATTTCCCGATCGACTATGTTCTGTGAAAGTTTAAAGTATCCGGTTCCTCCCATGAAGACCCGACCGAGTTAATTCATGAGATTTCCTAATCGACAATGTTCTGTGATAGTTTAAAGTCTCCGGTTCCTCCCATGAACACCCGTCTGAGTTACCTCATGAGATTTTCCGATCGACTATGTTCTTTGATAGTTTAAAGTCTCCGGTTCCTCTCATGAAGACCCGTCCGAGCTAATTCATGAGTTTCCCGATCGACTATGTTCTGTGAAAGTTTAAAGTATCCGGTTCCTCCCATGAAGACCCGACCGAGTTAATTCATAAGATTTCCTGATCGACTATGTTCTGTGATAGTTTAAAGTCTCCGGTTCCTCCCATGAAGACCCGTTCGAGTTACTTCATGAGATTTCCCGATCGACTATGTTCTGTGATAGTTTAGAGTCTCCGGTACCTCCCATGAAGACCCGTCCGAGTTACTTCATGAGATTTCCCGATCGACTATGTTCTGTGATAGTTTAAAGTCTCCAGTTCCTCCCATGAAGACCCGTCCGAGTTAATTCATTAGATTTCCCGATCGATTATGTTCTTTGATAGTTTAAAGTCTCCGATTCCTCTCATGAAGACCCGTCCGAGTTAATTCATGAGATTTCCTGATCGACTATGTTCTGTGACAGTTTAAAGTCTCCAGTTCCTCCCATGAAGACCCGTCCGAGTTACTTCATGAGATTTCCCGATCGACTATGTTCTGTGATAGTTTAAAGTCTCCAGTTCCTCCCATGAAGACCTGTCCGAGTTAATTCATTAGATTTCCCGATCGACTATGTTCTTTAATAGTTTAAAGTCTCCGGTTCCTCTCATGAAGATCCGTCCGAGTTAATTCATGAGATTTCCCGATCGACTATGTTCTATGACAGTTTAAAGTCTCCAGTTCCTCCCATGAAGACCCGTCCGAGTTACTTCATGAGATTTCCCGATCGACTATGTTCTTTGATAATTTAAAATCTCCGGTTCCTCTCATGAAGACCCGTCCGAGTTAATTCATGAGATTTCCCGATCGACAATGTTCTGTGATAGTTTAAAGTCTCCGGTTCCTCCCATGAAGACCCGTCCGAGTTACTTCATGAGATTTCCCAATCGACTATGTTCTGTGATAGTTTAGAGTCTCCGGTTCCTCCCATGAAGACCCGTCCGAGTTACTTCATGATATTTCCCGATCGACTATGTTCTGTGATAGTTTAAAGTCTCTGGTTCCTCCCATGAAGACCCGTCCGAGTTACTTCATGAGATTTCCCGATCGACTATGTTCTGTGATAGTTTAGAGTCTCCGGTACCTCCCATGAAGATCCGTCCGAGTTACTTCATGAGATTTCCCACTCGACTATGTTCTGTGATAGTTTAGAGTCTCCGGTTCCTCCCATGAAGACCCGTCCGAGTTAATTCATGAGATTTCTCGATCGACTATGTTCTATGATAGTTTAAAGTCTCCGGTTCCTCCCATGAAGACTTGTCCAAAATACTTCATGAGATTTCCCGATCGACTATGTTCTGTGATAGTTTAGAGTCTCTGGTTCCTCCCATGAAGACCCGTCCGAGTTACTTCATGAGATTTCCCGATCGACTATGTTCTGTGATAGTTTAGAGTCTCCGGTGCCTCCCATGAAGACCCGTCCGAGTTACTGATGTGCGTAGATTATATACTCTTTTATGCATGTTTTTACGCACATTTACATACTTTGAGCATGCTTGATCTATGCATTTTTATACTTCCAGCTTTCCTTTTAGCATATTTACTCTTTTGGTTCGGAGATCTGCTTTTTGTGCATTTTCTGTACACAGGAGTCGAAATTGGTGAAGATTATGCGTCCTCGGGCAAGCTTGGAAGTAATTGAAGGGAGAGAGCATCAGGCCGTGTTCCACACATGGCCGTGTAGTCTTAACAGGATGGGAAGAGGACATGGCCGCGTGAATCTCACACGGCCGTGTCTTGATTTGAAGAAATCAGAGCAGATGCCTTACATGGCCGTGTGCATCTACACGGCCGTGTGAGGTTTCCAGAGGCCAAGCAGGTGGTGGCCGTGTGCATCTACACGGCCGTGTGAGGTTTCCAGAGACCAAGCAGGTGGTGGTCGTGTGCACCACACGGCCGTGTAGCACTTCCAGAGAATAGTAGGGTCCTGGCCGTGTGGAGTCACATGGCCGTGCAGCTTTGGCAGAGAGGGAACTGGACATGGCCGTGTGAATCTCACACGGCCGTGTCGTCGGTTCTCTCTTGCAATAGATAACCGGCTAAGGACTAAGAAATGTATCTAAATATGATCAATTAGACGTGAACCTACGTTGTCCATTGTTGGGTTTACAGAAGAATAGCCACCACTTCTTTCATTTGCCCATTGATGATGATTTTGTGCTACACTGTCAATAATTTCTTCAGCTTCATCTAAACTTTTGTTCATAAGTGTCCCTCCAGCAGCTGAATCAAGGGACACTTTGGTATGATAGTTGATACCGTTATAAAAAGTGTGCAACACCAACCCATGATGTGGGCATTGTCTGAGCATACTATTATATCTATCCCATGCTTCAAAAAGAGATTCTGAGTCAGTCTGCTTGAAGCTTGCAATTAAATTCCTCATATGAGCTGTTTTGCTTGGTGGATAGAATTTATCAAGAAATTGTTGCTCACACTGCTCCGAAGTGGTGATGCTATTAGGGGCCAAAGAATTTAGCCATTGCTTTGCCCTATCTCTTAGAGAAAACCCAAATAATAATAATCTAACTGCATCTGAAGGAACTCCTTTCATTTTCTTGGTACCACATATTTCATAAAAGACCTCTAAGTGTTGATTGGGGTCTTCATGAGGTCCTCCACCAAATTGGTTCTGCTGCACCATAGATATAATTGTGGGTTTGATCTCAAAGTTATTAGCTTCCACTGAAGGTCTTGAAATACTAGATCGAAAACCTCTTGCATAAGGTGCTGTATAATCCTTGAGTGGTCTATTCGCCATGTTCAAATGTTCCTGTTCTTCAATTTGCCTTTGCAGAATTCTTCTTTTATGGAAAGTTCTGTCAATCTCAGGGTCAAAAGGAAAGAATTCCCCTGCAAAGTTAGATCTTCGCATACACAAGAACAAGATAGCAAATGACAGTTCAACAGAAAAAGAGAAATAAAAGAATTAAAAATGCAGAATTGAATTTGTACAAAAAGAATTAACAAGAAGTAAAAGTTATACAAGAAAGTAAAAAGAGAAATCTAATGATTAGTTACAACTATGCAATATGAAAGGAAAACAAATGTTATGTTTAGTCTAACTCAATTGATAATTCCTAATGTTATAGCGCAGTCCCCGACAACGGCGCCAAAAACTGGTTACGCTCCGCAAGTGTACGGAAATGTCGCAAGTAATATAAAAGATTATCGTATCCACAGGGACTGGAATAAGCACTAGAAATGTCTCAATCCGAATTAGCTAAACAACAATCCAATCGTTTCAAATGCAAAGTGAAGGTAAACAAATATAATATTAAAGATCAACAAACAAGAGTTTAGTGTTTTGGGTTATGATAAAGGGAGATTCTAGGAGTTTCGGTTTCTTTGTAAGGTTTCTTGAATGTAAATGGTTCACCAATTCTTATCCCTTAATTGCCAAACACTTCTAGAAAGTTGCCGGTTCTCTCTTGCAATAGATAACTGGCTAAGGATTGAGAAATGTATCTAAATATGATCAATTAGACGTGAACCTACGTTGTCCTTACACAGAAGCGCACCTATTACTATGCCTTCCTTGGATATCAACATAGAATCTCACAACTTATTAATCTATCAAGATACAAGAAACTAATCATAAAATCCATCCTACTCTCTTGAATATTCCTATTTCCTCTTCAAGATTATCTCTCAAACGTCCTTACACGGGCTTGCACCTGTCACGTGGATCCCTCGGATGATCGAGTGAGAGTTTATCTTTACAAAGTCCACAAGAAATCCAAACAATCAATCAAGAATAAGAATTAAGCACAAATCACCATTAATCATTCAAGATCTAATTGATACAAGCAAGACAATGTCATTGAAACAAGAAAATGGCAAATCCATAAGAGATTACATCAATCCATCATACAAATACTCCCTTAATCCTAGAATACAAGATCTACTCCATGAATCGAGGAAGAATACCCGAAGAAATAAAGATTTCAAGCATTTCTTAAATCCCCAATCCAAGAAACCAAGAAAAGGGGGAAAGAAAAAAAACTAATCTACGAAGAAGCCTCGTCTTCGGATCCAATCCTCGCTCCGGAGTCGAAATCGTCAAGAACTCCCCTCGAATCGCCCAGAAATCCTCCCAAGAATGGGAGGAAACCACCAAATCTTCCCTTCTCCCAAAAGGGGAGAGATCCCCTTTCAATTCATGAAAGAGGGTTTAAATAGAGGAGGAAATCGGGCGCCACACGGCCCCATGACACGGCCGTGTGAGATTCACACGGCCATGTCCAGTTCCTTCTCTGCCAAAGCTGCACGGCCGTGTGACTCACACGGCCTAGGTCTCTTCTCTTTAAAGCAACCAAGCATGGCCGTGTAGATCCACACGGCCAGGACCCTAGTCTCTTTTTGAAGCATGGGATAGATATAATAGTATGCTCAGACAATGCCCACATCATGGGTTGGTGTTGCACACTTTTTATAACGGTATCAACTATCATACCAAAGTGTCCCTTGATTCAGCTGCTGGAGGGGCACTTATGAACAAAAGTTTAGATGAAGCTGAAGAAATTATTGACAGTGTAGCACAAAATCATCATCAATGGGCAAATGAAAGAAGTGGTGGCTATTCTTCTGTAAACCCAACAATTAAAGCATCAGGGAAGTTTGATGTAGATGCGATCACTCTTTTGTCTGCAAAATTGGACGCTCTTACAAAGAAATTTGAGAATATGGGGACTAGTGCTAATATGGTCAATGCTATTAGTACATCTTGTGAAGTATGTGGGAGTTCAGAGCATTCAAATGACTCATGTCCATTGGGAGCTATCACTGCACAAATCAATCAACTGGAACAATGTGATGCAATCATGAGTTACAATCAAAGGAAGAACAACCCATACTCAAATACTTATAACCCTGGATGGAAGAGCCATCCCAATTTTTCTTACAGAAATAAACAAGATCAAGGATCATCTATGGGGGCAAGACCAAATTTTCAAGCTGGGCAACAAACTTTTCAACATCTATCTTCTCAAGGCTTACCAAAGTCAAATATTGAAAAGATGCTTGAAGAAATTATCTCAAGTCAGAATGAAATGAAGCAAGATTTAGCAAAGCTCATTCAAAGAATGCATAATTCTGAAAAGCATCAAAAGATCCAGGATAGTCAAATTGCCCAACTAGCTTCCTCATCATCCAGAGCACCAGGACAACTTCCAGGAAAACCTGATGTGAATCCTATGGAGCATTGCAATAGAATTGAGCTTAGGAGCAGACGGACCTTGGGAGACTCCCAAATGACTGCTCCAAAAGGGATACAAAAAGAAGAAGAGCTCTCTCCTCCTATACCAAATCGAATTCAAGCTAATGAGGAGAGTACCATTGAGGTTGAAGAGACTCTTCCACTGAACCATCAGAGCAAAGTTGTCCCTTTTCCTCGGAGGCTTACAATGCTCAAGAAAGATGAAGAATTTGGCAAATTTTTAGAAAAAGTTAAGGAAATTTGTGTAGAGGTACCTCTTATTGATGCTATTCTTCAAATGCCTACTGAAGGATCTCATGTCAAACAAGAGAAGAAGAGGAGAGGTTGAGACCATTGCGCTTAGTGAGGAATGTAGTGCTATTTTTGAGAAGAACACTTCCCCAAAACTAAAGGACCCAGGGAGCTTTTATATTCCTTGCAGCATAGGAAAAGAATTTTTGAAAAAGCTTTTTGTGATTTGGGGGCAAGTGTTAGTCTCATTCCCTATTCAATTTGTAATAAATTAGGTCTCAAAAACATTAAACTTACTACTATGGCACTTCAACTTGCCGATCATTCCTGCAGGTACCCTTTGGGTATTATAGAAGATGTGCCAGTAGAGGTGGATGGGAATGTTATTCCCACAGATTTTGTCGTGTTGGACATGGAAGAGGACCCTAGGATTCCTATCATATTAGGAAGACCTTTCCTTGCTACATCTGGAGCTATAATTGATGTCAAAAAACATAAGCTTTCTTTAGTAATTGGTAAGGAAAGGTTGGAATATGATTTATCTAATATCTCTAATCATGTCTCGTCTCTTTTAAATGCTTGTAGCAGGACAAGCATTTATAAACTTGAGGAATGGAATTTCCATCCTCATGGAAGGCCACCAAATGAAGGAAACAATGTGGTGGAAGATGTTGGGAGAAGATCTCCCAACAAAAATGAAAAGTATATCTGTCCTCCAAGGGCGAGGAAAAGAAGTGAATGATCAAGTTTGGTCGAGCTAAAGACCTTAAACAAGCGCTTCTTGGGAGGCAACCCAAGGGTTCTTTTAATTAGTTTGGATTTGTGTTTTAATTTCTTTTAGTTTGATGCATTCTTTTGATTTTGTTTTCAGGTTAGGTGCAAAACAGAGCCCGGCCGTGTGCTATACACGGCCAGGCAAAGGTTGCAGAGAAGGGAAGTGCTTGGGCCGTGTCATCCAGACACGGCCGTGTAGGATATCCCGAGGAGAAAAAGGTCTAGGCAGTGTCTCATACACGGCCGTGTAAAGAATCCCGAGAGGAAAGATGGAGAGGTCGTGTCCCAGACACGGCCGTGCGAAGAATCCAGAGAAGGAAGAGGGGGAGGTCGTGTGGATCTGCACGGCCCGTGTAGGGGAGCTATTAAAGTCTTCTTTCTACCTCACACGGCCAGATCTTGGCCATGTTCCGCACACCCCCAACTCTCCAAAACATCTCTTTCTCTCCCAATCTCTTAAAAACTCCTCTCTAATCTCTCAAGATCTCTTAGATCTGGATTCTCTTCCTCTCTAAGACTTGGACTTTTCATTCTCCTAACCTAAGATCTTTGCTCTTTGAAGTTTTGTTCTTTGAGTTTCATTCTTCCAACCCTAGATAATTCTTCCCCTATCTAAACTCATTAAGATGTCCAACATTTTGAAGAAACTTCGCAAAAGAGGCGGTGGATCTAGTGGGGACAAAGAGGAGGAGCCATCAAGGGACAAAGGAAAACAACCAGTGAATGGAAAAGGCAAAAGGACTTCACGCAACGAAGGTAATGACAATGAATTCAATATTGTGTTTAGAAATGATGATCAAGTAACTAGATTTGCAATTCTTGTCAATAGAAAGATAGTGTGTACTAGATATATGGACCCAACTGTTCTTGATATGCTTGGAATTAGGGAAGATATAGATTTGATGATTGGGTTTTTGGATTGGAGTGATATTATGTACACACATTTGCCTACATATCCTCGTCTTGTTTTGGAATTTTTAAGTTCATTGGATGTCCATTTTACTAATGAAGATGATTATTTTGGAAAAATCTCATTTAGACTAATGAATCAAGAATTTCTATGGACATTTAGTGACTTTAATTCTTGTTTTGGATTAACCACCGGGAGCCCTCGTAGGTTTGATCCAAGGTTTAATTGGAATCATTTTTGGAATGCAATAACTGGGTTAGATCAACCTTATGAGCCTTCAAGAGCTAAGGCCTCCAATATGCAAAACCCCATCTTTAGGTATCTACATAGAGTCATGAGTAAAACTATTTTTGGTAGGGGAGAGAGTGATGGGGTAGTTAAAAAGATAGAACTTTATGCTTTATGGGCTATGCTTTATAAGGTTGAATTTGATTCTGGTTTTCATTTTGTTCAAACCTTATTAAGATCTGTTAGGGCATCATTGGGATCAATTGTTTTTGGTGGTTTGACTACCCGAATAGCTTATAATTTAAATCTTAATGTTGATGGGTTGGAAATAATTCATGGTAATGACATGATTGACATTGATGCATGTCTTTCTATGAAAATGATCGTTCAGGATGAGAATGGTTTCGCGTTTCCTAGGAGGAGTGGTTCTCCTTTACCCCTTCCTTTTCCTGAACGAACTACTATTCGTAACCCGGCTAATTGGGTAATTTTTGAGTTAGATTTTGAGGATAACCCTTCTATACCTGGAGACACTGAGCCACATCATGAGCCCTCGTCATTTGGACACCCGCAGCCTTCTAGTTTTATGGAGCCTGCTAGGCATTCTTTTGCATATGGCACTGGATCTTCTAGGTTTGATTTTTCAGATTTTCGTACGTCTCTAGAATCACTTCATAAGAAGCAAGATGCCCAACGAAAAATGTTGGAGGGTCGCTTCTCTTTATCTGATGATCAGTTTAGGGAGGTACAAAATCATTTTCAGTTTACGAGGAATTTTCAAGGTCAAGTGGCTGAGTTTGTGCAGGATTATGATACTGATCAGGCTAGGATGAGAGATTTTATGCAGAGCATGACACTTACTAGCCAACAAGTAGATGCTCTATATGAGTATCATAGATCCTTGGGTGAGATTCCAGGTTTTCCTAGTTTTCCTATTGGCCAACCACGTCGTAGACCCCCTTTTCCTCGTCCACCTCCACCTCCTCCACCATATTGATTTCATCGGGACGATGAAAAGTTTAAGTCTGGGGGGGTGTCATGTACTGTTTAGTTTGGTTTTCAGTTTTTAGTTTTTGTTAGTTTTTCATGTTGGTTCTTATTTTCATTGCTTGTTGCTTTATTGTGCTTGTTTTTGAAATAATCATGGCAAAAAAAAAAATTTTTTTGAGAACATCAAATCTTCACTTATATGCTTTCTTGGATTCAAGTGAAATGTTAGCACGATTATTGTCTTGATTCATGATGTTCGAATGATGCTAGTAGTAAACTTTGTGTAGTTCTTTTTTCTATCTTGGGAAGCATTAATAAGCTAAGAATCTTATGGTGATGAGTTTTAGTTTTGGTTCAACCTTAAGGATTTTATCTTCACTACACTTGTGCTTGATGCTTGAATAGTTGATGTCATTGAAATAGTCATGATTCATCTTGTTTGCTTAGTACTTGGTTTCCATGGTGATTTCTCAACTTTCATTTTGGTTACTGGATGAGGCTCAAATCATTAAAGCTCATTTGGAAAAATCAAAATATCCCAACATGTGTGCTAATAGTGCATTTGTGAATAAGTTTTGCACAATGCAAACACTTATAAAAAAAAAAAAAAAAAAAAGGCTATAAAAAACAGTTGTCATGAGTGGAATCTAGCAAGTCACCCCTTTTAGACCGAGTTAAGTTACTGGGGAAATGACTGCTTAGCTTCCCTTGAGATTGAGCACACCTTTGAGACCTTGGGTTAGTTGAGAAATATGAACCAAGTGAATGGTGAGTAAGTGCCTATCACTGGTTACTTATCTTTCACTGGAAACATTAGGAATTCAAATTTGATGACGACTTGACTAGGACATGGATTGAAACTTGAAGGGTGTTGAGTTACTTTTACACTGTGCACAAGATTCTTATGTTTGAAACATACTTTACTTGTTTCCTTGATCATGCTTGTTAATGAAACTTTTTGATAGAATTAGGAAAGTGGACTAGGTTTTATGAATGTGTTGTAGAACATATGAATTTAGACTGCAGCATTTTGCTTGAGGACAAGCAAAGGTTTAAGTCTGGGGGTGTGATGTGTGTAGATTATATACTCTTTTACGCATGTTTTTACGCATATTTACATATTTTGAGCATGCTTGATCTATGCATTTTTATACTTCCAGCTTTCCTTTTAGCATATTTACTCTTTTGGTTCGGAGATCTGCTTTTTGTGCATTTTCTGTACACAGGAGTCGAAATTGGTGAAGATTATGCGTCCTCGGGCAAGCTTGAAAGTAATTGAAGGGAGAGAGCATCAGGCCGTGTACCACACATGGTCGTGTAGTCTTAACAGGAAGGGAAGAGGACATGGCCGTGTGAATCTCACACGGCCGTGTCTTGATTTGAAGAAATTAGAGCAGATGCCTTACATGGCCGTGTGCATCTACACGGCCGTGTGAGGTTTCCAGAGGCCAAGAAGGTGGTGGTCGTGTGCATCTACACGACCGTGTGAGGTTTCCAGAGACCAAGCAGGTGGTGGCCGTGTGCACCACACGGCCGTGTAGCACTTCCAGAGAACAGTAGGGTCCTGGCCGTGTGGAGTCACATGGCCGTGCAGCTTTGGCAGAGAGGGAACTAGACATGGCCGTGTGAATCTCACACGGCCGTGTCGTGGGTCCGTGTGGCGCCCGATTTCCTCCTCTATTTAAACCTTCCTTCATTAATTGAAAGGGGATCTCTCCAACTTTGGGAGAAGGGAAGATTTGGTGGTTTCCTCCCATTCTTGGGAGGATTTCTGGGCGATTCTAAGGGAGTTCTTAAAGATTTCGACTCCGGAGCGAGGATTGGATCCGAAGACGAGGCTTCTTCGTAGATAAGTTTTCTCCTTCCCCTTTTCTTGGTTTCTTGGATTGGGGATTTATGAAATGCTTGTAATCTTTATTTCTTCGGGTATTCTTCCTCGATTTATGGAGTAGATCTTGTATTCTATGATTAAGGGAGTATTTGTATGATGGATTGATGTAATATCTTATGGATTTGCCATTTTCTTGTTTCAATGACATTGTCTTGCTTGTATCAATTAGATCTTGAATGATTAATGGTGATTTGTGCTTAATTCTCATTCTTGATTGATTGTTTGGATTTCTTGTGGACTTTGTAAAGATAAACTCTCACTCGATCATCCGAGGGATCCACGTGACAGGTGCAAGCCCGTGTAAGGACGTTTGAGAGATAATCTTGAAGAGGAAATAGGAATATTCAAGAGAGTAGGATGGATTTTGTGATTAGTTTCTTGTATCTTGATAGATTAATAAGTTGTGAGCTTCTATGTTGATATCCGAGGAAGGCATAGTAATAGGTGCGCTTCTGTGTAAGGACAACGTAGGTTCACGTCTAATTGATCATATTTAGATACATTTCTCAGTCCTTAGCCGGTTATCTATTGCAAGAGAGAACCGGCAACTTTCTACAAGTGTTTGGCAATTGAGGGATAAGAATTGGTGAACCATTTACATTTAAGAAACCTTATAAAGAAACCGAAACTCCTAGAATCTCCCTTTATCATAACCCAAAATACTAAACTCTTGTTTGTTGATCTTTAATATTAGATTTGTTTACCTTCACTTTGCATTTGAAACGATTGGATTGTTGTTTAGCTAATTCGCATTGAGACATTTCTAGTGCTTATTCCAGTCCCTGTGGATACGATAATCTTTTATATTACTTGCGACATTTCCGTACACTTGCGGAGCGTAACAGTTACTTTATAAGATTTTCCGATCGACTATGTTCTGTGATAGTTTAGAGTCTCCAGTTCCTCCCATGAAGACCCGTCCGAGTTACTTCATGAGATTTCCTGATCGATTATGTTATTATGCCAAATTATGATGTTTGTACTGACCTTGTGATGGTTTTAAAATTTCTGGGTTTTTCTTAGGGGAGCTGAATAGGTCTTTAGGATTCCTCACTGTTGATTGCTCGAAATAGATTATAAAAGTTCTGCCAATACTTGCCAATTTGTTCTCAGCTCACTGGGAACTTACTTCAGATAATTATGATTTGTTCCTTCAGACATATTCTTGAGTGGCATGATCTTGGCTGGTCCGGTAAGGTTGTAAATGATTTGCACTCCAGGGACGTTCCAGAATTCTTCCTTCAGTATCTTGGAGATAATATGAACCTGATGCGAGCTTTTCCACCACTTTATAGGGTCCTCCCCATTGTGGTGCCAACTTACTGACATCCCCGACAGGTTTAATACGCTTCCATACTAAATCTCCTACTTGGAAAAATTTGGGGATGACTCTTTTGTTATAATTTTGCCTCATTCGTTGTCGATATGATACGAGACAAGTAGCAGCTTTATCTCTAATTTCCTCTATCAAGTCTAGCTCCATGAGTCGTCGACCCTCATTGTCCGCATCATATAATTGCCTTCTGTCAGATTCTACTCCCACCTCAATGGGAATTATTGCTTCTCCCCCATACACTAATTGAAAGGGAGTGATTCCTGTAGCTTCTCGAGGTGTAGTACGGTATGCCAAAGTACGCTGGGTAATTCATATACCCAACTACCTTCGACATGATCTAGTTTGGTTTTTAAACCCCTTATAATTTCTCTATTGGTTACTTCCGCTTGACCATTACTTTGCGGATAAGCCACAGAGGTGAAGGCCTGAATAATACCATAGCTTTTGCACCAATCTAAGATTCTATCCCCTTGAAATTGCCTTCCATTATCAGAGACTAATTTATGAGGAATGGCAAATCTGCATATGATATTTTTCCACAGAAATTTATCGCGTCTTCGGTAATCCAGGCAAGTGGTTCTGCTTCTACCCAATTGGAAAAATATTCCACTGCTACCAATAAAAACCTTCTTTGTGCAGCTGCCATAGGAAACGGGCCTACTATGTCCATGCCCCATTGATCGAAGGGACATGAGACTATAGAGGTCCTCAATAGCTGTGTAGGATGGTGCAAGATATTTTGGTGTTTCTGACAAGAAATACAAGTTCTTACCAGCTTGTTGGCATTCTCGTGTAGAGTAGGCCAGAAATATCCTGCTTGTAAAATTTTACGAGCCACAGATCTTCCTCCTATATGACTACCACATGAGCCTTGATGAACCTCTTGTAAAATAAACTGTATATCTTCTGTACCAATACACTTAAGCAGAGGTCTAGAAAAAGCTCTTTTATATAACTGTTCTCCTACCATAGTGTACTGAGCAGCTCTCTTCTTAAATACCCTTGCTTGTTCTGTATTACTTGGAAGAACACCTTACTGTAGATACAATATGATTTGAGCCCTCCAGTCACCTTGAATTTCTGCGTCAGCTTGTCTTTCGATACAGGATATTAACAGAGTTTGTTCTACTGGCCGATCTAGACTCCATGGTACTATAGCAGAGGCCAGCTTAGCCAATTCATCTGCTACCTGATTCTCAGATCGAGGAACCTTTTGTATATTTACTTCTTGAAACTAGGACTTCAACTTATCAAATACCTCAGCATATAACTTGAGTCTGTCATTATTAATTTCAAAATTACCTGATAATTGTTGGGCTGCTAATTGAGAATCAGAATAGATGAGGACTCGAGCTGCCCCTATATGCCGAGCGGCTTGTAATCCAGCTATCAAGGCTTCATATTCTGCCTCATTGTTAGTAGCTCTGTAATTCAATCTGATAGAGAGTTGGAGTCTGTCTTCCCTTGGAGATATAAGAAGAACACCAATTCCGCTACCTTGTCTAGTTGAGGAGTCATCCACATAAACTTTCCAGATGTTTTCTTCCTCAGGGCCTTGAACTTCTATAATGAAATCTGTTAGAGCTTGTGCCTTGATGGCTGAGCAAGGTTGATATTGTATGTCATATTCACCAAGTTCAGTTATCTATTTGATCAGTCGACCTGATGCCTCTGGGTTGAGTAACACCCGTCCGAGGGTACTGTTGGTTAATACAATAATTTCATGTGCTAAGAAATATGGGCGCAACCTCCAAGCAGTCAATACTAATGCATAAGCCAATTTTTCTAGTGTAGTATATCTACACTAAGCTCCTTTTAATAAATGGCTAGAGAAATATACAGGTTGTTGTTCCTTTCCTTCTTGTCTAACTAATACAGAGCCTACAACGTTTGCATTAGCTAACAAATATACCCAGAGGGTCTCTCCTACTATAGGCTTAGCTAATACAGGAAGAGTAGACAAGTAGTCTTTTAACTCTTGGAAGACCTTATCACATTCCTCGTTCCACTGAAATTTGTTTGTCTTCCTGAGTATTTTAAAGAAATGGAAGCTACGACCAGCCGACCTGGAAATGAACCTAGACAAGGCTGTAATCCGGTCAGTCAGTCTTTGAGCTTCTCTCATGTTGCGCGGACGCTCCATGTTCTGATGTGCCTTTACTTTGCTCGGGTTGGCCTCTATTCCTCGCTCGGACACCATATACCCCAGGAATTTTCCCCCTTTCGCTCTGAATAAACATTTGCTCGGATTTAACTTGAGCACATATTGTCTCAATGTCTTGCAGGTCTCCTCTGCATCCCTGCACAGATCAACAGCTTGAAGAGACTTAATTAAGACATCATCAACATATACTTCCATATTTCTCCCAATCTGCTTCTGGAAGACCTTATTCATAAGCCTTTGATAAGTTGCTCCTGCATTTTTTAGTCCGAAGGGCATAACATTATAACAATAAGTACCGTCAAATGTTATGAAACTGACATTTTCTTGATCTTCTTTAGCTAAGGGAACCTGATGATAGCCTTGATAAGCGATTAGCATAGAGATGTACTCACACCCAGCAGTGGAGTATACCAATTGATCGATCCTGGGTAATGGATAATAATCTTTTAGGCAAGCCTTGTTTAGATCTTGGAAATCAATGCATACTCACCATTTGTTTCCTGGCTTAGAGACTAACACCACATTAGCTAACCAGCTAGGAAATTGTACCTCCCTGATGTAACCAGCCTCCATAAGTTTAGTTATTTCTTCTTTGATGATTTGGTTCTGTTCCGCGCTAAAATTCCTCTTTCTTTGCATGACCGGGCGGGCATCTAGGAAGACATGTAAGGAATGCTCCATGACAGTAGGAGAAACGCTCGAGACTTCTTTGGGCGTCTAGGCAAATACATCATTATTCTTCTTTAGGCATTGTACCAGTTTGGCTTTCAGAGTGGGATCAAGATCAGCCGTAACATATGTAGTAGCTTCAGGCCGACCGGTCTGGATCTGAACTTCTTCCTTTTCTTTATAAACCAGAACAGGTTGCTTCTCCTAAATGGCATTGACTTCCATTCTTTGAATCTTTCGAGCAGTGTTAGCTTCAGCCCGAACTATTTCTACATAACATTTTTGGGCTATCTTCTAATCACCCCGCACCTCCCCGACTTGGTTATCAACAGGAAATTTAATTTTCTGATAAAAAGTAGAAACGACCGCCCTAAACTCGTTTAGGGCCGGTCGACCCAGTATCACATTATAAGAGGACGGGGCGTCTACCACCATGAAATAAGATCTCCTTGTTCTCATCAAAGGCTCCTCTCCTAGAGATATGGCCAACTTTATTTGACCCAGTGGTTGTACTTCGTTGCCCGTGAATCCATATAGAGGAGTGACCATCTGTTGAAGTTCACTCGGGTCAATCTGTAATTGATCAAAAGCCTTCTTTAATATAATATTGACAGAACTGCCCATGTCTATGAAGGTACGAGAAATAGCGTAGTTGGTTATCACGACTTTGATAATCAGGGCATCATCATGGGATATTTCTACCCCCTCAAGATCTCTAGGCCCAAAACTTATCTCAGGACCAGCTGTTCGTTCCATGCTACACCCCATGGCATGAATTTCTAGTCTTCGGGCATGTGCTTTCCTGGCCCTATTAGAATCCCCATCAGTGGGCCCGCCTGCAATCATTTTGATATTGCCCCAAACGGCATTACTCCTATTTTCTTCTTGTCGAGTTGTTATGGCTTCAGAAGGAGCCTTTTCCGACACTTGACTTGTACCGGCCGGGGTTGGCAATGCATCCTGCCGAGGCTCGACCGGACGATATTCCAATTTGAACGGACTTTACTGTTTGGGGTACTGTTGTCGATAATAATTTTGCCTTTGATAATGCTCCCTATTAGCTCATTTATTTCTTAAAACAAAACAGTCTTCAATATGATGACTGCTAGTTTTATGATAAGTGCACCATCTTCTTGGTGTCTCTGGCTGTATCTCTACGTGTTGTACTGCCTGTGGACGATATTCTGGTTGACGGTGAGGTGGATGAGTCGCTCGAGGCCCTCTTGGTGGAGGAACAGGGGCAGGAGCTTTCTCCTTAACTAGGGTAGGAGAAGAAGTAACTCCCTCCTTTCTACGGGCAGCTTGAGCTTCTTCCACATTAATAAATTCAGTAGCATGCTCAATCAAGGAATCAAAATTAACAGCACAATTTCTCACTAAATCTTTAAAGAAATCATTATCATTTAAACCCTGAGAGAAAGCGCTCACTAAGATTTCAATGGTAGCATTAGGTACATCGATAGCTACCTGATTGAACCTTTTGATGTAGGCTCGGATGGACTCTTTGGATGCTTGCTTAATTGAAAATAGACTCCAAGGAGTCTTATGATACCTCTTGTTGCTGGAAAAATGGTGTAGAAAAACTTCCTTGAAGTCTTTGAATTTTCGGATAGACTTCTCTAGCAGTCTCTTGAACCAGCGTTGTGCGGCTCCTCCGAGGGTAGTAAGAAACATCCGACATTTCACCCCGTCAGAGAATTGTTGTAATAATTCTACATTCTCAAATTTCAATAGATGATCTTCTGGATCTGATGTTCCAGTGTACTCGCCGATCTGAAGATTTTGATACCGCTTAGGAAGCGGATCATCCAGTACACTTTGAGAGAATGGGGAGATGACTTTTTCTGGTCAGCTGTCACTAGTTATCATTTTAATCTTACGCTTTTCTTTGTCCGGTGCTTCACCAGAAGATTCTTGGAACACGGGCTTTCGACCCCCCCTACTCCATGGGAGTACGAAGAAAGGCTCACGGACGTCGCGTCGGAGAAATTGTAGCTGGAGGAAAATATGCATGTTCCTCTTCTTCCGACTCCTTTCCTTTTCGATGCCCAGTGGTTGAAATCGTTGGATTATGAGCTGTTGGCAGGGTAGCTCCAGTATGCGCCTGAAGTTGTTGTTGTTGTTGTTGCAAGGCTTTTTGCACATGAGAATTAATGAGGAAATCCAGATCCCCACGGCTGATGGTGAGTAGATTTGATTTTTTGGCCTCTTCCATCTTGTAGTCTCAGATTCAGGTGAAGTTTCCCACAGATGGCGCCAAATTTGATCCTGCCTGAGAAGCTGGACAAGACGGAGAGCTGGGAGAAAAAACCTACCGCCGGTGAAGAATAATACCTATAGAATACTGATCCGAGAAACCCATAGCGGATCAGGAAGGATAGAGTCACTGAATGCTCTCCTTGCGCGAAGATCTAATGTCGAGAGAGAAATCCAACCGAAGAGAACTCAGATCCGGGGCTTCCAAGACTTCCTGGGCACAAGAGACCAACCAACACTATCGTCAGTGACCTAAGACCGGGGTGGAAATCCCTGGCTAGGCCCTCCGACGCTCAAATTAGTAATCTCTCTCGGTGTGGAAGAAGGAAGAAGATGAACAGTAGTTGAAAATTAGGGTTATGAATGTGCGCAATGATGTGAACCTCCTTGCCAACGGAGAGGATTCCCCTTTTATACCACTTCATATAACCTCCATAGTCATGAAGTGGACCCCGGTTTGTTAGAGTTTGTTATGAGATGACGTAATTTGCGTACTTGTGGTAAACAACTTTTAAGGAATCTTTTTTGTACCCCAGATGTACCTTCTTTGTCGTCTAGTACCTGTAAAATAGTCTAAAAACACATTTCCCGCCAAAACATATAACACCTGTCATACAATCATATACTGCAAATATCTTCCTGCACCGCTTTATTTGAAATATTACTTCTCCTTTGTTTCACAAGTTCTTTTAAACTATTTCTACCTTTCCTACTCGTCCCTCCTGTTTTTACTACATCATAGATAACTTAATATACTAATGTTTCTTGTATTGATCGAGGCTGAGCTTAATTAGATTTGATCAATTATTATTACCTCTCATGAGGCTCCTGGGGCAATGTTCGTCCGGGCTCCTTTATGTTTATTATTTTAACTAGCCATAGGCTATATTTTATCAAGTATCATTTCAAGATATTAGTCAACCCTGTCGGTATTGGCTTTCCTTCTTAAAGGTATGTCTCGGTCGATATTAGTCTACTCACTCGGAAGTATATCGCGGCCGATATTGGCCTTCCTCCTTTGAGGTATATCCTGGCCGATATTGGCCTACCTCCTATGAGGTATATACTGATTGACATGGGTCTTCTTCCTTGGAGGCATATCCCAGCCGATATCGGCCTATCTCTTTTGAGGTATATCCCGGCCGATATTGGCCTTCCTTCTTAAAGGTTTGTCTCGGTTGACACTGGTCTACTCACTTGGAAGTATATCCCAGCCGATATTGGCCTTCCTTCTTAAAGGCATGTCTCGGTCGATACTTGCCTGCCTCCTTGGAGGCACATACCCCAACCGATATTGGCCTACTTCCTTTGAGGCATATGCCGGCCGATATTGACCTACCTCCTTTGAGATATATCCCGGACGATATTGGTCTACCTCTTTTGAGGTATATCCTGGCTGATATTGGCCTACCTCCTTTGAGGTATATGCTGATCGGTATGGGTCTTCCTCCTTGGAGGCATATCCCGGCCAATATCAGCCTACCTCTTTTGAGGTATATCCCTGCCGATATTGGCCTATCTTCTCCGTTTGGTTATCTCCTTTCCCTTCCTTATTGGGGACCCATGAAACCTAACCCATATCACTCTCTATTATTGAGTTTAGCTTATGATGTTCGCATATTATTTTGTATTCAGTGCAATTCATATGCATGTAATTTATGATTGACTCAATATTAATTTGAGTTGGTTTATAAAATCAAGTGATAACTATGTTTCCACTCATCATTTGTATGATCCAATCAAATCAACATTGATCAATAATATTACATAATATCAACAAATGAACTAATCATCATTCTATCATGATTTCTTTAATTAAATGAACTAATCATTTTTCATATATCATGTAGAGTAATCAGCATATGAATGAACATATTATTTATATAAACATGTCGCATATTGTTAACATATAACAAACGGACATAAACTAAATGGACTAATATTGTTCATACATAATGATAGTAACAATAGCAGAACTCTTACAAACTAGATAGGTTGACACCACTCCCACTAGAATAGACACTAGTACAGTGGCCAACATAATCCCTTTCAACCTTGACTCATTTGAGGCAATCTCTAATAGACCAACTTCAAGATTTTCATTTTGATCTATCATTGAAACTTCTTCAGAATCCTCTTTAGATTCTTTAGGATCTTTCTCAAATTCTTCAGTATCTTCCTCTAGGAACCCCTTCGGAGAGCCTCCATATTTGGTATGCTACCACCCTAGGATTCTCCAGCAGTGAACGAATCAATGCCCAGATCTTGTAATTATCCAGGATTGAAAACTCTTCTTACTCGAGTTTCTAGGACTGGTAATCATCCATGTCATCTTTAAATTGAAATTAAATAAGTTAGTACAAAACCAGCTAACCAGTACAAAACCGGCTTAATTTAATTTATACAGGCATAAAACCAACATTATTAATCAAGAAAAACAAATCATCTTGATTTTCAGGAGTCTAAATTGCCTGATCCAATTAATCGGTTGATTGGGAATCCATATCCTGAGCTCTATCCAATGTCCTCATTAGAACTAATCTAACTGGACTGGGATTTCTTACCTATGTTGTGTTAATCTAAGCCCATTTAAGTTAATCTTAGACTTATTGATCAAACTCAAGTTCATTTGATCAAACCAATGTCTATTTGATTAAGTATGACCCATTAGAATAAATCTAATTAGTTTAGTTAAACCAACTAATGGTTTTGTAACGCCCAGCAATTTCATATGAATTTCTTTTAAGCATACGAGAAAATAAAAAAAAAAAGAAAGAAGAGAGTGGTCAAGGCTTGAACCTTGAACCTCTTAACAAGTGGCAAGTTTTAAGTAGTATGGGATAACCAATAGCCCAGGAAGAAGTATTGGTAGGAAGGAAAGGAAAATTGTAGTTAAGGGTAGGGATGGTGAAGGGACACCTTTCTCCCTTCACTTAGAAAAAAAGTTTATCCTTCCTTTCTCCTCTTCACTTAGCAAGAAGAGTTCATTTTTTCCTTCTCCCTTCATTTAGAATAAATGAAAGGAAGAACGAAAAGGTGTTTTTCCTTCTCCCTTTCATTGAGGATAAATAGAAGAAAGGGAAAGAAAAGCTATTCTTTTCCTTCTTCCTCCTTCTCCTTCCTTCACCGAAACTCCAAGGTTCCCCTCTCCCATTTTCGAACTCAAGAAAAAAGGTTTTCTTCCTAGGAAAACTTCACAAATAGAGGTCCTTAAAACACATTTCTTCTTGCAAGAAAAATAAGGAAAAGGGAGTTCTAGAAGCGAAAAGGGCTTCTTCTTCGTCTTCTTCACCAAGGGTATTTTCTTAGTAAACCAACCAAGAGGATGTAAGTATTCCCCACACCTGCAATACAAGTAGTTTTCTTTGTTGTGGTTTTATGTTGCTTAACAAAAACCTAGGAACCTACTCTAGAAGTTTCGGCCAAGAAGAATTAAAAGGCCTAGAGAAGTTTAAACTCAAATTTGTCTAGCTTATGTTTTCTCTCATGATACCTAATATGTGATATGATGTTATTAAGATGTTATTCACCATTTAGGTAGCTTAAAACCCTAGAAACATGCCTTGAAGTTTCGGCCAAGAAGAATTAAAAGGCCTAGAGAAGTTTAAACTCAAATTTGTCTATCTTATGTTTTCTCTCATGATACCTAATATGTGATATGATGTTATTAAGATGTTATTCATGATTTATATAGCTTAAAACCCTAGAAACATGCCTTGAAGTTTCGGCCAAGAAGAATTAAAAGGCCTAGAGAAGTTTAAACTCAAGTTTGTCTTGCTTATGTTTTCTCTCGTGATACCTAATATGTGATATGATGTTATTAAGATGTTATTCATGATTTATGTAGCTTAAAACCCTAGAAACATGCCTTGAAGTTTCGGCCATGAAGAATTAAAAGGCCTAGAGAAGTTTAAACTCAAATTTGTCTAGCTTATGTTTTCTCTCATGATACCTAATATGTGATATGATGTTATTAAGATGTTATTCATGATTTATGTAGATTAAAACCCTAGAAACATGCCTTGTAAGTTTTGGCCAAGAAGGAAATGAAAGGGGCTTAGGGAAGTTTAATTCCAACTAGACTTGATTATGTTTTCTTCTATGCTATGTCATGTACCATGTGATATTAGTTCAAAGTTTCATGCTTAATGTGCTTAAAAGAAACCTAGATTCATGCTCTATAGGTTTCGGCCAAGACATGGAATTAGGGTTTGTAGAAGGTTCAAAACCCCAACTATGCATGATAATAACTCTCTATGATATGTTATGTGATATGTGGACCTTATGTCACTATGTTATGCTTATGCAAGGCTTATGTATGATGAAATGCCTAAGAGTTGCTTCCCTATAAGTTGGGACCAAGAGCACTCTTCATGATATGACAAGAAATATGATATGCTATTTTACTTTTGTATGACTTATACCGGACCCTAAGAATGGTCCATGGGATGGGCTCCTAAGTTGCCCCTAGGTCGAAGCACGGGCCTAGTTCCTAGTAGGTTCAAGATTAGCTACCTCAGATTTATTTAGGATGTGTGCAATTCATGTATGTGGTACAATGCTGGGCCCTCATGTTGAGATTTATGTTCAAGTACCTATATGATATATGCTTTCAAAAGAACATATTGCATATACTTATTTCATGCCATATGATTTTGATACATATTTTCAAAAGAACATCTTGCATACAGTTATTTCATGCTATATGATCATTATGCTTTAGGAGGATGCTCTCTTGAGATATGTCTATGATACCTAGATGAACATGCTACTAACTTTTGTTTATGCTTTCATATGCTATGTTTATGATTTTGCCCAAATGAGTATGACACTACTTTATGCTAGCATGAAATGTTAAATCTAGATGTTAGTTAAATGAATATATCACTACTCCATGATTTATGACTTTTGTGAGTAGGAAATGATCTTACTAAGCCTATGTGCTTATAGTTTTAAATTTCCTTGTACTGCAGAAAAGGATAAAGAATGGCTAAACTAAAGGGAGCAGCAGGAGGGGCAAAGGATGTGTGTGGTAGTGACATGGTGGAAGAGATCTGTTTTGTGTTTCAAGACTTATATATGTTTTAAGCTTTTGCATGTGAACTATTTCTTTCTTGCTACTTTTGATGATATTAACTTGAACTTGTTTGGATGGTTTATACTTAAGGGGAACAATAATTGCTCTTGCTTCCATGACACCTTGGAATGTTAAGTACTTGTTTAATTAGAGAATTGTTAGTTATCATGAACTCTAGAGAACAATATACATGTTTAGTTTCCTTCTTATTAGTACACTTTATGCTTTAGTTAAACAAGCATGTATCATGTTTCAAGTAATAGATAGTACATAAATTTTATATGCATGAATGCTGGCATGTTCACATGTTTTGTTTATATGATTAAGTTTTAATAAGAAGAAAAAAATCCTTCCGCTGCAATGATTTCATGTGCATGTATGTATGTTCGCGTAGCACTGCCCTTGCTATCAGTAAGGGAAGGGCGGGCATTACAGTTTGGTATCAGAGCAGGTCTGCCTTTCCACTACACACACATCAAGCCTCCATCCTACCGCTCCAAGTAAGAACTTCTATGCCTACCTTATTTCTTTTATGTATGATAAAGAAATGTTTTAGTCTAAGTATGCATGAATGTAAGTAGGAATGATAATAATCTTATGCTAGCCTTGTTAGGAATGATGATAACTTATGCTAGCGTTGTTGTCATATATGAAGATAAGCATGGCTAGGAGACGCAATAACTGAGTCGATGAGACGGTACCCCCACCTGATCTGATGCATGTAGTTACTGAACTCCAGCATCAGGTTACAGAACAGCAGCAAGTAATTAATGCTCTGATGAATCAGCAGGGGAACCCTACCACCCCACCGGTGAACCAGAATACGATGCCAGTTGTACCTACAGCAGCACCAGTACCACCAATAGGCCCAGCCCCAGTAGTTCGACAAGAGGCGTATCTAATTCAGTGGTAGAGGCTGAAGCCGGAAAATTTCTCTGACACTTGTGAACCATGGGACGCTCAAGCCTGGTTCAAGACTGTAGAAAGCATAGTAGAGCTACTGGACTGGCCTGAACATGAAAAGGTAAAGTGTGCATCATTCTGCCTTTCTGGAGATGCCAGAATGTGGTGGGACCAGGTTAAAGCAAAGAGGCAAGTGAACCAAATGAGATGGACGGATTTTGAAGCTGAATTTTTCGAAGAATTCTTCCATATGCATGTGACAAACAAGCACTACGACGAGTTCACCAAGTTCCGGCAAGGTGACCTATCAGTTAATGAAGCTGTGAAAAGATTCAATCGATTAGCACGCTTATGCCGAGAGTTGGTCAGCACAGAAAGAGAAAGAGTCAGATTCATGCTGAAGATGCTCTGACCCGAGATAGCTCTGAATGTGGTCGGCGGAGTTAATAGACCGCAGACCGCCGAAGAGCTGATCAGCAGTGCCCTGATCACCAAACACTACTTGAAGGCACTAAACGAAGGCAAGGGTCAAGCCCAGTCGAGAGGACAGAAACCTCAAAGTACCAAAGCCAGCTGGAAAGGAAACCCTAATGGTAAAAGAAAGCAATGGAACAATTCTAAGGGTGGTCCAGCAAACAAACAACCCACATACCCTCAGTGTACTACATGTGGAAAGAAGCATCCCGGGGTGTGCCACAAGGGCACAAATAGGTGCTTTAACTGTGGACTGGAAGGACATCGAGCCAAGGACTGCCCTACCCAGGTTCAGACACCTCCTCAGCAATATATTCAGAATAGGGTTGCTCCCTCACAGCTACACCAGATACAAGCTGCGATAGAAGGTACTCAGATAAGCCAAGGGAGATTGGAAGCCCCGCCAATTACGACAAATGCCAGGATTTACTCTCTCACCAAGGAAGATGTGGCGAATGCTTCCACGATTGTCACAGGTCAGATATTTATTTTCAGTCAGCATGCTACTGTATTATTTGATACTGGGGCAACACACTCATTCGTCTCCACACCTTTCATAAAGAAGATAGACATGCCACCACAATCCCTAGATTGTAAGTTCTTAACGACCCTACCCTCGGGAGAAGTGATGCCATCTACCCATATGCTGCGAGCCGCTCCTATCAGAATCGCAGACAGAGAACTCTATTGTGATCTGATAGTGCTCGACATGCAGGATTATGACATTATTTTGGGCATGGATTTCCTGAGCAAGTACGGTGCTTCGATCGAGTGTCGTAAAAGAAAAGTGGTCTTCCGGCCAGAGGCAGAACCGATGTTTGAATTTATTGGAGAACTAAGGAAAGGAACTAAGAAATTCTTATCAGCCTTAAGGGCACAAAAGATGTTAGACAGCAGATGCACTGGGTTTCTAGCACATGTGGTCGATACCAGCCAAGAAGAGGACTAGAAGCTGGAAGATGTCAGAGTTGTCTGCAACTACCCAGAGGTATTCCCCATTGAACTACCAGGGTTAGCCCCCGATAGAGAAATTGAATTTGAGATTGAATTGATTCCTGGTACTAAACCGATCTCTAAAGCACCTTACCATATGGCGCCGATCGAATTGAAGGAACTTCAGGGACAGCTACGAGAGTTACTCGACAAGGGACTTATCCGCCCTAGTCACTCTCCATGGGGAGCTCCAGTACAGTTCGTAAAGAAGAAAGATGGGTCTATGCGAATGTGCATAGACTACCGAGCGCTAAATAAGGTGACGAGCAAAAACAAGTACCCTCTACCACGGATTGACGACCTGTTCGACCAGTTAAAAGATGCCACCATCTTCTCTAAGATTGACCTGAGGTCAGGCTATCATCAAGTAAAAGTGAAACAGGACGATATACCGAAGACGGCTTTCCGAACAAGATACAGACATTATGAGTTCGTAGTTATGCCCTTCAGAGTGACGAATGCTCCTGCTATGTTTATGGACCTGATGAATCAAATATTCTCGGCATACCTCGAAAAATTTATGATTGTCTTCATTGACGATATCCTCATCTATTCGAGAAACCAAGTAGAGCATACCGAACACCTGAATATTGTATTACATATTCTTCAGGAGAAGCTGCTGTATGCGAAATTCTCTAAATGCGAGTTCTGGCTCGATCGAGTATCATTCTTGGGTCATATTATCTCCAAGGATGGAGTGATGGTAGACCCAATAAAGATTGAAGATGTGAGTAACTGGAACAGGCCAAAGAATGCTAGTGAGATTAGAAGTTTTCTTGGGCTAGCAGGCTATTACAGGAAGTTCATAGAGGGTTTCTCTAGAATTATAGCCCCTATGACAGCTCTCACTAGGAAGAACAAGAAGTACGAATGGACAAACAACTGCGAGAAGAATTTAACAGAATTGAAAAGGAGATTGACGAGTGCTCCAATCCTCACTCTTCCGGAAAGTAACGAAAGTTTCAATATGTACAGTGATGCTTCTAGATTAGGACTCAGAGTTATACTCATGCAGGACGGCAAGGTCATTGCCTATGCCTCTAGGCAACTCAAGGAACACAAAAGAAATTACCCCACTCACGATCTAGAGCTAGCAGCTGTGGTCTTTGCTCTCAAAATATGGAGGCATTATCTATATGGAGCTCAGTGTAGGATCTATACAGACCACCAGAGTCTGAAATACTTTTTCACACAAAAAGACTTAAACATGAGACAACGTAGATGGCTTGAGTTAG
Organism: Zingiber officinale; assembly: GCF_018446385.1. Taxonomy (NCBI): domain Eukaryota; kingdom Viridiplantae; phylum Streptophyta; class Magnoliopsida; order Zingiberales; family Zingiberaceae; genus Zingiber; species Zingiber officinale. The sequence continues at coordinate 135,065,954 of NC_055987.1, forward strand.
TCAAAGACTATGACAGTGAGATCTTTTATCATCCGGGGAAGGCGAACAAAGTGGCCGATGCACTCAGCAGGAAGTCCCGCACACCTTAATGTCGCTATCGGCATTGTCCCAACCCTAGGAAGCGAAATTATGTGTTAAAAGGAACAAAGATACCCAGATCTATTCTAAGTTCCAAGACGAACTTTTTATAAGATATGGGGATTGTAACACCCAGCAATGTCATATGAATTTCTTTTAAGCATAAGAGAAAATAAAAAAAAATAAAAAAAAAAAGAGTGGTCAAGGCTTGAACCTTGAACCTCTTAACAAGTGGCAAGTTTTAAGTAGTATGGGATAACCAATAGCCCAGGAAGAAGTATTGGTAGGAACGAAAGGGAAATTGTAGTTAAGGGTAGGGATGGTGAAGGGACACCTTTCTCCCTTTACTTAGAAAAAAGTTTATCCTTCCTTTCTCCTCTTCACTTAGCATGAAGAGTTCATTTTTTCCTTCTCCCTTCATTTAGAATAAATGAAAGGAAGAATGAAAAGGTGTTTTTCCTTCTCCCTTTCATTGAGGATAAATAGAAGAAAGGGAAAGAAAAGCTATTCTTTTCCTTCTTCCTCCTTCTCCTTCTTTCACTGAAACTCCAAGGTTCCCCTCTCCCATTTTCGAACTCAAGCAAAAAGGTTTTCTTCCTAGTAAAACTTCACAAAGAGAGGTCCTTAAAACACATTTCTTCTTGCAAGAAAAATAAGGAAAAGGGAGTTCTAGAAGCGAAAAGGGCTTCTTCTTCTTCTTCTTCACCAAGGGTATTTTCTTAGTAAACCAAGCAAGACGATGTAAGTATTCCCCTCACCTGTAGTACAAGTATTTGTCTTTGTTGTGGTTTTATATTGCTTAACAAAAACCTAGGAACCTACTCTAGAAGTTTCGGCCAAGAAGAATTAAAAGGCCTAGAGAAGTTTAAACTCAAATTTGTCTAGCTTATGTTTTCTCTTATGATACCTAATATGTCACTACAAGAAAAACTCACATAGACATCGGTTTTCCACCACTGTCTATTACATTTTTGATCGATGTCTATGAAGGCAATGTAAAAGGTCTGCCATTTTAGACATCGGGTTATAACCGGTGTAGTATCACTTAATGACATCGGGTGTAAAACCGATGTAATATTATATGTTAATAACACCAATTTTGGCAGCAGTATACGACCAATGTAATATTAGTTAATGACACTGGTTTTGCAGCGATGGAAAATCGATGTAATATCAGTATTGTTTAATGACACAAATTCGATTTCTGAAATAGTGAAAAACCAATATTATCACCAAGCAAATCATAAAATTAAGTTAATATTATTAATTCTCTAATAAAATCACAAATAAAAATGCACCGATGTATCTAAACACACCAAGTCAATATTCATATAACCAACACATAAATATTCTTCTTACAACATAAAAAGATAATAGATATTGTGCACATCAAGTGAGTATCCACAAATTATGCATAACTATTCTTCTTACAACATCAAAAGATATAAATAGTACACAAATATTCTTCTTACTAGTGCCAACGTTATCCTTCTTGCTCTGTGCAGAGATTTAACTAAATCTTCCCCAGTAGTTTTATTTGTTAATAGACAATTCTCTTTATCTATTACTGGATGGGCACCTCTGCTTGTTTGATGTCCTGAGGGTGACAACTGATTGGTGATTCTTTGTAAAGGAGGCCTCCATCTTAAAGGAGCCACTGGAGGCTTTGGGAACTTTGCAACATCCTTCTTGGTTGTTCACTTACCTGAATAGAATAAAATAGTCAATATGGATATAAAGCAGTTTGTTGCTTACATAAGGGAAATTAAAGATGTTGTAAATTCTACTCAAATAGAGATTGAAAATGAGATAAGTAACCTTTTGCTGGTAATTTTTACTTGTTTGCTCAGCTTCTTTGATCTGCACATTTGAAATAATCTGTTATAAGGCAACTGATTTGAAAGAAGCTAAATATAGTGATGCATGGTGTATAGTAGATTATTATGATTTTTCTTGGAATATATAAAATAATTTATTCACACTATCTTCATTTGATTCAATTACTATCAGTTGGATCACCTTCTTAAGGCCATTCAAGTTCCTCATAAGCTAGACTAATAAAAGTATGTGGCAATTTGGTCACTACAACTTTGTTATGACTAACTTTACTTTTTTGCACTGGGTTGACTAACTTTACTTATCTTGCAATGTTTTGAAAACATTCTCCCGAGATGCGTATTTCAGCTGCATCAATTGCAAGCTTTCATTCAACCTTATGTTTTCTTTTTCACCCTGAAGGAACTTATCAGCTTGTACAGTAACTCTTATTATGCATCACATAATTGCAAAAGATACAAAACCTGCATATGTATTGTCAAATAGAACAAAATTTTAAAACTAGCAACAATAGCCCAATATGCAGTCAAAACAGATATACCATTTGTTTAAGCTTGAAACTCTCTGCTAAATCCAAAGACTACCATTGGTAATCAAAATTGCTATGGAATGTTGTCTACGGCATTAACATATCTCACATTGCATTCTACAAAGCACACAAATTCATAGTTCGCAACTAATCAAATAAGGACTCATGCCAAATTGAATATGGTTCAAGAAGGAACATGATTTCCAAGGAAACCAAGCTCTGCATTTTAAGAAAGAAGTTCACGTAAAATAGTTGTTTTTAGTTAACTTATGAACCGTTTAATATTTGTTCATTCACAAAGAAAAAAAAATGGCTTTGTACATATGAAACAATCTCACTTGACCGTTATGTTTTCATCTTTCATTACTAACAAACAAAAAATTATGGAATTTTAATTTATATTGGATAAAAACATAACTATAAAACTTTGGTAAAGAGTGAAGCACTACTTTACCAGTGAACAGGATTTTGCAATTCTGTAACAGGCTTTCCTGTCAAAAGGCACTTCATATTTAATAGGTTATTCTGGGTACTGGTCATGACTATATCTTCTTGCTCCTCACCAGGCATTGGTTGACCAGCATGGTGAACATTCTGCAATAAATTATGTAATAATTTAACAATGCCACAATACTTTTCGACCAAATGCATGCTAAAATAAAATTGAAGAATACATGTTCCTCTTGGCTACATACCCTCACATCACTAATAAAGACAATATATACATGGCTCTTGAATAACAGAAACACACTAAAGAAAAGAGGATTTTTTTTCACAATTAAATATGCTTAATTAATACATAAAACTGAGAAATGACAAAAAACCAAAATTCATAGACTAATTGGGAAATAGAGGAGAAAAAAATTAAAATAACTTAACCATAAACAATGAATGCAGAGGAAATGTCATAAACATATGTAAGCAAAAAGTTATTATTCCAGTTTTAAAGTAAAAACTTATGGCATGCATTCAATCATATGAAAATAGGCAATGCAACCATGTAGTTTTTTCATATACCAAGCTGAAAATATGATCACACACTCATAAAAGAATAGCAAGATAATAAACTTCACGCATATGGTGCAATGACAAGCATTAGTTTTAGTATTTTTTTTATTATAGTCAGAAAATATGTTCTTCTCTTATGATTTGCTTAGCTATAATAGTCTTCACATTCCCTTTTGAGATGACCCATGATTTAATTTTCTACATGGAATTGGAACCATGGACAAAATTCTTTGGGATGAGGTTGACCTGGTGTTACTGAGGGTATTAACTGAGTCAACAGTGAGCTCGTAAAATATCCCATTAACTTGAGAAATTTCATTTTGTCAAGACTCTTCCATAATACACCAATAAGCTTTCTTTAAACCCTTCAAGTTTCAACTATCCAATTAATTAAAATTAACACGACACTTCAAGATAACTAGCCAACCAACTAGAATATTTCATCTCATAAGGAAAAGTTAAATGTCATCATTTCATCTTGTTGATGGGTATAGCACCCTCTCTGCATCTTAAATGAACTAAATCTACCGGATTTTTTTTGTTCATGTGATTTTGGTGGAAGTGTCATTTTCACAAGTAGCCTCATAGCCGCACCTTGAGCTGCATCACAACAACAACAGCCACAAAAACTACTATTGGCATATGAAATTGTGTTAGGGGCAAACTAGAATTGATACCACAAGTGACAGTAACTAGCATTTATCACTCAAGAGAATCATGCAAACAAAAATGATAAAATCAAGTCAGGGCAGTGTTTGAGGAAATTCATCAAACACATTGTATGCATCAATCAATTAATACTTGCAATCAAGAGATCAAGAAGATGAAACTGTCGAAGATGAGGAAGGACTTCACTACAAGAAAAACTCTCATAGACATCAGTGGAACAACAACGATTTTAAGCAAAAACCGATGTCTTTGAGTATTTTACACCGGTTTTTCCAAAAATCGGTGTCTATGAGCGTAGATTTTCGCTTATAGACATCGGTTTTTTAGGCGATGTCTATGAGCGCCTTTTTTTCATTAATAGACACCGATTTTAATAGCGATTTTTAAAACCCGGTGTTAATGAATCAAAATAAAATATTATAATTTTCCCATAGCCAAAATTTGCAACACTGTGAAGTTCCCTCCAAACCTAAACCTATATCGCTTCCCTTCCTCCGAACATCTCTCTCAGCCTAAACCTAAACCTCCGACCATCTCTCTCAACCTCATCTCCCTCTTCCCCTTCCTAGATCGACGCCCCTTCCTCTCCCGATCAGGATCAAGACACGATGCCCTTGCTTCTCCTCCAACCACAAACGTCCTCATTACACTTCGCACTCGACCAAGCGAAGGATAAGATACCGCCATGGCAGCTTCCGCTTCTCATCCTCATCTCGCCTGTAACTCCGCTAACCAAGGCCACGGTTACGGAGGAGGAGGAGAAGCGTCTGCGTTGTAAAACCTCGGCCACGTTGCTCGCAGTCTCGCTTGTTTTTTTTGTTGGTCCAGTCGGCGATAAAAGTTTCACCTTCCCCCAATCGGACGCTTTCTCAGTTGCTTCTATCTCTTTTTCCCCAATCAAAAGGGAAAAAATGGTTCTTTTTCATTGTGGTTGCGAGAGGTTGATTTGATGTGAAACCCTAGTCACTTCCATGCTGTTAGGTCGATTTGTGTGAGCGGAGGTATCATATTCGAGCTCGATATGGGAAACTGCTGCCTTTCGCAGAGGCCGTCGCCCGGGAGGACATCAAGACCTTCCCTCGTCCCCATCATGACCACGGCACCCGCCCACTAGCCAACAAGAACCACCTCCGCTAGAACAACGGCGGGCACTCCAAGTGAATGGCGGCGGTTCTTAGTGGAGATGACAGGGCGGTGGGCAAGATCGAGGAGAAGTACGTGCTGGATCGCGAGCTCTGTCGCAGGGAGTTTGGAGTCACCTACCTCTACCTGGACCACTTCACCGGGGAACTGCTGTCACGCCCCCAAAGGAGTCCCTGCCAGACAAAAATCCGACAACATCTCCCCTGTACCGGTGACAATATAAAGCATCACTACAAACAAAATATACATCAGCCACATGCGGCTGGAATATTTATATGCACAACCACGCAGTTATAATAACAACCCACACGGCTAGAATGAAACAATCACAACCACGCAATTATATATAAAACAGCCCACACGGCTGTACTAAAAACCAACACAGCGGAAAAACGAAAACGGAAAGCCCAATACAACACAATCAACACACTACTAGCCGACTAGGCTTTATACAACAACCACAACAACAAATACAACAACCCACCAAATACAACAAATACAAATAAAACATATACAAAACTAAAAACGACCTTCGGATGTGACGTAGGACCCGGCAGACAGGATACTCCGAGCGACACTCCAACCATCTACCTGAAAACATAAAGATATACATGCGGTGGTGAGTATAGGTAACTCAGCGAGTAATAGAAAAGATAGTGCATGAACTATAAATAAACATGGAGATCAAAAGTATACAGTCTCAGTAGGGAATCAAAGAACACGATCCTACTATCATAATCAATGCATCTGAACATATCAGACCTACTAACCTGACATACATACTGTACAAACCACAACCGACATAATGATAGATACATACCCAATCTGGAATCGACACCTGGTGCAATGGTCAGTAAACTCACCGTATCTGCAACAGACCTACTCGTGACACCTGTGCAATATAAATACGACTGCAAATACATGTAAAATAAATGACATATATGCAGCATGACAACCATATGCAACAATCATATCGTAAACAAATGCAACATGCCACAAACACGTGCAACTAGTACCCACTAGGCATGTATGCAAATATATCTCCAAAGATGCACCGTGCATCAAATGCAAATGTGCATGCATGCTCCATGGTCACCCCCGCCACCTCTTTAGACACCACGACCCCTGTATGGCCGAGAGGCTTAGGTCCGTGACAAACCGTACAAGCCTCACGCACGTAACCGCTATAAAGCGACTGAGGCGACAGTATACTATGTAGTTATCTAACTACATAGCTAAGGGTCCCTGACCACTCACAACTCAAGCCCCCTGACTACTGTACCCTCAAGATCCACTACTCCAGAGTGGTCGAGGCTGACAGAGTAAAAATACCGAGCAGCTGAGTAAGCGCGACAGGACATAGCTCCACTCCTAGCTACCACTCTCCATCAGTGGTAGAGTGGACAGCTATAAAAACTGACAACCCTCTCAACTACAAATGAGAAGATAGTCATCAGTATGCAATGAATGATGAACATGATATATATGTATATAATCATGATACAAACACCATCATCATCCATGCAAACTCTAACTCCACATAAGCACTCCGCAACATGAATATAATCATCATGATAAATCCACACATCCCACCAAACACATGTACACAACTACACATGTATAATCAACTAAGAATCTCCAATAATCCCATAAGACACATATACATAAATACAATCAACATGTATCCTCCAGTAATAAACACATCAGACACGTGTATAAACCATAAACATATAATCAACACAACTCCTCCAAAAGTACATAACCAAACACGAGTGTACATAAAATATGCAAATGTACGGTCAACATGATGACTCCTAAAACACATACCAAGCTACGCACAATCCACATTATATGCAAAATCAGCATGGTAAATCCAATCACTCGACAATCCCTACAATACATACTCTACACGCGTAATCACAGCAGAATAGAAATCAAGAGTTGAGACTGTATATGATATAACTAGATCATCTCTAAGCTCAAGCAAAAGTATCAAGCAGGAAAAACAGCAGCCGAACACGATATAAGGTAAAGTAACCAAATCCGTCAAATAACAATCATGCACTAAGCTCAAAGAAAATACATAGAGGCAAAGGAAGAAATACCCTCCTTTAAAAAGATAGATCGTGTCAAGTAATCCCGCGTCGAGACGCTCGTCCCGAATCCAAGTCCTACATCAATCAATATATATATATATTTTTTTTTTATTTAGCTAAATTCATATGAATTTAAATAGCTAAATAAAAGCCCTAACCCAATTAGGATTACTCTAATCAAACCTGATCTCTGATAAATCCTCAATCCAACTCCTTCTAAATCTAAACATAACCCAAAATCTATTAATCAATCAATTGTATCATCTCTACTAAACATCCAACATCAATCTTACATAATCCACCTACTTCAATTAATCCAACCCAAAATTAATCACCACTGACCATCACACTAATCAAATCTAATCATCCATAATCATCTCATTATCTCTTATCAATATGAATTAAATCAATACATCTACTCACCACAAATAAATCTAAACAAGAATAACAAAACCCTACAAGCCATAGAAATACCTAATTTAGCGATATACTAATGAGAAAAACAAAAGTACATCATCAAAATACACTCACCTAGAGATAAGGCAGCTAATCCAATAGTTAGCAGCCTTTCTTTCACTGTCCGGAAGCTACAAAGAACACTACCACCAAATTCCTTCCAAGATCAAATCCAGAATCCAACTATAGAGAAATTGGTTTACTGAAACCCTAATAAACAGAACCATACTCACCTCCATCAAGCCTCTACTTCTTCACCGCAATCTTAGCAGCCGCAAGAATTGAAGAAGATGATGACCTGCTCAGGGGAGGTTTATCTCCAAGTTGAGCTAAAGCTCTCCTCTGCCCCAAATCAGAAAGAACACAATAACAAGAAGCCAATTACACATGAATCCTTAAATTCAAAGAATTCCTCGACGTTGCCTTACCTCAATCAGTTACTTCCTGATGGTATCACTTGATTCTTCCGCTGGTGGTGATGCGGAACGCTCTCTAATGAACAGATGGAGGAGGAGGATGACTACAAGAATCAACCGGCCAGGGTCGACACGAACCAAATCCCCCACAGTGCCCTAGATGCCGAGCATCAGTCGATCGTGAGCAAGAACAGCCAAAGAAACAACCACTCGGCCGGAGATGGCTGGTACCGTCGAGATCTAGCAATGTTTTGCCTCCAGTGCTGCGGCGATGAGCGGTGATCAATGGCGTCGGGCGGCGTTGAGCAGAGACGCGAGGGAAAGGGAGGAGAGACGCACGAGGGGAGGGAGGGGAGAGACTCGACCAAAGCACGTTGGAGGAGAAAGCCGCTGCCGACGGTGAGCTCACGGCGATCGGCACGATGGCATCATCACACGCGCGATGAAGGGATCGGGATCAGCAAGGAGATCGGGAGGGGAAAGGAATTAAGAATCGGAGGAGAGAAAAAGGATATTAGGGATTTGATTTTATACCTTAGGTTAAATTTAATTAAGATCTAAGTCCATTCTCAAATCAACTCCTACTTAAATGGATATTCCAAATAAACCTCCTTTGTATCCCGAATCCATCCCTTTAAAGCGGGTCATACGGACTCCATTTAAATCCCAAAAAATTTCTAAAAATTCCTGAAAAATCCAATAAGATTTTTCATCCAATAATATTTATTATTTTAAATTTACGGTATCTTACAACTGCTCGCCTGCAAGTCGATCTCGAAGAGGAAGCTGTGGACGGCGGTTGACGTGGAGGACGTGCGGCGGGAGGTCGCGATAATATGGCACCTGCCGAGGAACTCCAACATCGTGAACCTACGGGAGGCATGCGAGGACGACGGAGTCGTGCATTTGGTCATGGAGCTGTGCGAGGGCGGGGAGCTCTTTGACCGCATTGTGGCGAGGGGCCACTACTCAGAGCGCGCGGCAGCTGTGGTCATGAAGACCATTGTTGAGGATGTCTTCATGATCCATGAGTTCCTTCCTCAGTTCCTTGTGTTGGAATTGGCAGCAACTTGGGCGGAGAAGGGAGGATGTCTTCTCCTGCTCCTCCCTTCTGAGATGGACTGCGAAGCCCTGCATAATGGACATTGATGAAGCCGGAAGAGGCGCCATTTTGGGTACACTTATTTTCTCCTTCATCCCCCATTTCCTCCCTTCTTTCCCACTATGATCACTTGATTTTGCTGCATATTTCATTGACAAAGAATGATCATCATCTATCAGTTTAGGTCCCATGGTGTATGGCTGCTTGTACTGCACGAAGTCCTACCAAAAGACCCTCGCCACTTTGAACTTCGCAGGTCCAAATCGTCCTCATCTTCTACTGCTTGCTGATTTTTTTCCCCCTTTGATGAAGTGTCTTCTTTCTAATTAGAAAAGCTTGGACCAGTTGAAGTTTCTGTGTAAGTACGGATGTGGGCACATTGATTTAATCCTGTGATTAGGTTCAGAATAGATAATTAACATAACATTTCTTCCACTGATACTGTCTTTATCTGATTATTTTGTGTTGCTAACAATGTGGTGCAGCCGTGGAACTATCTATGCTAGTGTTGTCTTCTAAAATAGTTCGTGTATTGACGTTAATGTTGTTCTAAGGAAAGAATTTATCTCACAATTCATTGTTTACTTAACATTTTGTTCCTTGCATTTCGCTAAGTTAGTTTACTACAACAAAAGAATACTTCGTAAGAATGTTTTCCTTATTTTCTCCTCCTTGGTAATATTTTAAGAACTATTGGCAATGCACTTATTGAGATTGTTTTCATGTCTACTTTGAATATTTTGATCTCTGAGTGTCTGGAATGAGAAGATTAAGTTCATAATATTATGAATGGAGTGAACTATTGGCAATGGCACTGCTTGAAAAAGAAGCAATTTTTGTTCAGTGGAGTTGAGGGAGAGTTTTATTTTTACTATATTCATCTATTTATTTTAGTCTTAAAGTTCTCCTGGTTAATGAAGTTAGAATGATTAGTTACCATATGAATGCATACTAATAGTCTTCATTTTTGTTGAGTCTCATTAATGATCACTTCCATTCAATAACATAACTTGGAGTTTAGTTTTACTATAAGGGTGTGCTCTACTTTTTTTTTTCCTCTTTTTACCCCAATTCTAGGTGAAAGATTTTCTGAGATAGTTGGAAGCCCTTATTACTGTTAGGATGTATACTAAAAGCCTAGCTTTTGGTATAAAACATTTATCTAGAAATAAGAATCACATTGGTCAAATGTCTACATTTATGATAAATGTAGTTGTTCAGTTAATTTATATTGTAGATAACATGGTGTGTGGTGTCACACATAGAAGATCATGTTATCAGTACCTTATAAACAATAGCTCACGACCATGATGGAAAGGAACAAACCATTGGAAGGTCGTAGTGTAATTAGATGTTAGTTTATCTTAACTATATAATTACACTAGTACACTAAGAGTGTATTGAGTAGGACCATTAGAGGTCGTTTTCTTTTATACTGACTTTATAAAGGAACAAACACCTCAGTTATTATGGAAGTATGTGCTCTTAATCCTAATATAATAACAAGCACATATATTTGATATTTATTTCTTTAATTTATCAATGGGTGAGATTTAGTTCGATGAATCAATAAGCCCAATAAGTTGGGAAATGATATCACTTATAGTGTGTGTTGTTGATTATAGAAGGAAACTGTGTCCTAGAGATACTAGGTTGATAATGTCATCAAGAGGAGCTCATAAGGATTGTCATGTTAAACCCTGCAGGTGGACTTAGTCCGACATGATGATAAGGTTGAGTGGTACTACTCTTGGACTAAGATATTAATTAAATGAGTTGTCAGTAACTCACTTAATTAGTGGACATTCGATATCTTAAACACAGGGAGACTAACACACTCATAATAAGAAGGATCCCAAAAATGTAATTTGGGATTGGTGCGGTAGTTCAATAATAGTTCTCTAGTTGAATGAATTATTATTGATAAAATTAAGTTGTGTGTTCGGGGCGAACACGGGATGCTTAATTTTATCGGGAGACCAAAACCAATTCCTCCTCTCGGTCCCTATCGTAGCCTCTTATTTATAGAGTACTATACCCACCTATACCCACCTTCTATACCCACCTAAAGGGGGTCGGCCAAGATAGCTTGGAATCAAGCTAGGGCCGGCCTAAGCATGGTTTAAGGTGGCCGGCCCTAGCTTGAACCCAAGCTAAAGGGGGCCGGCCATATTAAATTAAAAAGAATTTTAATTTTAATTTTTATGTGGAAGACATAATTTATTAAAGAGAATTGAAATTAAAATATCTCTCTTGTAAAGGATCTACAAAAGATTAAAGAAAGAGATTAGATCTCTTTCCTTATTTGTAGATTGGTGAGATATTTTATTTTCTCTTTAAAAAATTATTCACATGTTGAAAAATTAAAATTATAGAATTTTCTTTTTATTAACCATGAAGGGATTATAAAGGGAAATTTTATTTTTTAAAATTTCCAAAGACAAATAAGGAAGTTTTAATTGTTGATTGAAACTCTCCTAATTTTTCTATTTGAGGTGGCCGGCCATGATTAGTTGATTAAGAAATTTTATTAAATTTTTCTTAATTAATTATTGTCAAAGAAAGTTAAGGAAATTTTATTATAAATAAATTTCCTTATTTGCCAAAGCCAAGGAATATAAAAGAAGGGGTAGGGGTGTCTTCATGGGATACAACCTCTATTATTTCTCTCCCTCTTTTCCTTGGTGTTGTGGCCGGCCAACCTCTCTTCCTCTCTTCCTCTTGGTGGTGGCCGAACCTTCTCTATTGGCTTGGTGCTCTTGTGGTGGCCGGATACTACTCGGAGAAGAAGAAGAAGAAGGAGAGAAAGCTTGTATCCCTTGGAGCTTGGTTGGTGTTTTGTTCTTCGTCCTTGGTGAAGCTTCTTTGTGTTGGCCGAACCTAGCTAGGAGGAGAAGAAGGTGCTTGGTGGTTTCTCATCTCGGAAGATCGTTGCCCACATAACGTCCGAGGTTAGAAGAGGAATACGGTAGAAGATCAAGAGGTCTTTCTAGAATGTATAACTAGTAATTTTTCTTTCCGCATCATGCTAGTTATTTATGGAAATAATACCAAATACAAGAGGCTTACGATTCTAGTGTTTCGAATATGTTTTTCGAAGTTGTGTTCTTTTGTTTTATTTTTCCTTGTGATTTGATTGTTCTTTTCGGTTAACCTAAAGTTATTTTAGGAAATTAAATATTAGATTTCTATAAAAGGTTTTGTCTAGTCGGTGGTGGTTGCTCCCATATCCAAGAAGGTCATGTGCCTCGCCACGTCAGTACTGGGAACCAATTATGGAAATTAATATTTAATGGAATTAATAACTTAAGGTGATTTGGGTCGAACGTGTTAAGTTCCGCAAGAGATCCAAGTCAAAACCTAAAAGAACAAATAGATTAAGTTTTGGATCAAATGTGTTAAGTTCCGCAGGCGATCCAAAATTTAATTTAAAAGAACACATGGTAGCTAGGAAAGGTTCGACACTTGTACAAAATTTTTGTACAGTGGAACCTCTAGGCTTTCCGAGTAGCAACCAACAATTGGTTTCAGAGCTAGGGTTTTACCTCTGTGTATTTGGTATTAGTTTAATTATGCACATGTCATACATAATTTAGGCAGGTTAATAGTAGGATGTGCTAACTTTGTGGATGCAGGATCCAACTATTATGGCTTATAGTTATTATGTGTGTGATTGGACCCTTGGACATGTCAAGGGCATTTATTGTGTGTGCATGATTGTATTATAAAATACAGCAGGAGCTGTATTTAGTTTTATTAGGATTTTATTTTTGATCTAGTTACATGTACATTCCTTTTATGGAATATAGGATCGATGGATGTAAATTTTATTTTATGTTCGATCTAGTTTACATGTACATTCCTTCGAGGAATATAGGATCAAAATGTAAAATTCTATTTATGTCGTGGATCGAATCTTGCAAAGCATGGAACCTTCTAAGGACCAGAGGCGCAGCGGAACTAGGAGCAAGATGGATGCGACAGCTAGACCTGGTGGCAGTGGCCAAATATGGCAGCAGCTTGGGATGACAACACACGGAGGACAACAAGAGATAAAAGCCATAATAGTTGAAAATTAGATTTTCTATTTATTGCTTTTATATTGTGCTGTGTGTGCATGTTAGTTTACATATTTAGTAGGCTAGCATAGTTAAAATTCCTCATTTATAAATAACTAAGTGGGAGAGGGATTTTTAAGTAAATCCCATGGTCTCCATTACTGGTTTGTAAGTGATGCAAATAAGCTTGCGCGTTGGCTCTGAGTGCCTTCCTCCATAACGGATGAGCTTGTTTGTGGATCACTAGAACAGACTTCCATTTTTGGATGACTATAGGAAGTTAATTAAGAGCGTGTGATCTTCCCCAACGGAAGGGGCATAATCTTATTAATGGACTTAGTGTCAAGTAATGGTATACACTTAGACACATCTAATAGTATCCTCCTCATCGGAGTCACTGCTATTATTTGTGTGACCAAATGATACCAACTATTAATTTTATTTGTCAAAAAGTTAGGTTGACAAGATAATAAAATTAATGGGTTAAAACCCTCCTTTTACAAATGTTGAATTTGTATACGTCCACACTAACGTGGCATGCAAAATTCACGGTGTTTGAGGTGTTGGTGAATTTAAATAATATTGTTTGAGGAATCAATATTTTTTAAATTCAAAAGTTTTTGACCAAATATTTGATCAAAGACAGCTCAACTATTAATTTTATTCGTCATAAAGTAAAGTTGACGAGATAATAAAATTAATGAATAAAATCTTATCTTCGATTTTGTATACGTCCACACTATCGTGGCATACAAAATTCATGGGGATTTTTAAGGAGTTGATCTTGACCAAGTATTTTTGTGATTCTTAGGATTTAAAATGTTTGTCAATCCCCTAGTAGTCATACTATAAGAAAGACTTAGTAATCCCAATTGTAATGATTGGAAATAGGACTTGGACTTTAAGGTAGACTGTCTTCTTAGAACTAAGAACAATATAGGTGTATTTAATTCATTAGTTGAAACATGTTTAGTGGTGTTATCTACCAGAACCTGGAGTGTAGATACAGATGTCATTAATCATGTCCGTAATTCATTGCAGGGTTCCAGGAAACCCGACAACTAAATGAAAATTAAAACACCGTCTACATGGGCACTACTGTAAAAATGGTAGCTGTTGCAGTGGGAGATGTTTATCTTTTGATAAGAATAAAACATGGATTTTTGAGTAATTGTCTTTACGCACCAAGTTTAGAAAGAACTAGTTTTCAGTTTCTAAACCATTCAAAGAACTTGATATTCTGCCTCTTTTAATAACAAAGTTGTTGTTAAGAAAAAGAGGGAAGTTATCTGTTTGTTGGTTGGCAATTTATAAATCCAATAACTCTCACGATGCAACAAATGGAAATTAGTAACACGTCTTCTAACTTTAAGAGAAAGTAACCTTCGAAAATGAGCCAATTATATTTTTGGCTTCTAAGGCTAGGTTATATTAACTTGAGTAGGATTCATTGGTAGCTGATGAACTTTTGGGTTCATTAGTAGTGAAAATCTTACCAACCTATGAGTCTTACTTGGAAGGAAAAATAACCAAGAAGCTTTTAAGTCTAAGGGGTATGGAGTCAAAGATATATTGGAATTGGTTCATTCTGATTTGTGTGATCCTATGAGCATCCAGGCAAGAGGTTGTTTCAAATATTTCATCTATTTTATAGACAACTATTTGAGATACGGATATATTTACTTGATGTGCCGCAAGTCTAAGTGCTTTGATTAGTTCAAAGAGTACGAGGCTGATGTGGAGAAACGACAAAGTAAAAGTATCAAGACACTACGATAAGATCGTAGTGGTAAGTACCTCTTGGGAGAATTTAGGAGTCATTTATCAGAAGTAGGGATTCAATCCCAACTAACTGCACCTGGTACACCCCAACAGAATGGTGTAGAAAAAGGAAGGTATAGGACTCTTATGGAAATAAGTAGATTGATGAGTTATTAAGAATATTATCAAAATCATTTTAAGGATATACTCTGGAAACGGGAGTGAATACAGTACCTTCTAAAGTCAGAACTCTCTACTCATATAGAATTACTGAATAGGCGTAAGCCTATTTCGAAGCATATTCAGATTCGGGTAGTCCAGCACATATGCAGGAGAGAGACAATGATAAGTTGGATAGGAATTCACTTGTTTGTGGGTTATCCTAGTGAAATGAAAGTAGGTTTATAGTCTTAAAAATCAGAAGGTCATTGTTAGCATTAATGACCGATTTTTAGAAAAGGACTATGTAATAAACCATGTGCCCATAAGAAAATTTGTTCTTAAGGAAATAATAAAAGGCATGTCTAATCTAGTACCAACTGTACAAGATGAGATACCACAAGGAAACTGCAACACGTATCACAAATGATACACAATTGCAGAAAGTGCCTTGTTGTAGTGGGAGGGTTGTTAGGCAACCTAAAAAGATTCATGTTTTGGGAGAGTTTTTGGACTTGATCCCTGGAGGACATGAACCTGATCTCCGGACATATGACGAAACACTCCAAGATAAAGATGCAACATCTTGGTAAAGAGTAATGAATAACAGAATTAGAATATATGTATTCTAATAAAATCTGGAAGCTTGTAGAACCACCAAATGGTGTAAAAGCCTTTGGGTGTAAAAAGGTCTATAATAGGAAAAGAGGGATAGAAAGGAAGGTAGTAACTTTCAAAGCAAGGCTTGATGAAAAAGGAAACTTTTTCACTGGTAGCCATGCTTAAGTCTATCCGGATTCTTTTATCTATTTGGCAAGTGGATGTCAAGACAGCATTCCTTAATGGAAGTCTTGAAGAAAGCATCCATATAAAGCAACTAGAAGGGTTCATTGTAAAGGGCTAAGAGCATCTTGTGTGCAAGCTCAATCAGTCTATCGACTGAGGCAAAGCTTCAAGGTCTTGGAACATCCAGTTTATCAAAGTAATCCAGACCTATGGATTTATTGAGTAAACGGATAAGTCTTGTGTATACAAAAGGTGTGATGGAAACGTGGTGGTGTTTCTTGTACTATACGTAGATAACATTTTTGGTAGTTGGGAACAATATCAAAATGTTGTCAGAAGTAAGGGTATGGTTGTCCAAATAATTCGATATGAAGGACTTGGGAGAATGTATATATTTTTGAGATCAAATTAATAAGGGATCGCAAGAAAATATATATATATATATTACTTATCCCAAGCTTAATACATCGGAAAAATCCTTGCTCATTTTTAGCATGCAAAACTCCTAGAAAGGTTTCTTATCTTTTAAGCATGGAGTGTCTTTATCTAAAGAGATGTCTCCGATGACATCAAAGGAGATTGAGGACATGTAGGCAGTTCTTTATGCTTCGGCAGTTAGACAACCTAATGTATGCTATGCACGAGATCAGAAATCTGTTTTGCCAAGGGCATAGTTAGCAGATATCAAAGTAACCCTAGACAAGGACATTGGACTGCAGTAAAGCATATATTAGGCACTAAGAGATTATATGCTAGCTTACAAGGCAGTTAATTTGGTTCCTGTAGGTTACATGGATTTTGACTTCCAATCGGATAGGGACAATAATAAGTCGACCACGGGGTTTTGTGTTTACTTTAGGAGGAAAAGTCATAACTATGGAAGAGTGATAAGCATAGGTGTTTTTCTGGACTCCACCATAGAAGCTGAGTATATGACAAGCCTCTGAGGTAGCCATAAAAGCTGAATGACTTAAATAACCTCAAGATAGACTTAGATATGATTTCTAGTTTGTCCAAAGATTATTACAATTTATTGTAATAATAATGGTGCAGTAGCAAACTCGAAGAAACCATGAGTCTATAAGGCAAGTAAACACAATAGAGCGCAAGTACTACCCAATACGAGAAATTGTATAACGAGGAGAAGTTGTTGCCGCCTATATTGCATCAGATGATAACCTAAGGTCCTTAAGGCAAGAGTTTTTTGAAAGGCATGGGAATCAGATGTATGGCAGCAGATATGGCAGCTTAGTCTTTTAGTATAAGTGGGAGATTGTTAGGATGTATACTAAAAGTCTAGCTTTTGGTATAAAACATTTATCTAGAAATAAGAATGACATTGGTCAAATGTCTACATTTATGATAAATGTAGTTGTTCAGTTAATTTATATTGTAGATAACATGGTGTGTGGTGTCACACATAGAAGATCATGTTATCAGTACCTTATAAACAGTAGCTCACGACCATGATGGAAAGGAACAAACCATTGGAAGGTCGTAGTGTAATTAGGTGTTAGTTTATCTTAACTATATAATTACACTAGTACACTAAGAGTGTATTGAGTAGGACCATTAGAGGTTGTTTTCTTTTATACTGACTTTATAAAGGAACAAAGACCTCAGTTATTATGGAAGTGTGTGCTCTTAATCCTAATATAATAACAAGCACATATATTTGATATTTATTTCTTTAATTTATCAATGAGTGAGATTTAGTTCGATGAATCAATAAGCCTGATAAGTTGAGAAATGATATCACTTATAGTGTGTGTTGTTGATTATAGAAGGAAACTGTGTCCTAGAGATACTAGGTTGATAATGTCCTCAAGAGGAGCTCATAAGGATTGTCATGTTAAACCCTACAGGTGGACTTAGTCCGACATGACGATAAGGTTGAGTGGTACTACTCTTGGACTAAGATATTAATTAAATGAGTTGTCAGTAACTCACTTAATTAGTGGACATTCGATATCTTAAACACAGGGAGACTAACACACTCATAATAAGAAGGATCCCAAAAATGTAATTTGGGATTGGCGCGGTAGTTCAATAATAGTTCTTTAGTGGAATGAATTATTATTGATAAAATTAAGTTGTGTGTTCGGGGCGAACACGGGATGCTTAATTTTATCGGGAGACCAAAACCAATTCCTCCTCTCGGTCCCTATCGTAGCCTCTTATTTATAGAGTACTATACCCACCTATACCCACCTTCTATACCCACCTAAAGGGGGCCGGCCAAGCTAGCTTGGAATCAAGCTAGGGCCGGCCTAAGCATGGTTTAAGGTGGCCGGCCCTAGCTTGAACCCAAGCTAGAGGGGGCCGACCATATTAAATTAAAAATAATTTTAATTTTAATTTTTATGTGGAAGACATAATTTATTAAAGAGAATTGAAATTAAAATATCTCTCTTGTAAAGGATCTACAAAAGATTAAAGAAAGAGATTAGATTACTTTCCTTATTTGTAGATTGGTGAGATATTTTATTTTCTCTTTAAAAAATTATTCACATGTTGAAAAATTAAAATTATAGAATTTTCTTTTTATTAACCATGAAGGGATTATAAAGGGAAATTTTATTTTTTAAAAATTTCAAAGACAAATAAGGAAGTTTTAATTGTTGATTGAAACTCTCCTAATTTTTCTATTTGAGGTGGCCGGCCATGATTAGTTGATTAAGAAATTTTATTAAATTTTTCTTAATTAATTATTGTCAAAGAAAGTTAAGGAAATTTTATTATAAATAAATTTCCTTATTTGCCAAAGCCAAGGAATATAAAAGAAGGGGTAGGGGTGCCTTCATGGGATACAACCTCTATTATTTCTCTCCCTCTTTTCCTTGGTGTTGTGGCCGGCCAACCTCTCTTCCTCTTGGTGGTGGCCGAACCTTCTCTATTGGCTTGGAGCTCTTGTGGTGGCCGGATACTACTCGGAGAAGAAGAAGAAGAAGGAGAGAAAGCTTGTATCCCTTGGAGCTTGGTTGGTGTTTTGTTCTTCGTCCTTGGTGAAGCTTCTTTGTGTTGGCCGAACCTAGCTAGGAGGAGAAGAAGGTGCTTGGTGGTTTCTCATCTCGGAAGATCGTTGCCCACACAACGTCCGAGGTTAGAAGAGGAATACGGTAGAAGATCAAGAGGTCTTTCTAGAAGGTATAACTAGTAATTTTTCTTTCCGCATCATGCTAGTTATTTATGGAAATAATACCAAATACAAGAGGCTTACGATTCTAGTGTTTCGAATATGTTTTTCGAAGTTGTGTTCTTTTGTTTTATTTTTCCTTGTGATTTGATTGTTCTTTTCGGTTAACCTAAAGTTATTTTAGGAAATTAAATATTAGATTTCTATAAAAGGTTTT
The DNA here is from genome assembly GCF_018446385.1 of Zingiber officinale. Taxonomy (NCBI): domain Eukaryota; kingdom Viridiplantae; phylum Streptophyta; class Magnoliopsida; order Zingiberales; family Zingiberaceae; genus Zingiber; species Zingiber officinale. The sequence goes on from NC_055987.1 coordinate 135,085,404, forward strand.
GTCTAGTCAGTGGTGGTTGCTCCCATATCCAAGAAGGTCATGTGCCTCGCCACGTCAGTACTGGGAACCAATTATGGAAATTAATATTTAATGGAATTAATAACTTAAGGTGATTTGGGTCGAACGTGTTAAGTTCCGCAGGAGATCCAAGTCAAAACCTAAAAGAACAAATAGATTAAGTTTTGGATCAAACGTGTTAAGTTCTGCAGGCGATCCAAAATTTAATTTAAAAGAACACATGGTAGCTAGGAAAAGGTTCAGACCTTTGTACAAAATTTTTGTACAGTGGAACCTCTAAGCTTTCCGAGTAGCAACCAACAATTACATGGCTCCAGAAGTTTTAAAACGGAATTATGGACCAGAAATTGATATATGGAGTGCTGGAGTTATACTCTATATCTTACTGTGTGGAGTTCCACCATTTTGGGCTGGTAAGCTTTCTATCAATAAATCCATTTTGCACACTTCATTATTTGTTCTACCACTTTCTACAAATAAGTTACTTATTGTCTATTGTAAGCTTTCCATGAATAAATCTATTCTTTATTAGTTCTATCACTTTATGCTAATAAGATACTTATTTTCTATTAATTAATACACTTTTTGTATTTCTTCAGATACATTTTCTATCTAACGAGCTATGATTTCTTAATTGCAGAAACTGAACAGGGAGTTGCTCAAGCAATTCTTAGGGGCGTAATAGATTTCAAATGGGAACCATGGCCTAGTATTTCTGATAGTGCTAAAAATTTAGTTCGGTTGATGTTGGAACCTGATCCCAAGCTTCGATTAACTACAAAGCAAGTGCTTGGTATGTTTACACTGTATGCTATTTGTTAATATAACTTCAATGGAAGTGTCCCTAACATTTGATAATTTGAGAATTGAGATCATTTTTATTATCTGGGATGGTATCCATATTTCTTTAGCTTGTCATCCTGTTCTTGGGTTTTCTACTTGGTGTTGTTTTCTTTCTTATGTCGAACTGATGCTTATACATTTTTTCCCCATACAGAGCATCATTGGCTTCAGAATGCAAAGAAAGCCTCAAATACCTCTTGGTGATGTTGTCAAGTCAAGACTTAAACAATTTTCATGATGAACAGATTCAAAAGGAGAGCTTTAAGGGTTTGTCTCACTGCAATTAGTAGTTAAATGGGATGTTTTTGATTGCAGAGTATAACTTGGTTTGGTTGATTATTCATTAGGTTATTGCTGATCACTTATCTACTGAAGAAGTGGAAGACATTAAAGATATGTTCAAGATGATGGATGCTGACAATGATGGCATTGTATCCCATGATGAACTCAAAACTGGGCTCGCTAAATTTGGTTCACATCTGGTGGAGTCTGAAGTGCAGATGCTTATTGAAGCAGTGAGTATATTAGTTAAATTGATTTGGATTGAAAATGGTTTAATTAGTTAAATTGCAACTATGAGAAAACTTTGTTGCAATAATTTCTAGTTTGGAATATATTAAGTTCCCAGGAATGATAGATCTATCACTATATGATGTGGTTGAGATAAATGATGAATGTGTCTCTTTTTAAGCATTCAAATTAGTCATCTTGTTACCTGGTGCTCTTACTACTTTTTTAACTATGATTTTTGGTCTTGGTTTACTAATATATTATTTATGTGTTTTTACAGTTTATAAATCTCAAGTACTCCAGAGTTGAAATTGATGAAGTGTGGTTCGAGTGGGCTGAATGCATGCTAGATTACATTTGAGTAGGAAAGGTATTTGATTTTTGAAAACTTTGGATGATGCATGCATTTGCATGGAATGTAAATTGCGTATATTATCCCATGTCAATTTCTTTCTGATGGTGATATTCTAGGATTTCTACAGCATGTATAATTCTTCTATTTTTATTCTTTGCTATAGTTAAGTAGACCAAATGATACTTTTGTTTGACAGATTAGAACAGTGGATGTTTTAACTCAGAAAACTAGGCATTTGAAGGTGAAAAGTGGTGAGATTAGGGAAATGAAAGGCGCAAGAAGAATGGAGCAGTATCGCAAGTTGAACAGATTCTGATTCTCATAATTTAATGTAGCCTCAGCTTGATTTTTGACTCACCATGTTCTACCTTGATGTGTACAATATCTATTAACTTTTGATGTAAAAAGAATATTTGTGTATTTTATGGATATTGTTGTAAGAAGAATATTTATGTAATTTATGAATATTTGTGTATTTTATGGATACTGTTGGAAGAAGAATATTTATGTAATTTGTGAATATTTGTGTATTTTCTTGGATACTGTCGATTTTTCACTGTTTCAGAAATCGAATTTGTGTCGTTAAACAATATTGATATTACATCGGTTTTCCACTGCTTTAAAACCGGTGTCATTAACTAATATTACATCAGTCGTATACCATTGTCAAAACTGGTGTTATTAACATATAATATTACATCGGTTTTACACCCGATGTCGTTAAGTGATACTACACCGGTTATAACCCGATGTCTAAAATGGCAGACCTTTTATATCGCCTTCATAGACATCGGTCGAAAATGTAATAGACAGTGGTGGAAAACCGATGTTTATGAGGGTTTTTGTTGTAGTGCTTCAGTAGCGACTTCAGTAGCCTGTGATCATTTACCAAGAGATAAATCATTTTAGTTTAATTGTTTAATTTTTTTTCTACTTAAATTTGCATAGGCATCACAAACACTAAGGCACGTTCTATGTTTGCTACTATTCCTTGAAAACACTTGTCACTCTGACAAAAGGAGCATGAAAATAGAGTGAGCACTGCAGAAGAACACAGAATTTCAAACAATAAGAAAGCCATAACTTTGCTGAGAAATTAGAAAATCATTTTCTACTTACAGAATGTCAAGTCTTCCAGAGTCAGCAATGAAGAGATGACCTTGAAACAGATCATATCGGCTAAGGTTAACATTCAAACCCACAGAAGGTCCCCTCTCAACAATAAGTTCGAACAAAAATGCAAAATATGCATTTAACTCCTGATCAAGCTCAAATTGGTCAAGTATGGAAGCACTGGTACTTTCATTTCGGATGAAAAACAAAAATACTTGACTTTTGTTACCCAGTTCACAAATCGATAACCATAAGGAGTACTTGGGGAATACTTGACATTTGGTGCTCGACATCGCAGAGCACAGAGAGCTCAAAGGGCTTCTTCAGAAGGCCTCTCAAATGCTTGGAAAAGGTCACCTGCCGGCTGGCCAGGTTCTCTATCCTCCTCATCTACGTCTTCCCCCTCACCATGTCGACCGATTAGTCGATAACACACCTGGAGGCAGCGCCGAATCTTACCGCGATCAGCAAAATCAGTGAGCAAGGAGCTCCGATCAGTCTTGGCCACGCAAGGATCGACAAGGAGGGATCAAATCGGAAGAAGGAGATGAGGAATCGAGGTTACCAGATATGGGATCGAGAAAGAGTGGAGGAGGGCGACTTCTAGCGACCCGGCGATGACTCCAAGCCACACAGGCAGCCTCTTCTCACCCAAAGGAAGGGGAAGAGGAAGATGAGGCTGAGAGAGATGGTTGGGCGGCTAGCGGCGAGGAGGAAAGTAGTGGCGGCATTGAGACGGAATACGGTGGACGGCGCGATATAGGTTTAGGTTTGGAAGGAAGAGTGAAGTGTTGTAAATTTTGGCTAAGTATTGGTGGGAAATTAAATTATTTTATTTTATCATAGGCACCGGGTTTTAAAAACCGCTATTAAAATCAGTGTCTATTAATGAAAAAAAAGGCGCTCATAGACATCAGCTTAAAAAACCGATGTCTAAGAGCGAAAATCTGCGCTTATAGACGCTGATTTTTGGAAAAAATGGTGTAAAATACTCAAAGACATCGGTTTTTTCTTAAACACGTTGTTGTTCCACCGATGTCTATGAGGATTTTTCTTGTAGTGGGTGATATGATGTTATTAAGATGTTATTCACGATTTAGGTAGCTTAAAACCCTAGAAACATGCCTTGAAGTTTTGGCCAAGAAGAATTAAAAGGCCTAGAGAAGTTTAAACTCAAATTTTTCTAGCATATGTTTTCTCTCATGATACCTAATATGTGATATGATGTTATTAAGATGTTATTCATGATTTATGTAGCTTAAAACCCTAGAAACATGCCTTGAAGTTTCGGCCAAGAAGAATTAAAAGGCCTAGAGAAGTTTAAACTCAAATTTGTCTAGCTAATGTTTTCTCTCATGATACCTAATATGTGATATGATATTATTAAGATGTTAGTTATGATTTATGTAGCTTAAAACCCTAGAAACATGCCTTGAAGTTTCGGCCATGAAGAATTAAAAGGCCTAGAGAAGTTTAAACTCAAATTTGTCTAGCTTATGTTTTCTCTCATGATACCAAATATGTGATATGATGTTATTAAGATGTTATTCATGATTTATGTAGCTTAAAACCCTAGAAACATGCCTTGAAGTTTTGGCCAAGAAGAATTAAAAGGCCTAGAGAAGTTTAAACTCAAGTTTGTCTAGCTTATGTTTTCTCTCATGATACTTAATATGTGATATGATGTTATTAAGATGTTATTCATGATTTATGTAGCTTAAAACCCTAGAAACATGCCTTGAAGTTTCGGCCATGAAGAATTAAAAGGCCTAGAGAAGTTTTAACTCAAATTTGTCTAGCTTATGTTTTCTCTCATGATACCTAATATGTGATATGATGTTATTAAGATGTTATTCATGATTTATGTAGCTTAAAACCTTAGAAACATGCCTTGTAAGTTTCGGCCAAGAAGGAAATGAAAAGGGGCTTAGGGAAGTTTAATTCCAACTAGACTTGATTATGTTTTCTTTTATGCTATGCCATGTACCATGTGATATTAGTTCAAAGTTTCATGCTTAATGTGCTTAAAAGAAACCTAGATTCATGCTCTATAGGTTTCGGCCAAGACATGGAATTAGGGTTTGTAGAAGGTTCAAAACCCCAACTATGCATGATAATAACTCTCTATGATATGCTATGTGATATGTGGACCTTATGTCACCATGTTATGCTTATGCAAGCCTTATGTATGATGAAATGTCTAAGAGTTGCTTCCCTATAAGTTGGATCAAGAGCACTCTTCATGATATGACAAGAAACATGATATGCTATTTTACTTTTGTATGGCTTGTACCGGACCCTAAGAATGGTCCATGGGATGGGCTCCTAAGTTGTCCCTAGGTCAAAGCACGGGCCTAGTTCCTAGTAGGTTCGAGATTGGCTACCTCGGATTTATTTAGGATGCGCGCAATTCATGTATGTGGTACAATGCTGGACCCTCATGTTGAGATTTATGTTCAAGTATCTATATAATATATGCTTTCAAAAGAACATTTTGCGTATTCTTATTTCATGCCATATGATTTTGATACATGTTTTCAAAAGAACATCGTGCATACACTTATTTCATGCTATATGATCATTATACTTTAGGAGGATGCTCTCTTGAGATATGTCTATGATACCTAGATGAACATGCTACTACCTTATGTTTATGCTTTCATATGCTATGTTTATGATTTTGCCCAAATGAGTATGACACTACTTTATGCTAGCATGAAATGTTAAATCTAGATGTTAGTTAAATGAATATATCACTACTCCATGATTTATTACTTTTGTGAATAGGAAAGGATCTTACTAAGCCTATGTGCTTATAGTTTTAAATTTCCTTGTACTGCAGAAAAGGATAAAGAATGACTAAACTAAAGGGAGCAGCAGGAGGGGCAAAGGATGTGTGTGGCAGTGGTATGGTGGAAGAGATCTGTTTTGTGTTTCAAGACTTATATATGTTTTAAGCTTTTGCATGTGAACTATTTCTTTCTTGCTACTTTTGATAATATTAACTTGAATTTGTTTGGATGGTTTATACTTAAGGGGATCTATACTTGCTCTTGCTTCCATGACACCTTGGAATGTTAAGTACTTGTGTAATTAGAGAATTGTTAATTATCATGAACTCTAGAGAACAATATACATATTTAATTTCCTTCTTATTAGTACACTTTATGCTTTAGTTAAACAAGCATGTATCATATTTCAAGTAATAAATAGTACATAAATTTTATATGCATGAATGCTGGCATGTTCACATGTTTTGTTTATATGATTAAGTTTTAATAAGAAGAAAAAAATCCTTCCGCTGCAATGATTTCATATGCATATATGTATGTTCGCGTAGCGCCACCCTTGCTATTAGTAAGGGAAGGGCGGGCGTTACAGGTTTGAACTAAATCAAGGTCATATTGGGCCAAAATTGTCTGATTAAACCAACATGGTCAGTCTGATTTAGTGAACCAGATCCAGTTTAAGTCCGACAAAAAAGTTTAAACCCAACCCAATTAATTAAGACAATTAATAATCCCAATTATAATTAATTCCAAGTGCATCAATTAATTGAAACGTAAGTTTGATAACACAAACTTAATCCAACATGCAATAATCAAATAAATTCTCAAAAAGTAAGTTTGAGGAACAAAATTACTATTCGACCATTTTCTTCGCGCCACTCTGCCTCCACGCAACCACGACAGACATGGTTGTCAGCCACAAAGGCCAATCACTGGCCTACAATGGCGGTCGCTGATCCTTTCTGGCGTTAGATACTGGTCGCCCTTGGCCCGACGACGTCACCGTTGGGTGTTCAACGTGTCCCGGCCACTAGCGCATCGTCGGCTAGACGGGAATCCTTCACCAAATCCGAAATGTCGTCATTGGCATACCTTCCAGCCGGCGTCTTCTATCCAATGCCGAACAACGTCCGCTTCTTCCACCGAAGACACGCCCATGAGCATGTCGACGTCATTTATGTCGCCCCATGCAGTGGCGTGGTTGCCGACTACGACAATCAATTGTCGATTTTCTAGCCTCGTTTCTAGCGCTAGCAGGCCAAGAACACCTATGACTATCCTCCCGACTTGGTCGTCGGTGTTTACGACCATTTCTACGTGACAAACACGTGGTCGGTAGTAATCACAGATTCTTTCGGACATGGTTGGTAGCATGTAACATAGCCATCGGCACACAATCCGATCACTGGTTCTTGCAGCGATCGTTTGCAAGTCATTTGCTAGATTGGGAGGAAATTTCCGACACAAAGTTGCGATTTCCAGGCGAAGTAATACAAATTATTTTCATGCTTTTACAACTTGTGCTCTGATACCATTGTTGATAGTTCTAAAGCATGAAAAATATAGAAATATAAAATATGTAAAACTCACAACGATCTCCAGTAGTAGATCTTGATCTTCTTTTGTCTTAGGAAAAACGATCACGAACCACTTGTCGTCGGAAGAACGATTACGAACGAATCGGAAAGTTCTTCATGACTCACAAACCAAATCTCATGCCTCGGATGTTCTTCTTCTCTGCAAGACACAGTCTCGATAGAATTCTGACAGCACTTCTGATGTGCTTCGGTCTCCATCTGCGTACACAACGCAGCAACCTTTCCAACCTTTCTTGATGCATGCACCCCTCTTGCTCTCTTTTTCTCATTGCACCAATTGCGGTCCTATTTGCGTACACAATGCAACAACCTTTCTTGATGCATGCACCCCTCTTATTCTCTTTTTTTCATTGCACTAATTATCTTGGACGTTTTTTTTTATAGAGAAAGAGGACTCTTCATCTTCTTCTACCTCCATTAATGAAGGAATGAGAAAAGGTTAGATAGTAAAAAGGAAGAGACACCCTTTTACCTTCTTAACACCAACAATGCATACGTGCACCATTGTTCTGCTCCTGTCTCGTCCTCCGTCGTCCTCCATACAATGCCAGCGCTGTTTTGACGCATGCAAATCGCAAGGTCACGAAGAACGCACGAGTACGCGTAATAAAGAGTAAGTGGGTGTATGTTTGGGCCCTCAATAATTTTAGCCCAAAGTAGATGGGCAGTCCGAACATAGGCATTAATATCAACCCGCCGACATTGCTGCAAAAATATCGCTAGGACTTGATAGAATTAATAGGACGCTCTCGAGGCCTCGAATTGCAGCTTGCTCCTCCGCGTTAGAATGATAAATCGATTGAACGCTGCACTGTGTGATAGATTGAATGATACTTGATCCTGTTCAATTAATAAATATAGCAATGGATCATGCAGTGTACCATATATGATTGTCCGGACCAAGTTGCACAACGCAATGCTCTACTTCGCGTGTAAGCCCCTACTATCTCAAGAAAAAGACAGCCTAAGAAGACACCAAACGCTTTCCCTGTTAATGAGGTGCTCGTGGTGTGTGGCCAAGGCCATGGCCATGTCGATAGCCAAGTGTTCAGCCAAAAAGTTCATAATACTAATGGTCAAAGCAATCGAGACCATGTGAGAATTAACTGTACGTATATTCTCCATCTTTGTAATCCATAAATATTGATAGTTACATATATCAATAACTTACAAAGGCGTCCATATTAATATAAGAAAGAGGAAACAATATAAAGCTGGAAAAAGAAAGTGATATATCTTGGAGATTTGAGAAGCTTTTAATGCCTGCCAAAATGACGTTGATATAAACATGCAGCTGATCTTGTTAAGAGACTAATTAAAAAAGCAAAAAAAATAGAAATTGAACATAGAAATCAGCTCAACATTGCAGCCTCAAGTTCATGATTCATATCCATTATTTGTCAACCCCTATTGCATGCCCTTCAAGAGTTCCGGCAAGCCTATAACTCTAACCAGTACTAGCTAACAGTCGAATATTAATCATGTTTTACAGCTATTTTTTTTTTTCATATTCATGCGATTTTCATGCTCTGAACACTTTAATAGAAGTCAGAGTGACTAGCTGTAAATTTAGAGTGCCGATAATTAAAAAAAAAGTCGAGTAATTAATCAACGTTATTAGATTAATCGACTGCCTGAACTTGTTTGATTGCAGAAGATAATTTTTATTAATGATGATGGAAAAAATTAAGGAGAAGAAAGGGTTTGATTTGAGGCAGATTGTCAAAGTTTGACTGGGTGCGCCATGGAGCCTTGTGCCGCTCTAAATTAACTTTTTTGCTTTGCATTGCATGTGAAATGCTCTGCGCAATTTTAGGAAGCGTTAATGATCGATGACAATGAAGCAGAAAAATATTTGGCTGCTCATTGCCCCATTTTGACTTCCTGTTCTCCTTGTTTTTCATTTTATTAGATGAAATGTTAATGTTATGGTGCATGCATCAGTGATATGATCGTATATTTTGGCGCAGGCAAAAACAAGACGGCATATCAAATCAAAGCCTGGATCAAACCAAAATTTCACACAGTGGCTTGGATTCTTCCTCCAACTTGTTGCTTGGAAGCATTACAAGACTTACTGCTTTTAACCATGCTCAAGCTAGTAGTCTGATGCAAACTCGCGAATTCCATATATCTAAAATATGAAAAAATCCACAGGAATAACTGTTAATTACTAGGCTTGCTTGTCGTCTCAAAGAAGCCATCGGCCGTCTCCACGTCTCTTTGTTTGGGATTTAATATATAATTATACAATAACTAATTATACGACATTGTCACTGTCTCTCACAGGCTACAGTCGTCTATATATGTCTCGTACGTACGCGCGTGCATAGGAGGCACCGAAGCAGAAGTTGAACAGACACACGTGTGCAAGCAGAGTACGCACGTGGTAAGTGTCAGAATTGATGCGGTTGTCCCTATCGAAACTAGCTAGGTTGTGCCTACGAGTGTGCCTGCGGTGTCCTTTTTCTCTTCTTCAATATAGTTCCTTGCTCGTGGGAGAGAGCAGTGTAATAGTAGCTGCTGCTATATATTACCAAACAAGTGCACAAGTACCTCGTGTAACCATTCACATACTGACACTGTAGTAAGTTTAATTTTGTTCTAGCTCATTGTATATAGTTAAATTGATCGAGTACAAATTTGACTGCTCATGACTTTTAGATCAATATAACTTGCTTTGCTTGCTTTTTGTCAATTCGTTTTTTAATTGACTTTAGCTCTTTCAAAATTACTATTGATGATATCTTAGCCAAGTTGTACTCAATGATATACCATTCATATGAACAAAATGATATAATCAATGATTAGAGTTGATACTCGGATGATAGACTATCATAGGATAATAAGAATTGAATCTCCAAAGAAATAATCAACTAGGAAATAAAATCTCTTCCACTTAAAAAATTATTGCTAGGTGAAGGAGAGCTTGGGATGAGGGCACCATTTCCACACAATGTTATAATCAAGCACTAATTTGGCGAGATCATGCGTGATATTATCAATTAATTATCTCTTTTCCGTTGATTTGCATTGATTTTTTTCCTTTTTAATAAAAAAGCAGAAAGTCTAATTTATAATTTTAATTAATTGCATACCAATAATCATATATATATATATATATAAGATATTGTAATAAAAAGATGTACCTTCATCCAAGCATCCTCATGATTATATTGTCTTATGTGATTTGAAAAGAAGATAAATTATGAAAGATTTCGTACGGCACAACCTTTATATGAGGTCAGATGACCCGTTATATATTTCATACATGATATGAATCGATCTTATAATTTATTATAGCAAACACTATATATAAGTACCAAGTGCCTGTCCGTGGAGGCAATAATCCTGTAAGATAGCAAATTCATTAATTAAAATAAAAAGATGCATTAAAGTGTGACATAGTAAAAGGACAGGAGAGAGGTCCTCGTGCAATTGGTACTTGTTCTTTCCCACCGTCTATATATGGATATCGCAATCAATATATTATATATATATATATATTTTAATATAGCAACTAATAAATTGTATAACTATGGAAAAGGTCAAAAGAGCGTCTTCATTTTTTTTGAAATTGTCATGCTATATATATATATATATATATATATATATATATATATATATATATATATATATATATATATATATATATATATATATATATATATATATATATATATATATATATATATAATTTTATGTTTGGTCAAATAACTTATGTAATTACATAGAGTTAAATTCAACCTTTATAAGGAACATCAACTTTAGGGAAAATCAAAAGTTGCCTGGTAATTTATACACATTAATTGATTAATGTTAAGTGTTTCAGTTAAATATCATCGATGATCAAACTATCAGTCAATAAATAATTTGACATGCATGTTCTCTGGAGATTATCAATGAAGAGGATGAACAAAAACTAAAATGCACTTCAATAGAAAGTTAGACTAGTACTGGGGAGATCCCGACAAGTTATTTCGATATTCAAGTTAGGATTTCTTGAGATATAAAGAATAGAGCAGAAAGATGAAGCAAGAGAGAGCTTGATAGAGCTAAAAAGAGAATGTGTGTGAGAGTTACACAAAAGAGATCTCTTGCATTTACCTTCTCTAGGATTTATATAGTTGTCAGAAGAATATCTCTACATTAATGCCAATGAGAGGACCAAATTCGATAGCCGTTAGTTGTAGGGATCTAGTGCGCTAAACACGCGAAAAGAGAAGGGGAAAATTTACTAGATCCTCTCCAGAAGATCCATGCAAAGAAAAAACTATCATATACTAAATTTGATTAGAGAGTTATACCTTTGATTCGTACACTCGATGTCCCGACAGCTAGGATCTCTGCACGATCACGTGTTCGTGCCTCTACGGTATCCACACGAACAAACCTTCATTTATCTCACAAACTCACAAAGTGGAGAAAAAAGCAACCTTTGGTTGTGCTAGCAAGCACCTAGGATGTTTCAGCCAAGATAGGGAGAAAGAAGATAAGGAGGAGGAATCTCAATCGACACGACCAGTTTTTTTCTAATGAAAACTCCATACATAAATCATATTTATATCCATCTAAGAAATACCAAAGGTCATATGTCTTTTGATTTTCTTTCATGAATTAATCTTAATCATCTTTCATGAAAAGTCTTTTGGTCTTCCTTCTAGAATTCAAATCAACATTTGAACTCTTCATGAGTTAATGGTTATTTTCAAAATTGACCATTCATCTTCCATTGTGAATTCAAGTTCGCCCAATAAGTCTAACTCATTAAACCTCATCAATCTAAATTGACTCCATGAACATCAATCCAAATTGACTCCATGAATCTAATTCGAATTAGACTCAATCCAAAAATTAGATCCAATTTAGTTTAACTCAATGAGTCTAATTTGGATTAGATTTAATCCAATGATCCATCATATGAACTCATCTCCAACTCAACTTGTTCTTTGTATGTGATCCAATAGGTTCTCGTAACGTTGGCAATATATCCAAATCAACATTTTAGATTATAAACAATGAATGACATCTAGCAAGATATTATTGCTACCCAAGTGATGAGAATGTCGAGATCTGACATAACCTTTCCGTGACTATTATCTTATATGGGGGGATGACTCACTTTGATTTCTTCGTTGACTTGATTTTGCATGACAGAAATTTGAAAGCAATGCTAACTCTTGTATTTACATGGTATCCACCTCCTCAAGGAGGTGACTAGTCAAAGGATCCAAACCACCATCACTCTTAGCTTCCACTATAGAACTTCTCCTTCTCAGAATTACACAGAAGGTGGAGAAATCTTACAAGATTTATAGCTCTCTCTCTCTCCAAAGGAAAAAGCTCACAACCACTACAAGGAAGAAGAAGAGGATGATTACAAACTTGGAATAACTTCTTCTTTGTAGAGTACAACTTGAAAATATGGCAAGAAAGAGAGCTTGAACTTGTTCTTGAGCACTTGAGAGATCTTGAGCACTTGAGAGATAGAACTGTGTATTTCAGAGAGTCTTTCGTTGCATATTTTTGAGCTTTTTAAACAGCTTCAAATATAGTCGTTTCTCACATGAGCGTCGCTGTGAATCGATTGAGTACATCTCCAACCGATTCAAAAGTATCCGTTGAGCACCATCATGCCAACATCAACGGTGTAGATCATTTGGTTCAAACCTCAATCGATTGGGCCAATATTCTCAATCGATTGAATTCATCAATCGATCATTGGATCGATTCAGACGCACGCTGAGTTCTCGCGCAGAAACTTCATCAATCGATTGACCAATCAATTGGTTTCCTCCAATTGATCAGCTGATCGATCCAGGAGCGTTCTGCGCTTCATGCAGAAGCTTCGTCATTCGATTGGCAGATCAATTGGTTTCCTCCAATCAATCGGCCGATCGATCTAGGAGTGCTCTATGCTTCATGTAGAAGCTTGGTCAATCGATTGGTCGATCAATTAGTTTCATCCAATCGATCGGTTGATCAATGCAGGAACACTTTGTTTCACAGTCGTGCGTCTCAATCGATTTACCAATCAATTGTTGGTTTCCCGATTAATAGCAAGTGGATTAATACATATTTCTTTTTATAAATACCTCATGCCAGATGAACGCTTGTTCCCTAGACTTTCTTACCTTGCATTTGACCTTCTGACTTGTAAGAACTTTTCTTGCTAAGAATCTGGTCCTTGACCTTCTTGGACTTCTCTTGCCTTACATCCGATCTTCTTTCCTGCAAGGACTTCTTTTGCTAAGAATCTGGTCCTTGATCTCCTTAGACTTCTCTTGCCTTGCATTATGTCTTCTGACCTACAAGGACTTTTCTTGCAAACTTACAATACATGTTAGATCCAAACGTATTAACCTAAACTTAAATAATTGTCAACACATTGTTTCACAGTCGTGCGTCTCAATCGATTTACCAATCAATTGTTGGTTTCCCGATTAATAGCAAGTGGATTAATACATATTTCTTTTTATAAATACCTCATGTCAGATGAACGCTTGTTCCCTAGACTTTCTTACCTTGCATTTGACCTTCTGACTTGTAAGAACTTTTCTTGCTAAGAATCTGGTCCTTGACCTTCTTGGACTTCTCTTGCCTTACATCCGATCTTCTTTCCTGCAAGGACTTCTTTTGCTAAGAATCTGGTCCTTGATCTCCTTAGACTTCTCTTGCCTTGCATTATGTCTTCTGACCTACAAGGACTTTTCTTGCAAACTTACAATACATGTTAGATCCAAACGTATTAACCTAAACTTAAATAATTGTCAACACATTGAAACTTCCAGGGCATAATTGCACCAATAATCTCTCCCTTTTTAATGTTTGACAATCTATTTAAGTTTAGGCTAATTACCAACACACCATAATAATAATGAAATGGTAAATAGTAATAGCAAACCACATACTGTCATGAACTACTCATGAAATTCATCTTAATTAAGCATAAGTAGTAATAACAACACATATATAACTAAGCATGAATTTCATCTTAATTAAGCATAAACTTCAACTTATATCTCCCCCTTTGGCAAATATCAAAAAGAAACTAGAAACACTCCCCCTCATTGGGTACATTAAGCAAACACAACATACTCGAGGGACACTCCCCCTAAACCAGAAGACAATAGGGTATGCCCCCCATGTATCATGTACACAAAGACCAACATAATATGCCAAACAGGAGTTCAGAAAGGGGACATATTATAGAAAGAGATATATATCACACACTAAAAGAAAAGTCTGAAGTTCACACCATAGACTTCATGACAAACAAATACATAAAGTGCAAGAGTGTTGTGTTATAAAGGTACAAAGAAGTCAAATGAGTCATCTCTAGAAGTAGTGGAAATAGGGTCGGAAGCAACAACAGGATCAGGAGCAATAGTTGCAGCCGGAGCAACAGCAACTCCAGAGGCATCCACACCAGGTGGGACTGGACTCGCGGGAGGGAGAGACTGAGACGAGTGACCCGCCATCCAAGAGTGCACTAAATCCACCAGAGAATCAAGGCTCATCCACAAAGTGGCAATCTCAGTGTGCACCTCAGCAATAGCCATGAACAACTCCTCAAAGAGAGTGTCCATGGTCTCCTCAAGTGTTTGAAGGTGAACAACTACAATGGGACTATGAGAAGCAGGTGTCGCAACATCCGCCTCAGGATCAGATGCCCTCAGAGCCAGCGCTTGTCCTTCCCTCCGTGGTCGATCCCTTGGTCCCTCATCAAGGGCACACCGGTCAATCCATCGTACGCCATCCGACCCAGCCTCAATACCAGTCTTAGTGAATGACCATGAAGAGATTTGGGAATACACGACGGTCATATGCTCTATCTTCCCTCAGGATACATCAATGTGCATGGACTCTAACCAGTCAGTAATAAGGTTACCAAAAGACATATGGACTGTCTGCTGCACTAGCTGAGTGAAATGGATGATGTAGTGAAAGATGTTCAAAGCCATGTTGACATCAAGGAGATGTCGCGTGACATACAACAAAAACATGTGAGAGGGTCTGATGAGGGCTAAGACATGAGAGACAATGGGCAAAAGACAGTTAATAACTATTTTGAATAATGCATTATCCCTGGCAAATAATTCAAGGGAGGAGAAAGTGGTAATATGCGCATTTGGACCATCCAAACAGGGACGACCAAAGAGACTTTGATGCATGGAATCAATGGTGATATGCTCGAATGGTGAAGGCAATAGATTAGGTAAGGTAGGGTAAAACACAAACTCATTCGTCGATGGACGACACCCCAAAAACTGTTGAAGGGTCTGATAAGAAAAATCCAAGATGTGCTTGGTGACACCAGTACGGTAAAGAACTCCATCAGATGTATGCAAGTTATTATAGAACTCAGATACAAGCCCGACATTGACACTTCTTTCAAAATAGACAATGGATGAAAGCTTGTAATGTTCGATTAAGAAGAAGACTTCAAAGCAAGAATCATGATAAAATTGATGATCGATGGACCAAGGAGGGATCAGTTTGATGGTGTTTTGGTTAACAGCTTGTTGCAAAGTAGCATTCAAAAAATATTGATCAGTGGGAGGTTGAGGGCGGGATTGCAGCCGAGATGAACCCTCACCCAACTCACTGACCTTTTGTTTCTTCCTAAACGATGAGGAATGAAATAAAATGCACAATGCCACAGGCAACACAATACAAAGAATGCAATGCCGTGCATATGATGCATGAATGAAATGTGCCAAAAACATGGCAAGATTAGAAACCTAAAATAACACTCAGATTATAGAAGCAAAGTCTAGAGAGAAAGTAAAAGAAAAGTGTAGGATTCACTTAGGATTCGGATTTCGCATCTAGGCATATGAGTTCTGCGATGAGAAGACGAGGAAGACAGTGGACCGCGAGCTTCATTCATCAAGAGGGGAAGAGTGGAAGTGGGAGAGGAAGAGGAGAGCACTCATTGCCGGTGAAGACCATTGGGGAAGGCGACTGACAAAGTTGGGAGAATCGTCAAGGAAATTGCCCAAGTTAGGTCACGGGACGAGTCAAGAAGGAGAAAGTTTGAAATGGGAGGATACTTAGGTCAACAGTGTTTTAAGTTGGACTTCGAATTCCCCAATCGATCGCACGATCGATTGAGAGTAAATGAATCGATTGACCGATCGATTCACGAAGCCTCTGTGCGATTCAGACATGCATCTCAATCGATCGATCGATCGATTGAAACTTACTGAATCGATCCAGTGATCGATTCAGCGATGCTCTGTGGGTGAGATGCGAGCTTCCCAATCGATTGAAATTTCTGATAACACTGCAGTTCTGATTATTTTCAGAGCCAAGTTTCATAAATGAACAAATAATTATACACTAATCTAAAAATCATGAAATTTTGGGTAGATAATACGTATGTCTTCTATTATCAGGGAAAGATAAGTTTTGAAGAAAATGGTCCTTGTTGTCGAAAATTGACACATAATTGGAAATCGTTTAAAACTTCAATAATTTTTGTAAGTTTGTATCTAACAATGCAATAGTAACTCTTATCCAAACACAAACTTCAATAGGGTTTCCATCTAAACATTATCAAGAGAACGATCCTAGTTTTTGTGAGAGGGCAAATAAAGGTTAAGAGAACTTCAAGAACTTTACCTTTGAAGTGATCATGGAGGATGTGATTTAATCAATACAACACATTCCCAATTCCCTTCTAAGAAAACTAAATTCAACTTCGGGAAGAGGTTTCGTGAAGATATCGACTAAGTTTAATTTTGACTTAATATAATTTAGAACTATGTCACCTCGAGTTACATGATCATGGATAAAATGATGTTTAACGTCTATGTGTTTTGTTCTTGAATGATGGACGGGATTTTTTGTCAAGTTGATTGTACTCACATTATCACAATGAACTTGAACATTGTTATAGGTAAGTTTATAGTCCTCTAGAGTATGGGGCATCCATAATAATTGTGATACACACTCTCCCATTGCAATATATTCTGCTTTAGTTGTGGAGAGAGCTACACAATGTTGTTTCATACTTGACCAACTTACTAGAGAGGATCCTAGGAATTGACAACCACCACTAGTACTTTTGTGATCCAATTTGCATCCGACATAATCAGAATCGGTATATCCTACTAGGTCAAAAGTTTCGGTTCGAGGATACTAAAGGCCAACATTTTTAGTTTCCTTGAGATATCGGAGAATTCACTTAACGACACTCAAATGTGACTCTTTGACACAAGATTGATACCTTGCACACATACCCACGGTAAAAAGTATATCGGGTCTACTAGCCGTGAGATAAAGAAGACTTCCTAGAGCACTACGATACACCTTAGAGTCAACCTCTTTTCCCTCAAGATCTTTATCTAATTTAGTACTAGTGGCCATGGGAGTAGATATATCTTTTGCATTTTCCATTCCAAATTTCTTAAATAGCTCTTTGGCATATTTAGATTGGTGAATATAAATTCCCTCTTTGGTTTGCTTAATTTGTAAACCTAAGAAAAATGTCAACTCACCAACCAAACTTATTTCAAACTCACTCTCCATGTAATTAATTAACTCATTTAAAAAATCTCTATTTGTGGAACCACAAATAATGTCATCTACATATACTTGGGTCACAAACATATCATTATCACTATTTTTCAAAAATAAGGTGGGATCAATTTTCCCTCTATAAAACCCTTTTGATATTAGGAATGTTGACAATCGTTCATACCAAGTCCGGAGAGCTTGTTTTAGCCTATATAAGGCCTTTTTAAGTTTATATACATGGTTTGGACACTCCAAATTTTCAAACCCCGACGGTTTCTCAACACATACCTCTTCTTTTATAACACCATTTAAAAATATTGATTTTACATCCATTTGGTATAACTTGAACCCCTTGTCAGTGGCAAAGGCCAACATCATCCTAATAGACTCTAATCTTGCTACATGTGAATAAGTTTTATCATAATCTATCTCTTGTATTTGATTGAAACCTCTAGCAACTAATCTTGCATTATTTCTCACAACCATCCCCTTATCATCAAGTTTGTTTCTAAAGACCCATTTTATATCAATAATTGATTTGTTGGCAGGCCTAGGAACTAAATCCCAAACTTGACTTCTCTCAAATTGAGATAGTTCATCTTGCATTGCTAAAATCCAATCCAGATCAAGCAAGGCATCATCAATGGTTTTGGGCTCTATTTGAGATATTAGGGCTACTTGACTTCCTTCATTTCTAAAGTAAGATCGAGTCCTCACTCCTTGAGTGATGTCTCCTACTACTTGATCTAAGGGATGATTTACATTAATCCTAGTAGGTCTTGATTCATGATTTGTTATAATTTTGAGTTCAAGTGGCAAAGTTTCAATTTTCTCACCATCACTCTCTTGGTTTTCTCTCCCTTGATCATTTCCTTCATTTAGTGTTAATTTCTCTAACTCAAATTGTAATTCTTCATCATTTGTTCTTATAGAGTTAGAAGGAGGATTTTTTCCAAATACAGCATTTAATGATTCTTCAACTAATTTAGATCTTTTATTGTAAATTTGATACGCCTTGCTATGACTTGAGTAACCTACAAGAATGCCCTCATCCGACTTAGCGGAGAATTTTCCCAGATGATCTTTGGTGTTTAGAATATAAAGTTTACATCTAAATACTCTAAGATGCTTAATTGTAGGTGATTTATCAAGCCACAACTCATTAGGCGTTTTCCCTAAAAACCTATATATTAAAGTTCAATTTTGTACATAACAAGTCATATTAATTGCTTCGGCTCATAGGAAACTATGAAGTGAATATTCATTTAACATGCTTCTAGAGGCCTCTTACAAAACCCTATTTTTCCTCTCAACAACTCCATTTTGTTGAGGAGTCCTAGGGTGGAAAATTCATGTTTATAACCTTTTTCCATACAAAAACTTGTGAACTTATCATTTTCAAATTCACCTCCATGATCACTTCTTATTTTGTTTATCTTATGATTCTTTTCATTTTCTACCCTTTAACAAAAAGTAATCAAGGTATCTAGAGTTTGATCCTTATGTTTCAAGAAGAACATCCATGTATATCTAGTGTAATCATCCATAATCACAAAGCAATTCCTACTACCATTTAAAGAAATATATCTACTACTATCAAACACATTCATGTGAATGAACACCAAAGCATTTGAGGTACTTACAACATTTTTACCTTTATGGGTAGCTTTGGTTTGCTTACCCACTTGACATGCATCACACATTTTATCTTTTTGAAACTTCAACTTTGGCAATCCTTGCACCAACTCTTTCTTTGAAAGTCTTTTGATATTCCTTATGTTGGTGTGAGCAAGTCTCCGGTGTCAAAGCCAAGTCTCCTCTTCTTTAGACATGAAGCACTTAGCAAACACATTAGTAGCACCAAATAACTCAACTTGATAAATATTTTCTCTTCTATGGCCTATGAGGATAATGGTGTTTAGTTCACTATGCTTGATAAGGCATTGAGATGAGTTAAACTCAACTCCATAACCCGAATCACATAGTTGACTAACACTTAAAAGATTAAAGACCATGCCTTTCACTAATAACACATTTTTTATCAAAATTTTTTCAGAAATTCTAATATCTCCTATTCCCATAACTTTTAATTCACCATTATTACCAAAGGAAATGATACCTTTACTTTTGTGTCTAAATGATCAGAATTTTGAAGAGTCTCTCGTGATGTGCCTAGAGCATCCACTATCTACGAACCATGTTGTTGGATGCTCCCCCTCGACGCATGCCTATTTAAACAAGATAAACCAAATGTTTTGGTACCTAAACTTTGGGTCTAGTAGCATCAACAACAAATTGTTTGGGTACCCAAGATTGAACAAACTTAACCCTTGAAGCATGATTTCTACTAATTAGAGACATGAATTTGATTTCCTTATGTTGTGATTAAATCCTAATCCCGCTTTGTTGTACACACCCCTTTGAGCTCCTAGAATCATGTCCAAATATTTAGAGCTTGAAGTAAACTTTTCTAAAACACCTCTAAGATCATCAACTTGTAATTTCAAAGATGCATTTTCCTTTTTAAGATCATCAAATTCATTCATGTCATTTTCATGAAGCGTGCAAGTTTCACATTGCACAATTTCATTCTTAAGTGATTTCAATTCATTTTGCAACTTTTTAACCTTGCCTTTTGATTTAGCTAGTGCATTAGTTAAGCATGCAATGGTGGCATACATCTTATCAAGCTTGGGAGAAATTACCTCATCATCACTAGATGACGACTCACTTGAAGATTCCACATCCTCCCCATGACTATCTTCATCTTCACTATCTTCTACATGGCTTAAGACCATGAGTGTCATGTGCCTTGAGCTCTTCATTTCATCTTCTTCCGATGAGCTTGAAGATGAGTCATCCCATGTGGCTTTCAAAGCCTTCTTCTTTTTCTTGATCTTTTCTTCTTGCTTCTTCAATTTTGGACACTCTATTTTGTAGTGCCCCTTTTTCTTGCATTCATAGCAAATTATATCAGTCTTATTCTTTGAATCCATAAGAGATTTACCTTTTTTCTTGTCATCATTGAAGATCTTCTTAATATCCTTCTTGTCAAACTTCCTTGAACGTCTCATCATTCATTGAACAAAATTTACCATTTCATTTGATGATAGCTCTTCATCACTATCACTATCACTGTTTTGCTCAGATTCTAAAGATGACTCCTTCTTCTCCTTCTTTTCCTTGTGGTTCTTTTTGCTCTTTTCACCTGCAACCAAGGCTATACCTTTCTCTTTGTGTTTTGTGTTAGCTTTCTCATGCAATTTAAGTTCACAAAATAATTCATCTAATTTTACTATTGACAAATCCCTTGAAACCTTATAAACATCCACCATAGATGACCATAATGAATTTCTTGGGAAGGATTTTAGTGCATACCTTATGAGATCCCAATTCTCCACACTTTCTCCAATTGAATGGAGACCATTTAGGAGTTCCTTGAATCTCCCATGTAGTGAACTTACCGTTTCTCCATCCTTCATTGTGAAATTCTGAAGTTGATTTATTAAGAGATCTCTCTTTGCAATTCTTGAATCCTTGGTGCCTTCATTTAGCTCAATGGGCTTATCCCATAAATCCTTGGCACTCTTGAATGGTCCAACCTTGTTGAGTTGCTCCGAACTCAACCCACACTGAAGAGTCACAATCACTTTAGCATTTGCTTGAGCCTTTATCTTTTGTTCAATGGTCCACCTTGATGATTCAAGCATTTTTCCATCCTCGGTTGGCGCTGTGAATCCCTTCGTGATTGAGAACCACATATCAATTTTGGTCATGAGATAGTGCTCCATGCGGCTCTTCCAGCAAGCAAAGTCATTACATTCATAGAACGGTGGTCGTGAAGTACTATGCCCCTCTTTGAATGACATCTTGTAGCTCTTAACTTGTGCTTTCTTGGCGATGAATCCTCAAAAGCAACCTTGCTCTGATACCACTTGTTAGGATCAGTTAAGCTAGAGGGGGGAGGGGGGTGAATGGCTCGCTTCGATTTCTTCTTTGACTTGATTTTGCGCGGTAAAAACTTGAAGGTAATGCTAACTCTTGTATTTACTTGGTATCCATCTCCTCAAGGAGGTGACTAGTCCAAGGATCCATACCACCATCACTCTTCCAATATAGAACTTCTCCTTTTCAAAATTACACTGAAGGTGGAGAAACCTTACAAGATTTATAGCTCTCTCTCTCTCTCCAAAGGAAAAAGTTCACAACGACTACAAGGAAGAAGAAGAGGATGATTACAAACTTGGAATAGCTTCTTCTTTGTAGAGTACAACTTGAAAATATGGCAAGAAGGAGAGCTTGAATTTGTTCTCGAGCACTTGAGAGATCTTGAGCACTTGAGAGCAATAGAACAGTGTATTTCAGAGAGTCTTTTGTTGCATCTTTTTGAGCTTTTTAAACTTCTTCAAATATAGCCGTTTCTCACATGATTGTCACCGTGAATTGATTGGGTACATCTCCAATCAATTCAAAAGTATCCATTGAGCACCATCACGTCAAGATCAACGGTGTAGATCATTTAGTTCGAACCTCAATCGATTAGGATAGTATTCTCAATCAATTGAATTCATCAATCAATCACTGGATCGATTCAGATGCACGCTGAACTCTTGGACAAAAACTGTTGGAACCCCAAGGTTGTTTTGGTATGATCAACAAGTTAAGTTAGGTCCTGTTTGTTTCTAACCTTGTGTCTAAGTGTGCAGGAACTTAGGAACACAGGTAGTCGAGCGGAAGACGCAGCTAGCGAGAAGGACGGCAGTCCGAGGGACGAGGTGCTGCGGAAGAGTACCCCGGTGGACGAGAAGGAAGCGTGCGGTGGTTCCGAGGGACGAAAGCCGGAGCGAAAGATTGCTCGAGGAGCAAGAGACGCAGCTAGCGAGAAGGTCAGCACGCGGTGCAACTGAGGGACGAAGACTGCGGATGAGTACGCTGGTGGACAAGAAGGAAACACGCAACGATTCCGAGGGACGAGAAGCCGGAGCGGAAGGCTGCTCGAGAAGACCGGAAGTTGGGTTCGGGTGAGCCCTTTTCCGGATGGCAGAGATCACCCAAGCGAGTGGATCCGGAGGAGAAGAACCGGACCGAGGCGGGACTGAACCAGAGAAGAAGTCCCGGAAGAAAAAGTCAACAACTATTGACTTTGGGCTCCGGGGTGCCCGGAGCAGTCCGGGGCTCCCGGAGCCCTCCGGGGCGCCCTGAGCAGTAAAATTAACTAGATCAAGTTTTGACTCGATCTGAACGTTGGGGGATAAGTTTTATCCCCCCAGGGCGCCCGGAACCCTTCCAGGCACCCCGACCAAGGCTATAAATATAGCCTTGGTCCAGAAGCTTTTCAACAAACTCATTACTTGTAATTCCAAACACTTGTGCGCTTCTGTTATAGTTTAGCTTCTGTTTTCTGCGCTACATTGTTGTACAAGGCTTCTCCGCCTGAAGGAGATTTTTAGTGAGCTTAATCTTCCTTGGATTAACAACCACATCGGTTGTAACCAAGTAAACCTTTTGTGCCTCGCTTTTTCTTTATGCTTTTAATTTATCAGCTTACTTTATTTATGCAAGTGTTAGTTTAAAGAGTTCGAGGAGGGTTTGTCTTTTTGTGTTTGCAGGATATCCAACAACCCCCTCCTAGCCGGCCGCAACGGTCCTACAAAAACTTCATCAATCGATCGGCCAATCGATTGGTTTCCTCCAATCAATTGGTTGATCGATCCAGGAGCGCTATGTGCTTCACGCAGAAGCTTCGTCAATCGATCGATCGATCGATTGTTTTACTCCAATCGATCGGCTGATCGATCCAGGAGTGCTTTGTGCTTCTCACAGAACCTAGGCCAATCGATCGTCCGATAGATTGGTTTCATCCAATCGATCGGCTGATCGATCCAGGAACGCTTTATTTCATAGTCGTGCATCTCAATCGATTGTTGGTTTCACGATTAATAACAAGTGGATTAATATATATTTATTTTAATAAATACCTCATTCCAGATGAACGCCTGTTCCCTTGACTTTCTTGTCTTGCATCCAACCTTCTGACCAACAAGGACTTTTCTTGACAAGAATCTAGTCCTTGACCTTCTAGGAATTCTCTTGTCTTACATCCGATCTTCTATCCTGCAAGGACTTCTTTTGCCAAGAATCTAGTCCTTGATCTCCTTAGACTTCTCTTGCCTTGCATTCTATCTTTTGACCTATAAGGACTTTTCCTGTAAACTTATAATACATGTTAGATCTGTTGGTTGCTACTCGGAATATCGTACTGGTTCTCCTGTACAAAAATTTTGTACAAGTCCCGAACCTTTCCTAAAACCTACAGTGTTCTTTAGAAATTAAATTTGGAATCACAAACATAACTTAGCATTATTGATTCCAAATTCAACTTATCTGTTCTTAGAGGTTTAGACTTGGATCGCAAACGATGTTTAATATTATTAATCCAAATCCACCCATGTTACAAAGTTAATTAAATATTTATTTTAGAGATCAGCTTTAAGGTTAAACATGGCGAGGCACTAGGCTTTCTTGGGTATGAGATCATCCACCACTTCCTAGACAAAGTCTTTCAACAAAATTCAATATTTAATCTCCTTATATAACCCTAGGTTTAACCATTAAAAACAATCAAATCACAAGATCGAAAAAAAAAAGAAACACAAAATTGAAATATAAATTCGATTGCCTAGAATCGTTAGCCTCTTGTGTTTGGTAATTCAAAATCCATACAAAAAAAACTAGCATGATGCGGAATAAGACAACTAGTTTTACCTTTCTTTGTAGCTAAAGACCTCTTCATCTTCTGTTGTATTCCTCACCTGCTCTTGGACGTCGTGTGGGTGACGATCTACCAAGATGAATTCCACCGAGACCACTTCTTCTTCTCCAAGACTCTTAAGCCATCAAGGGATGCCAAAATAGGAAATTTTCTTTTCTTCTTCTTCCTCTCCAAGCAACCAGCCACCAAGATGATGAAGCTTGAAGAACCGCTGACCTCAAAGGAAGAAAACAAAAGAGAAGAGCATGGGAGAGATTCGGCCACCAAGGAATCAAGGCTTGTGTGCCGCTGGCCCTTAAAGAAACAATAAGGGTGTCGGCCACACAATGAAGAGAGAGAAAGCCTAGGTTGTGTTATCTCATGAGGCACCCTCTCCATCTCTTTTATAATCCTTGATCTTGGCAAAAAAAGGAAAGTTTAATTAAAACTTCCTTTTCTTCTTCATATGGCTGGCCACATCATGGAGTCTAAAAAGGAAAAATTTTTACAACAAAAAATTAAAGCTTCCTTTTAAACCATGATGTCTACAAAAAGGAAAGTTTTAAACATAATTAAAACTTTCTTATTTGTGGTCTCCCTTTAAAAGAGAAAATTTTAATAACAATTAAAATATCTCTTTTTAAATTTCCTATTGCACATGACAATAAAGGAAAGTTTTAAAAATTAATCTCTCTCTTTTAAAACATGTAGATAACTACAAAAAAGGAAAGATTAATTACAACTTTTCTTTTAAAATCATGGTTACAAAAAAGTAAGTTTTATCAAAAATTAAAATCTTTCTTTCAAACATTATAGACAACTACAAATAAGGAAAGATTTTAACAAAATTAAAATCTCTCTTTAATTTTTTGTAGATAGCTATAAAAGGAAAGCTTTTAAAATCTAAAACTCTCTTTTTAAAACCATGAAGATGACTATAAAAGGAAATTTTAAAAATAAAAATTTTCTTTTAAATCCCTTTCATGAATGACTACAAAAGGAAAAATTTTAAAAATAAAATCTCCCTTTAATCCTCTGTGGCCGACCCCATGCTTGGACACCAAGCATGGTTTGGCCGGCCACTACATGGGCTCTAAGCCTATGCTTGGCCGACCCCCTTGCTCCAAGCAAGGTTATGTTCAACCCATTACTAGGATAAGAAGTAGACTTAGTAGATACAAGGTTTTATAGAGGCTACAACAGGGACCGAGAGGAGAAATTGGTTTTGGTCTCTCGATGAGCTTGAGCTTCCTGTGTTCGCCCCGAACACCCAGCTCAAGTTCATCAATAATAACTCATACCAGTAAAGAGTTATTATTGAACTACCGCGCCAATCCCAAATTACATTATGGGCTCCTTCTTATTATGAGTGCATTAATCTCCCTGTGTTTAAGATATAAAATGTCCACTAATTAAATGAGTTACTGACAACTCACTTAATTAATATCTAGCTCCAAGAGTAGTACCACTCAACTTCATTGTCATGCCGGACTAGGTCCACCTGCAGGGTTTACATGACAATCCTTATAAGCTCCTCAAGGGGACATCATCAACCTAGTTTACTAGGACACAGTTTCATTCTATAATCAACAACACACCATATAAATGATATCATTTCCTAACTTATCGGGCCTATTGATTTAATGAGATAAATCGCACGCTTTGATAAATTAAAGAAATATATATATTAAACATACGTGCTTGTTATTATATCACGATTAAGAGCACGCACTTCCATAATAATAGAGATTTTGTTCTCTTATGTAGTCAGTATAAAAAGAAACTATCTCAAATGGTCCTGCTCAATACACTCATAGTATACTAGTGTAATTTTATAGTCTAGATAAACTAATACCAAATTACACTGCAATCACTCCAATGGTTTGTCCATTCCATCTTGGTTGTGAGCTACTATTTATAATTTATAAGGATCTGATAACATGATCTTTTGTGTGTCTCCTCACACCATGTTATCTACAATATAAATTAAATGGATAACTACACTTAGCATAAATGTAGCCATTTGACCAATGTGATTCTTATTTCTAAATAAATGTTTATGCAAAAGCTAGGATTTTAGTATACATTTCAACAAGATCCAAACATATTAACATAAACTTAAATAATTGTCAACACATTGAAACTTCCAGGGCATGATTGCACCAATTGTTGGGTTGCAAGTTTGTAAACAATGTCCCATATTGAAAACACATGGAAAAGATCAAGGGTTTATAAGGAAAAGATATTTCCATTGGTATGAGACCTTTTGGGTAGAGCTCAAGAGCAAAACCATGAGGCCTTAGACCCAAACTGGATAATATCATACCATTGTGGAGATATCTAAATTATTTTCGATCCTATAATTGGTATCAGAGTCAGGACTGCCAAAAGGTCTAACTACCAACTGTGCAAAGAGCTGTGGTCTAATTGAGCCATGTGAGTAAAATATTGACCTTAAACAAAGGAAGTGGGGGCTCCCATGTTCGAATCAAGAGAACCAGACACCAGGCAGGAAGTCCTAATTGCAGCTAGGCAAGAAAGTCCTAGTAAGTCGGGTGGACCAAGGGGCTGAAAGACCCGCTGGGCTGAGGATTGGATGTGGGAAGCTTGTGGTCCTTCATTTAAGGGGGGGGGATTGTTGGGTTAAAAGTTTGCAAACAAAGTCCCAAATTAAAAATACATGGAAAATATCATGGGTTTATAAGATAAAAATATTTTCATTGATATGAGGCCTTTTGGGTATAGACCAAGAGCAAAACCTGTTAGTGCAATCAACCTCCAAAGTTTTAATGTTAGACAAATATGTTTAAGTATGCTTAAGTATGGAGCTTGATCTAGGGAAGTCCTAGTTGTAGGCTAGGCAAGGGAAGTCCTAGTTGTAGGCTAGGCAAGGGAAATCTCGGTAGATCGTGGAAGTCAGGTGGATAGGTCTGGAGGACCTGATCCTTGGGTAGCTGAATACTGAGGCAAGGGAAATCTTGGTATATCGTGGAAGTCAGGTGGATAGGTCTGGAGAACCTGATCCCTAGGTAGCCAAATACTGAGTCTTGGTGAGTGAAGCCAAGTGGTGAAAAACCTAGAGGGAGATAACCTTAGGTAATGAGAAGTCTTGGAGGAGTGAACTCCAAGCAAGGTTGATCGAACGCGCGGTCGACCAGACCAGTGGATCTCGGTAAATCTAGGTATAGGTTTACCATTGTATTCTTCATTATTATTGTTGTTGGCTAATATAGTATTGTAGGAAAGGTCTTAGTGGATCAGGCGATCAGACACTGAATAGGCAAAGTCCAAACATGTCTGGAGGACCATGTTTGGCAGGTAAGTTGAGGTAAACAACTAGAGGAGCGACAGTGAGGTCGGGTTCCTAAAGGGAATAACCTAAGGTCGTCGATCCAACTGAAGCAACAGGGAAGGTTTCCAAGCTGAGATCAAGACAGTTCTACTGCCCAATATTACTCATGCATTATATATTACTATGCTAACCTTTGTGTTGCAGGGATACTTTATTTAACTCTGTGTTGTAGGTCTGGCCAGATCGGTCGACTGAACATAGGGATCAGCCGACCAAACCAAGATGACTCAGCACAGATCAATTTAATCAGCAACGATCAGATGCAGATGGAAACTACACTGATTGGTCAACCGAACCTGAGGATCGGTCGACCGAATGATCAATATTAAAGACGCAGTAAATGCAGATCACGACAAATCTTGATGAATAAGGAAGGAGCTTGTTCGGTCGACTGAAAAGAGGGATTGGTTGATCGAACTCTTAATGGACAGTTAATATCGAAGATCAAATTAGCATCAGATCTCAGCAAGGAAAGAAGGGAGCTGGTTCAGTCGACCGAACCCAGGGATCGATCGACCGAACATCGACGATATTATAAATTGAAGCACGAGGTCTGAGGCTAAACAACACTTTCTGCTGCAAGCTGCTCGTGCTACAAGTCTTCATCAACTCTACAAGTCACTCCGTCTGATAGTGCCGACCAAAGCTTCAACTCCATTACTTGTCGGTATATTTTATTAGCTTGCATTGTAATTAACTTAAGCAAGATAGTAGGTTGTTACTATCTTGCTCATTTTGTACGTTCTGCTTCTTTCCGAGGATTTTAGAAAGAAGGGTTCGGACGCACCGAGCCCGTCGGCTCCCTTCCCGTGTCGTCCTTCTCGCTAGCTGCGTCTTCGACTTCCTGCGCTCCTAAGCTCTTGCACACCTAGACACAGGGATCAAACACAAAGCAGGACCTAACCAACTTGGTTGATCACATCAAAACTACCACAGGGTCCAACATTTAAGATATTGAATGTCCATTAATTAAATTAGTTACTAACATTGACTTAATTAACATCTAGCTCCAAGAGTAGTACCACTCAACTTTATTGTCATGCCGGACTAAGCCCACCTGCAGGATTTATATAACAATCCTTATGAGCTCCTCAAGGGGGCATCATCAACCTAGATAACTAGGACATAGTTTTCCTTTTATAATCAACAACACACCATATAAATAATAGTATTTCCCAACTTATCGGGCCTATTGATTTAATGAACTAAATCTCACCCATTGATAAATTAAAGAAATAAATACTAAATATATGTGTTTGTCATTATATCGGGATTAAGAGTACGCACTTCCATAATAACAGAGGTCCTGTTCTTTTATGCAATCAGTATAAAAAGAACAACCTCAAATGACCCTACTCAATACACTCAGAGTGTACTAGTGTAATTTTATAGTTGATCCTGTCTGAGAAGCTTGACAAATCAGAAAACTGGGAGAAAACCTACTGCTGATGAAGAATAATACCTGTATAATACCGATCCGAAAAACCCAAAGCGGATCTAGGGGAATAAGAGTCACAGAATGCCCTCCTTGTGCGAAGATCCAAAGATGAAAGGAAGGGTTCAATGAAGAAAACCAAGATCTGGAGCTTTCAAAGCTTCCTATGCACAAGAGACCAACCAACACTATTGTCTGTGACCTAAGACCGGGTTGGGAATCGCTGGCTAGACCCTCCGACGCTCAAGTCAATGATCTCTCTTAGTGTGGAAGAAGGAAGAAGATGAACAGTAACTGAAAACTAGGGTTGTGAGTGTGATGAGCTTGATCATACCTGGCCAACGGAGAGAATTTCCCCTTTTATACCACTTCATATAACCTCCGTAGTCATGAAGTGGAACCCGGTTTGTTAAAGTTTGTTATCAGATAACGTAAGACACGTACTTGTAGAAAATAGCTTTTAAGGAATCTTTTTTGTACCCTAGATGTACCTTCTTTGTCGTCTAGTACCTGCAGAAGAGTCTAGAAACATTTTTCCCGTCAAGTTAGTCAACCTGTTATACGATTACATGAAGCAGATATTTTCATAAGCTATTCATAAATATCCTCAAAATGTTTATTCTCGTCCTGTCCTATAAGTTATATTTTATCACCCCTGCTTGGTTATCCTGTCTTCACTATGTTGTGGACAGCCCAATACTATACTATGTTTTGTATCGGTCGGGATTAACCCTAGGTTTCATACAGGTGGGTTATTATTTTTATTTAACACATGTCCTCATCATCCGATAATATATTATAAATCCTGTATGGTCTTGTAGTTGCTCATTCTCGGATGATCATATACATCCGCCCGATAATATATTATAAATCCTGTACAGTCTTGTAGTTGCTCATTCTCAGACGATCATATACATTCGCCCGATATTAGTCTGTATTCGCATGTGCTAGCTCAGACAATCCCTGCCGATATCGTCCTTTCTTTCTTAAGGTATATCTCGGCCGGTATTGGCCTATATTTTCTCAAGATGTACCCCAACCGGTACTAGCCTATCTTTTCTTTAAGGTATTATCCTGGCCGATATTGGCCTATATTTTCTTAAGCATGATACCCCGGCCGATATTAGCCTATATTTTCTTTAAGGTATTATTTCGGCTGGTATTGGCCTATATTTTCTTAAGTGTGTTACCCCATCCGGTATTTACCTACATTTCCTTAAGCATGTTGTCCCGGACGATATTGTCCTATATTTTCTTAAGCCTGATGCCCCGGCCAATATTTACATTGCTTAATTCTGCTATCTCTTTTCTTTCCCCTTTTCACCGAGGATCTACTAAACCTAACCCATATCACTAGCCTTCCCTCCAAGTATAGTCGAAGGAGACGTAGCCGACTGACTAGACCTAAGTTTATTTTTGTTTCTTTGCCTATTTTTGGTCATGTACCTGCCATGGTCTCTGCAGTAGCCTCATGACTTTTTATTCAGTAGTCCTCGTGACTTCTGGTACAACAATCCCGTGAACCCAAGTATAGTGATCCCGTGAGCCAAAGCATATTGATCTCGTGAGTCCCTCGACCCTTTAAATAGGGCTGTGATCCTTCCTTTCGTCTTCACTCACCTCAGTTCTTTTCCTCCTTGTTCGCCTCCCCTTACCGAGAGTATGGTTTTAGATCCCCCTTTCTAGGGGCAATTCTTGCTAGATAAGGTGAAATCTATAGATGAAGCTGCTCCAGCTTTGGATCTAGTTAACTCTTTGGCACGAGAACTGGAGATTTTTCTTTCGGTCACCCAGTTTCCTGTATGGTCGGGAATGATCTTGAGGAACAAAATTCATCAAGATCTAGAACCTCGGGCCGAAGAGATGACTGCTTTACAGATTCAGCAGGCTTCAGAGGTGTTTACACTAATCAGGGAGATTCACATAACTATCCTGTTGGTGTTGTGGCGGCAGCAAGGCCTACATTGTCCGCAAGCTAAGGTGGATGCTCTGGAAGCAGAGCTCAAAGTGTTCAAGCAAGAGGTGGATCGTTTCATGACACGTCTGAAGGGACTTGAACAAGTTTGCACCTCCTTTGTTCATGAGACCACTCTTTTTCCCACTTTCTCCCAAGCATAAAAGAATACACTGGCATTTCTAAATAAGGAGGAGGGGGGAGGGCAATTCCGTTGGATGACAGATTTTTCACCCTATCCCCCTGCCAGGTAAAATATTTCCACTTCTCCAACCTGGCCGGGTTTATTTTCAAATGGGTTGAAGTTTTTAGAGAAGTTCAAGGGCTCACGTTCCAACGGGCTTCCCTTTAAGTCTAGCAGAAGGAAGTATCAGCCGACTGACTGGACATAAGTCTATGTTTAGTGGAGTTACATAGCTGGGGCAATGTTGTATGCTCGATCAGGCTTTGCCTGCTAAGTATATGTAATACTTGTTTGACTATATAAGGCTAAATGCCTCAAATGCAATCGATGTGTTATATTTAACTTGTTGGATTTTTCGGGCCGCAAAAATAGCTTTTTGCATTGCGGAAACCCTGAAACCCCAGCCACCGGATCCGTGCGAAGATTAAAATTTCAAAAATATTATGTGTACGAGTTTCTAACTTAGATTTACACTAAATCTACAAAGGAGAAGATCTTTACCCTTGAAGCGAAGCCCTTCGCAATCCCGCAAGTCCAAGGTTCTTCGGATCTCGAGTGTGTACAAGCGTACACACCTCTAATAGTATCCACACGAACAAGTAGTGATTCACAAACCACTCTAAATGGAGAAGAGAGCACCACAAGTGTGCTAGCACTTCCTAGGGCTCTCGAGTAGGATTTAAAAGGGAGAAAAAGAGAGAGAATAAGAGGAATCTCATACACTCCTCTAAGTACTCTCCTTGTGACCTTCACTCCATCCTATCCTCTTGGAACTCAACTCACTCACCTTCACCTTGCTTGGAACACTCGGCAACAGCAAATAAGGAGAAAGAAAAACCAAGGAAGAAGATGCAACAATAACCACACATCAATGCCACAAATGAAACCCACATTCCTTAATGTGGCTGGCCACACATGGAATGCCAAGGGTCTTTGGCTCTTGACATTCCATGCCTCTTGATCTCCTTTAATGATGTGGAGATGATGTGGCAAGGCTAGTCATGCCATGTAGGATAAGTCATCTTTCATGAAGTGGCAATACATCAAGTCAAACTTGATGTTTCAACTTCCCATTTGGTCAAGTCAAAATTGACCAATTTTGTTTTTCTTTCTTGTTGAGTTGAATCCAACCTTTGATTCAAGTCAATTTCAATTTAATGAATCTCAATCCATTAATATAAATTGACTCAATGAATCAAATTTAAATTAGACTCATTCAACAATTGAATCTAATTGAGTCTAACTCAATAAGTCTAATTTGAATTAATCCTAATCCAATCTTTAGTGCATCACATGAACCTAATCCAATTGGTTCATCATATGAACCTAATCTCCATCCACTTGTTCTTTGTGTGTGACCCAATAGGTTCTTGCAACGTTGACAATGTTTCTAAACTCCTTTAGAAACATAAGCAATGAGCGACATCTAGCAATACATCATTGCTACCCAAGTTACAAGAATGTTGAGATCCAACATCACCTTGTGACTACTAATTGTGACTCCTCACAATATATGACATTGTCCTTCTATCTTAGACATTTAGATTGATCAATGTGAGGCATACACCGTGTCATCCTCTAATCAATCTAAATCTTGAACTCCAAGTAGACTCACTCAATCAAATGAGCTCAATATCTCATATTGACTCATTTGGGCATGGTCATGCACTTAGTGGTCTCACTCTATCAAGAATATCGATGTCACTCCCATCATATAGGAGGGATAGATCCCATCTACTTCACTCACATCCCTCTGCATAATTCGTTACATACCCAGTAATCGCCTTTATAGTCCACCCAATTACGGGTGACGTTTGACGAAACCAAAGTACGTAACTCCTTATGTAGGGAACCATGGTGACTTCAGGTCTAAGGACTAGTAGTCATACTAATAGCCACATGAGAAAGTATATGACACTCATATAACGATCCATGATACTTTCTCATGGCGGGTCATTCAGTATACATTCTCCAATGTATACCCATGTGTCAACTTGATATCTCCATATCCATAACTTGTGAGATCAAGTCATCGAGTTGACCTACATGCTAGTCTCGTCGCATTAACATTGTCCCTAAATGTTAATACTCGACTAGGAATGATTAAGAATAGTGTTCCCTATATCATCTCACTATCGATTCAACCAATCGATTGATATAGGTAAGAACCTTCTACTCAAGGACGCTATTATACTTAGTTATTTGGCACCAATACAAGTAAGTATAATAACCAAAACAAATGCCTTTATTTATATACAAGAATATGATACAATGAGTCTATACAACAATCATCAAATGATTGGCTCTAGGGCTCTAATTAACAATCTCCCACTAGCACTAGTGCCAGTCAGTGTAAGCTCTAAGCCCCAATGACCTAGTGTGACCATCATGCTTTCTCTGTGCCAAAGCCTTGGTCAAGGGATCTGCGATGTTAGCCTCTGTAGGTACTCTGTAAATCTTCACATCTCCTCTCTCGATAATCTCTCGAATGAGATGGAAGCGCCGTAGTATGTGTTTGGTCCGCTGGTGTGAGCGAGGTTCCTTAGCCTGCGCAATTACTCCATTGTTGTCACAATAGAGCTCGATAGGGTCAGCGATGCTAGGAACCACCCCAAGTTCAGTGATGAACTTGCGGATCCAAACTGCCTCCTTTACTGCTTCTGATGCAGCAATATACTCGGCCTCTGTCGTAGAATCAGCTACTGTGTCCTGCTTCGAACTCTTCAAGCTCACAGCACCACCATTTAGATAAAATACGAACCCTGACTGTGATCGATAATCATCCTTGTCGGTCTGGAAGTTGGCATCACTGTAACCCTTTACAGCTAGCTCATCATCACCTCCATATATCAAGAAATGTTCTTTAGTCCTTCTTAAGTACTTAAGAATATTCTTGACCATTATCCAGTGACTTTCACCTGAATCTGACTGGTATCTGCTCGTCATGCTCAAAGCATAAGAGACATCAGGACGAGTACATAGCATGGAGTACATGATAGATCCTATGGCTGAGACATAAGGGATCTGATCCATGCGGTCTCTCTCCTCTTTAGAAGAGGGACCTTGAGTCTTCGAAAGACTCACACCATATGACATTGGCAGAAATCCCTTCTTGGAGTTCTGCATGGCAAACCGAAGTAAGACCTTGTCAATGTATGTACTCTGACTTAGGCCAAGAAATCTCTTAGATCTATCTCTATAGATCTGTATGCCTAGAATTTGGGATGCTTCACCTAAGTCCTTTATTGAAAAACAAGTCCCTAGCCAAGTCTTGACAGACTGTAGCAAAGAGATGTCTTTTCCAATGAGTAGTATGTTATCCACATACAATATAAGGAAGACAACTAAGTCCCCTACAACCTTCTTGTAGACACAAGGTTCATCTTCATTCTTGATGAAACCAAACTGTTTGATTGCATTATCGAATCGAAGATTCCAGCTCCGAGAAGCTTGCTTTAGTCCATAAATGGACCTATGCAGCTTGCATACTCTGCTAGTATGTTGTAGATCTACAAAATCCTCAGGTTGTGTCATGTATACATCCTCGAGCAGGTTTCCATTCAGAAACATGGTTTTGACATCCATCTACCATATCTCATAGTCATGGTATGCTGTAATAGCAAGCATGATCCGAATGGACTTAAACATCGCTACTGGAGAAAAGGTTTCATCATAGTCAATACCATGAATTTACTTGAAACCTTTAGCTACCAAGTGACCCTTATAGATAAGTCCATCTATGTCAGTCTTTCTCTTAAAGACCCACTTACACCCAATGGGTTTTACCCCTTCAGGTGGATCAACCAAAGTCCAGACTTGGTTAGTGTACATGGATTCCATCTCAGATCTCATGGCTTCTAGCCATTTCTCAGAATCTGGTCTCATCACAGCTTCTTGATAGGAGGTGGGCTCATCCTCTATGAGCACAACGTCATCATGGTCAGACAAGAGAAATGAATATCTCTCAGGCTGACGACGTACCCTATCAGACCTGCGAAGAGGTATGTCTACTTGAACTGGTTGTTGTTCCTCAACTCCTTGTGGAACAACATCATCCACAACACTTTGTGGTTCTAGTTCAACTTCCATCGAGGCTTCAGTGCTATTGTTCGCATCTTGAACTTCTTCAAGATCGAACGTACTCCCACTAGTCTTTCTAGAAACAAAATCCCTTTCTAGAAAAACCCCAATCTTAGCCACAACTATCTTGTGTTGACTGGGAATGTAGAAGTAATATCCCTTCGTTTCCTTGGGATATCCAATAAAATAGCACTTGTCAGATTTGGGTCCCAATTTGTCTGAGACTTGACGTCTAACGTAAGCCTCACAACCCCAAATCCTCATAAAAGACACCTGGCCATCTCTCCCAGTCCATATCCTATATGGTGTCTTTATTACAGCCTTAGATGGAACTCGGTTGAGAATGAAAGCTGCTGTGTCTAGAGCATAGCCCCAAAGGAATATAGGAAGATCTGTGTGACTCATCATAGACCGTACCATATCTTATAAGGTACGATTCCTCCTTTCGGATACACCATTCCACTATGGTGTTCCAGGAGGAGTGAGTTAAGATAGAATCCCACACTCAACTAGATAGTCACGAAACTCATGGCTAAGGTATTCACCACCTCGATCTGATCGAAGTATCTTAATACTTTTGCCAAGCTGATTTTGTACTTCATTCTTGAATTCTTTGAACTTTTCAAAGGATTCTGACTTATGTATCATCAGGTACACATAACCATATCTACTGAAGTCATGAGTAAATGTAATGAAGTACCTATAACCACCTCTAGCAGTGACATTGAAAGGACCACATACATCGCTATGTATAAGACCTAACAAGTCAGTCGTTCTCTCACTGTGTCCACTAAAGGGAGTCTTGGTCATCTTGCCTAGTAGGCATGACTCGCATGTCTCATATAATCAAATGAGTCCAGCAAACCATCTTTATGGAGCTGGGATAAGCGTTTGTCATTTATATGACCTAAGCGACAGTGCCAGAGATAGGTTGGGTTCAAGTCATTTAACTTGAACCTCTTGGTACTTATGTTAAAGATAGGGCTCTCAAGGTCTAGAATATAGAGTCCGTTCATCAGAGGTGCACTACAATAGAACATTTCATTTAAATAAACTGAACAACATTTGTTCTTTATAATAAATGAAAAACCTTTCTTGTCCAAACAAGAAACTGATATAATGTTCTTAGTCAAAGCAGGCACATAACAACAATTGTCCAACTCTAATACAAGCCTAGAGGGTAGAGATAGATAATAAATCCCTACAGCAACAGCAGCAACCTATGCTCAATTGCCTACGCGTAGGTCCACCTCGCCCTTCGTCAATGCCCTGCTATTTCTCAGTGCCTGCACATTAGTACAAATATGCGAAGCACATCCGGTATCTAATACCCACGATAAAGAAATAGAGAGATTGACTTCTATAACATGTATACTTGAAGTAGAAATCTTATTTCTCTTCTTCTTAAGATCTTCCAGGTATCCATTAGAGTTCCCTTTCCAGTGCCCTGCTTATCCTTGATATAGTTGACGAAGAAGTTCAACCATGTCATAAGCAGTCATCAACTCATGTTGCTTCTGAAGCTCAGACTTCATGGTTGTGAGAATGAGACATGACACATCTAATGCATCATCTTGATGCTTCTTATAAGCATCTCGGTCAACTCGCGTGGCAGTGGCAGGAGGTGCCTCGGGAATGGGCTGCTCCAGGACGTACAGTTTACGTTCTTGGGTGAGAACTATTCTCAGATTCCTGTATCAATCCAGGAAGTTTACTCCGTTGAGCTTGTCCTTTTCAAGGACAGAACACAGAGAGAAGGTGTTCGTGTTTGACGTCATGGTAATCTACACCATAAAAATGCAGAAAATAAATAAACATCATATTCTAGTAATCACTTAATTAGGCCTTTTAATTAAATGATGCTCCCACTGAATTCTATAATTCATGTGGGACAAGATCCACATCATACTATGCCTTGAGTTAGCTTTGGCTAATACGCCCAAGACTTAGTATGATCGGTAGGTAACTAATTTACCAATTACATCTCTATGCAACTCTTGTTTATAGGATCAAGATCCGCATTTATATTAAAACTCGAGTTAGCTTTAGCTAATATGCCCAAGAGTTAATATAAACGTGATTTTGTCCTATCTTCCAACTATTAGATAAATGCCTACAGTTAAACTTGATTTAACTAGTTATACTCAATCTAATTGAGTTTTACTCACCCATGCGTTGATAGGCGGGACCAAGATTGTCCCTTTGTACCCTACCAAGATAATATGTGTTGCTCTGCTTTGGCAGATTCAACAACTACATATGATCGAGGTAGTGATAGGTATCACGACATGGTAGGCATTACGAGTTGTCGCGATTAAGATCTAATCTAATCGACGAGGTGTATCATATACTCGATTTAGATCTAATCTAATCGTTAGGGCGCATCATGTACGCGATTGATCGAATCGAATCGTTAAGGCGCTAATTAACTACTTTACTAGCATGCATCAAATACACACACACAAGTAATTAATTATACTATTTGTGATTAGTCATGGCCCTACTATGATCTTCTCAAGCCAATGAGAAGATCGGATGGTCAACCTAGGGTCAACAGCTTCTTCAAGCTCCTCCCTTTGACCACCTTGTGTTGCTCGTGCCCTCCTCGTAGCTCCGTCTCGAGTGGACCGTCCACCGGCTCATTTTGTACATTACAAAAGGGTGAAACTCGAGTTACATTCAAGTCTAAACTATTTACAACAAGAAAATAAATGAAGGAAGGCACGACGCGCAGGTCGTGAATCACATATATAACACGCACAATCACATGACGGCACGCAGGCCGTATTATGAATTACAACACAAATATTCCAATCAAATTGGGTCTTTTGGGCCATGACCATCAAAAATTATACATAATTATAAATTATGTCATTTCCATAATTTTCTGTGAATTTAATATTATTTTTACAATTTTTATGAGTAAAGAATTCCCGGCAGTCCCGATTAGCGGTTTTCGGGTGCAATCGCAGAACGAAGCCCCTTGCGGGGTCAGGAGCAGTACCCCTACCCGTGATATAACCATCGCGAGTGTCCCTAAGTGATCCTACAGCGCCTTAGTCCGCTTTCCAAAAACGATTTGGGGTGAAACCTTGCCGTTTTGGAAAAATCTTCTCGGTAGTCTAAGCCTACAAGTGTCTAAACACTTATGCTTCGCTTCTACGAGAAAAATACCCATAAAATCTATAAAAAATGGAAATTCACAGAAAAGTACAGTACTATAATTTTTCATAAAAAATACAAACCAAACTCGTACGCACTTCACACGTGGATCTGATACCACTGTTGGGTTTTCGGGCCGAAAAAATCGCTTTTTGCGTTGCGGAAACGCCGAAACCCCAGCCACCGGATCCGTGCGAAGATTAAAATTTTGAAAACATTACGTGTACGAGTTTCTAACTTAAATTTACACTAAATCTACAAAGGAGAAGATCTTTACCCTTGAAGTGAAGCCCTTCGCAATCCCGCAAGTCCAAGGTTCTTCGGATCTCGAGTGTGTACAAGCGTACACACCTTTAATAATATCCACACGAACAAGTAGTGATTCACAAACCACTCTAAATGGAGAAGAGAGCACCACAAGTGTGCTAGCACTTCCTAGGGCTCTCGGGTAGGATTTAAAAGGGAGAAAAAGAGAGAGAATAAGAGGAATCTCATACACTCCTCTAAGTACTCTCCTTGTGACCTTCACTCCACCCTATCCTCTTGGAACTCAACTCACTCACCTTCACCTTGCTTGGAACACTCAGCAACAGCAAAGAAGGAGAAAGAAAAACCAAGGAAGAAGATGCAACAATAACCACACATCAATGCCACAAATGAAACCCACATTCCTTAATGTGGCCGGCCACACATGGAATGCCAAGGGTCTTTGGCTCTTGACATTCCATGCCTCTTGATCTCCTTTGATGATGTGGAGATGATGTGGCAAGGCTAGTCATGCCATGTAAGATGGGTCATCCTTCATGAAGTGGCAATACATCAAGTCAAATTTGATGTTTCAACTTCCCATTTGGTCAAGTCAAAATTGACCA
This sequence comes from Zingiber officinale, assembly GCF_018446385.1. Lineage (NCBI taxonomy): Eukaryota > Viridiplantae > Streptophyta > Magnoliopsida > Zingiberales > Zingiberaceae > Zingiber > Zingiber officinale. The sequence goes on from NC_055987.1 coordinate 135,124,944, forward strand.
ATTTTGTTTTTCTTTCTTGTTGAGTTGAATCCAACCTTTGATTCAAGTCAATTTTAATTTAATGAATCTCAATTCATTAATATAAATTTACTCAATGAATCAAATTTAAATTAGACTCATTCAACAATTGAATCTAATTGAGTCTAACTCAATAAGTCTAATTTGAATTAATCCTAATCTAATCTTTGGTGCATCACATGAACCTAATCCAATTGGTTCATCATATGAACCTAATCTCCATCCACTTGTTCTTTGTGTGTGACCCAATTGGTTCTTGCAACGTTGGCAATGTTTCTAAACTCCTTTAGAAACATAAGCAATGAGCGGCATCTAGCAATACATCATTGCTACCCAAGTTACAAGAATGTTGAGATCCAACATCACCTTGTGACTACTAATTGTGACTACTCACAATATATGACATTGTCCTTCTATCCTAGACATCTAGATTGATCAATGTGAGGCATAGACCGTGTCATCCTCTAATCAATTTAAATCTTGAACTACAAGTAGACTCACTCAATCAAATGAGCTCAATATCTCATATTGACTCATTTGGGCATGACCATGCACTTAGTGGTCTCACTCTATCAAGAATATCGATGTCACTCCCATCATATAGGAGGGATAGATCTCATCTACATCACTCACATCCCCTGCATAATTCGTTACATACCCAGTAATCGCCTTTATAGTCCACCCAGTTACGGGTGACGTTTGACGAAACCAAAGTGTTGGGACCGAAAATTAGCTAGAGGGGGGGGTCAATAGCTCGTCGCATGCTCGTGTGCTTCATTGCTTATTTCTTCAAAGATGTGCAGTGGAAATACAAAGAAACAAAAGCATACATAGCTAACAAATGGATTTTACTTGATATCCACCTCCCAAGAGGTGACTAGTCCAAGGATCCACGCACGCACACACCCTCCACTATGAATAACACTCCTTTATGGTAACTACCAAAGGCGGAGAAGCCCTGCAACACTCTCAATACAAGAAGAAGGAAAGGGAAACAAAATACAAGCAAAAGTTTACAAGTTATGCAGTGAAAACCCTAACCCTAACTTCTTGTTGTTGCCCACCTCTTGATCTTGGATCACTAGCAAACCTTGCTCCAAGAACCCTTCAAGAACTGGCGGTAGAGTGGAGAAGAAGTGTGGAGAGCTGCTGGAGAGGATCGGAGATAAATCGGTGAAGCGCTCAGGGTTAGGATGTATACTAAAAGCCTAGCTTTTGGTATAAACATTTATCTAGAAATAAGAATCACATTGGTCAAATGTCTACATTTATGATAAATGTAGTTGTTCAATTAATTTATATTGTAGATAACATGGTGTGTGGTGTCACACACAGAAGATCATGTTATCAGTTCCTTATAAATTATAAACAGTAGCTCACGACCAAGATGGAAAGGAACAAACCATTGGAAGGTCGTAGTGTAATTAGGTATTAGTTTATCTTAACTATATAATTACACTAGTACACTTAGAGTATATTGAGTAGGACCATTAGAGGTCGTTCCTTTTATACTGACTTTATGAAGGAACAAAGACCTCAGTTATTATGGAAGTGTGTGCTCTTAATCCTAATATAATAACAAGCACATATATTTGATATTTATTTCTTTAATTTATCAATGGGTGAGATTTAGTTCGATAAATCAATAAGCCCGATAAGTTGGGAAATGATATCACTTATAGTGTGTGTTGTTGATTATAGAAGAAAATTGTATCCTAGTGATCTAGGTTGAGAATGTCCCCAAGAGGAGCTCATAAGGATTGTCATGTTAAACCCTGCAGGTGGACTTAGTCCAACATGACGATGAAGTTGAGTGGTACTACTCTTGGAGCTAGATATTAATTAAATGAGTTGTCAGTAACTCACTTAATTAGTGGACATTCGTAATCTTAAACACAGGGAGACTAACACACTCATGATAAGAAGGAGCCCATAACGTAATTTGGGATTGGTGCGGTAGTGCGGTAATAACTCTCTAGTGGAATGAGTTATTATCGATGAACTTGAGTTGTGTGTTCGGGGCGAGCACGGGATACTCAAGCTCATCGGAAGGCCAAAACCAATTTCTCCTCTAGATCCCTGTTGTAGCCTCAATAAAGCCTCAAGTCCATCCAAAGAAAAGCCTATCTTGGTGTCCAAGAAGGGGCCGGCTCATTGCTTGGTGACCAAGCAATAATCGGCCACATATTCTCTAGAAGTGGTCGGCCCTTGCCTTAGGCAAGGGGGCCGGCCACAATATTTAAATTAGGAAGGTTGTTTTTGAATTTTTAAATTTCCTCAAATATTTACAAATTGTAAAAAGTGAGATTTTAAAATTTTATAAAAATTTTCTAATTTAAATAAGGCCACAAGGTTTTAAAAGAGAGTTGTAAAATTTATAAAACTTTCTTTTAAAAAGAAATATTATTAGAGATGTTTTAAATTTTAAAACTTGGTTTTAAATTGTAAAACTTTCCTTTTAATATCCACATTAGAAAAAAAAAAGAGTTTGTAAAATTTTATTAGAAGTTTTCTTCTTTTAAATTTTATAAAAAAAAATTCTTTCTTTCCCTTTTAATAAGTGGTCGGCCACCTTGCATGGTGCCCAAGCAAGGGGCCGGTCAAATAATTAAACATCAACAAATAGTTGTTTAATTAATAAATCAATCTATGATTGATTAATTAAAAGGAAAGAAAAAAAATTAAAAGGAAATAGGAATGAGTCTAATTTTTTATAAAACTCTTTCCATAATTTTCTGTTAGGAAACTAATATAAAAAGGGGGGAAGGGGAGGCCTTGAAAAACATAACAATTGATATTGTGTTGTTGGAGATCATCAAGTAGTCGGCCCCTCTCCCTCTCTTTCCTTTGCTCTCTTTTGCTCCTTTGTGATGGTGGTGGCCGAATTCTAGAGAAGGAGGAGAAGCTTTCCGGGTGGTGTTCGTCTTGGAGGATCGTCGTCCACACGACGTCTAAGAGGAGGCAAGGGATACGGCAAAAGATCTCGAGGTTTTTAGCATACAAGGAAGAGGTATAACTAGTATTTAATTTCCGCATCATACTAGTTAATTTTTCTTTGTATAAATACCAAATACAAGAGGCATTCGATTCTTGTTTTTCGAAATTAATTTCGATGTTGTGTTCTTTTTTTTTTCCTTGTGATTTGATTGTTCCTTTTGGTTAACCTAGAGTTATATAAGGAAATTAAATATTAACTTTCCTTAAAAGGCTTTATCTAGTCGGTGGTGGTTGCTCCAATATCCAAGAAGGCCAAGTGCCTCGCCATGCAGTACTGGAAGTCAATTTTGGAAACTAATATTTAATTGAATTTATAACCTAGGTGATTTGGATCAAACGTGTTAAGTTCCGCAGGAGATCCAAATCTAAACCTAAAAGAACATATAAGTTAAACTTGGAATCAAACGTGTTAAGTTCCGCAAGAGATACAAGTTTAACTTAAAAGAACACATGGTAGCTAGGAAAGGTTCAGATCACGTACAAAATTTTTGTACAGTGGAGCCATTGGGTTTTCCGAGTAGCAACCAACAATTGGTATCAGAGCTAGGGTTTTGCCTCTGTGTATTTGGTATTAGTTTAATTATGCACATGTCATACATAATTTAGGCAGGATAATAATAGGATGTGCTAGCTTTGTGGATGCAGGATCCCACTATTATGGCTTATAGATATTGTGTGTGTGATTGGACCCTTGGATATGTCAAGGGCATTTTATTGTGTGTGCGTGATTGTATTATAAAATACAGCAGGAGCTGTATTTAGTTTTATTAGGATTTTATTTTTTGATCTAGATACATGTACATTCCTTCGAGGAATATAGGATCGAAAAATGTAAAATTCTATTTATGTCGCGGATCGAATCTTGCAAGGCGTGGAATCTTTTGAGGATCAGAGGCGCAGCAGAACAAGGAGCAAGATGGATGCGACAATTAGTGGCGGTGGCCAAAGATGGCAGCAGCTAGGGTTGGTGACACACGGAGGACAGCAATAGATAAAAGTCATAATAGTTGAAAATTAGTTTTTCTATTTATTGCTTTTTATGCTGTGTTGTGTGTGCTTGTTAGTATGCATGTTAAGTAGGTTAGCATAGTTAAAATTCCTCACTTTAAATAACTAAGTGGGAGAGGGATTTATTTTAAATAAATTCCATGGTCTCCATTACTGGTTTATAAGTGATGCAACAAGCTTGCGCGTTGGCTCTGAGTGCCTTCCTCCATATCGGATGAGCTTGTTTACGGATCACTAGATTAAACTTCCATTTTGGATGACTATAGGAAGTTATTTAAGAGCGTGTGATCTTCCCCATCGGAAGGGGCACAATCTTATTAATGGACTTAGTATCAAGTAATGGTATACACTTAGGCACGTCTAATAGTATCCTCCCCATCGGAGTCACTGCTATTATTTGTGTGACCGAAGAAAACCAACTATTAATTTGTCAAATAAATAGGTTGACAAGATAATAAAATTAAAAACCTCTTACAGATGTTTGATTTTGTATACGTCCACACTATCGTGGCATACAAAATTCACGGTGTTTGAGGTAATTTTATTTGTCATAAAGATTATTGACAAGATAATTAATGGGTAAACCCCTCCTCTTACAAATGTTTAATTTTGTATACGACCACACTATCGTGGCATGCAAAATTCACGGTGTTTGAGGTGTTGGTGAATTTAAATAATATTGTTTGAGGAATCAATGTTATTTTAAATTCAAAATTTTTGACCAAATATTTGATTAAAGATAGATCAACTATTGATTTTATTCGTCATAAAGTAAAGTTGACGAGATAATAAAATTAATGGATAAAATATCCTCTTTGATTTTGTATACGTCTACACTATCGTGGCATACAAAATTCATGGGGATTTTAAGGAGTTGATCTTGACCAAATATTTTTGTGATTCTTAGGATTTAAAATGTTTGTCAATCCCCTAGTTGTTATACTATAGAAAAGACTTAGTAGTCCCAATTATAATGATTGGAAATAGGACTTGGACATTAAGGTAGACTGTCTTCTTAGAACTAAGAACAATATAGGTGTATTTAATTCATTAGTTGAAACATGTTTAGTGGTGTTATCTACCAGAACCTGGAGTGTAGATACAGATGTCATTAATCATGTCCGTAATTCATTGCAGGGATCCAGGAAACCTGACAACTAAATGAAAATAAAAACACCGTCCACATGGGCACTGCTGTAAAAGTGGTAGCTGTTGCAGTGGGAGATGTTTATCTTTTGATAAGAATAAAACATGGATTTTTGAGTAATTGTCTTTACCTACCAAGTTTAGAAAGAACTAGTTTTCAGTTTCTAAACTATTTAAAGAACTTGATATTCTACCTCTTTTAATAACAAAGTTGTTATCAAAAAAAGAGGGAAGTTATCTGTTTTGGAACGTTGGTTGGCAATTTATAAATCCAATAACTCCCACGATGCAACAAATGGAAATTAATAACACATCTTCTAACTATAAGAGAAAGAACCTTCAAAATGAACCAAACATATCTTTGGCATCTAAGGCTAGGTTATATTAACTTGAGTAGGATTCAAAGGATAATAATCGATGAACTCTTGGGTTCATTAGTAGAGGAAAATTTTCCAACCTGCGAGTCTTACTCGGAAGGAGAAATAACCAAGTGTTGGAGTGTATACTTAAAAGCTTAGCTTTTGTACACATTTATTATGAAATAAAGAATCACATTGGTCAAATGTTTACATTTATTTGTTAAATGTAATTGTTCAATTAATTTATATAGTAGATAACATGGAGTGTGGAGTCACACTTAGAAGATCATGTTGTCGGTTCTCTATAAATTATAAACAGTTGCTCACAAATAAGATGGAAAGGAACAAACCATCAGAATAGACGTAGTGTAATTAAGTATTAGTTTATCTTAACTAATAAATTACACTGATACACTTTAAGTGTATTGAGTAGGATCATTTAGGTAAATTCTTTTTGTACTGACTTAGTAAAAGAACTAGACCTTAGTTATTATGGAAGTGTGTGCTCTTAATCCTAATATAATAACAAGCATGTATATTTAATATTTATTTCTTTGACTTATCAAAGTGTGAGATTTAGCTCGATAAATCAATATGCCCGATAAGTTGGGAAATGATATTACTTATAGTATGTGTTGTTGATTATAGAAGGAATCTGTGTCCTAGTTATCTAGGTTGAGAATTTTCCCAAGAGGAGCTCATAAGGATTGTCATGTTAAACTCTGCAGGTGGACCTAGTCCAACATGACAATAAAGTTGAGTGGTACTACTCTTGGAGCTAGATATTAATTAAATGAGTTGTCAGTAACTCACTTAATTAGTGGGCATTCATAATCTTAAACACAGGGAGACTAACACACTCATGATAAGAATGAACCCATAATGTAATTTGGGATTGGTGCGGTAGTGCGGTAATAACTCTCTAGTGGAATGAGTTATTATCGATGAACTTAAGTTGTGTGTTCGGGGCGAGCACGGGATACTCAAGCTCATCGGAAGGCCAAAACCAATTTCTCCTCTAGGTCCCTGTTGTAGCCTCAATAAAGCCTCAAGTCGATCCAAAGAAAAGCCTATCTTGGTGTCCAAGAAGGGGTCGGTTCATTGCTTGGTGACCAAGCAATGACCGACCACATATTCTCTAGAAGTGGCCGACCCTTGCCTTGGGCAAGGGGTCCGACCGCAATATTTAAATTAGGAAGGTTGTTTTTGAATTTTTAAATTTCGTCAGATATTTACAATTTGTAAAAAGAGATATTTTAAAAATTTATAAAATTTTCCTAATTTAAATTAGGCCACAAGGTTTCAAAAGAGAGTTGTAAAATTTATAAAACTTTCTTTTAAAAAAAAATATTATTAGAGATGTTTTAAATTTTAAAACTTGGTTTTAAATTTTAAAACTTTCCTTTTAATATCCACATTAGAAAAAAAAAATGAGTTTGTAAAATTTTATTAGATGTTTTCTTCTTTTAAATTTTATAAAAAAAAAAATTATTTCCCTTTTAATAAGTGGTCAGCCACCTTGCTTGGTGCCCAAGCAAGGGGCCGATCAAATAATTAAATATCAACAAATAGTTGATTAATTAATAAATCAATTTAGGATTGATTAATTAAAAGGAAAGAAAAAAAAAATTAAAGGGAAATAGGAATGAGTCTAATTTTTTATAAAACTCTTTCCATAATTTTCCGTTGGGAAACTAATATAAAAAGGGGGGAAGGGGAGGCCTTGAAAAACATAACAATAGATATTGTGTTGTTGGAGATCATCAAGTGGTCGGCCCCTCTCCCTCTCTTCCCTTTGCTCTCTTTTGCTCCTTTGTGGTGGTGGTGGCCGAATTCTAGAGAAGGAGAAGCTTTCCGGGTGGCGTTCATCTTGGAGGATCGTCGCCCACACGACGTCTAAGAGGAGGCGAGGGATACGTCAGAAGATCTCGAGGTTTTTAGCATACAAGGAAGAGGTATAACTAGTATTTAATTTCCGCATCATACTAGTTAATTTTTCTTTGTATAAATACCAAATACAAGAGGCATTCGATTCTTGTTTTTCGAATTTAATTTCGATGTTGTGTCCTTTTTCTTTTTTCCTTGTGATTTGATTGTTCCTTTTGGTTAACCTAGAGTTATATAAGGAAATTAAATATTAACTTTCCTTAAAAGGCTTTGTCTAGTCGGTGGTGGTTGCTTCCATATCCAAGAAGGCCAAGTGCCTCGCCATGCAGCACTGGAAGCCAATTTTGGAAACTAATATTTAATTGAATTTATAACCTAGGTGATTTGGATCAAATGTGTTAAGTTCCGCAGGAGATCCAAATCTGAACCTAAAAGAACATATAAGTTAAACTTGGAATCAAACGTGTTAAGTTCCGCAGGAGATACAAGTTTAACTTAAAAGAACACATGGTAGCTAGGAAAGGTTCAGATCACGTACAAAATTTTTGTATAGTGGAGCCATTGGATTTTTCGAGTAGCAACCAACAATTGGTATCAGAGCTAGAGTTTTACCTCTGTGTATTTGGTATTAGTTTAATTATGCACATGTCATACATAATTTAGGCAGGTTAATAGTAGGATGTGCTAACTTTGTGGATGCAGGATCCAACTATTATGGCTTATAGTTATTATGTGTGTGATTGGACCCTTGGACATGTCAAGGGCATTTATTATGTGTGCATGATTGTATTATAAAATACAGCAGGAGCTGTATTTAGTTTTATTAGGATTTTATTTTTTTGATCTAGATACATGTACATTCCTTTTAATATAGGATCGATGGATGTAAATTTTATTTTATGTTCGATCTAGTTTACATGTACATTCCTTCGAGGAATATAGGATCAAAAAATGTAAAATTCTATTTATGTCGCAGAACGAATCTTGCAAAGCGTGGAACCTTTTGAGGATCAGAGTGGCGCAGCGGAACAAGGAGCAAGATGGATGCGACAACTAGACCCGGTGGTGGTGGCCAAAGATGGCAGCAGCTAGGGATGACGACACACAGAGGACAACAATAGATAAAAGCCATAATAGTTGAAAATTAGTTTTTCTATTTATTGCTTTTGTATTGTGCTGTGTGTGAATGTTAGTGTACATGTTTAGTAGGCTAGCATCATCAAAATTCCTCACTTTAAATAACTAAGTGGGAGAGGAATTTATTTTAGTGAATTCCACGGTCTCCATTACTGGTTTGTAATTGATGCAAACAAACTTGCGCGTTGGCTCTGAGTGCCTTCCTCCATATCGGATGAGTTTGTTTGCGGATCACTAGACCAAACTTCCATTTCGGATGACTATAGGAAATTAATTAAGAGCGTGTGATCTTCCCCATCGGAAGGGGCACAATCTTATTAATGGACTTAGTGTCAAGTAATGGTATACACTTAGGCACGTCTAGTAGTATCCTCCCCATCGGAGTCACTGCTATTATTTGTGTGACCGAAGGAAACCAACTATTAATTTTATTTGTCAAAAAGTTAGGTTGACAAGATAATAAAATTAATGGGATATACCCTTCTTTTACAAATGTTGAATTTGTATACGTCCACACTATCGTGGCATACAAAATTCATGGTGTTTTAAGGTGTTGGTTAATTTAAAATAGTATTGTTTGAGGAATCAATATTATTCTAAATTTAGAGTTCTGACAAAAAATTTATTTTGTGATTCTTAGGATGTCTTTCAACCCACTGGCCATTATTCTAAAAGAAAATAGACTTACTGGTCCCAACTATATAGATTGGAAAAGAAACCTGAACATTGTTTTAACTGCTGAGGGCTATAAGTTTGTACTGTCAGAGGAATGCCCAGAAACACCTAGCAATGATTCTACCCCAGAGGAGATTCAACATCATAGTAAATGGGTAAAAGCTGATGAGATGGCGCGGTGTTACATCTTGGCTTCGATGTCAAATGTATTGCAACATCAACATCAGGACTTACCAACAGCCTATGATATAATGAACAATCTCAAGGAACTCTTCGGACATCAGAATCGGGCTGCTAGGCAAGAGGCAATGAGAAAACTGATGACAGCCACCATGACTGAGGGGACTCCCGTGAGGGATCATATTCTCAAGATGATGGCTTACTTAAACGAAATACAAGTTCTTGGAGAGGAAATTGATGTGGAAACCCAAGTCGATATCATCCTCCAAATGCTGCCCAGAAGTTTTGAGCATTTTCGCCTGAACTACAATATGAATAAAAGGATGTATTCATTGGTGGAACTTCTGACAGAACTTCAGGCAGCCGAAGAGTTGTTTTGTCAACATTCTCAAATTCACTATGCTGAAAATGGTTCTACTTCTAAGCCGAAAGGCAAGAAGAAGAAGAAACAAAATGGCTCAGCAAAGAAGGTAAATAAAACTCAAGGTGCGGGACAAAAAGCTGGAGTAAAGAAGCCGAAGGGAAAGTGCTTTATTTGCAAGCAGACTGGACATTGGAAGGCGGACTGTCCTCGTAGGAAACAGAACAATAAAGGTATATCTCATACTCTAGTAGTTGAAACATGTTTAGCTGTGTTATCTACCAGCACCTGGTGTGTAGATACGGGAATTCTTTGCAGGGGTTCCAGGAAACCCGACGACTATTTGATAGAGAGATAACTATCTACATGGGCAATGCTACTAAGGTGGTGGCTGTTGCAGTGTGAGACGTCTACTTATCATTTGATAGGAATAGAAAATTGGTTTTAAGGAATTGTCTTTATGTACCCTGTTTTAGAAAGAATTTAATTTCAGTTTCTAAACTGTATTTGGATGAATATGCAGTTTCCTTTAGTAACAATGTGGTTATAAAGAGAAATAAAGTGATTATCTGTTCTAGTGCATTGGTTGGCAATTTATATACTCTAAATCCAATTTCTCCCACAAAGCAAAATATGAAAATTAATAACACATCTTCTAACTCTAATAAGAGAAAAGAACCTTCGAAAATGAACCAAACACATCTTTGGCATCTAAAGCTTGGTCATATTAACTTAAGTAGGATTCAAAGGCTTGTAGCCGATGGACTCTTGGGTCCATTAGAGTTGGAAAACTTTCCAACGTGTGAATCCTACTTGGAAGGTAAGATGACCAAGAGACCTTTTAAGGCCAAGGGGTATAGAGCCAAAGAAGCGCTAGAATTGGTTCATTCTGATTTGTGTGGTCCTATGTCTATCCAGGCTAGAGGTGGCTTTGAATATTTTATCTCTTTTATAGATGATTATTCAAGATATGGATACATTTACCTAATACGCCGCAAGTCTGAGTGCTTTGATAAGTTCAAAGAGTACAAGGCTGATGTGGAGAAACGTCTAGGTAAAAGTATCAAGACACTACGGTCTGATCGTGGTGGCGAATACCTCTTAGGAGAGTTTAGGAATTACTTATCAGAGGTGGGGATTCAATCCCAATTATCCGCACCTGGTACACCCCAACAGAATGGTGTGGCAGAACGAAGGAATAAGACTCTTATGGAGATGGTTAGATCGATGATGAGTTATTCAAAATTACCAAATTCATTTTGGGGATACGCACTGGAAACAACAGTGCACATTCTGAACTTAGTACCTTCTAAATCAGTATCTTCTACTCCCACACAATTATGGAATGGGCAGAAGCCCAGTCTAAGACATATTCGGATTTGGGGTAGTCCAGCACATGTGCTGAAACAAGATGTTGATAAGTTAGAATCTCGTATAGAAGTTTGTATGTTTATGGGGTATCCCAGAGGAACGAAAGGCGGTTTATTTTATAGTCCTAAAGACCAGAAGGTCATTGTTAGCACCAATGTCCAGTTTTTAGAAGAAGACTATATAATGGATCACATGCTCAGTAGTAAAAATATTCTAGAAGAACTTAGAGAGGACACGTCTACTTCAGTACCAACAGTACAAGATGAAGTACCACAAGAGACTGCAACATGTGTCACGCATGATACACAACCACAGACGGTGCCTCGTCGTAGTGGGAGGGTTGTAAGGCAGCCCGAGAGATTCATGTTTTTGGGTGAGTCTTCAGACTTGATCCTAGGCAAATATGAACTAGATCCCTGGACATATGATGAAGCACTCCAAGATATAGATGCAGTATCTTGGCAAAAGGCAATGAATTCCGAAATAGAATCTATGTATTCTAATAAGGTCTGGGAGCTTGTAGAACCACCTGATAGTGTAAAAGCCATTGGATGCAAGTGGATCTATAAAAGGAAAAGAGGGACAGATGGGAAGGTAGAAACCTTCAAAGCAAGGCTTGTTGCGAAGGGGTACACTCAGAAAGAGGGAATCGATTATGAGGAGACCTTTTCGCCGGTAGCTATGCTTAAGTCTATCTGGATACTCTTATCCATTGCCGCTCATATGGATTATGAGATTTGGCAAATGGATGTCAAGACAGCTTTCCTTAGTGGAAGTCTTGAAGAAAACATCCATATGAAGCAATCAGAAGGGTTCATTGAAAAGGGCAAAGAGCATCTAGTGTGCAAGCTTAATCGGTCCATTTATGAACTGAAGCAAGCTTCAAGATCTTGGAACATCCGGTTTAATGAAGTAATCCAGTCATATGGATTTATTCAGTGTCCGGATGAGTCTTGTGTATACAAGAAGTGTAACGGAAATATGGTGGTATTTCTTGTACTATACGTAGATGATATTTTGTTAATTGGCAACAATGTCAAGGTATTATCAGACGTAAGGGTATGGTTGTCCAAACAATTTGATATGAAGGACTTAGGAGAATGTGCACACATCCTTGGGATCAAAGTTATAAGGGATCGCAAGAAAAGAATGTTGTGTCTATCCCAAGCTTTATATATAGATACAATCCTTGCTCGTTTTAGCATGCAAAACTCCATGAAAGGTTTCTTACCTTTTAGGCATGGAGTAGCCTTATCTAAAGAGATGTCTCCAAAAACATCAAAGGAGATTGAGGACATGAAGGCAGTTCCTTATGCTTCGGCTGTAGGAAGCCTTATGTATGCAATGTTGTGTACGAGACCTGATATCTATTTTGCCATGGGCATGTTTAGCAGATATCAAAGTAATTCTGGACAAGGACATTGGACTGTAGTAAAGCATATATTAAAGTGCCTGAGAAGGACTAGAGATTATATGCTAGTTTACCAAGCAGACGATTTACTCCCTGTGGGTTACACGGATTCAGACTTCCAATCAGATAGGGACAATAGTAAGTCTACATCAGGCTATGTGTTTACTTTAGGAGGTGGAGCCATTGCATGGAGGAGTGTTAAGAAGAAATACGTCTCAGACTCAACCATAGAAGCTGAGTATGTGGCAGCCTCTGAGGCAGCCAAAGAAGCTATATGGCTCAGGAACTTTCTAATGGACTTAGATGTGATTCCTGGTTTGCCCAAGATCATCACAATTTATTATCATAATAGTGGAGCAGTTGCAAACTCGAAGAAACCACGAGCCCATAAGGCAAGTAAACATATAGAGCGCAAGTACCACCTGATACGAGACATCGTCAAGCGAGGAGAAGTTGTCGTCGCCAAGATAGCATCAGCAGATAACCTGGCAGATCCTTTCACTAAGGCCCTTCCGGCGAAAGCTTTTGATCGGCATGTGGAGGGGATGGGAATCAGATGTATGGCAACAGATATGGCAGCTTAGACTTTTAGTATAAGTGGGAGACTGTTGGAGTGTATACTTAAAAGTTTAGCTTTTATACACATTTATTTTGAAATAAAGAATCACATTGGTCAAATATTTATATTTATTTGTTAAATGTAATTCTTCAATTAATTTATATAGTAGATAACATGGAGTGTGGAGACACACTTAGAAGATCATGTTATCGGTTCTATATAAATTATAAACAGTTGCTCACGACTAAGATGGAAAGGAACAAAGTATCAGAATAGACGTAGTGTAATTACGTATTAGATTATCTTGACTAATAAATTACACTGATACACTTTAAGTGTATTGAGTATGATCATTTAGGTAAGTTCTTTTTGTACTGACTTAGTAAAAGAACTAGACCTTAGTTATTATGGAAGTGTGTGCTCTTAATCCTAATATAATAACAAGCATGTATATTTAATATTTATTTCTTTGACTTATCAAAGGGTGAGATTTAGCTCGATAGATCAATATGCCCGATAAGTTGGGAAATGATATTACTTATAGTATGTGTTCTTGATTATAGAAGGAATCTGTGTCCTAGTTATATAGATAGAGAATGTCCCCAAGAGGAGCTCATAAGGATTGTCATGTTAAACCCTGCAGGTGGACCTAGTCCAACATGACAATAAAGTTGAGTGGTACTACTCTTGGAGCTAGATATTAATTAAATGAGTTGTCAGTAACTCACTTAATTAGTGGACATTCATAATCTCAAACATAGGGAGACTAACACACTCATGATAAGAAGGAGCCCATAATGTAATTTAGGATTGGTGCGGTAGTGCGATAATAACTCTCTAGTGGAATGAGTTATTATCGATGAACTTGAGTTGTGTGTTCGGGGAGAGCACGGGATACTCAAGCTCATCGGAAGGCCAAAACCAATTTCTCCTCTAGGTCCCTGTTGTAGCCTCAATAAATCCTCAAGTCCATCCAAAGAAAAGCCTATCTTGGTGTCCAAGAAGGGGTCGGTTCATTGCTTGGTGACCAAGCAATGGCCGGCCACATATTCTCTAGAAGTGGCCGGCCCTTGCCTTGGGCAAGGGGGTCGGCCGCAATATTTAAATTAGGAAGGTTGTTTTTGAATTTTTAAATTTCCTCAGATATTTACAATTTGTAAAAAGAGAGATTTTAAAAATTTATAAAATTTTCCTAATTTAAATTAGGCCACAAGGTTTCAAAAGAGAGTTGTAAAATTTATAAAACTTTCTTTTAAAAAGAAATATTATTAGAGATGTTTTAAATTTTAAAACTTGGTTTTAAATTTTAAAACTTTCCTTTTAATATCCACATTAGAAAAAAAAAGAGTTTGTAAAATTTTATTAGAATATTCTTCTTTTAAATTTTATAAAAAAAAAATTTTCTTTCCCTTTTAATATGTGGTCGGCCACCTTGCATGGTGCCCAAGCAAGGGGCCGGTCAAATAATTAAACATCAACAAATAGTTGTTTAATTAATAAATCAATCTAGGATTGATTAATTAAAAGGAAAGAAAAAAAATTAAAAGGAAATAGGAATGAGTCTAATTTTTTATAAAACTCTTTCCATAATTTTCCATTGGGAAACTAATATAAAAAGGGGGGAAGGAGAGGTCTTGAAAAACATAACAATTGATATTGTGTTGTTGGAGATCATCAAGTAGTCGGCCCCTCTCCCTCTCTTCCCTTTGCTCTCTTTTGCTCCTTTGTGGTGGTGGTGGCCGAATTCTAGAGAAGGAGGAGAAGCTTTCCGGGTGGTGTTCGTCTTGGAGGATCGTCGCCCACACGACGTCTAAGAGGAGGCGAGGGATACGGCAGAAGATCTCGAGGTTTTTAGCATACAAGGAAGAGGTATAACTAGTATTTAATTTCTGCATCATACTAGTTAATTTTTCTTTGTATAAATACCAAATACAAGAGGCATTCGATTCTTGTTTTTCGAATTTAATTTCGATGTTGTGTTCTTTTTCTTTTTTCCTTGTGATTTGATTGTTCCTTTTGGTTAACCTAGAGTTATATAAGGAAATTAAATATTAACTTTCCTTAAAAGGCTTTGTCTAGTCGGTGGTGGTTGCTCCCATATCCAAGAAGGCCAAGTGCCTCGCCATGCAGCACTGGAAGCCAATTTTGGAAACTAATATTTAATTGAATTTATAACCTAGATGATTTGGATCAAACGTGTTAAGTTCCGCAGGAGATCCAAATCTGAACCTAAAAGAACATATAAGTTAAACTTGGAATCAAACGTGTTAAGTTCCGCAGGAGATACAAGTTTAACTTAAAAGAACACATGGTAGCTAGGAAAGGTTCAAATCACGTACAAAATTTTTGTACAGTGGAGCCATTGGATTTTTCGAGTAGCAACCAACACCAAGAAGATTTTAAGTCTAAGGGGTTTGGAGCCAAAGATATATAGGAATAGGTTCATTCTGATTTGTGAAGACTTTTGACTATCCAGGCAAGAGGTTGTTTCAAATATTTCGTCTATTTTATAGACAACTATTTGAGATACAGATACATTTACTTGATGTGCCGCAAGTCTAAGTGCTTTGATTAGTTCAAAGAGTACGAGGCTGATGTGTAGAAACGTCAAAGTAAAAGTATCAAGACACTACGGTGAGATCGTAGTGGCAAGTACCTCTTGGGAGAATTTAGGAGTCACTTATCAGAAGTAGGGATTCAATCCCAACTAACTGCACCTGGTACACCCCTACAGAATGGTGTAGAAAAAGGAAGGTATAGGACTCTTATAGAAATAAGTAGATTGATGATGAGTTATTTGGAAATTTACCAAATTCATTTTAAGGATATACTCTGGAAACGGAAGTGAACATAGTACTTTCAAAAGTCAGAACTCTCTACTCATATAGAATTGCTGAATAGGCATAAGCCTATTTTGAAGCATATTCGGATTCGGGTAGTCCAGCACATATGCTGAAGAGAGACAATGATAAGTTGGACAGGAATTCACTTGTTTGTAGGTTATCCTAGAAAAATGAAAGAAGGTTTATAGTCTTAAAAATCAGAAGGTCATTATTAGCATCAATGACCGATTTTTAGAAAAGGACTATGTAATAAACCACGAGCCCATAAGTAAATTTGTTCTTAAGGAAATAATAAAGGACATGTCTAATCTAGTACCAACTATACAAGATGAGATATCACAAGAAACTGTAACACGTATCATGAATGATACACAATTACAGACAGTGCCTCATCGTAGTGGGAGGGTTGTCGAGCAACCTAAGAGATTCATGTTTTGGGAGAGTCTTTGGACTCGATCCCAAAATGAATATGAGCCTGATCCCGGACATATGATGAAGTACTCCAAGATAAAGATGCAGCATCTTGGCAAAGAGTAATGAATAATAGAATTAGAATATATGTATTCTAATAAAATCTGGAAGCTTGTAGAACCACCAGATGGTGTAAAAGCCATTGGGTGTTAAACAAGTCTACAATAGAAAAGGAAGGACAGACGGGAAAGTGTATACTTTCAAAGCAAGACTTGTTAAAAAAAAAAAAGGGAAACCTTTTATCGGTAGTCATGCTAAAGTCTATCCAGTTTCTTTTTGGCAAGTGGATGTCAAGACAGATTTCCTTAATGGAAGTCTTGAAGAAAGCATCCATATAAAGCAACCAGAAGGGTTCATTACAAAGGGCAAAGAGCATCTTGTGTGCAAGCTCAATTAGTCTATGGACTGAGGCAAAGCTTTAAGGTCTTGGAACATCCGGTTTATCAAAGTAATCCAGACCTATGGATTTATTTAGTAACCGGATAAGTCTTGTGTATACAAAAAGTGTGATGGAAACGTGGTGGTATTTCTTGTACTATACGTAGATAACATTTTTGGTAGTTGGAAACAATATCAGAATGTTGTCAGAAGTAAGGGTATGGTTGTCCAAACAATTCAATGTGAAGGACTTGGGAGAATGAATATATTCTTGGGATCAAAGTAATAAGAGATCGCAAGAAAAGAATATTGTACTTATCCCAAGCTTCATATATCGAAACAAATCCTTGCTCGTTTTAAGCATGCAAAACTCCAAGAAAGGTTTCTTACTTTTTTAGCATAGAGTAACTTTATCTAAAGAAATGTCTCCGTAGACATCAAAGGAGATAGAGGAAATGAAGGGAGTTCTTTATGCTTTGGCTGTCGGAAGCCTAAAGTATGCTATGCACGAGATCAGAAATCTGTTTTACCAAGGGCATAGTCAACAGATATCAAAGTAACCCTAGACAAGGGCATTGGACTACAATAAAGCATATATTGAAGTACCTTAGAGGCACTAGAGATTATATGCTAGCTTACAAGGCAGTTAATTTGGTCCCTGTGGGTTGCACAGATTTTGACTTCCAATCGGATAGGGACAATAGTAAGTCAACTTCGGGGTGGGTTTTGTGTTTATTTTAGGAGGTAAAGTCATAACTATGGAAGAGTGATAAGCATAGGTGCTTTTCGGACGCCACCATAGAAGCAAGGTATATGGCAGCCTCTGAGGTAGCCATAGAAGCTGTATGACTCAGATACTTCAAGATAGACTTAGACATGATTTCTAGTTTGCCTAAAATTATTATAATAATAGTGGTGCAGTAGCAAACTCGAAGAAATCATAAGTCTATAAGGCAAGTAAACATAATAGAGCGCAAGTACCACCCAATACGAGAAATCGTATAAACGAGGAGAAGTTGTTGCCGCCTAGATTGCATCAGCTGATGACCTATAAATCCTTTCACTAAGGTCCTTAAGGCAAGAGCATTTGATGGGCATGTTGAAGGGTTGGGAATCAGATGTATGGCAGCAGATATGGCAGCTTAGTCTTTTAGTATAAGTGGGAGATTGTTAGGATGTATACTAAAAGCCTAGCTTTTGGTATAAACATTTATCTAGAAATAAGAATCACATTGGTCAAATGTCAACATTTATGATAAATGTAGTTGTTCAATTAATTTATATTGTATATAACATGGTGTGTGGTGTCACACATAGAAGATCATGTTATCGGTTCCATATAAATTATAAACAGTAGCTCACGACCAAGATGGAAAGGAACAAACCATTGGAAGGTCATAGTGTAATTAGGTATTAGTTTATCTTAACTATATAATTACACTAGTACACTTAGAGTGTATTAAGTAGGACCATTAAATGTCATTCCTTTTATACTGACTTTATGAAGGAATAAAGACCTCAGTTATTATGGAAGTGTGTGCTCTTAATCCTAATATAATAACAAGCACATATATTTGATATTTATTTCTTTAATTTATCAATGGGTGAGATTTAGTTCGATAAATCAATAAGCCCGATAAGTTGGGAAATGATATCACTTATAGTGTGTGTTGTTGATTATAGAAGAAAACTGTGTCCTAGTGATCTAGGTTGAGAATGTCCCTAAGAGGAGCTCATAAGGATTGTCATATTAAACCCTGGAGGTGGACTTAGTCCAACATGACGATGAAGTTGAGTGGTACTACTCTTAGAGCTAGATATTAATTAAATGAGTTGTCAGTAACTCACTTAATTAGTGGACATTCGTAATCTTAAACACAGGGAGACTAACACACTCATGATAAGAAGGAGCCCATAATGTAATTTGGGATTGGTGCGGTAGTGCGGTAATAACTCTCTAGTGGAATGAGTTATTATCGATGAACTTGAGTTGTGTGTTCGGGGCGAGCACGGGATACTCAAGCTCATCGGAAGGCCAAAATCAATTTCTCCTCTAGGTCCCTGTTGTAGACTCAATAAAGCCTCAAGTCCATTCAAAGAAAAACCTATCTTGGTGTCCAAGAAGGGGTCGGTTCATTGCTTGGTGACCAAGCAATGGTCGGCCACATATTCTCTAGAAGTGGTCGGCCCTTGCCTTGGGCAAGGTGGCCGACCGCAATATTTAAATTAGGAAGGTTGTTTTTAAATTTTTAAATTTCCTCAGATATTTACAATTTGTAAAAAGAGAGATTTTAAAAATTTATAAAATTTTCCTAATTTAAATTAGGCCACAAGGTTTTAAAAGAGAGTTGTAAAATTTATAAAACTTTCTTTTAAAAAGAAATATTATTAGAGATGTTTTAAATTTTAAAACTTGGTTTTAAATTTTAAAATTTTCCTTTTAATATCCACATTAGAAAAAAAAAGAGTTTGTAAAATTTTATTAGAAGTTTTCTTCTTTTAAATTTTATAAAAAAAATTTTCTTTCTTTCCCTTTTAATAAGTGGTCGGCCACCTTGCTTGGTGCCCAAGCAAGGGGCCGGTCAAATAATTAAACATCAATAAATAGTTGTTTAATTAATAAATCAATCTATGATTGATTAATTAAAAGGAAAGAAAAAGAAAAAAATTAAAAGGAAATAGGAATGAGTCTAATTTTTTATAAAACTCTTTCCATAATTTTTCATTGGGAAACTAATATAAAAAGGGGGGAAGGGGAGGCCTTAAAAAAACACAACAATTGATATTGTGTTGTTGGAGATCATCAAGTGGTCGGCCCCTCTCCCTCTCTTCCCTTTTTTGCTCTCTTTTGCTTCTTTGTGGTGGTGGTGGCCGAATTCTAGAGAAGGAGGAGAAGCTTTCCGGGTGGTGTTCGTCTTGGAGGATCGTCGCCCACACGACGTCTAAGAGGAGGTGAGAGATACGGCAGAAGATCTCGAGGTTTTAGCATACAAGGAAGAGGTATAACTAGTATTTAATTTCCGCATAATACTAGTTAATTTTTGTTTGTATAAATACCAAATACAAGAGGCATTCGATTATTATTTTTCAAATTTAATTTCGATGGTGTGTTCTTTTTCTTTTTTCCTTGTGATTTGATTGTTCCTTTTGGTTAACCTAGAGTTATATAAGGAAATTAAATATTAACTTTCCTTAAAAGATTTTGTCTAGTCGGTGGTGGTTGCTCCCATATCCAAGAAAGCCAAGTGCCTCGCCATGCAGTACTGGAAGCCAATTTTGGAAACTAATATTTAATTGAATTTATAACCTAGGTGATTTGGATCAAACGTGTTAAGTTCCGCAGGAGATCTAAATCTAAACCTAAAAGAACATATAAGTTAAACTTGGAATCAAATGTGTTAAGTTCCGCAGGAGATACAAGTTTAACTTAAAAGAACACATGGTAGCTAGGAAGGGTTCAGATCACATACAAAATTTTTGTACAGTGGAGCCATTGGATTTTCCGAGTAGCAACGAACACTCAGAAGAACTACCGAAGAAGACGCACGCCAAAGGCCTTTATCTGCGCCAACGGTCGGATCCCGATCGATTGGATTTCTCCCAATCGATCGAGGAGGCTTTAGATCAATCCATTGATCGATCTAGAGCGCCTCTGTGCTCTCAGGAATTGCCTGGATCGATTGGCTGATCGATCCAGGGCTTATCACGCAACATCGCTATCCCCCAATCGATCCACTAATCAATTGGGAGCTCTGGATCGATCGACCGATCGATCCAGAGGCGTTCTGTACGCTCTGCGGCTTGCCCACTCGAGGCTTATCGCGGGGACCTTCCCAATCGATCGGCCGATCGATTGGGCATCAGCCAATCGATCGGCTGATCTATCCAGAGGTTGGTTTTTGCCCAAAACCAAGTCTCAGGCCCCCAAACCAACATCCGGTCTATCCATGACTTATTGGTTCATCATACCTAGCATCCGGTCACCCTTGACCTGCTAGGACTCCCTCACCAAGTGTCTGGTCAATCCCTTTGACCCACTTGGACTTTTCACCTTTTGCCAAGTATCCGGTCAATCCCTTTGACCTACTTGCACTTTTCTCCTCGTGCCAAGTATCCGGTCAATCCCTTTGACCTACTTGGACTTTCCAACACCAGATGTCTTATCAGCCTTGATCCATCTAGACTTCTCCTGTGCCTGGCTTCACTCACCAGGTCTTTCACCTAGCTTCACTCACTAGGATTTCCACCTGGCTTCACTCACCAGGATTTTCCTCTGTCTGGCTTCACTCACCAGGACTTTCACCTAGCTTTACTCACTAGGATTTCCTCACTGCCTAGCTTCACTCACTAGGTCTTTCACCTGGCTTCACTCACCAGGATTTTCCTTTTGCCTGGCTTCACTCACCAGGACTTTCCTTCCACCTAACATCCCAGTTAGGACTTCCCAGTCAAGTACATGGTCAACCTTGACCTACTTGACTTCTTCTTCAACCAACCTGATCAGACCCTGATCAGAGGGGAATTGCACCAAACAATCTCCCCAAATGAACAACTGCACCTGCACTTGTCCATATCATCGAAGTCTTGTATTGTCAAACATCGAAACCCAAACCAAGACTCAGGCTTGGTCAACCAGGTCAACCTTGACCTGTGGGATATTGCACCAACAATCTCCCCCTTTTTGATGTTTGACAATACCTCATTTAAGTTAGGCTAATTCCTATAGCATCAACTTCCTTCATGCCATTAGGTAATGAAGGCGTAAGTTAAAACCTACATTCTCCCTCTTAGATAATGAAGGACTAACTTAAATCCTACATTCTCCCCCTATTGGCACACATCAACAAATTCACTTATTGAAAAACTCTCCCCTTTAAGACTCTCCCCCTGAAGAGTTGTTCATCGTTGTTCACAACTTCACTCGTTGTGATCAACACGATAATGAAAGTCCCATACCCTTCATTATCATCAGCCCTACATTCTCCCCCAATGTAGACAAATGCCCAACCTTCAGCATGTTTTTAAAAGAAGGTTAAGCACCTTCCAAGGTTTATGAAAAATAATTTTCATGTCTTTACAGAGTACCTCCCCCTAAAGACATGGTCGTACCTCCTTTCATTGCACCAACAATGACTTGGAATCCCTAAACCTTTAGGAAATCCAAATTTAGAAGCTTTAAGGTTCAAAAGTTCAATATTGAAACCAAACCTCAACCTAAACATCAATTTAGTGTAACTCAACCAATCCATCCTTGTTTTCAACATGAAAACACACTTTTTATGTATACAAATATATTTTTAGGGGTTTGGAATGGTTACCTAGACTAAAGTAGGTTCAAAATGCTGAAAATGAGCTTTCCCATCCAAAATCAGCATCTTCGATCGATTGGAGTTGGGTTCCAATCGATTGAACCAGCTTGAATCGATCTACTGATCGATTCAGAAGGGCTTGATCGATCGGTGGATCGATCCAGACGACTTTTATTCGCGAGAAGCCTACCCTCAATCGATCGCCCGATCGATTGAGACCCTTCAATCGATCGGGTGATCGATTGAAGGCCTGATAGTTCTGAAATTCACTTTCAGTGAATTTCAGAAACCCCTAGAAAAATCTACAAAATTCTAAAAATCATGAAAATTTGTGTAGACATTATTTAGGGTATACTTTATCATGGAAAAATAGTTTTCTATGAAAATACATCATATTTTCAACGATTGACATAAACTTGAAAACTTGCAAAAGCTTTAGTGTTTTCTTCAAGTTTGTGTCTAACTATTTAATGGTAATTACTATCAAAAGATAGCCTTTACCAAGGTTTTCCAAAAACATTTTAAAATGATTTTCAAAACCAATATCCCACCATGTTCCTTGGGCTTAATGCACATGACTTGTACATTAGCTTTCCCAATGATGGGAAAACACATAACTATGTGTTTTGATGAACTTAAAACTCAAGGAAATGCACTAAATCAACATGTTGAGTTTTGTTCATCATCCTAACATCTCACTTGTATCTACTGTGCACAAAATACATACAAGTCATCATATAGGTCTTTGTGATATGTAAAATTTGGTTTTGCCCTAGTCTAGGGATCATGCATATCTATCTAGGCATTTTGTGGATATTGAACATCCACCTAGGATGTCACTTGTTGATACTTGTTGATAAATGCCATTTGTCCTTAATTTTAAGGAAATAAACATAATGCATGATAATGTTATGACATACATCAAAAAGAAATAATTTTCAAAAGAAAATTTCCTATAACTACATGATGTATGTATGTCATGACATGACATTTTTGTGTTTTTCATCATAAGGTATGAATGCAAAAATAATCATGATGCCATGGCATGTAATGGACAAACAAAGCATGGTAAATTAGCATGAATAAAATACCTAGATTACCTATCTAAGTATCCTTAACCCTTAGCTAAGTTAAAAATTAAACCTAGATTGCCCTCTAAACGCTCCGTGAAAATGCCAAAACCTAAATTGGCATTTCTAGTTCTCTTGATTAACTTATGCCAATTTAAATTAAGCTTATTCCTCAAATTTTGGCATATTTCGTTCTTCCACAAGAGTAACACTAAGAAAATACCAAAATCCTAACTTGGTATTTCCTTATGTTTTCCCAATATGTGTCATTTTAAAATAAAATCAATACTTCTCAAATTTGGCATATTTTACTCTTTCAAAGAGTAAATCATAAATCTATTTCATTTTCAAAGGTTAATAATAACCTTGAAAATGCTCCTTGAGTGTCAATTTCTTCAAAGTTGGGTTAACTACACTTCTTCTTAGAGTTGACACTCTCTAACCCATCTATGGGGTAGAGAAAATGCTCCTAGGAACCCAAAACCTATTGGTGCTCCTTGGATGCTCTAGGTATTCACTAGGGATAACTTCCCTAAATACCTTCCTAGTGACCTTGTTTGGCTTCTTAGAAGCTTTGGTCACATTTTCTAGGTCAACCCTAGGGATTTCTTCCCTTGTGACCTTTTTAGTGACTTTGTTAGACTTCTTAGAAGTCTTAGTCACTTTAGTTGCAAAAATACTCCTAGGGATAACTTCCCTTGTACTTTTGACTTGACCCTTAGACCTAGGGTTAGTTCCATAACTATATGGAACCCTATGGTAAGAAATTTCATCCTTCTTAGCCTTAGGTTTGTATCCCAAACCTTTATGGCCATTGGATGGCTTTTGTTGTCCTAAACCTAGGGTTTTACCCTTAGACCCTTGTGTTCCATTTGTGAATTTTCTAAGGGTCTTCTCTAATTTATCAAGTCTTGACCTCAAGACTTGATTTTCCTTTCATAATTCATCAACCCTAGATTTTTCACTAACATCTTGATTTTTCTTTTTCTTAAGCAAAAACCTAGAATCCTTAGGGTTCTTGCCTAAATTCCTATCTACCCTTTTAAACCTAGGTTGAGAGGATTTAGCATGAAAAGTTACATGATTTTCCTTAACTTTATCATGCCTCCTATTTTCATAGTAAATAGCATTGAAGTGATATAAATTAGAACTATCATGTTTTTTACCATAATTTAAAGGGGTAGGCTCAATAAAAGTTACCTTTCTTTTTACCTTTGAGGCTCCCCCTTGAATTGAGCTTCCTCCTTGAGCCTTGACCACCTTCTTCCCCTTAGGGCATTGACTTCGGTAATGCCCCTTTTGATTGAAAGAGAAAAACACAATGTGCTCCTTGCTCTTCTTTGTTGTGGGGATGGCCTCCTTGGGCTTCTCCTTGCCCTTTTGTGCCACTTGGCACTTCTTCTTGGCCAACTTTGGACACTTGCTCTTGTAGTGTCCATTCTCCCTACACTCAAAACATATAATGTGATTTTTATTATTTATTGAGATATTTTTACCTTCACATGTAGGGATGGCACTTGGTCCTCCATGTGATGTGGATGTAGAGGCTTCCTCTTGATCCGATAATAATATTCCTCCATTTGATTTGACTTGACTTGTGAGGTGGAAGCTTCTTCATCCTCTTCTTCTTTTGACTCGGATGTGGAGGCTTCTCCTTCTTCTTGATCCGGTGTCACCAAAAATTGCTCCCCCTCAATCCTAGAGGTGGAGGCTTCATCATCTTGAACATGGAACAAGGAGTATGCTCCCTCCTTGTTCCCTTCATTGCATTCCCTCGAAGATGAAGCTTTTTCTTGGACTTCTTCTTCAGAAGTTGAGCATCTCTCAACTTCGGAGTACTCCTCTTGGTCTTGCTCCAATGAGTCACCCTCTTTAGATTCTTCTTGGATTGGTGCAGTGGAGGGGATCTCATGAATTGATGCCAATTTGCTCCATAGCTCCTTGGCATCCTTGAACTCTCCAATTTGAGCCAAAATGTGGCTAGGCAATAAGTTGACCAAAAGCTTGGTCACTTTATCATTTGCCTCGCTCCTTTGAATATGCTCTTTGCTCCATTTGCTTTTCTTGAGGACTTTTCCCTTGGAGTTCTTTGGAGCTTCGAAACCTTCCATGAGGGCAAACCATTGCTCTATCTCCACCATTAAGAAATTCTCGATCCTTGATTTCCAAAGATCGAAGCTTGTTGAAGCGTATGGTGGAGTCACCCTCGTGTCAGATCCAAGTCCATCTTGGAATTGCATCTTGAAGTTGAGCTTCGTGAATTCTTTGACTTTGATGAATTTACTCCAACTTCTTCACCCTCTAGCTTTGCTTGTTTTGTTTGCTCCTTCCGGCGATGATTCCGGTGAAGAGCGACCTCGCTCTGATACCACTTGTTGGGACCGAAAAGTAGCTAGAGGGGGAGTGAATAGCTCGTCGCATGCTCGTGTGCTTCGTTGCTTGTTTCTTCAAAGATTTGCAGCGGAAATACAATGAAACAAAAGCATACAAAGCTAACAAATGGATTTTACTTGGTATTCACCTCACAAGAGGTGACTAGTCCAAGGATCCACGCACACACACACCCTCCACTATGAATAACACTCCTTTATGGTAACTACCAAAGGCGGAGAAGCCCTACAATACTCTCAATACAAGAAGAAGGAAAGGGAAATAAAATACAAGCAAAAGCTTACAAGTTATGCAGTGAAAACCCTAACCCTAACTTCTTGTTGTTGCCCGCCTCTTGATCTTGGATCACTAGCAAACCTTGCTCCAAGAACCCTTCAAGAACTGGTAGTAGAGTGGAGAAGAAGTGTGGAGAGCTGCTGGAGAGGATCGGAGATGAATCGGTGAAGCGCTCAGAAGAACTACCGAAGAAGACGCACGCCAACAGCCTTTATCTGCGCCAACGGTCTCATCTCAATCGATTGGACTGCTCCCAATCGATCGGGGAGGCTTTGGATCGATCCACTAATCAATCCAGAGCACCTCTGTGCTCTCAGGAATTGCATGGATCGATCGACTGATAGATCCAGGGCTTATCGCGCAACATCGCTATCTCCCAATCGATCCACTGATCGATTGGGAGCTCTGGATCAATCGACCGATCGATCCAGAGGCATTCTGTGTGCTCTGCAACTTGCCCACTCGAGGCTTGTCGTGGGGACCTTCCCAATCGATTGGCCAATCGATTGGGCATCAGCCAATCGATCGACTGATCGATCCAGAGGTTGGTTTTTGCCCAAAACCAAGTCCCAAGCCCCCAAACCAACATCCGGTCTATCTATGACTTATTGGTTCATCATGCCTAGCATCCGGTCACCCTTGACCTGCTAGGACTCCCTCACCAAGTGTCTGGTCAATCCCTTTGACCCACTTGGACTTTTCTCCTTTTGCCAAGTATCCGGTCAATCCCTTTGACCTACTTGGACTTTTCTCCTCGTGCCAAGTATCCGGTCAATCCCTTTGACCTACTTGGACTTTCCAACACCATATGTCTGATCAGCCTTGATCCATCTGGACTTCTCCCGTGCCTGGCTTCACTCACCAGGTCTTTCACCTAGCTTCACTCATTAGGATTTTCACCTGGCTTCACTCACTAGGATTTTCCTCTACCTGGCTTCACTCACCAGGACTTTCACCTAGCTTCACTCACTAGGATTTCCTCACTGCCTATCTTCACTCACTAGGTCTTTCACCTGGCTTCACTCACCAGGATTTTCCTTCTGCCTGGCTTCACTCACCAGGACTTTCCTTTCGCCTAACATCCCAGTTAGGACTTCCCAGTCAAGTATCTGGTCAACCTTGACCTACTTGACTTCTTCTTCAACCAACCTGATCAGACCCTGATCAGAGGGGAATTGCACCAAACAATCTTCCCAAATGAACAACTGCACCTGCACTTGTCCATATCATCGAAGTCTTGTATTGTCAAACATCGAAATCCAAACCAAGACTCAGGCTTGGTCAACCAGGTCAACCTTGACCTGTGGGATATTGCACCAACACAAAGTACGTAACTCCTTATGTAGGGAACCATGGTGACTTCAGGTCTAAGGACTAGTAGTCATACTAATAGCCACATGAGAAAGTATATGACACTCATATAACGATCCATGATACTTTCTCATGGCGGGTCATTTAGTATACATTCTCCAATGCATACCCATGTGTCAACTTGATATCTCCATATCCATGACTTGTGAGATCAAGTCATCGAGTTGACCTACATGCTAGTCTCGTCACATTAACATTGTCCCTGAATGTTAATACTCGACTAGGAATGATTAAGAGTAGTGTTCCCTATATCATCTCACTATCGATTCAACCAATCGATTGATATAGGTAAGAACCTTCTACTCAAGGACGCTATTATACTTAGTTATTTGACACCAATACAAGTAAGTATAATAACCAAAACAAATGCCTTTATTTATATACAAGAATATGATACAACGAGTTCATACAACAATCATCAAATGATTGGCTCTAGGGCTCTAACTAACACAACTAATCCCTTTAACCTCGGATGATGCAGACTTATCTTTTATAGATGTATTAAATCAGTTGATATTGACCTGTCTCTTATGCATGTGTTGACTCGGTCGACATTAACCCATCTATTATGAACGTGGTAACCCGATCGATATTAGCCTGTTTGTTGTAGACCATGTTATACCGACCGATATTAGCCTATCCATTATAGACAAGAGTATCTCGACCGATATTAGCCTGTCCATTATGGATAAGGTTATCCCGACCGATACTGATTTCCTTTTTATGATGACACTAGCTTGGTCAATATTTTCTACATGATTGACCCTTATTTTCTCCTTCTCCTTTTTTTTAACCAGGGATTTGTCAGATCTAATCCATCTCTATTTATTGCCCCTAGTAAACTACGCCCCTTTTCCAACATTTTCTTGATTATGATTGGTCTTTCCATGGTAAGAGAATGTTGGAGACGCATAACGAGGTGTTACCAACTCTTGCATGATTCGATTTGTCACGTCAATCATCAATGCCCATTTATGGTCATTTAACGCGTGTCTTTTCTTTCCTCTGTAACACCAACGCTGGCACACTCCTATAATCAACGGTGTCTGTTGAAAAAAGGTATTCCAATCTGACGGTGGTTGCACATTCTTTCAACCCTAAACCCTTCACTTTCTTGTCGACTTTGCCCCTTCTTCTTTGCCTTAGCATTTTCTTTTTTCATTTTTTTCTTTGACTGCACTCTTTTAATCCATCTTCACGCTTGCCGTCTTCCCGTGCTCTTCGTTCTTAGTTCTCAGTAACCTGTTGCTTCGTTAACTTTTACTTCTGTCTATGGTTGAAGAAATAATAGCTCCTTGTTATACTCAAATTTCATCATCTTTCGACAAGGATGCTCAGCTTGCTATCCGTATGCAATATGAAATTCCTGAGGAATATGATATTATAATCCTTGAACCAGATGAGCATCCTCACCGTCCTCCTGCTAACTGTGTGACTTTCTTTAGGGATCAATTAATAGGGGGTTTAAGGTTTCCCATTCCTCCCTTTCTAATTAATATAAGCCAATACTTTGGCATTCCCCTTCAACAATTTATGCACAATGCCTTTCGTTATCTGTGTGGCATGTACATGTTGTTTCGTACACTTGTCATTCCTCCTACTCCTCAAAATGTTTTCATGTTTTCCTATCCAAAGTTAGCAGAGTCGGGTGTTTTTCTCTTCCAGTCTCGAATCAAGATGGTCCTTTTTGATGATATGTCTTCTTCTCTTAAAGGTTGGAAATCTGGTTTCTTCTTCATAAAGTTTCCCAGACCTATTCCTTGGTCTCATGCTTGGAAATCCTCTTTACCTCCTTTGCCTGATGTTAAGGAGTTTCACCTTCACCCATCTTTTCCCCTTTACCGTGATAAATTGTTATGTCGTCGTCTTTCTATTACTAAATGGATGTGGAGCGATCTTCTGTATCTGTTTGGTTTGAGCCCAGTCAGACCTAAGATACGCGGCTCCTTAGGTAAAATTTTGTCCCCTTTTCTACCAAATTTTACTAACTAAAATATTTTTCTACCATTTTGTGTAGTGGCTGGTTTTTATGCTGCTTTGATTGACGAGGAACTATGTCTGGAAGAGACCCAACTTCATGTAAAAGAGCAAGAGCTTCTTGCTGCCATTAATCCACAACCTTCAATTGAAGCTTCGGTTCTACCAGTTGAAGCTTCTAGTTCTCAGGTTACTCCTGACGTTCTCGAGATTCTTCCAACAGGAGTTCCTACTATTACTTGGCCAACTGATCCTTTATCAGCCACTTCTCCCTCCGTTGCTGAGCTTACATCCCCTGTAAACTCAGAAAAATCTCTTGCTGAAATTGCTCCGAGCAAACGCCCGGGACGCAAACTAACTAGAGTCCCCCCTTCTAAAAGGAGACTCACTCTTCCTGCTGAGGAATCACCCTCAGAAGGTCTTGCTTCTGTTGCCCCTTCTTCTAATGAGCCTACTTTGGCTGATTTATATCCTTCCCTTCTTTTTTCTTCTTCTCCTCTTAGAAATACTACCCCTGCTAGTACTTCTTTTACTTTTCCTTTATCTGTTTCAGAATCTAGGTCTTTACCTCCTTCATCCTCTTCTTACTTAGTTTTCGCTCCCCCTTCTATCCCAACTTCCTCCTTTTCTACCACTTCCTCTTCTATCCCTATTCTTCCTATACTGCTAGGAGGCTCTTTCGCCACTGCTCGAGAGGAAATTCATCCTCTCTTTGGAGAGCTTCCCCCTTCCGAGACAAATTGATCAATTCTCACATGAGGAAACCAAAGTATGTTTGCTATTATTTATTTGTTATTTATCCATGACTGTTTTATGACCCATTCTTATGTTCGTAGCGGTGGATGGCCAATATGGGTTTAGCTCGCCTAGCGCATAACCTATATCATGAGAACAAGAAGTTGAAACGATAAGTTGTTGAGCTATCTTCTACCACTTTTTCAGAAAAGTCTAAGGAACAATATGAAACCCAACTTGAGAGCCTTCAGTCTCAATTTAAATCAGCCATAGACCTTAATACTGAGTCATCTTTCAAATTAGAGAAGCAGATTGCTGAGGCTAACAAACTAAAGTCTGATTACGAGCCCACCTTGGCTGACAAACTCAAAGCTCTGCAGTTGAAGGATGATGAAATAACTTCCTTAAATACTTCCTTGAATACATCTAAGACAGAGGCCTCCACCAAAGATGCTGAGTTGAAGTCTTCCCAGTCGGCTCTAGTGGTTTACAAAGCTGGTAAAGACGGTCGCTTCAAGGAGCGGGCCACCATCTTGATCAAATCTACTGAATTCAACAGGTCGATCGTAAAGTCCATTTTGGCCGCCTATACCGCCGGAGTTGAAGGAGCAGTAAAGCAATTGCTAGAAGAAGTCTTCCTGTCTCGTGATCCTCCTCCTAACTTCTTGAACCGGCGTAAGCTGATTGATAACAGGCCTGCAGACCTATTTCCTCAATTGTCTATAGAATGATCGTTCTACTTTGGTTCTAGTTATTGTAAAACTAACTATGAATTTGTGACCGTTCGGCTCATATACTTTTATCTTTTGTGTTTATGTGTCTAAACTCTTTTCATTCATGGGGCTCTACTACCTTCCTTTTGAATTCATCCTACCATTGTACTTGTCTTTTTCTCGTTCACTTTGTCTTAGCATATCAAATATTGCCCGGCTTATTACTATTACTCGACTATATTCGAATAAGGTCCTAACCTATCATCAATTTCGGACGGTCTATCACAACCGATCGATTTACCATTAAGTTTGCAAATATCGTCCGGTGCTTTATACTTGACTAGTTTTCATCCAATTTGGTATAACCGACCGGCGTCAGTCTCAACCGGTTTATTATGACCGATCGATTTACTGTAGCATCGCCAATCTCGACCGATTTACTATAGCATCATCGATCTCGATCGATCTACTATAGCATCATCGATCTGGATCGATCGATTATAACATTCTTCATCTTGACCGGTCTATTGTAACCAATTGACTTACACTTATGTCTACTAATATCATCTGGTGTTTATACTTAATCGGATTACGTCCGATCTAGCATAATCGTCCAATATGATATAGTCAATTTCGCCCGGTCTATTATGTCTGAAAATATCGTCTGACGCGTTACACTTGACTAGTTTTCATCCAATTCGGTATAACCGACCGACGTCAATCTTGACCAATTTATTATGACTGGTCGATTTACCGCCATATTTATAAATATCGTTCGGTGTTTTATACTTAACTAAATCTCGCCCGATCTGGTATGACCGCCCGGGTTTATTGTCTTTAATTACCTAGATAATTTTAAATTACCCTATTAACCTCATACCCAACCAATTTTCCTCATACCTCTTTGATTCTTTAAGAATCAAGCATATAGAGAGAGAAAAACTAGTCGCGTTTTCCGAGGAAGATCGCCAAGCTTAATACCTTTTCCGTGGGATTCATCCTTCTTTTTAAATTCGATCCCATCCTTCGATAACATTACCTCTTTATGGCGGTTATGATTCCGGGTATTCTACCTTATTGGATTCATACTCTTTCTTTCCCTACCCACTTTTATACTTAAGTTCTACACAAACTATTATTGATCTTATTATTTTATATATCCCTATGCTTTTGGGGTTTCTCCTTTTTCCAGTTCTTCTTCCCCACCTGTTTAAGGGTTTTTGGGTATAAGGCCCTGAGGGAGAGAAGAAGGTTTCAAATGCTATATTCTTCTTCTCGACTATTCCTTCCTCTTCCTTTGTTTGCTTCCCTCCTGCTATTCCACTATGGTCACTCCTTCCCCAGCGTGGTTTCTTTCGTGCGCTTCTAGCCTTACCGAGCCAGAGGAGGTGGAGTTACAAGTGAACTATGGTTTTCCTTCCTATATAGTTCACCCTACCCCTCAGGATAGTCCGCATCTTCCTCCTTTAGGAAATATATCGATCTTCTGGGCTCAAGCCTTACAAGGCTTCCGATTCCCCCTTCATCCCTTTTTCGCTGATGTTAGTATTTACTTTGATATTCCTCTTAATCAATTTATTCCTCAGTCTTTTTCTATCCTTGTGGGTTTTGTTGGGGTGTCTAAACTACTAGATTTCCCCTTATCCCCTCATCTTTTTCACTACTTCTTCATTCCCCGTCAAGTAGACATTGGTATCTTTAAATTTCAGTCCCGCCCTAAGGCCCTTTTGTTTAGCAGGATTCCTCCTCAAGAGGAATGACGTCACAAATTTTTCTTTATGCGTCTCCCTTATTCTTCTTCTTTTCCTATCGCCTGGATACACAATCTCCCCCCAGCTCCTAACACTGATAACTTCCTCACTGATCCCTCTGTCTCTCTTGCCTTATCCAAGCTAAAGGGGGCTAAATTTAGCTTACCGTCCTTGATTGTGGAGGGTTTAATGTTTCCCTTTAGAATAAGTAGCATCGACACTCCCTTGGATGTCTCTTTTAGTATGTCTAAACATTCTAGGCTATGTTTATCAGTTATTTGCTAATTATTTTCTATAATGACGCTTCATTCTTGTGTTTCAGTTGATGCTCTCCTACCCGCTTTCATGTACAAGAATACAACTATGACCAAGTCTTTTTTGAATAAATTTGAAGAATAATTACTGCAATCTTGTTGAGCTAACCCTACCACCTCTACTTTGGGTTTATTATCTGAGGAAGAACAAACAGCGGAAGCTACTGCTTCTATGGAAGAGGAAGAGGAACAACCTTTTATTACCATACTCAAGAAACCTAGGCTTACTGAGGAAGTTCCCTTTCGTGATACTTTTGGTACTTTTGTGCAGACCCCTATTGCTCCTTCACCTATTTCTTTTGAGAGAGGTAAGGCACCAATGCTCCCTACCCACATTATTTCCAATCTTTCTCTTAGAATGATAAGACCGGGTCTGCTTATTTCTTCCTCTTCTACTATTGTTTCAGCTACTTCTGCTTCTCAGATGGCTACTACCACTTCGGCTTCTTCTCAACCTCTTTCCCTGGCCTTACCTCCTTTGGCTTCTAGACCCCGAGCTAGAAGAACACCTTGCAAGAGATCTTCTCCGAGTCCGGGACCATCCACTATCAATGCTTCAACAACTGAATCAACTTCTATTGCTTTGCCACCTTCCATCCCCTCTAGTTCTTCCTCTGTTATTCCCATTTCTACCACTTCTCCTCTCTCTCTTCCTTCTTCTTCTACCCGGCCTTCCTCACCTTTTGTCCTCCCACCTTTATTTAGACAGGCTGTGGGTCTGCCTTCTCAATTGGGGCAAGATTTGGACCCTCCCAGTTATGGTTTTTTGTAGCTACAAGGCCCGTTGGCTGAATCTTGGCAGCATAGCCAAGAATTGCTAAGGAGCACTAGCATTTCCAACCGTGTTGACAGTCATAGTCGTCAAGCTATTACCATAAGTGTTTTTCATTATATATTGTTATCGTATCATTATTTCCTGCTAACTGCACTATTGTTTCAGTTTCTTGCCTCAAGTCTTCATTTAGACCAACTGCTCATTGCTTTGGAAAGGGAAAATGGCAAGTTAAAAGCTCAAATAAAGGTACTAAAAGCTAATCTTCCTCCTTCCCACACTGAGCTTACTCAGTTATAAGAGAAGATAGCTTTACAGGCTCAACAAATAGAGGCTAGGAAAAAGGAACTGCAGCATGAGCAAAGTCATTGAAAAATAAATAGCTTGAAAGAAAACCCCTGGAGTTGCGAGTGGATCGGTTAAATTCCAGCCTCCAGGTGGAATCTTCTTTAAAAGATAAAGTCATCTCAGATATTTCTAATAAAAACATTGTCTTAGAGAAAGTGGAGATGCTTCACAATGTCTTTCTTTCTGAGCAGGCTCAAGATTCAGCCTCAAGAGATTTTGCTATTCTACAAGAGCAAAAACAAAGAAAGGCTCAGGATGCCGAGATATCCTCACTCCAGAAGGAGATAGAGCAGCTTAAATCAGAAAGAGATGCTTTCAAAGCCCAAGTTGCCACATTACAAACAGAATTTCAAAGTTATAAGGAGTAGGAGGAGGATCGATGGGAGGATAGGCGCTTAACCTATCTAAGGTCCCCAACATTTACCAATGAATATATCCGCAGGGTAATAGGGGCTTTAAATCATTCCGTGACTGGAGTTATTCAACAATTGAGGGAAGGTGGTTATTTACCTCGCGAACCTCCCCTTCAGTTAATAAATCATCGCAGACTTAATCATGAATTACCCCAAGACTTGACAGGCGATTTTAAGTAAGCATGATTATGTACTCAAAAAGACTTGTAAATAAAAAACTTGTAATTAAGTACTTGCAATATTTGTAAAAATTCATACTTACCTGTTTTTCCGACCTTCATTATCTAGCTGCTGCTTCTTGAGAATACATATTGTCTTGCTTAAAAGCTTCTCATGTTGTGGTATCTTAAGTAATTATATGGCTCCGACCAATAAGGCTTCTCTATAAATCCTTTGATCTTTATTCAGGCTCGACTGTATATAAGGAATTTCAAAGACCTCAGTGCTTCCGAGGGATGTGTAATCTCGATTAACTTTATCTGAAAAGCTCCATAGGATTTATGTATTCTTGGTCGGGCGTACAATCCCAAGTGATTTTAAATAGTGAACTTCAAATGATTGTAACTTCTGATGGGGAATGTAATTTTGAAAGATGATATATAAAGAATTCCCTCTGAACTTTGAATCCTGGTCAGGAGTGTAATACTGAGTGATCTTTATAAAGAAATCCAGATGACTTTGAATCTGGACCAGGCATATAATCTCGAACAATTTAATGTGAAGAATTTTATCAACCTTTGAGTTTTCAGTTGGGCGTATAATCCCGATCGATTTAATATAGAGAATTTCATCAGCCTCTGGTCAAGTGTATGATCCCGACCGATTTAATATGAAGAATCAACCTT
Source organism: Zingiber officinale (assembly GCF_018446385.1). Lineage (NCBI taxonomy): Eukaryota > Viridiplantae > Streptophyta > Magnoliopsida > Zingiberales > Zingiberaceae > Zingiber > Zingiber officinale. The sequence continues at coordinate 135,160,030 of NC_055987.1, forward strand.
TAAGTTTTCTATCGGGTGTGTAATCCCAATCGATTTAATATGAAGAATTTCATCACCCTCTGTCGAGCGTATAATCCCGACCGATTTAATATGAAGAATCAATCTTTGAGTTTTCGGTCGGGTGTGTAATCCCGATTGATTTAATATGAAGAATTTCATCACCCTCTATCGAGCGTGTAATCCCCACCTTTTTAATATGAAAAAATAATCTTTGAGTTTTCGGTTGGGTGTGTAATCCCGAATAGAGTTCTATGCTCTATCATATTTTGATTAGGTACTCAATCCTGCATGACTTTGTTAATGACAGTTTAAAGTTTCCAGTTCCTCCCAGGAAGACCCGTCCTGGTTACTTCAAGAGATTTCCCGACTGACTGTGTTCATGATAGTTTAAAGTCTCTGGTTTCTCCCAAGAAGACATGTCCGGGTTACTTCAAGAGATTTCCCGATTGACAGTGTTCGTGATAGTTTAAAGTCTCCAGTTCCTCCCAAGAAGACCCGTCCGGGTTACTTCAAGAGATTTCTCGATCGACTGTGTTCATGATAGTTTAAAGTCTCTGGTTCCTCCCAAGAAGACCCATCCAGGTTACTTCAAGAGATTTCTCGATCGACTGTGTTCATTATAGTTTAAAGTCTCCGATTTCTCCCAAGAAGACCCGTCCGGGTTACTTCAAGAGATTTCCCGATCGACTGTGTTCATGATAGTTTAAAGTCTCTGGTTCCTCCCAAGAAGACCCGTCCGGGTTACTTCAAGAGATTTCCCGATCGACTATGTTCTTGATAGTTTAAAGTCTCCGGTTCCTCCCAAGAAGACCCGTTCGGGTTACTTTAAGAGATTTCCTGATCGACTATGCTTTTGAATGAAACTAAAAATGCTTTCACTAACCTCGTGATGGTTTAATGTCTTTGAGATTCCTTAAGGAAAACTGATTGATCATTCCTTAAATCTCCAATCGACGACCGCTTGAGCAGAATAAAAATGTTTACGTAGTAATTACTACGCTGCTTAAATTGCACTTATTTTTCGAGTGATATTTGGCCTGCATTGCATTTACCAAATGAAGTACATAAATTATGAGTATACTTGTTATTTGTTTGCAGTGCCAAACAGAGGGAAATTGCTTAAAGTAAACTTGATTTTTTCTTTTCATAGCACTGAATTTCACATGATTGGATGATTGAAATACACTGAAGAGGTGTTAGTTCGCTCATTCTGGGATATCTATATTTCTCGAGCGATATAAGCTTATTAAATTTGGTAGGGCTGTAAATGATTTGCACTCTAGGGGCGCCCGAGAACTCTCCCTTTTGTGTCTTGGAGATAATATGAGTCTGATGCCAGTTTTTCTACCACCTTGTAGGGTCCTTCCCACTGTGGTGCTAATTTCTTAACATCCCCAGCAGGCTTGACATGCTTCCATACTAGATCTCCCACTTGAAAGAACCTTGGGATGACTCTCTTATTATAATTTTGCCTCATTCGTTGTCGGTATGATGCGAGATGAATTACAGCTTTGTCTCGAATTTCCTCTATCAAATCTAGCTCCATAAGCCGCCGACCCGCATTATCATCATCGTATAGTTGTCTTCTATCAAATTCTACTCCCACCTCTACAGGAATTACAACTTCTCCTCCATAAACAAGTTAGAAGGGAGTAATTCCTGTAGCTTCTCGGGGTGTGGTGTGATATGCCCAAAGAAAACTAGGCAATTCCTCTACCCAGCTACCTCCAACATGATCCAGTTTGGTTTTTAGACCTCTTATAATCTCTCTGTTGGTTACTTCAGCTTGACCATTACTTTGTGAATACGCCATAGAGGTGAATGCTTGAGTGATACCATAGCTTTTACACCAATCTAAGATTCTGTCTCCTCGAAACTGCCTTCCATTGTCAGAGACTAATTTATAAGGAATACCGAATCTGCAAACAATATTTTTCCATAAGAATTTAATAACCGCATCTTCAGTAATTCGGGCAAGTGGTTCTGCTTCTACCCATTTAGAGAAATAGTCTACTGCTACTAATAAAAACCTTCTTTATGCAGTTGCCAGAGGAAACGAACCAACTATATCCATGCCCCATTGATCAAAGGGGTAGGAAACCATACAAGTTCTTAATAATTATATAGGATGATGTGAAATATTCTGATGTTTCTGACAAGAAATGAAAGTTCTTACAAATTTGATAGCATCTTCATGTAAAGTGAGCCAGAAATATCCTGCTAATAGAATTCTACGGGCCAAGGATCTTCCTCCTATATGACTGCCACATGAGCCCTGATGAACCTCTTGCAAGATAAACTGTATATCTTATGTCCCAATACATTTAAGTAAAGGTCTAGAGAAAGCCCTTTTATATAACTGCTCCCCTATCATAGTGTATTGGGAAGCTCTCTTCTTAAATATCCTTAGTTGTTCTGTATCAATTGGAAGAATACCTTGTTGCAAATATAATATGATTTGTGCTCTCCAATCACTCTATATTTCTATTTCAGCCTGTCTTTCAATGCAAGATACTAATAATGACTGCTCGACTGGTCGATCCAGGCTCCATGGTGTTATAACAGAGGCTAATTTAGCTAGTTCATCTGCTACTTGATTCTTAGATCGAGAAATTTTTTGTATATTTACTTCTTGAAACTGAGCTTTTAACTTATCAAATGCCTCAGCATATAACCTGAGTCTATCATTATTGATTTCAAAGTTACCTGATAATTTTTGGGCTGCCAACTAAGAGTCAGAATAGATATAAACCTTGGCTACTCTGACATGTCGAGTGTCTTGTAACCCTTCTATCAATGTTTCATATTTTACTTCATTATTAGTGGCCCTATAATTCAGCCTGACAAAAAGTTGAAGCTTATCTTCCCTTGGAGATATAAGGAGAATACCAATTCCACTGCCTTGTCTGGTTGAAGATCAATCCACATACACTTTCCAAGTACTCTCTTCTTCGGGACCTTCAACTTCTATGATGAAATCTGCTAGAGCTTGTGCTTTGATGGTTGAGCGAGGTTGGTGTTGTATGTCATACTCACTAAGTTCGGTCGTCCATTTGATCAACCAACCAGATGCCTCTAGGTTGAGCAATACCCGCTCGAGAGTACTGTTGGTCAACACAATAATCGCATGTGCTAAAAAATATGGACGTAACCTCCGGGCGGTTAACACTAATGCTTAAGCCAACTTTTCGAGTATAGTATATCTACACTCGGCTCCTTGAATAAATGGATGAAAAAATATATAGGTTGTTGCTATTTCCCTTCCTGTCTAACTAACACCGAGCCTACAACATTCTCATTGGCCGACAGATACACCCATAAAGTTTCTCCTACTATGGGTTTAGCTAATACAGGAAGGGTGGACAAGTAGTCTTTCAATTTCTAGAAAGCTTTGTCACATTCTTCATCCCATTGAAATTTGTTAACCTTCCGAAGTATTTTGGAGAAATGGAAGCTACGATCAGCCGACCTTGAGATGAATCTAGATAAGGCGGTGATCCGACCGGTGAGTCTTTAGGCTACCCTCAGGTTGCGTGGTGGCTCCATGCTTTGAAGTGCTTTGACCTTGCTTGGGTTGGCCTCTATTCCCCGTTCAGGCACTAGATACCCCAGGAACTTTCCACCCTTTGCTCCAAACAAACATTTGCCCGGGTTCAATTTGAGTCCATATTGCCTCAATGTTCTACAAGTCTCCTCTACATCCCTACAGAGATCAGTAGCCTGAAGAGACTTAATTAAAATATCATCAACATATACTTCCATATTTCTTCCAATCTGTTTCAGGAAGACCTTGTTCATAAGCCTTTGATAAGTCACTCCTGCATTTTTTAGTCCGAACAACATAACATTATAACAATAAGTACCTTCAGATGTTATAAAACTGACCTTCTCTTGATCTTCCTTAGCGAGAGGAACCTGATGATAGCCTTGATAGGCGTCCAGCATATAAATATATTCACACCCGGCTGTAGAATCCACTAACTGATCGATCCAGGGTAATGGATAATAATCCTTCGGACAGGCCTTGTTAAGATCACGGAAATCAATACATACCCGCCATTTGTTTCCTGGTTTAGAGACCAGGACAACATTAGCCAACCAACTGGTTTAGACACCAGGAACTGTACCTCCCTAATGTACCCGGCTTCCATCAATTTATCCACTTCTCCCTTGATGATCTGATTTTGCTTTGTATTGAAATTCCTCTTTCTCTGCATGACAGGCCAAGCATCTGGGAAGACATGTAAAGAATGCTCCATAATCGAAGGAGAAACGCCTGTGACTTCTTTAGGCTTCCAAGTAAAGACATCATTATTCTTCTTCAAGCATTGAACCAGCTCGGTTTTCAACATAGGTTCAAGATCGGTCGCGACATAGGTAGTAGCCGCAGGTCGACCGGTCTGTATCTAGATCTCTTCCTTCTCCTCGTAAACCAGGACAGGTGGCCTCTCTTGAATAGCATTAACCTCTATTCTTTGCATTTTCCGGGCGGCATTGGCCTCAGTCCTGACTATCTCCACATAGAATTTTTGAGCCGTCTTCTGATCACCCCTTACTTCCCTGACTTGGTCCTTAATAGGAAATTTAATTTTTTTGGCAAAAAGTAGAAACGACCGCCCTAAACTCATTTAGGGTCAGTCGACCCAATATCACATTATAGGTGGATGGAGCATCCACCACCATGAAGTAAGATCTTCTTGTCCTCATTAGGGGCTCCTCTCTTAAAGATATGACCGACTTTATTTAACCCAGCGGTTGTACTTTGTTACCAATGAATCCATATAGAGGAGTCACCACCTGTTGGAGTTCGCTCGGGTTGATCTGCAGTTGATCAAAAGCCTTTTTGAAAATAATATTTACAGAACTACTAGTGTCTATGAAGGTGCGAGAAATAGTATAATTGGCTGTCACAACTTTAATTATTAATGCATCATCATGGGGTATTTCTACCCCTTCAAGATCTTTGGGTTCGAAACTGATTTCCGGCCCTGCTGCTCTTTCCATGCTGCATCCTACAGCGTGGATCTCGAGTCTTCATGCGTGTGCTTTTCTAGCCTTGTTAGAATCTCCATCAGTGGGCCCGCCCACGATCATATTAATGCTGCCTTGGGCGGCATTGCTCCTATTTTCTTCTTGTCGGGCGGTCATGGCCTCAGGCTGAGTCTTCTAAGGCACCTGGGTTGTACCGACCAGGACTGGTAATACACCTTGTTGAGGCTCGACCGGTTGATATTCTAATTTGAGTGGGCTTTACTACTTGGGATATTGTTGTTGATAATAGTTTTACCTCTGATATCGATCCTTATTTTCTTTCCTATTTTTCAGAACAAAGCAGTCTTCTGTATGATGACTGCTGGTCTTGTGATAAGTACACCATCTTCTTGGTGCTTCTTGTTGCATCTCCACATGTTGTACTACTTGTGGGCGATATTTTGGATGACGATGGGGTGGAGGGATTACTCGAGGTCCCCTTGGCGGAGGAACTGGAGCGGGAGCCTTCTCCTTAATAGGAGTAGAAGAAGTAGTAGTATCTTCTTTTCTATGTGCAGCCTGAGCTTCTTCAACATTAATGAATTCAGTAGCACGCTCAATTAATGATTCAAAATTGGCAAGAGAATTTCTCACCAAATCTTCAAAGAAATCATTATCATTCAAGCCTTGAGAAAAAGCACTTACTAAGATTTCAGTAGTAGAATTGGGCACAACAATGGCTACCTGATTGAATCTTTTGATGTAGGCTTTAATGGCCTCTTTGGGTCCCTATTTAATTGAGAATAAGCTCTAGGGAGTTTTATGATACCTCTTGTTGCTGGAAAAATGATGTAAGAAAACCTTCTTGAAATCTTTAAACCTCCGAATAGAATTCTCAGGCAATCTCTTAAACCATCGTTGAGCAGCTCCTCCGAGTGCTATAAGGAACATCCGGCACTTTACTCCATTGGAAAATTGTTGTAATAATGCTATGTTCTCAAATTTTAACAAATGATCCTCTGGATCTGTAGTTCCAGTGTAATGGCCAATCTGAAGATTCTGATACCGTTTAGGAAGCGGATCATCTAGTACGCTCTACGAAAATGGAGAAATGACTCTTTCCGGTGAGCTATCACTAGCTACCATCATCTTAGCTTTGCGCTTCTCTTTGTCAGGTACCTCGCCAGAGGATTCCTGAAATACAGGCCTTCGTCCTCCTTGTTATAAAGAAGTACAAAGGAAAGCTTGAGGGTGCCTGGTCAGAGAAGAAGTGGTCGGAGGGAAATTTACATGATCTTCTTCTTCCAACTCCTTTCTCCTTCGGTGCTCAGTAGTCGAGATTGCCGGATTATGAGCTACTGGCATAGTAGCTCCAGTATGAGCTTGTTGTTGTTGCTATTGTTGTTGTAAAGCCTTCTGTACATGAGTGTTGATGAGGAAATCCAGATCTTCATGGCTAATAGTGAGTAGGTTCGATTTTCCAGTGTCTTCCATCTTGTAATCTTAGATTCAGGTGAAGATTCCCATAGATGGCGCCAAATTTGATCCTGTCTGAGAACCTTGACAAAACGGAAAGCTGGGAGAAAATCTACTGCTGATGAAGAATAATACCTGTAGAATACCGATCCGAGAAACCCAAAGTGGATCTAGGGGAATAAGAGTCACAGAATGCCCTCCTTGTGCGAAGATCCAAAGACGAAAGGAAGGGTTCAATGAAGAAAACCAAGATCTGGAGCTTCCAAAGCTTCCTGCGCACAAGAGACCAACCAACACTATTGTCAATGACCTAAGACCGGGGTGGGAATCCCTGGCTAGGCCCTCCGACGCTCAAGTTAGTGATCTCTCTTAGTGTGGAAGAAGGAAGAAGATAAACAGTAACTGAAAACTAGGGTTGTGAGTGTGATGAGCTTGAGCATACCTGGCCAACGGAGAGAATTTCCCCTTTTATACCACTTCATATAACATCCGTAGTCATGAAGTGGACTCTGGTTTGTTAAAGTTTGTTATCAGATGATGTAAGCCACGTACTTGTAGGAAATAACTTTTAAGGAATCTTTTTTGTACCCCAGATGTACCTTCTTTGTCGTCTAGTACCTGCAGAATGTTAGGATGTATACTAAAAGTCTAGCTTTTAGTATAAACATTTATCTAGAAATAAGAATCACATTGGTCGAATGTCTACATTTATGATAAATGTAGTTGTTCAATTAATTTATATTGTAGATAACATGGTGTGTAGTGTCACACACAGAGGATCATGTTATCAGTACCTTATAAATTATAAACAGTAGCTCATGACCAAAATGGAAAGGAACAAACCATTGGAAGGTCGTAGTGTAATTAGATATTAGTTTATCTTAACTATATAATTACACTAGTACACTTAGAGTGTATTGAGTAGGACCATTAGAGGTCGTTTCTTTTATACTGACTTTATAAAGGAACAAAGACCTCAGTTATTATGGAAGTGTGTGCTCTTAATCCTAATATAATAACAAGCACATATATTTGATATTTATTTCTTTAATTTATCAATGGGTGAGATTTAGTTCGATAAATCAATAAGCCCGATAAGTTGGGAAATGATATCACTTATAGTGTGTGTTGTTGATTATAGAAGGAAACTGTGTCCTAGTGATCTAGGTTGAGAATGTCCCCAAGAGGAGCTCATAAGGATTGTCATGTTAAACCCTGCAGGTGGACTTAGTCTGACATAACGATAAGGTTGAGTGGTACTACTTTTGGACTAAGATATTAATTAAATGAGTTGTCAGTAACTCACTTAATTAGTGGACATTCGACATCTTAAACACAGGGAGACTAACACACTCATAATAAGAAGGAGCCCAAAATATAATTTGGGATTGGTGCGGTAGTTCAATAATAGTTCTCTAGTGGAATAAATTATTATTGATAAAATTAAGTTGTGTGTTCGGGGCGAACACGGGATGCTTAATTTTATCGGGAGACCAAAACCAATTTCTCCTCTCGGTCCCTATCATAGCCTCTTGTATAGAGAGATTTATACCCACCACATACCCACCTTCTTACCCATTCAATGGGGCCGACCAAGCTAGCTTGGAACCCAAGCTAGGGCCGACCAAGACCAAATGGATGAGCCAAGATTGGTGGCTGGCCAAAGCTTGGGCCCCAAGCTTAGGTGGCCGGCCACTAGAATATTAAAAAGGATTTTTATTAAAATTATTTCTTATGTGGATATCATGGTTTTAAAAGAGAGTTTAAAAATTAAAAATTTCCTTTTATAGCTTTCTACAAAAGATTAAGAGAAGAGATTAATCTCTTTCCTTATTTGTAGATTAAAAGGATGATTTTAATTTTTGGTAAAAACTTTCCTTATTTGTAAATCATCCACATGTTTAAAAGAGAGTTTAAAATTTGAAATCTTTCCTTATTTGTTGATTAAAAGGTGGATTTTAAATTTTAAGAAAACTTTCCTTTTTAACCATGTTCATAATTTAAAAGAGAGTTTAAAAAATTAAATATTCTCTTTTATAAGTTTCTACAAAAGATTAAGAAAAGATTTGATATCTTTCCTTATTTGTAGATTAAAAGAGATTTTAATTTTTAGAGATAACTTTCTTTTTATCCACATGTTTAAAAGAAAATTTTTAATTTATTAAATTTCCTTTTTATAAACCAATCATGAAGGGATAAAAATTATTGGAGAAATTTTTATAAATTTTCGGAAACAAATTAGGAAGTATTAATTTTTGTTTTAATTAAAACTGCCCTTGATTTGGGGAGAAGAGTGGCCGGCCAAATAAATTGGAGAAGAGAAAATTATTTTTAATTAAATAAATTTTCTTTTTCAATGGCAAAAGAATTAAGGAAGTTTTTATTAAATTTTCATTATTTGCCAAGACCAAGGATTATAAAAGAGGGGGTAGAGGAGGCTTCATTGTGAACAACCTCTATTATTTTCTCCCTCTTTTCTTCCTTGATGTGGTCGGCCTCTTCTTCTTCTTCTCTTCTCTCCATCCTTTGTGGCCGAACCTCACATCTTCTTTAGAGATCAAGTGGTGGCCAGATTCTAGCTTGGAGAAGAAGGAGAGAAAGCTTACATCCCTTGGAGTTTGGTTGGTGGAAAAAGATCTTCATCTTTTGGAAGCATTGTGCTTGGCCGAAACTTGAAGAAAGGAGAAGAAGGTGCTTTGGTGGTTTCTCATCTCGGAAGATCGTTACCCACACAACGTCCAAGGTTAGAAGAGGAATACGGTAGCAGACCTAGAGGTTTTTGCTTGCAAAAGAAAAGGTATACTAGTATTTAATTTCCACATCATACTAGTTTTACTTCTTTGTAAAAATACCAAATACAAGAGGCATGCGATTCTAGTATTTTGAATTTGTTTTCAATGTTGTCTTCTTTTGTTTTTTCTTTTCCTTGTGATTTGATTGTTCTTTTCGGTTGACCTAAAGTTATTTAAGGAAATTAAATATTAGCTTTCCTTAAAAGGCTTTGTCTAGGAGGTGGTAGTTGTTCCCATATCCAAGAAGGCCATGTGCCTCGCCATGCAGTCCTGGAAGCTAATTTTAGAAATTAATATTTAATAGAATTAATAACCTAGGTGATTTGGATCAAACGTGTTAAGTTCCGCAGGAGATCCAAGTTTAAACCTAAAAGAACAAATAGATTAAATTTTGGATCAAACGTGTTAAGTTCCGCAGGCGATCCAAGTTTAATTTAAAAGAACACATGGTAGCTAGGAAAAGGTTCAGACCTTTGTACAAAATCTTTGTACAGTGGAACCATTAGGTTTTCCGAGTAGCAACCAACACAGAAGAGTCTAAAAACATTCTTCCCACCAAGTTAGTCAACCTGTTATACGATTACATGAAGCAGATATTTTCATAAGCTATTCATAAATATCCTCAAAATGTTTATTCTCATCCTATCCTATAAGTTATATTTTATCACCCCTGCTTGGTTATCTTGTCTTCACTATGTTGTGGATAGCCCAATATTATACTATGTTTTGTATCGGTCGGGATTGACCCTAGGTTTTGTACAGGCGGGTTATTATTTTTATTTAACACTTGTCCTCATCGTCCGATAATATAATATAAATCCTGTACGGTCTTGTAGTTGCTCATTCTCGGATGATCATATACATCCGCCTGATAATATATTATAAATCCTGTACAGTCTTGTAGTTGCTCATTCTCGGATGATCATATACATCCGCCCGATATTAGTCTGTATTCGCATGTGCTAGCTCAGACAATCCTGGTCGATATTGACCTTTCTTTCTTAAGGTATATCCCGACCGATATTAGCCTACCCTTCTCAAGATGTACCCCGACCGGTACTAGCCTATCTTTTCTTTAAGGTATTATCCCGGCTGGTATTGGCCTATATTTTCTCAAGATGTACCCCGACCGGTACTAGCCTATCTTTTCTTTAAGGTATTATCCCGGCCGGTATTGGCCTATATTTTCTTAAGCTTGATACCCCGGCCGATATTAGCCTATCTTTTCTTTAAGTTATTATCCCGGCTGGTATTGGCCTATATTTTCTTAAGTGTGTTACCCCGTCCGGTATTTGCCTACATTTCCTTAAGCATGTTGTCCCGGACGATATTGTCCTATATTTTCTTAAGCCTGATGCCCCGACCGATATTTACATTGCTTAATTCTGCTATCTCTTTTCTTTCCCCTTTTCACCGGGGACCTACTAAACCTAACCCATATCAATAGTCAAGATAAACTAGTACTAAATCATACTACGACCATTCCAATGATTTGTCCCTATCCATTTTGGTCGTGAGCTAGTATTTATAATTTATAAGGATCTGATAACATGATCTTCTGTGTGACACCACACACCATGTTATCTACAATATAAATTAAATGAACAACTACATTTAACATAATTGAAGATATTTGACCAACATGATTCTTATTTCAAAATAAATGTTTATACAAAAAGCTAGGCTTTTAGTATACATTCTAACAAAAAGAGAGTAAGAGAAAGAAAAGAGAGAAGAGAGAGAGAATAGATCTTGAGAGGGGATTGAGCTAAGGTGCGATTCTAGGATTTTGATTTCCTTGTGATGCTAGGCGATGTTACATAGATTGCTTAATTCTTATCCTTTATGTTCATGCTCTTGTAGGAAGTTAGATTCATTACCGACTCTCCCCTGCAGTGGATAAGCCGGCATGGTCTCCTACTCTATGTCCTATGCTATTAAATGGAAGTGATTCCTGTGAAGTCCGTTAGTGGGGCAACCCTGTCATGATGGCCCTCGGTCATACAACATAGAAACACACTAACACGCAATGACATAGAAATAGAAATAGTGATTATGTCTGATCCCCTACTTCCTTGTGGATATTTACTTCTCCCTTCAAGGTGATACCCTAGACGTCCTTTAGCGGGGCAACCCTATCATGACGCCCTTTGGTCATACGATCTAGGGTATTCCCCCTACTGGATTAATAATTTTACACAACCATTTGATAAAATATACAAAAGATATATATACAAACTTCACACACACACTTCATCAAACATGAACAAGTCATTAACAAGTCATTGAATAGAAATATGGAAAATTCACATAGTTTTATATCTCCATCACATCACAAAACCTTCCTACATCCTAGATCTGGAGATCCACTCCATTGCAAAGGAAGAACAACCCCAAAACACAAAGTAAAGCATACTTACAACCCTAAATGCGAGAAGAAAGGGAAGAAGAGATGCTTACCGATATTTTCGATGTCTTAGGGATGCCTCCTTGCTCCGAAGATGGACGGATCTTCAAGGGATAGAGGTGAATGAAGCTCTAGTGTTTCCCCTAAGGGGAGAACCCTTCCCCAAGGAGAGGGTCGAAGTCCCAAACCCAAGATGATTGAAAAGGGGAGAAAAACCCCCCTTTTATAGAACAGAGCATGGCCTCCACACGGCCCATGACACGGCCATGTGGCCTTCAGACGGGCATGTGCACTTCCCTCTCGGCCAAGGTGACATGGCCTTGTAGATTCAAATGATCGTATGCTGCCTCAGCACTGGATGGCCTACACGACAGTGTTGCTCACACAGTCGTGTACTTCTTCTACAATGCTAAGGTTACACAGCTATGTGGATTCACACGGTTGTGGCCTTCTCCTCCTATGGAATATTAGCATGGTCGTGTGGGTCACGCGACCTGGGCATGCACGGCCTCTGGATAGTTGGCACGGCCATGTGAGTCACACGGTCGTGGCTTGATTCACCTTTGAAATGGCCACCCGGACGTGTGGGTCACACGAACTGAGCTGATTTTCTTCTGAAGTTGTTCTTGTGTGTAATTTAGCTCCATTTTCATTCCAAATAGCGCCCTATCAATCAAAATAAGAAAAGAGCAGATATCTGAACATAATATAATGAAAGTATGATATAATAATGAAATAGGGTGTAATAAACATAGATTATGCTAATGAAATACAAGTAGATGTGCGTCCAAATATATATAAAAGTGTATATAATCTATGCATATCAGCATGCGAATCTTGTCTTCAAGGAAAGATAACTAAGACTCCATTTAGTGGACACAGTGAAAGAGCTAATGATCTATTATGACTCATACATACTGATGTATGAGGCCCTTTTAGAATAGCAACTAGAGGAGGCTATCATTACTTTATTACTTTCACTAATGATTTTAGTAGGTACGGCTATATGTATATGATGAGACACAAGTCAGAATCCTTTAAAAAGTTTAAAGAATTCAAGAATAAAGTAAAAAACCAACTTGGTAAGAGAATTAAGATGCTTCGATCAGATCGAGGTAGGGAATACCTTAGCTAAGAGTTTCATAACCATCTTGTTGAGTGTGGGGGCATATCTTAACTCACTCCACCTGGAACACTACAATGGAATAGTGTATCAGAAAGGAGAAATAATACTTTATTAGATATAGTACAATTGATGATAAGTCAAATAGATCTTCCTATTTTCTTCTAGGGGCATGCTCTAGAGATGTCCGCTTTTAAACTTAACCGCGTTCTATCTAAGGCAGTCATAAAGACACCATATATGATATGTAGTGGGAAGAGTCTCAAAATGTCTTTCATGAAGATTTGGGATTATAAGGCTTACGTTTGACGACAAGTCTTAGATAAACTAGGACCCAAATTGAACAAGTACTATTTTGTAGGATATCCCAAGGAAACAAGGGATATTACTTTTATAATCCCATATAAGGCAAAGTGTTTATTGCCAAAAATAATGTCTTTCTAGAAAGGGAGTTTATTTCTAGAAAAATTAGTTGGAGTAAAGTTAATCTTGAAGAAATTCAAGATACAAAAATTAGCACTGAAGCCTTGATGGAAATTGAACAAGTACTACAAGATATTATGGATCATGATTTTGTTACACTGTAAGGCATTATTGTAATGACCCACCTTCTATATTGGCTAGGTTGTAAGGCCGGGGGTTACATTATGTTGTGCTAAGCTATATCTTAAGGTGCGGAAAACTGCGTTAATTAAAAATTTTGCTAGCAAATACAATTTCTTCTACTACTTTCTATTAGATCTGAAATTCATGTTTAAACAAAGGAGCCAATACAACACCTTGAATACTACTCTTATTCTAAAGGAGGTAATCTAGGCTTCACATATGATCAAGGGCTGAAATGAGGGGTTTCCAACTGTTATTAGGCCTCCCAATCGATCGGTGGATCGATTGGAGTGGTCTGATCGATCCACTGATCGATTCAGCTCGCTACTGTGCACGGGGTAAATTCTGGATCGATCGGCTGATAGATCCAGGCTTGTCAATCGATCCAGTGATCAATTCCAAAGCTCTCTGTTCGCGAGGCTAATTCCCCGATCGATCCAGTGATCGATTTCAGAGCTTACTGTTCGCGACAATAGCTCTATCGATCGGCTGATCAATTGAACTTAGTCCAATCGATCGGCTGGTCGATCCAGAAGCTTACTGTTCACGGAAATCAGCTCTCAATCGATCAACCGATCGATTGAGGTCCCTCCAATCGATCGGTCGATCGATTGGAGTTTCTGATTTTGCTGCAGAACTCTGATTTCAGAGCTCGATCATACACAACTCAATATAATAAACCTAAAATGCCTAGAGAACATTGTAATAGGTCTACACTAACATTATGCATGATCTACTACTCATCAATAAGCTAGCTAGTGTCCTAGGCATGGCATAAGCATGGTTTCACAATTCAGAATTCTTAAACATTCCAAAGGTGCATAAACATTAAAAAGAACAAAGGTTCTAATTCTTTAAATTTGCTAGTTCCCAAGGGTCTTCATTCCAAGTTCCTGCCCACACACATCTTCGTAGCATTGACCTCCAGCCTCCGCTAGTCCATCTTTCCTTTACCTTTATCTGCAGTATAAGGAAAAGAAGAATCTGTAAGCTTGGGAGCTTAGTAAGAAACCATCTACCTCACAAAACATGCATACGATGCGATTCATGCTTTTAAAACATGCTATTTGAAATATGTGCTGAACATTGCTAAACATGGATTCTAAAACATAGCATAATCACATACGATACATGGCAATCGTAGCTAAGCATAAAACCATCATGTGGATCCATAAGAACTAAACCGAAATAAAAGCTAAGCTACACTATTGCTAACTGATGCTAAGCTACTCTGTATTCACATAAACTATATTGTGAAGTTTTAAAAACCATTTATCATAAATAGATGAAAATACATAATCATGCTGCTGATGGGCCCGGCAACTGTACTTGATGTGCACGCATCTCTAACTAGACCCGGGGTTGCAAGTCCCGAATTTAGTAGAGTTACTAGGTTATCTAAACCTAGGGACGACTATGGGAGCCCAGCCCGAGGACAACTGAAGTCCAGTACAGTGCCACTGAAAAGTAAAATACTGAATTGTAGCTAATATACCTTATCTTGCTCTTACTAGGTTATCTGAACCTAGAACTAGGTTATCTGAACCTAGAGGCGACTGTGGGAGCCCACCCATTGGACCGTATTCCCATAAAAGCTGAAGCAAGACTAAATGTGCTATAAAATGCTTCTACTGCATTTATCTAAACTATTGAAATGCCTATGGTGGCATTTTACTGAGTAAGCATTTAAGCAAACACTTGGTGTGCACTAATTCACACCCTATATATCGAAAATTCTGCATATGACTAAACTAATGTATAAAATGTACGAAAAGCTACTTATACTACAGGTGAGGGGTTTCTTACCTCCTGCTCGAAGTTTCTTACAAATCTAAACGCTAGATTTCCAGTGGAGAAGATCTCTTCGTCGATCTCCTCGCGTCTACATGCCCTTCTCGCGGAGAGGAACGTTCTCGTGCTAGAATCGTCGCCGGAAGGTGTTCTTGAAGCCTTTGGGATGAAACCCTAGCCCTTGGGGCTTGGGGCGCCGAGAGGAGCAGAGAGGGGAGAGGCGGCGTGAGGGTGAGGAGAGGAAGAAATCCCGATCCAAAATAAGCTCTCACTTAATTATTTCCCTATTTATATTAAGTGGGTAATTCGGCCCAACTCTAACATAAATATAATTGATTCCCTTTTCTTTCAGTACGGCCTTGTTGGGTTCACTTGGTTACTAGAGTCACCCTATAAGACATAGAGTTTGCTAGGTCTCGGGTTCAATTCCCGTTTAAGTTATTTTACGTTTCTATTTATTTTTGCTACTTCCTCTACTCTAAAAATTCTATAAAAATATCTTAAAATTCCAGAAAAATCGTAGAATATTTCTAAAATTTATTTGAGAATTTTCGGGCGTTACAATTATGGAGCAACAACCTATTCAAGTAGCACAAGCTCTACACAGATCTGATAGGACCCGTCGTCAACCTGAGAGATATTATTTTCTCTTATCTTACCATGGTGATGTAAAGCTTATTGGTATCAATGAGCCTACATTTTATCAGGAAGTTGTATAGGGCCTAGATTTTAAGAAATCGCTAGAGGCCATGAGATCTGAGATGAAATCTATGTACACTAACCAAGTATGGACTTTGGTTAATCCACCTGAAGGGATCAACCCCATTGGGTGTAAGTGGGTCTTCAAAGTGAAGACTGACATGGATAGTCATATGCATACCTATAAAGGTAGATTGGTGGCTAAAGGATTCAAACAGATTCATGGTATAAATTATAATGAAACCTTTTCACCAATTGTGATGATAAAGTTCATTCGGATTATGCTTGCTATTGCAGCTTACTATAATTATGAGATCTGGTAGATGGATGTCAAAACTACATTTCTTAATAGAAATCTATTCAAGAATATGTGCATGACACAACCTGAGAATTTTGTAGATCCAGAACATGCTGGAAAGGTATGTAAATTGCAACGATCCATATATGGATTAAAGCAATGTTTCTAGAAGCTGGAATCTTTGATTCGATGATGTGATCAAAGCATTTGGTTTCATCAAGAATGAAGATAAACCTTGTGTCTATAAGAAGGTTAGCAGGAGCACAATTATCTTTCTCATATTATATGTAGATGACATACTTCTCATTGGAAATGATATCCCTACTTTTTAGTCAGTGAAGACTTGGCTTAGGAATTATTTCTCAATGAAGGACTTAGGTGAAGCGACTTGTATTTTAGACATCAAGATCTATAAAGATAGATCTAAGTGATTGGTTATTCTAAGTCAGAGTACATATATTGACAAGGTGCCTAAACGTATTGCCATGCAAGATTCTAAGAAGGGATTCCTGCCAATGTAACATGATGTGAGTCTTTCAAAGACTCAATGCCCCTCTTCTAAAGAAGAAAGAGAGCGCATAGATCAGATTCCTTATGCATCTGCTATAAGATCTATCATGTATACCATGTTTTGTACTCACCCAGATGTCTCATATATGTTAAGACTGATGAACAGATACCAGTCAGATATAGGTGAAGGTCATTGGGCAACAGTCAAGAATATTCTTAAGTACTTGAGAAAAACTCAAGATTATTTCTTGATCTTTGGAGGCGATGAAGAGCTTACTATAAAGGGTTATACCGATGCTAGCTTCCAAACTAATAAGGATGATTACAGATCGTAGTCAGGGTATGTATTTTACTTAAATGGTGGTACTGTAAGTTAGAAGAGTTCCAGGCAAGGCACAATCACTGATTCTACAATAGAGGCCGAGTACATTACCGTTTCAGCTATAGCTAAAGAGGTTGTTTGGATCAGGAAGTTCATTATAGAGCTTGGTGTTGTTCCTAGTATAGTGAACCCAAAAGACTTCTATTGTGATAACAATGGGGCTATTGCACTGGGTAAGGAACCTCGCTCTTATCAAAGATCCAAACATATGCTACAGTAATTCCATCTTATTCGAGAGATCATCGATAGAGGAGATGTGAGGATATGCAGAGTACCAACCGATGCTAACATTACAGATCCCTTGACCAAGGCTTTGGCATAAAGGAAGCATGATGGTCATACTAGATTACTAGGTATTAGATATTTCAGTGATTAGCACTAGTGCTAGTGGGAGATTGTTAGTATTAGCCCTAGTACCAATTATGAGATGATTATAAAGGGCTCCTTTTGTATCATATTTCATTATTAATAAACATAAAGTTGGTTATTAAATTTACTTCAATTTAGTGTTGAATGAATATGTATAATAATGTCCTAGAGTAGGAGGTTCTAATCTATAACATATCAATTAGTCAAATTGATAGTGAGATATTATACATATAAATAGAACACTACCTTAACTATTCTTAGTCAAGCGTTAATATGCAAAGACAATATTAATGCGTTGAGACTTGCATGTAGGTCAATGAATGACTTAATCTCATAAGTCATGGATATGAGATATCAGGTTGGCACATGGATATATATTAGAGAATATATACTGAATGACCCATCATGAGAATACTTCATGGATCATTATATGAGTATCATAAACATTCTTATGTGACTATTAGAATGAATAGTCCTTAGACCTGAAGTCACTACGGTTCTCTACATAACGCGTTATATACTTTGGTATTGGCAAGCGTCACCTGTAATAGGGTAGACTATAAAGTCGATCACTGGGTATGCAATAACTTATGCGGAGGGATGTGAGTGATAGGGATCTATCCCTTATATTACGGAAGTGATATATGTGGGATCCTTAATTAATAGAACACAAGAAAACATGACCATTCTCAAATAAGTCAATATGAGATATTGAGCTTATTTGATTGAGTGTGTCTACTTAGAGATCAAGAAACACAAAGATTGATAAGAGGATGACATAGTCCATGCCTCATTGATCAATCTAGATATCAAGGATAGAAGTGTAGGATCGAAAAGTATTTAGATATCTCTATAATGGTATGATATTGTCCACTTTGGGCCTTAGCCCTCATGGTTTTGTTAGCTCGAATGGGTGTGATAGAGGGAGGGGTGAATATCGCGCCTTTTTAAAACTTCTCTTTTGCTTTAAAAGCAGAGTCGTGCACAGCGGAAAGTAAAAAAAAAGACAAGCTTGTTTACTTCGTTCAGACTCTAGATCGACTCCTACTCGAAGGCATGCGATCCTTAATCGCACCGATGAGCAATCCACTATAACCCTTCTTTCTGAAATCCTCGAAAAGAAGCAGAACATACAAAATGAGCAAGATAGTAACAACCTACTATCTTGCTTAAGTTAATTACAATGCAAGCTAATAAAATATACCGAGAAGTAATGAAGTTGAAGCTTTGGTCGGCACTATCGGACGGAGTGACTTGTAGAGCTGATGAAGACTTGTAGCACGAGCACCTTGCAGAAGAGAACTTCAGTCGATCAGAAAGTGTTGTTCAGCCTCAGACCTCGAGCTTCAATTTATAAGATCGTCGATGTTAGGTCGACCGATCCCTAGGTTCGATCCACCGAACCAGCTCCCTTCCTTCCTGGCTAGGATCCGATGCTAATTCGATCTTCGGCATTAACTGTCCATTAAGGGTTGGGTCGATCGATCCCACTTTTTGGCCAACCGAATAGGCTCCTTCCCTGTTCATCAAGATTTGTTGTGATCTTCATTTACTGCATCTTTAACATTGATCGTTCGGTCAACCGATTAGTGTAGTTTTCTTCTGCATTTGATCGTTGTTGATTAAACTAATCTAAGCTGAGTTATCTTGGTTTGGTCGACCGATCCCAATGTTCGGTCGACCGATCTGGCGAAACCTGCAACACAGAGTTAAACAAAGTATCCCTATAACACAAAGGTTAGCACAGTAATATATAATGCATGAGTAATATTGGA
The DNA here is from genome assembly GCF_018446385.1 of Zingiber officinale. Taxonomy (NCBI): domain Eukaryota; kingdom Viridiplantae; phylum Streptophyta; class Magnoliopsida; order Zingiberales; family Zingiberaceae; genus Zingiber; species Zingiber officinale. The sequence goes on from NC_055987.1 coordinate 135,179,229, forward strand.
CAGTAGAACTGTCTTGATCTCATCTTGGAAACCTTTCCGATTTTTTCAGTTGGATCGACGACCTTAGGTTGTTCCCTTCAGGAACCCGACCTCACTATCGCTCCTCCAGTTGTTTACCTCAACTTACCTACCAAACATGGTCCTCCAGATATGTTTGGACTTTGCCTGCTCAGTGTCTGATCGTCTGATCCACTAAGACCTTTCCTACAATACTAAATTAGCCAACATAAATAATAATGCAAAATACAATGGTAAACCAAAACCAGGATTTACCGAGATCCACTGGTCCGGTCGACCGCTCACTGTTGACCGGAAACCATCCGATCAACCTTGCTTGAGTTCACTCCTCCAAGACTTCTCATTACCTAAGGTTATCTCCCTCTAGGTTTTTCACCACTTGGCTTCACTCACCAAGACTCAGTATTCGGCTACCCAGGGATCAGGTCCTCCAGACCTATTCACCTGACTTCCATGATATACCAAAATTTCCCTTGCCTCAGTATTCGGCTACCCAGGGATCAGGTCCTCTAGACCTATCCACTTGACTTCCATGATTTACCGAGATTTTCCTTACCTAGCCTGCAACTAGGACTTCCCTTGCCTAGCCTACAACTAGGACTTCCCTAGATCAAGCTCCATACTTAAGCATACTTAAACATATTTGTCTAACATTAAAACCTTAGAGGTCGATTGCACCAACAATCTCCTCCTTTTTGATGTTTGACATATATGTTTAAGTTAGGTCAATTCAAAAGATTTAAATTTCTAACTTAAACCCTTCTTCTCCCCCTTTTGTCATGCAAGAAAAAGAACCCTTCATAAATGTATTTTATTTCTAAGGCATTTCCTAAGTTTTGCACCAACAATGATGTAGTACCTTAAACGTTCACAAAATATCCCTAAGTTTTTCCCTCAATTATATTTTGAAAAATATTGATTCTTAGTGTCAAAAATTCTTTTGAAGAAGTTTTCAAAATCTGTTTCAAAATAAAGATAGAATATTTCAAGGCTAATATGAATATTTTAAAAATATTTATCAAGGAATAAGAATGTCATAAAAATAATTTTCAAAAAGATTTGCAAAGAAGTTTTGTCAAGCATTTTTCAAAGAGTGTTTTGAAACATTTTTCAAAATATGTTTTCAAAAGTAAGATTTTAAATAATCCATGAAAAATATTTAAAAACATGTCCTTCAATAAAGTCGCTCTCCCTTAACCAGATACTCTTTTTAGATATCCTTGTTATCCACAAGGAAGATATTCCTAGATGTGTCTAAGGGTCATGGTTGACTTAAAGATCTAAAAACTTAGGTGGTGAATTACAATAATTTATATATATATATAATACACCCAATCAATCATCAATCAAAATTTTGAAAGTTGTAGATCTTGAAGTTATCTACAATTTGGTATAAATAATAGCCCAAAAATCCAACAGACCACAAAGTTATGGCTGTTTTACTCTTCATGTGAAGTGCAGGATTTGACACGGCCGTGTGCCAAGGCCATGTCTCATAGAAACGAACTTTATACCTTCAAGACTTGGTTTTATCTGGTTAAAGTCTTCATAAGAGTTGTATATCTTGAAGTTATCTACATTTTGATATTTGGAACAGCTCATAACTCCAACCGAGTAGAAAGTTATGGTCATTTTACTTTTAGTCTACAGTGCTAGAAATTCCACACAGCCTCACCCCCCCCCCCCCCCCCACACACACACACGGCCTCCACACGACCGTGTGGGTTCTACATGGCTAGAACATGAAGAAAACTTAGTCTTCACCTGCCCTTGACACTCTGGAAGCTCTAGACTTCATGTAGGCTTCGTTTTTACTCCAAATCACGTCCTATCAATCAGAAAACACACAAAAGAGCAGATCTCCGAACAAAAGAGTATTTATGATGAATATATACTAAAAGATGTGAACATGCATAGAATATATGTGAATAAAGTGAATGTACATCAAAATATGTATAAATGATCATAAGATATACGCACATCATACCCCCAGACTTAAACCTTTGCTTGTCCTCAAGTAAAACCCCCAATCTAGATTCATGTAGTTAAATAGTGCATCATAATCTCTAGCAAGTTAATCTAATTCTATCAAATGATTTTATTGGTGAGCAAGATATAAAAGTAGTTTGAGTATGACCTAAGTAGTAGTCCTCCGTGCTTAGTGTGAAAGTGGCCTAAATTTATCAAGTTTCAATTCCTGAGTCTAGTCAAGTCGTCATAGAGTTGTGTTCCTTATGCTTCCGGTGATAGGCATTTACCTGCCACACACAAGGTTCGTTCCCCTCAAAAAAATATTATGCATCATCTACACAAGGTCTCAAAGGAATACTCAGCGTCAAGAGAAACATAGCATTCATTTCCCCAGTAACCTAACTTGGTCTCAAAGGGGTGAATTGCTAGTTTCCACTCACGACAATAATTTTTTTATCCCTTATTTTTTTTTCAATCAAATTTTTTTCCTTTTTGAATGTTTGCAAAGTACCAAACTTGAACAAACTTTCATTTTTTTTTTTTTGGATTAATTTTTTTTCAAATGAGCTTACATGATCTGAGTTTATCCAGTAACCAAAATGTAGTTGAGAGGTCACCATAGAAGCACAAGTACTAGTCTAATTCTATGAATCATGACTATTTTAGAGTTATCAACCATCAAAAATAGGCATAGTGTATAGAGATCCTAAAACAAGGCCAATACTTAAACTCTTATAGTAAAAGCATTGCTCACTTCATGCTATCAAAGATAGAAAAAGATATATCACTAAACATACTAGCACCATAAATAATACATAAAATCTAGAATAAATGTGCTAGTATTTTACAATAAGGAACAAGCAATCATGATGTGATGTAAGATGCAAAAAGAAATAAGCAAAAACTAAACTGAACCAAATGCATCTAATGCATCCCCCCAGACTTAGACTTTTCATTGTCCCAATGAAAACAAAAAATAATGTGGAGGAGATTTAAAGTAAGAGAAGTTACCAAATGATACGTGCCAAATATCCATGTCATTAACTTCTCCATCATGTAGTTGCCCTCCTCCTAATCTTTGAATCCTATAAAAGAAGATTGATAATAAAAATTAAGTAGAGAATACATGTTTATTATAAAGAAAGAACTGAAGACATAAATAAAATAAGAAAGAACTTGGGTTGCCTCCCAAGAAGCACTTGTTTAAGGTCATTAGCTCGACCACCTCATTAGATTCATCGAAATCTCGCTCTTGGAGGGGTAAGATATTTCATCACCCTCTTACCAAGGGCTCTTATTATGGAGGGAGCTTTCATCAAAAGGCGAAGAATCGCTCTCTCCATCTTCTTCTTCTTGGAAATTCTTTCAGGAGGTTGTAGACGGTTCAGATCGAGCTTCCAATTATAGGTCCCATGAAAATCTGCACACCCAAAAGAAAGGCAAACCTCCCACAAGCATATAATATTAGAAGGAACTAGATGTTGGAGTGTATACTTAAAAGTTTAGCTTTTGTACACATTTATTTTGAAATAAAGAATCACATTGGTCAAATATTTATATTTATTTGTTAAATGTAATTGTTCAATTAATTTATATAGTAGATAACATGGAGTGTGGAGTCACACTTAGAAGATCATGTTGTCGGTTCTCTATAAATTATAAACAGTTGCTCACGACTAAGATGGAAAGGAACAAACCATCAGAATAGACGTAGTGTAATTAAGTATTAGTTTATCTTGACTAATAAATTACACTGATACACTTTAAGTGTATTGAGTAGGATCATTTAGGTAAGTTCTTTTTGTACTGACTTAGTAAAAGAACTAGACCTTAGTTATTATGGAAGTGTGTGCTCTTAATCCTAATATAATAACAAGCATGTATATTTAGTATTTATTTCTTTAACTTATCAAAGGGTGAGGTTTAGCTCGATAAATCAATATGCCCGATAAGTTGGGAAATGATATTACTTATAGTATGTGTTGTTGATTATAGAAGGAATCTGTGTCCTAGTTATCTAGGTTGAGAATGTCCCCAAGAGGAGCTCATAAGTATTGCCATGTTAAACCCTGCAGGTGGACCTAGTCCAACATGACAATAAAGTTGGGTGGTACTACTCTTGGAGCTAGATATTAATTAAATGAGTTGTCAGTAACTCACTTAATTAGTGGACATTCGTAATCTTAAACACAAGGAGACTAACACACTCATGATAAGAAGTAGCCCATAATGTAATTTGGGAGTGGTGCGGTAGTGCGGTAATAACTCTCTAGTGGAATGAGTTATTATCAATGAACTTGAGTTGTGTGTTCGGGGCGAGCACGAGATACTCAAGCTCATCGGAAGGTCAAAACCAATTTCTCCTCTAGGTCCCTATTGTAGCCTCAATAAAGCCTCAAGTCCATCCAAAGAAAAGCCTATCTTAGTGTCCAAGAAGGGGCCGGTTCATTGCTTGGTGACCAAGCAATGGCCGGCCACATATTCTCTAGAAGTGGCCGGCCCTTGCCTTGGGCAAGGGGGCCGGCCGCAATATTTAAATTAGGAAGGTTGTTTTGAATTTCCTCAGATATTTACAATTTGTAAAAAGAGATATTTTAAAAATTTATAAAATTTTCCTAATTTAAATTAGGCCACAAGATTTTAAAAGAGAGTTGTAAAATTTATAAAACTTTCTTTTAAAAAGAAATATTATTAGAGATGTTTTAAATTTTAAAACTTTCCTTTTAATATCCACATTAGAAAAAAAAGAGAGTTTGTAAAATTTTATTAGAAGTTTTCTTCTTTTAAATTTTATATAAATTTTTTCTTTCTTTCCCTTTTAATAAGTGGTCGGCCACCTTGCTTGGTGCCCAAGCAAGGGGCCGGTCAAATAATTAAACATCAACAAATAGTTGTTTAATTAATAAATCAATCTAGGATTGATTAATTAAAAGGAAAGAAAAAGAAAAAATTAAAAGGAAATAGGAATGAGTCTAATTTTTTATAAAACTCTTTCCATAATTTTCCGTTGGGAAACTAATATAAAAAGGGGGGAAGGGGAGGCCTTGGAAAAACATAACAATTGATATTGTGTTGTTGGAGATCACCAAGTGGCCGACCCCTCTCCCTCTTTTCCCTTTGCTCTCTTTTGCTCCTTTGTGGTGGTGGTGGTCGAATTCTAGAGAAGGAGGAGAAGCTTTCCGGGTGGTGTTCGTCTTAGAGGATCGTCGCCCACACGACGTCTAAGAGGAGGCGAGGGATACGCCAGAAGATCTCGAGGTTTTTAGCATACAAGGAAGAGGTATAACTAGTATTTAATTTCCGCATCATACTAGTTAATTTTTCTTTGTATAAATATCAAATACAAGAGGCATTCGATTCTTGTTTTTTTTTAATTTAATTTTGATGTTGTGTTCTTTTTCTTTTTTCCTTGTGATTTGATTGTTCCTTTTGGTTAACCTAGAGTTATATAAGGAAATTAAATATTAACTTTCCTTAAAAGGCTTTGTCTAGTCGGTGGTTGTTGCTCTCATATCCAAGAAGGCCAAGTGCCTCGCCATGCAGTACTAGAAGCCAATTTTGGAAACTAATATTTAATTGAATTTATAACCTAGGTGATTTAGATCAAACGTGTTAAGTTCCGCAGGAGATCCAAATCTAAACCTAAAAGAACATATAAGTTAAACTTGGAATCAAACGTGTTAAGTTCCGCAGGAGATCCAAATCTAAACCTAAAAGAACATATAAGTTAAACTTGGAATCAAACGTGTTAAGTTCCACAGGAGATACAAGTTTAACTTAAAAGAACACATGGTAGCTAGGAAAGGTTCAGATCACGTACAAAATTTTTGTACAGTGGAGCCATTGGGTTTTCCGAGTAGCAACCAACACTAGAACCGTATTAGTATGAACTGAATATACATAAAAAATTGAATCACATCCAACAAAATCAATTATAGGTACTGATATGGGTTAGGTTTAGTAGGTCCCTGATGAAAAAGGGAAAAGAGATAGCAGAATTAGGAAGAATAAGCCAATATCGACCGGGAAATACCTTGGGAAGGATAGTTCAATATCGGTCGGTATATAACTTAATAAAATATAGCCCAAATCGGGCAGGATAATAGGCTTAAGGAGATATAGACCAATATCGACCGGGTTTACACGTTTAAAATTAAAAGTCAGGATTGTTTAAGGTGGCATATCTGAACATAGACTAATATTCATTAAGTATACATGATCGCCCGGGAATGAAAAGATCTAAGGCTTTACAGAAATGGTAGTATATTACTGAATGATTAGTTAAATGATAATAATAAACCGACTGGACATGGTTTGGGTCAATTTCAACTGATACAAAACATAGTATAATATCGGACGGTCTACAACATAGTGAAGATAGGATAACCAAACAAGGATGATAAAATATAACTTATAGGACAGGACGAGAATAAACATTTTAAGATATTTATGAATGGCTTATGAAAATATGTGCTTTATGTAATCATATAATAGGTTGACTTGCTTGGCGGGAAGAATGTTTCTAGACTCTTCTACAGGTACTAGACGATAAAAAGGTACATCTAGGGTACAAAAGAGATTCCTTAAAAGCCATTTTCTGCAAGTACGTGGGTTACGTCATTTCATAACAATCTCTAACAAACCGGGGTCCACTTCATGACGACGAAGGTTATATGAAGTGGTATAAAAGGGGGAATCCTCTCCGTTGGCCAGGTATGCACACATTACTGCTCGCACTCACAACCTTAGTTTTCAGTTACTGTTCATCTTCTTCTTCCTTCTTCCACACTAAGAGAGATTACTGACTTGAGCGTTGGAGAGCCTAGACAGGGATTCCCACCCCAGTCTTAGGTCACTAACAACAGTGTTGGTTGGTCTCTTGTGCGCAGGAAGGCTTGGAAGCTCCAAATCTCAGTTTTCTTCATCAAAGCTTTCCTTTTGTCTCTGGATCTTCACACGAGGAAGGCATCCTGTGACTTCGTTCTCTTAGATCCGCTTTGGATTTCTCAGATCGGTATTCTACAGGTATTATTCTTCATCAGCAGTAGGTTTTCTCCCAGCTTTCCATTTTGTCAGGCTTCTCAGACAGGATTACTACTAAAGAGTTATTATTGAACTACAACACCAATCCCATATTACTATATGGGTTCCTTCTTATCATGAGTGTATTAATCTCCCTGTGTTTAAGATATAGAATGCTCACTAATTAAATGAGTTACTGACAACTCACTTAATTAATATCTAGCTCTAAGAGTAGTACTGTTAGAGTGTATACTAAAAGCCTAGTTTTTTGTAAACATTTATTTTGAAATAAAAAATCACATTGGTCAAATGTCTACATTTATATGCTAAGTATAGTTGTTCAATTAATTTATATTGTAGATAACATGGTGTGTGGTGTCACATACAGAAGATCATGTTATCAATACCTTATACATTATAAACAGTAGCTCACGACTAAGAAGATGGAAAGGAACAAACCATCGGAATAGTCATAATGTAATTTGGTATTAGTTTATCTTAACTATAAAATTACACTAGTACACTCAGAGTGTATTGAGCTGGACAATTTAAGGTAAGTTCTTTTATACTGACTTGATAAAAGAACTAGACCTTTGTTATTATGGAAGTGTGTGCTCTTAATCCCGATGTAGTAACAAGCATGTGTACTTAGTATTTATTTCTTTGACTTATCAAAGAGTGAGATTTAGCTCGATAAATCAAGAGGCCCGATAAGTTGGGAAATGATATTATTTATAGTGTGTGTTGTTGATTATAGAAGGAAACTGTGTCCTAGTAATCTAGGTTGATAATGTTCCCAAGGGGATCTCATAAGGATTGTCATGTAAACCCTGCAGGTGGACTTAGTCCGACATGACGATAAGGTTGAGTGGTACTACTCTTGGAGCTAGATATTAATTAAGTGAGTTGTCAGTAACCCATTTAATTAGTGGACATTCGATATCTTAAACACAAGGAGATTAACACACTCATGATAAGAAGGAGCCCAAAATGTAATTTAAGATTGGTGCGGTAATTCAATAATAATTCTTTAGTGATATGAATTATTATTGATGAAATTAAGTTGGGTGTTCGGGGTGAACACAGGAAGCTTAATTTGATCGGGAGACCAAAACCAATTCCTCCTCTCGGTCCCTATTGTAGCCTCTTATTTATAAAGTATTATACCCACCTATAACCACTTCCTACCCACCCTTAGGTGGTCAGCCAAGCAAGCTTGGAACCCAAGCTTGGGTTGGCCAAGCAAGCTTGGAACCCAAGCTTGGGTTGGCCAAGCGAAAAGGCTTGAGCTAAGTAGGGTGGTCGGCCATAGCTTGGAGTCCAAGCTTGGTGTGGTCGGCCATATAAAATAAAAGGATTTAATTTTTAAAATCTTTTCTGTGGATACCATGGTTTTAAAAGATAGTTAAAAATTTAAATCTTTCCTTTTATAGCTTTCTACAAAAGATTAAGTGAAAGGTTTGATATATTTCCTTATTTGTAGTTAAAAGGAATATTTTAATTTTTGATAAAACTTTCCTTTTTGTAACCATCTTCATGATTTAAAAAAGAGTTTTAAAATTAAATCTTTCCTATAGTTTCTATAAAATATTAAGAAAAGATTTGATATCTTTCCTTATTTGTAGATTGAGAAGAAGATTTTAATTTTAAATAAAACTTTCCTTTTTGGAAATCATCCACATGTTTTAATAAGAGAGATTTTAATTTATAAAATTTTCTTTTATAACCAACCATGAAGGAAAAAATTATTAGAGAAATTTTTATTTTAAAAATTTTCGGAAACAGATAAGTTTTAATTTTGTGTTTAAAACTTGCCTTATTTAGAGCATGTGAAGGGGCCGACCATGTAAAGGGTTTAAAGGGAATTTTTAATTAAATTTTACTTATTAACCAATGGCTAGGAAAATAAGGGAATTTTTATTATAATTAAATTTCCTTATATGCCAAGACTAAGGAATATAAAAGAGGGGGTAGAGGTGCCTCACCTCACAACATATCTTCTATTGTTTCTGCTCTCTTCCTTGGTGTGTGGCCGGCCCTATTCTCTTCTCTTTCTCTTCTTCTTTAGTGGTCGGTGCATCCCTCTCTTGGAGCTCTTGTTGGTGGCCGATTCTTACTAGAAGAAGGAGAGAAAGGAGGCTTTGCTCTTGCATCCCTTGGAGCTTGAAGGTTAGTGGTCGAAACTTGCAAGAAGGAAGTTGTCTTGGTGGTTCTCATCTTGGTAGATAGTTGCCCACACAACGTCCAAGATAAGAAGAGGAATACGATAGAAGATCAAGAGGTTGTTGTTTACAAAGAAAGGTATAACTAGTAATTCTATTCTGCATCATATTAGTTTTCTTTGTATAGTTTTTGAAATATCAAACACAAGAGGAATATGATTCTAGGTTTCAAATTTGTGATTCGAGTTTGTGTTTTTTTTTATTTTTTGAATTTGTGATTCGATTGTTCTTTTTGGTTAAACCTAGGGTTATATAAGGAAATTAAATATTAGATTTCATTGAAAGACTTTGTCTAGAAGTGGTGGATGCTCTCATATCCAAGAAAGCCTAGTGCCTCGCCATGTTTAACCTGGAAGCTGATTTCTGAAATTAATATTTAATTGAATTTGTAACATGGGTGGATTTGGATCAATAATGTTAAGTATCGTTTGCTATCCAAGTCTAAACCTCTAAGAATAAATAAGTTAAATTTCGAATCAATAATGTTATGTTTCGTTTGCGATTCCTAATTTAATTTCTAAAGAACACAATATGTTGTTAGGAATGGTTCAGGGCTTATACAAAGGAACCAGTACGATATTCCGAGTATCAACCAACAAGTACCACTCAATCTTATCATCATGTCGGACTAAGTCCACCTGCAAGGTTTACATGACAATCCTTATGAGCTCCTCTTTGGGACATCATCAACCTAGATTCCTAGGACACAGTTTCCTTCTATAATCAACAACACACACTATAAATAATATTATTTTCCAACTTATCGGGCCTATTGATTTATCGAACTAAATCGCACCCTTTGATAAATTAAATAAATAAATACTAAATATATGCATTTGTTATTACATCAGGATTAAAAGCACACACTTCCATAATAACAAAGGTATTGTTCTTTTATGCAGTCAGTATAAAAAGAAGCTACCTTAAATGGTCCTGCTCAATACACTCAGAGTGTACTAGTGTACTTTTATAGTCAAGATAAACTAATCCAAATTACATTACGACTATTCCAATGGTTTGTTCCTATCCATCTTAGTCGTGAGCTACTGTTTATAATTTATAAGGAATTGATAACATGATCTTCTGTGTGTGACATCACACACCATGTTATCTACAATATAAATTAATTGAACAACTACACTTAGCATATAAATGTAGACATTTGACCAATGTGATTCTTTATTTCAAAATAAATGTTTACAAAAAGCTAGACTTTTAGTATACACTCTAACACATTGGTTAAGAGGATGAGTAGTGTTGGAGGATCGGTGGCCGGCTTGAAGGGGGGTTGGATAGACGGCACCCCCAAATCGTTAGCTTCCTACACTATTGTTAGCTTGCGCAGCGGAATACAAATAAAAACAAACAAACTAAACTAAATACATGACAAAGAAAGGAAATGCAAACCAAACCGCTAACACGTTCGATGTAACGTGGTTCGGAGATGATGCTCCTACTCCACGACGTGTCCGTAAGGTGGACGATCCCTCAATCCATCGGTGGATTAGTCCCTGGCAAACTCCGGCTAGCTCAACCTCCTTGTGGGTGGAGAAACCTCACCACAACACTCTCCAAAAACACTTGGACACAAGGGAACCTTTGAGCACTTAGTGACTACTAATTAGGCTTTAACTAAGTCTAATTTCGTCGCCTTGGCCGGCCATACCAAGCTCCTTCTTATAGAGTTTGGAACAAATCAGAACCTGATTTGCCCGTTACCAGTCGACTGGTCCTTGCACCAGTCGACTGATGTCAACCCAACGTCAACGGCTCTCTGCTACAGTGCATCAGTCGACTGGTCCATACACCAGTCGACTGCTACAGTACGCTACAGTAACTGCTACATTGCCGCTACAGTAACCCCCTAAAACTAGGATTTTACTCCGAGTACAATCTCTCATGCACTCGTACCCTCACGACTCATTTGACTCTTCTTTGCAGCCTTGACCTCTTGCCTTCAAGCCTACTTCCTTTGGCTCTCGTCCCTCGGATGCATCCAAGCCCGCGGCTCGTCCCCAATGTCATCCTTCGCGTATGCCTCGAAGTCGCTTCCCTCGGCCCTTGTCCTCGCTGCCTTGTCCATGGTCCCTCGGATGCTCCATCCTTCATCGGACCCGAAGCCGTCAACCTGAGTCATATGTGTCACCTGCAGTCCTGCACAACTCAAGTACACATATCAAATAACAAGGGTAAACCTAACTTAAACCCTTTGCCCAAACACCAAAACACATGGTCCCGCGGACCATTGGGATTGCTCCAACAATTAGGACCTGAAATGCACTTCCGATACTCAAGTTAGATTGGCACTAGGGATATCTCGATAGACCACTCCGATACTCAAGTTAGGGTTGCTTGAGGTATGAAGAGTACAACAGAAAGAAGAAGCAAGCAAGAGCTTGATGGAGCTAAAAAAGAGGGTGTGTGTGAGAGTTACCTAAAAGAGATCCCTTGCATTTACCTACTTTAAGATTTATATACATGTTAGAAGAGCATCTCCACGTCAGCGCCAACAAGGGGACTAGATCCAACAACTATTGGCTGCCTCTTTACCAACTAAGTACCACATGTTTGTAAGAGGGCATTTAGGAAACTATATCTGACAACCATATAACCACTTCTTCATTTACCTGGTGCCATGTGTTTTGAAATATTCATCATCGTTGTCTACATCTTCTAGAGAAAATGGCCTTGTTAATGAGAGTTCAATGTAGGTCCATTATGTGAATGGATGAGGAAATGAAATCAATATGGAGTGGCTTGAAGCTAGATAAAGTCGGTGATTGAAGTTGAGAGACAGGGAGGATGCCGATGACTAAGACCGAGATAGGGGTGATGCGAGGATCTAAGATTGAGATGTGGAGGAGGCCGAGATATGAGACAAAAACATGGATAATGTCGGGGAAGATATCTGGATTTTAGGTTAAGTTCAAAGAGATGTCGTCAACTGAGGCTAATACATGATAGTTGACTTGTTTGATCGGACTCGAGTCTTATCTGGGCTTGATCTAATTCCATTTGGAATACGTTTGACTCATCTTGACTTTGACCGATAACTTAATATGACTTTTGACCATACATGCCATATGGAGACTCCAGAATTCTACCACATCACTCATGGTTAGCGTCTATTGTCTCTTATCACCATTTAGTAGAAGAGATACCGATCTCGAAGTTTATGAATAGGATATAGAACACTGTAAAAGAGGCATGTGGAATTGAACTTTGCTTGCTTTGATCAACCTCAGCATACAGTCCTATGCTAACTTGATCTCGGATGCCACACATTTGAACTCACTTCGGACTGACAAGGATCCAAAGGTACGAGTCCCGTTTCCTTTGTTCGAGTTCCTTCAAGTTTGGGCGAGTGAAGAGGTCATTAACAAATTGGCTAGCTTGTTTATTGTACTCCAATGATGGAACGAGCTCCTCTATCGTTTGAATTGTCTAGTTAGATCCCACCTCATATTTACATTGGATATATATCAGCAAGTCACAATTAATTTATATATATATATATATATATTTATTTATTTATTTATATTGAGAATGGCGCCCTCCATCACAGTCACAGGGCGGTCAGCCGTTTCAATCGCTGGAGACCGACGCGAATGGACCTATATGATCTTATGCAGTCGCGTGCGTCTGCGACACCTAGACATTCTCCCCTCGTGCACGCACCGTCCTTGTCACGGGCCCAACTGCCCCAGTCAACGTTGAAACAGATCAATTGGATTTGGAATCTTACGATTTCTGGTCGATCTAGATCTCTTTGATTAGATTTAGAGGGGCGCCACCCTCCATGCCGTGGACAAGTCACCAACGGCAACGACTCCCAGTTCCCATCCACGCCAATTCTGACGTACGTCCTTCCTCCTGGCTAATTCGAACCGGTCCAATCCACGTTTAGGTGCGAAGTCATCTATCAAACACAAGAAAACTTGCCGTGGAATTTCCTCATGATCGTTGATGTGGAATTCGGAGAGAGAGCAACTCCGAATTCTCTTTCCGGTTTGGGCGCTTTCGCTTTACTCTTGGCACATTTGGCTCTAAGGCTATTATAATATATCTATTCGTGTCTAAAGTTGTGATCGGAGCTTCATCCATATATGTATTAACAAAGCAATTTGTGTTCTTTACATAAGCCTTATATTTAATCTATCATATAGTGCGATAAAATGCACCACAGCTACATCTCCCTTCTAGGGATAGCAATGGGACGGGGCGGAGGCGGGTTTGTCATTCCTATCCCCGTCCTGTTTTCATTTTTTCAGATTCAGGGATTCCCCGAACCCGAACTCACGGGTTCGGGGATTCTCCATCCCCGCCCCATCTCCATGATCTATCGACAGCAACCATCATCATTAGCAGCATCATGCTCGAGCATGCAATGTGGTAATAGCAATCTTATAATCGGAAATTTTACCTCCCAGCAGACGAACTCTGGTTGCAGTGTCACGTCGTGCGACTACGGTGGTTTTGTAAATGGTTCCATTTTCACTTCGTAAGTAGTCGTTTTTTTTACATTTTATTTCGATATTTCTTTCTCAACAGAAAAGGGACATTAATTCTCCAATGCAGGTTGACTACTACTCTTCAACCACAATGTTCAGGTAACTAGTTAATCCTCAATGTGTGAAGTCATGTTTCCCAAAGCACTCACAGACCTTGTTGCCTATTTGAAGCCAATAGATTAATATTAACACTATTATTAATATTTTTTTAAAAAATTATATTATTATTTATTAATAATAATAATATTCGGGACGGGTTCGGAGATGGGGATAGTATTTCCATATCCGCTCCAAACCCGCCCCATCCTCGAAAAATCAGGGATCCCCATCCCCATTTCGAGTTTTCCCCGTGGAACCCCAAACCCGTGGGGAAAATTGTCATCCCTACTCCCTTCAAATTCTAATCACAACACTAAAGTACTTGTGGAATTTTTGTAGCACTTCGAACTTTTGCAAATTTAAATATTATTTTAAAAAATCAATTTTGAGAAATAGTTTTCTTTCCTTCCCTGAACAAACAATAAAGGAGCTACCATTAAATAGTCAATTAAAGTATGCTATTCTTGTTTCTAGCAACTTGTTTAATGCCAACACGTTATGTTTTTGTTAATGATTTGAATTAATAGTTTACATTGATATTGTAGATCATAATCATTCCACAGCCTAATTATTGGCGTACGTCCGAATGGATGCCCGCTGCTGAGTGCTGAACAGAGAAAATTGAAAAGAAAAATCTAATTAAATATTTTTCTAAATAGAATGCCTTCTTGCAAGTTATTTAATAAACAGGTTTGATCCAAACCTCGAACTATAGTGATTATCACTCTGATATCCACAATTCGAATTCAATTATGACATATTTATATAATTTTTTTCTTTAAATGGAAGGCCCAATCAAAAAATATTGGGCTAGCTTATGGGCTGGCTGCTACATGTACTTCCCAATTCATCCTGATGCCCCGTGGAAAACCTCTGAGGGGTCGGGCTCGTTACCGTAGGGATAGTCAATGAAGCTAATTAACATTATCATTTAATAAATAATTTTTTACCGAATCCAGCAGATAAGTTTTCAAAATATTTAAATCACATATTATAGTTTCAAAATTATCAAATCACGTACCCACTTTCCATTTTCCTCCCACCCTCAAATCAATTCGGAAAAATTTTCCTGTTGAATTTATTTCTTTCTATGTGTTTGAAAAAAATTCATAAGCCGATTTCGGGTAAAATCGACTGATGAAATTAGAGACCTCAAAATGACATGAAATCAATTTCTATATGTTCTCCTGATTGTAAAAATACTATCAAACATTAATTTGACCAAATATATATTCAAAATAGTGATTTTAAATATGAATATATTCGAAAAACTAATTCATGTTTAAAAAATTACTACTCTCAATGTATTCGGTCAAATTAATTTTTAATAGCATTTTAACAATCGGGATAACTAGACGAACACATAGGAACTGGTTTCATGTCATTTCGAGGTTTCTTTGTCCATCAGTCGATTTTGAAATGATATGAAACCAATTTCTATGTGTTCGTCTAGTTTTCCTGATTGTAAAAATATTATCAAATATCAATTTGATGTAATATATTGAGAGCAATGATTTTTTGAATACGAATATATCTGAAAAACTAATTTATATTTTAAAAAATCACTGCTCTCAATATATTGGGTCAATTGATGTTTTAGAGAATTAATATAATTATAAGAATTACAAGAACTCATAGGATTTGGCTTCACTTCATTCCGAGCTCTCTAGATCCATCAACTGATTTTGGTCGAATGAACCTATATTAATTTTATTTAGGTTTATTCGACTATAGTTTTTTTAAAAAAATTACCGTTCTCAATATATTGCATCAAATTGATATTTGATAGTTGTTTTACAATCAAGAGAACTAGATAAATATATAAAAACTGGTTTCATATCATTTCAAGGTCTCTAGGTCCATCAGCCAATTTTGGCCAAAATTGACTAATGGACATAGAGACCTCGAAATAACATGAAACCAGTTCCTATGTGTTTGTCTAGTTCTCCCGATTGTAACAATGCTATCAAAAAATAATTTGACCGAATATATTGAGAGCAGTAATTTTTTGAACATGAATGAATCCGAAAAGCTAATTTATGTTCAAAAATTACTGCTCTCAATATATTGGGTGAAATTGATGTTTGATAGCATTTTTACAATTAAGAGAACTGGATGAACATATAGGAATTGATTTCATATTATTCCGAGGTCTTTAGGTCTATCAACGTCAAAATTGGCTAATAAATTTTTCAAATAAAATGAAATTGATTCAACTGATTTATTTTTTTAGTCAAATTGATTTGAAGATGAGGATAACAAGAAAAATGGATACCTAATTTAATAATTTTAAAATTATAATATGTAATTTAAATATTTTAAAAATTTATCTACTGAATTTGAATTCGATATAAAACTGTTTAATAAGGCTGGGAGCCGGAATCATTTCGTCCCCTCATTTAAACTGTAGCTTCTTGAATTTATATCACATTATTTTTTTTTATGAACAGAAAAATATATATATACAAGACGGAAAACAAATAATTTGTCCCATATCTAATATCTATCATTGGAAAGGATACATGCCGACAATTGATGAGAGATTGGAATCATTAATATAAATAAATAAATTAAAATAAAAAAAAGGCTGCAGAAGTAGACAAATAAGAGCCCTCGTGCAACGCAGAGAGCCAGTTTGATTGATTGATTGAATGAGAACCCCACGTACATTCCCTATTTTATTATTTTAAAATAATTTTCATTAATTAAGGGGGTTATTTGAATGAATGTCTTCACGTGGTTGGCCTGCGCCTGCACTGCACTGCACTGCACTGAACTGGACATTCTCCTCCCCGCTCGTGTTCATTATTGATTTTAACTGGTCAAAAATCTCCAAGAAGACGAATCCCTTGAGTATTGAAAAACTCCTCTCTCTTCCTCTCTCCTCTCTCCTCTCTCCTCTCTCCAAACTAATTTATTATCTCTAAAGCAAATAATTTTCTATTGCTTTCATAATTAAATATGCACCCTCTGTTCATTTCATTGCATAATTAGAAAGGACAACAAAATAAATAGTGGCATCTCTTATGACGATAATATGATATTTATGCGCCACCAAAAATGTAGCTCATCAATTTGTCAACTTCTCAAACGCTTGTGAGTTTCCAAAAGATCCAAGCTATCATTTTCCAACCATCTTTACACTGTTAGCTAGAGATATGATAGAACTGACAAATAGGAAAAGAAAAACTGAATCAAGCATAAACATTTTCTAGAACTCAGTTAAAATTTGTAAAATTTAAATAAGTATTTTAGCACATACAATTTCACTGATTCATTAATGGTTTATTATATATGACTCAAGAAAAGTGACAGTGAGATGTGATCGAAACCCATTAATTAGTGAAAGAAACAAGTGGAAGGGAGGAAGGAAGGAAGGAAAGGTTGTGGATGATCATTGATGCCTCTTCTCTACAGCTCATGCTTCCATTATTCCAACCACTTTTTCTTCCTCATACCATCTCTTTTTTTATGCGCACAGCCAACCACCAAATCAGTAACTCTCCCCTGATCGCTTCGCGTTAATTCCATTAATTCATCCACGGCAGAGATAGATGTATGGGATCGAATCATATCAGTCGACTTAGACGTTTAATCAAGTTAAGGCAATTAACAATAGTTAAAAAAAAAACAAATAAATAATCAATTCATTTATTTATTCATCAATCTGCACGTATAGATTTAGTGGCAATCTATGCAAATAAATATAGATTGTACCCAACAATTATATTATCCTATGAAGATTTCAGAAGAAGTAAAGAAAGCAGTGGCCAATGGCCAAGGGGGCAACTCCACCTTTGCTGTCAAATCAAATTCAAGGATCTTTGTTGGGACCATGCGCTTTGTTCAGTACCCGGTACCCAGTCCCACCCTTCGTTTTTATCCCAACTTCAAGACATGCAGACAGTCTGAGGTCAAAAGGTAGAAGATTTACAGGCAATGTATCATCGCTTCCTCTCTTACTCTGTGCTTATATATTTCACCAGCACATTCACTGCTCATCTCATCTTTTTTCTTGTTGTTTGGTAGTTAGATATTAGAGTTAGATTACTGATTTAAGAATATTTATTCTTATAAATATAATTATAAACAAACTTATTAATACCCATTAATTCACACATTGAGAAATATAACATAAATAATAAAAATAATATAGATGTCATTCTTATAAATCTACTATATATCAATATCTCCTTTATATGTATATACGAGAGAAAAGTTTTCATACTGCCAATACATTTGAAATATTTCCTTTAAGCTAAGACAGAAGAGAATATGATGAACTTACAATCTTTAATGTTTGCATTATTGCATAGAGCATGCGCTAACAACTTTATTTCATGTTAATTCTCATGAGTTTCGTTTCCATGAGAAATTTTATCCCGAAGTGAACTACAATTTGGATGACTTGTTTAAATATATCACGTTGAATTTGTTTAGTGAGCTCGTCCTCCATTAATTACAAGTTGCTCTTCAACTGCAAAACACAATGAACATGGCATTTCCCACTCCAAAAGTAAAACTATGTCAGCCTTATTTTAGTGGCCATTTACTGCGTCTCCTTCTTTGTGCAAGAATCAAACGTTTACTGAATCGAATTCATGGCATCAAACAGATTAAACAATAAAATCTGGAGAGGTAAATGAATTATTGTGTTGAGTTGAGTTCCACATCACATGGATCGGAAAGTCTAATGCCCTATACAAATTTTAAATTTGTTTTGTTATTGTTATTTAATTTAAGCTGAAATATTTTGCGATGCTCTATAAAATTAGCAGATCTACTCCTTCACAGGCATGTGAGGACCTGGATTTTTAGTTGTTCCAGTCGTGAGTACCATACACTACCTTTTCCTCCTTTGGTCCAATCTGGTGGCCACCATGCGGAAACTAAGTTGCTGACACCATTTCTTTTCTTCCCACATCTCAATGCCCCAACTCATAATTGCAATCCTGTGCCCATAAGCATCCAAATTTTACTAAGTTTTTAACATCAAAAACATTTGAAGATTCTCCCACTGCATTATCTCCCCTGCTTTTATCACAACAGTTCTTTGATTTGGATTATAAAGATTGTTTGTTTTTTTCAATAAATTTTTTAGCAGACAGCAGATGGGGCCTTGGGTTGGTCAAATACTAGTAACCTTTAACTAGCTGTTTTAAGTTTTAACCTTGAATGGCCTATATAAAGCCATGCAGGCTCCAAGGATGGGAGATGCAGGGGCAGTGTCTTCTCGTGATCTTTTGCTTGTTCGCAAAGATGGTGGTGTTGCTCATCTTGCCACTGATATGCTTCTTGCTAAGTTGTGGTGCTCTGTTGAGGTGGAATGAGGTGAGGTACAGGAAGAAGGGCCTCCCTCCAGGGACCATGGGCTGGCCTCTGTTTGGGGAGACCACTGAGTTCCTCAAGCAAGGCCCTAGCTTCATGAAGAACCAAAGAGTTAGGTGAGCTGAGAGCTCCTTGGAAATAAGATTTTCTTCTTAGATGAAGGAAAGATCACTTTTTGATAGAAAAGTTGATTCCTTTGCTGCCTTTTTCTTTTGTGATTGTGCATGGGAAGAAGATTTTTTTTTTTCCTTGAACGCGAACCAATTCAGGGAATTAAAAAGGTGGATTATTTTTTCTCAATCGAGTGTTTTCTTTTTTCACTGAAAAGTATCTTGGCAAAAAGCTGTTTGTTGAGCTCTCCTATTCATTTTGTTTGATGTCTACTAAAACACTGGCTCCTCTCAAGTACTTGATATTTGATGTCACATTTTCTCTCCTGTGTTTCCTTCTCCTCATTTCGTTTTTAATCATCCATGTCCATGAGCTTGAAAAATCTTAAAGAGTGTTTCTTTCAAGTGTTTTCTTTATTTTTTTTCCTCTCTCATATTTTTGTTTAGGTACGGGAGTCTATTCAAGTCGCACATATTGGGGTGCCCTACAATGGTGTGCATGGATGCAGAGCTCAACAGGTTCATCCTTATGAATGAAGGGAAAGGCTTTCTTCCTGGGTACCCACAGTCCATGCTTGATATCTTGGGGAGATCCAACATTGCATCCGTTCATGGTGAGCTGCACAAGACCATGAGGGGAGCCATGCTTGGCCTGGTGAGCCCTCTAATGATCAGGGACCAGCTCTTACCCAAGATTGATGAGTTCATGAGATCTTACATCGATAATTGGGGTGGAAGAGTCATTGATATCCAAGAAAAGACCAAGGAGGTCACCCAAAATTTATCCTTAATTTGGACATCAAATTTCTTGCTATATAATCTAACACTGGTAATATTTTCTCCTTGTTTAGATGGCACTGTTGTCTGCATTGAAGCAAATTGCCAGCATTGAGACAGGGCCTGTTACCGAAACCCTGAAATCAGAGATCTTCAAGCTTGTTCTCGGTACTCTTTCATTGCCCATCAATATTCCTGGCACAAATTATCATCAGGGATTTAAGGTAGATATCAGAAAGCTATCAATATCATTTTTTTTTTTTTTTTAAATGTGGTTTCATCAACAACATGTAAATTCAATTCATATCTGATTAGTTCCCTCTTCCACAGGCAAGGAAAAAGCTTGTGGGTATGTTGAGGTGTCTAATAGAAGAAAGAAGAGCCTCCGAATGCTCCCACAGTGACATGCTTGATTCCCTCCTCAGAATGGATGGCAGCTCCAAAGTCAAACTCGATGACGAACAGATTATTGACTTGATAATAGCCCTCGTCTATTCCGGCTACGAAACTGTCTCAACGACTTCGATGATGGCTGTGAAGTACCTCCACGACCATCCTAGAGTTCTCGAAGGGCTCCGAGTAAGCATCACAGTTGATGTTTCATTATATCTTCTTCGTTGATGTTTGCTTCTCATCACTCCTACCCTTCGCATGCAGAAGGAACATTTTGAGATACGAAAAGGAAAACTGCGGGAGGATGCAATCGATTGGAACGATTACAAGTCGATGAAACTCACACGTGCGGTAAGCTAAATTGTTTCTACTAATTCAGAGTGCAGTAGCAGTGCCACTGCATTCTGAAAACTTAGAGTGCAGCAGCAGTATCACTGCGTACTGAAACCATCTGTTCATGATGTAGGTAATACTGGAGACGCTTAGAATGGCTACAGTCGTAAATGGGGTACTTCGGAAGACAACACAGGATGCGAAATTGAAAGGTGATCGGCTAAATCAGATACGCTTTTGTTTCCGTTTTGTTACTCGAACTAACTTTTTATATGCATCAGGATTCACGATACCAAAGGGGTGGCGAATTTATGTGTACACTAGAGAGATTAACTATGATCCAGATGTGTATCAAGAGCCTTTAACCTTCAACCCCTGGAGATGGTTGGTGAGTGATCTCGACTGAAACATGTCTTGTCGATACGTTGTCGTTCCGAGAGCTAAGTTTGCGTGGTCTGACCAAATCCAGGACAGAAACCTTGAATCTCACCAGCACTTCATGCTGTTTGGGGGAGGGGGAAGGATGTGCCCAGGCAAAGAACTGGGCACTGCTGAAATTACTACATTTCTTCACTACTTTGTAACTAGATACAGGTTCTAAGTCAATCACTTCACTTTTCAAGAACACATAATTTGACTACGAACCAAAGCTTACGTTTTGTTGTGCCCCATTGCATTGCAGGTGGGAAGAGGTCGGAGGGGACGAAATAGTAAGATTTCCTAGAGTTCAAGCTCCGAATGGCCTGCACATCCGCGTATGGGATGACTAGGATAGAGTTGTACAGTGTCAATAGGTGGACAAGATATCAGAAAAGAAATATTGCCATGTTTTGGTGCGGAGTTCAAGGAAGAGTTGGAACTTAGAATTACCTTTGAAATTATGATAGAAATTTGTTGATAGAAGAGGTGAACTTGCTATCAGATGAATAGAATGACTGAAGAAAGTATCGGTGGTATCTAAACAAGCTGAGTTAGCAATGCTTATGAAGCTGGGCGACAAGAGGGTGGGGTCGGGTTACCAATGCGAATGAACCGAGGTGTCAAATGGGTCAGGTCAACCATGATCCAGTCTGACCTAGCACCGTCTAGGCCATTCCGGGCTCAGCCGAGTAAAAATTGAGCCATGCTAGCCAAGGCCTAGCTGGGACAACTCTGTAAATACTCTCTGGTTTATAAAAACTCTGTAAATTTCGGGTATCTTAGTTTTTGTTTAAAATTAGTATCATAGTTAATGTGAACTTAAAGTTATTAATTTCACTTCAAAAGAATCTATTTTTTTTAAAACATTGTTATAAATATTTTAAAAAATCAATTAAATATTTAAAATTTTCTTTAAATTCTAAAAAAATTATTGTTTTCCATTTTTTTCTATATTTTGTTGATTTGTTAGTTTTTTCTCTGTTTTATTGGTTTTAAAATATTTTTTAAATTATTTTAAAATAACTTGGCTCAAAAATGGATTTCTCATATTTTCGACATTTCTACCATTTAATTGACAAAGATATTAAAGAGGATCACAAATTTTATGGATGAGAAATTACAGTTCCACCTAGCAAAGTTAAATTTTAACTGTGATTTGATCTAATTAGTTATTTAAAAGAGATCATATCTTTTATAATTTTTATGGATTGGGGGATGATCTATAATATAATTATCGTTGAATCACGGTTACAATTCGATCATAATTGATTACGATTCCTTTCTGGATATACTTTCCCATCCAGATTATAGTTTCGATTAGGGTGGGTGACCGGAGGCCATCGACGGCGTGCGGATGGCCAAACTGCATGGCGCTAAACGGGGTAATCGCTGAGCAACCTTCGACCATCCATCCTGACCCAAACTATAATCTGAATGAGAAAAAGTAACCAGTAAAAAATCACAACTAATTAGGATCAAATCACAACCATAATTCAACTATAATTATATTATAGATCATCTTCCGATTCATAAAAATGATCAAAGATCTTATCTCTTTTAAATAACTCTTTCTCATAAAATATCCAACTAGACTCCTTTTTAAATAGTACCTACCAACACGGCGAAACTCTAGCTCCCCTTGCTAAGTATAAACTCATGCTACCTTGCTAGTATAAAATCATAAGGATCTATTTCATCCTTAGCTTCACAAACAAACTTGTGAGCACTAAAGTTGTGAAACCATTAGATTCGATTGAGTTGGTTGGTCTAGGCGGGCTCGTTATATAGGTTTACAAGCCGAATGGATCGAGTGGTTGAAGAGAATAAATAAGTTGGATTGAACAGGTTAAATACATCACACAAGTAGACCAAAGGGGCTAAGCAAGTTAAGAGGGGTAAGTCGAGAAGGAAGGTAGACTTGTTAGGTTGATCAAATGGAACAGATCAAATTGAGTCATATAAGTCGATTGATGTGAGCAGCACTCTCATTCAAGGAAATTAATAAAAACCCCTTGTCTTTATCCATCTATAAAATAAACAACTGAAGGAAGAATATTTAAATAACATCCATCAATCCATACTTAATCCGTCGGAAAGTGAAAAAGACGGAATGATCAAAATGATATGATTGGAATATTAATCGAATCATTATGACCCAGAAAGAGGAGGGTATGTTGAGCTGTTCTCTATGTTGACAAAATCGTCATAGGGCCTCTGGTGAACGCCACATGCAAATAGCAACTGGATTTCTCCGGTCTTTGATACTCCGATGCTCGAGGCATATCCCAAAATTATATAAGGAGTCGAATAAATATCAGAATAATATAATGCTTGAAGAATAAAGAGTGAGTATGTTAATGTACCCTAGCCTGGGAGCGCCCTCTGGTAGACCGATGAACTAGTCGCATCGCTTGGTCCATAGGAGCGGGCGGAGATGATGAGTTGTCTCAGGTTAGCATCCTTTGATATAAAAATATAATGACTAATAGAAATGCTATATGTGAAAAGGGGAGCGATAGCCTCCCTATACCTTGACTCGCAGGGGTGGGACTTCATATAGCCTGCTGGATTGAGAACTAGGTTGACGCAAAGCTATGGGATAGTACAAGCCCGAAGGCCACACAGAGCCAAGGAGCTGGAACATATTAACGGCTCGAAGGTTGGAACCACATCGGCTCACCGACCTGAAACCACCTTGACTCGTAAGCGGAATATAATATCAACTCGAAGCCAGAGCAGATAAATAGCACAGAGTCGGAACAAGTGACACAGAGTCTAAACGAAATAGGTGGTGTAGCGCCGGAATGGAATAGCGACGACGGACAAGTCTAAGAACCCAGGCAGCAACTGCCTAGCGGGTGATTATTGTGGAGGCGGCGGCGACAG
Organism: Zingiber officinale; assembly: GCF_018446385.1. NCBI lineage: Eukaryota > Viridiplantae > Streptophyta > Magnoliopsida > Zingiberales > Zingiberaceae > Zingiber > Zingiber officinale. The sequence goes on from NC_055987.1 coordinate 135,203,319, forward strand.
CCGCTGGAGGTGGCTCTAAGGATCACAGCAGTGGTCGTGAAGCGGTGAGGGAGTCAGTGGGCGTGAGGACTGTTAGAGTGTATACTTAAAAGCCTAATCTTTTGTAAACATTTTATTTTGAAATAAAGAATCACATTGGTCAAATGTCTACATTTATATATTAAGTGTAGTTGTTCAATTAATTTATATTATAGATAACATGGTGTGTGGTGTCACACATAAAAGATCATGTTATAAATTCCTTATAAATTATAAACAGTAGCTCACGACTAAGATGGAAAGGAACAAACCATTGGAATAATCGTAATGTAATTTGGTATTAGTTTATCTTAACTATAAAATTACACTAGTACGCTCTAAGTGTATTGAGTAGGGTCATTTAAGGTAAGTTCTTTTTATACTGACTGAATAAAAGAACAAGACTTTTGTTATTATGGAAGTGTGTGCTCTTAATCCTGATATAATAACAAACACATATATCTAGTATTTATTTCTTTCACTTATCAATGGGTGAGCTTTAATTCGATAAATCAAGAAGCCCGATAAGTTGGAAAATGATATTATTTATAGTGTGTGTTGTTGATTATAGAAGGAAACTGTGTCCTAATAATTTAGGTTGATAATGTCCCCAAGAGGAGCTAATAAGGATTGTCATGTAAACCCTGCAGGTGGACTTAGTCCGACATGACGATAAGGTTGAGTGATACTACTCTTGAAGCTAGATATTAATTAAGTGAGTTGTCAGTAACTTACTTAATTAGTAGGCATTCGTTATCTTAAACACAGGGAGACTAACACACTCATATATGAAGGAGCTCATAATGTAATTTGGGATTGGTGCGATAGTGCAATAATAACTCTCTAGTGGAATGAGTTATTATTGATGAACTTGAGTTCTGTGTTCGGGGTGAACATGGGAAGCTTATTTTCATCGGGAGACCAAAACCAATTCCTCCTCTCGGTCCGTATCGTAGCCTCTTATTTATAAAGTTTTATATCCACCAAATACCCACTTTCTACCCACCTTAAGGTGGTCGGCCAAGCTAGCTTGGAGCTTAAGCTAGGGCCGGCCAAAACAAGGCTAATGGGTGCAAGTTAGTGGTCGACCCTTGCTTGGAGCTCAAGCTAGGCGGGCCGGCCAAAAATAAAATAAAAGGATTTTATTTTTAAAATCTTTTCTTATGTGGAAACCATGGTTTTAAAAGAGAGTTTAAAATTTAAATCTTTCCTTTTATAGCTTTCTACAAAAGATTAAGTGAAAGGTTTGATATCTTTCCTTATTTGTAGTTAAAAGGAAGATTTTAATTTTTGATAAAACTTTCCTTTTTTGTAACCATCCTTATGATTTAAAAGAGAGTTTTAAAATTAAATCTTTCCTTTTATAGTTTCTACAAAAGATTAAGAAAAGATTTGATATCTTTCCTTATTTATAGATTGAAAGGAAGATTGTAATTTTAGAGAAAACTTTCCTTTTTATAAATCATCCATATGTTTTAATAGAGAGATTTTAATTTATAAAAGTTTCCTTTTATGACCAACCATGAAGGGAAATTTTAATAGAGAAATTTTTATTTTAAAATTTCTGAAAACAAATTAGGAAGTTTTAATTTTGTGATTAAAACTTTCCTTATTTGGAGGGAATAAGGTGGCCGGCCATTAGAGGTTTGATAAGGAAATTTTAATTAAATTTTCCTTCTTAAACATTGGCAAGGAATATAAGGAAATTTTATTTATTAAACTTTCCTTATTTGCTAAGACCAATGAATATAAAAGAGAGGGTAGAGGTGCCTCACCTCACAACACATATTATAGTATTCCTCTCTTCTATTCCTTGGTGGTGTGGCCGACCCTCTCATCCTTCATCTTCTCCTATTCTTCTTCCTTGTTGGCCGGCGACATCTCATCTCAAGGAGCTTGGTGGTGGCCAAATCTTGTTAGAGGAAGAAGGAGAGATATGAGGCTTTGTTTCTAATATCCCTTAGAGCTTGAAGGTTGGTGGCCGAAACTTGCAAGGAGGAAGGTGGTCGTGGTTCTCGTCTCGGTAGATCGTTGCTCACACAATGTCTGAGATAAGAAGAGGAATACAATAGAAGATCAAGAGGTTGTTGTTTACAAAGAAAGGTATAACTAGTAATTCTATTCCGCATCATACTAGTTTTCTTTGTATAGATTTTGAAATACCAAACACAAGAGGCATATGATTCTAGGTTTCGAATTTGTGATTCGAGTTTGTGTTTCTTTTGTTTTTTTGAACTTGTGATTCGATTGTTCCTTTTGGTTAAACCTAGGGTTACTATAGAGAAATTAAATATTAAATTTCGTTGAAAGGCTTTGTCTAGGAAGTGGTGGATGCTCCCATGCCCAAGAATGCCTAGTGTCTCGCCATATTTAACTTGGAAGCCAGTTTTTGAAATTAATATTTAATTAAATTTGTAACATAGGTGGATTTGGATCAATAATGTTAAGCATCGTTTGTGATCCAAGTCTAAACCTCTAAGAACAAATAAGTTGAGTTTGGAATCAATAATGTTAAGTTCCGTTTGCGATTCTAAATTTAATTTCTAGAGAACACAATAGGTTGTTAGGAATGGTTCAGGACTTGTACATAATTTTTGTACAGGGGAACCGGTACGATATTTTGAGTATCTACCAACAAGGACTTTAGCGCCCGACTGAGGAGGCACTCAGTGGTGGCAGTAGCGTTGGGGAGGCTGTGAGTTTAGCGATGGCGTGCATGAGCTGCTGCCGACGATGGCTGGTGCGGGAAGGGCTATGTAGGTGGAGATGGCGCTGGGTGCGGTGTCGAAGGGATAGAGAGGTGGCGGCTGCAGTCGGTCGAGGAGGTGGAGCTCGTCGGTGGAGGGGTGAAGCAAGAGAAAGGCGGTGGTGCCGCTATAGCTGGTGTTGGGGCATCGTGTGGAGAGAAGGCGACGTCAGAAGGGAGGAGGTGGTGGCCCCCTCATAAACCCCCCCAGATGAATAGTGCTCCATAAATACCAAAACCCTCAACATGTGAAAAGATCGAAATTCCCCTCTTTTCCTTCTTAATTCCTCTTGGGTCCCTAAGCTACCTCTGTATCACAAGCTTTCCCTTCAAGTCTAATCAAAGGAGGCACGAGTCTAACTAACTAGATAGTCTTTCGGAAAGGATGAATCGCTCCCGGGTATAGAGTCAGATCACTAGGTTTATCGTATAACGTCGAGCTCGTAGTCAAATAAAGAAGTAATTTTAAAGAAGTATTTATCCCTCCATTCATCCCGGGTAGGGATCTTGTTATGCAAAGTCATCTTAAGACCAACACGAAAATGAAATAGGTCATCCATCACTTGTTTAGGACAGAAGTAATGATGAAACAGGCGAGAAGATAGAGGGATACTAAATAAATGGAAAATAATAGTAATAGTGCTTAGGATGCGAATGAAATTAAAGAGGAGTTGATGAAGCAGAATGCCAAAATATTGGCTGATAGTAACAAGGAAAGGGTGAAGGGGAAAACAAAGCCCTGTTATGACTTGCTCCCTAAAGACAACAATGCCTTATGTTGAAGGAAGATAAGGGTGATTTTCACTAGTTGGTATACTATGTAGGAAGGAAGTCCGTAGTTAAAATTGAGGTCATGGGCATCCATGATGGTAAAGTTGGAGGAGCATTTTATATACCACTCACTATTCTCAGCCATTTTAAGTAAGAGGAAGAGGAAGACAATGAGGGAAACAGAAGGTGTGGGACAAATGAATAAGAAGTAATCAAGAAGAAGGAGAGGTAAAGATGCTAGGGTTCATGAGAATTCCTCATGGGAACTGTTTAAAGGCTATTCTTTGGGATCCTTTTTGAGCAAAGTCGTCAGATCATAATAGTAAATAGGCGGAATAAATTATGGACCGTTGGATGTCAAGACGAAACAACATGTATAGGAAGAGGCGTATACCTATAATAACACATACACACGTGTTTCCACTACCATCAAATTTGTAATCAACAACAGTTATAAGACAACGATTTTAACAAAAATCATTGTCTTTTTGCACTTTTTTTTAACAAAGACAACGATTTTTAAAAAATCGTTGTCTTTTAGCGTTGTTTGGAGGGGCTATGACAACAAATTTTTAAAATTTTCTAACCGTTGTCTTTTTTCACCTTTTTGGGTTTTAAGACAACAAATATTTTGATTAAAATATTAATTTCCTTAAACCTAAACATTTCACTAAGTCTCGACGCTAAAAAAAAACCTCCCTTCCTTTGTCAAAGACCCATCTCCTTTGTCAAAGACTCACCTCCATCGCCCCAGACGCTTCTCCAGCAAATCGACGGTGAGACATTCGACCCTTCACTATTACTCCTCTCACATTCTTGGGCTTCTTATCCTCGGCGCCGACGAGACTTCTCTCATGGTCAGACTGATCTACCTTCGCCTTCCTTCACTTCGCCTGATGGCACTCTTCACTGTGGCATACTCCGCTCCTCTAACTCTAAGCTCCTCCGCCTCTCCTCTCCCTTGTCGTCGCTGCTCACTGTCTCCATTGAGGAAGTGATTACTTGCCTCCTGTGAACTTCGCTGCAAGAAGATGTATGTTTTAGGTACCTCTACATAAATGGATCTTTCACAAGATTAGGCTTTGAAGAGAAGTATGCTTTAGGTACCACTGCTAGAAGATGTATGTTCCAGGTACCGCTGCCAGAAGATGTATGTTCTAAATGGCATCAACAAACCAAACTTTCCATCCATTGTGGTGCAGCCTGGAGAGAAGTACAAGCACACCATGGTGTTTGAGTTTTCAACTGAGTTAGGTCTTCTTCCATGATTCTATTTATCTATTCTGCTCTCTTATTGCATTCTAACTTGATGAATAAGTTATATAAAACATGAGGAAGGGAAGAGCATGGGCCTTGTTGGTTGTACCTATTTTGACATTGTTGTAGATTCTTTTCCTTATCATTAAAATGATCAAAAGATTTGTGTTATATCTTTTAGAATTCAAGTTATGTTGAGGAATAAAATACTAGAGTTGGTTCCCCAGTGATGCACTAAAATACAAATCCAATTGATTGATTGTATTCAATGGATCTTTGTCAGATGAGAATAGATCTTTCATGGTGCTTAGTGTTTAAATATGCATTATCTTCAATATTAGATGTAATTATCTTCAATTTATTATTGAATAATATGAAACCACCATCTAATATTTTGTAATAGATTTGTAGAACATTTTTACTTTAATAAACATACAAAATAACAAAACAATCATATTAGATCTTCAATTCAATATGCTAACAGTCAGCTAGCCATCCAACTATAATTAGTTATAGTATTGTAACCCTACATGTCTGACGTTCATCATATTACCTATCCATGTTTTATGACTATTAATACGAGTTATAAGAAGTGGATCCCGTACAATAATGTGAAAAGAGATATAAGAAAGAGAAAGAAGAAGTAGGGAAGCTCAGGGGAGATAAATATGATTTGTAAGCAAATCCTAGTCAAGAATGTATTATTGGCTGGACTAAAACTGGCTAAGGGTACGACGCATGTGGATATGTTCGGCAGGCAAAGCTCGACCGAGCATGGAGTATCGAATGAACTGAAATAGGCAAAATATTAGCTCGCGCACGTACGCTCGGTAGGAAAGCCTCGATCGAGGATGAAATCTCAACCGAGAATATAAGCACAATCGAGAATGTAAGCCCGACTGAACTAAGAGACAGACAAGGGATTAGTGCATTTAAATGCGTTCGATAGTCAAGGTTCAATCGAGCATAAAGTGATGGTTAAACTAAAGCAATAGAGTGTCAATGAACCTAGGAATGCTCAGCAGGCAAAGTTTGGCCAAGCTTAAAGGTATGCATTCCTAAGTAATCTCTATAGCCGGCCAAGCGAAGACCGATTGCATATCATAAGGCTCAACATGACTCAATAGGCAAAGACCGGTCGGGCATAAACACGATATAAATATAATACACTCTGTAGTAAAATCTCGGTCGAGCAAGAACATAACTGGCTCGGTAATATAATCTCGAGCGAGCTAACAGACACATAACTTACTAAGATTATCAGAACGGGCTTGGCTTGGATATATCCGGTTGAGCATAGACATAATATGCTCGGTAATAGAATCTCGGGTGGGTATATAGACACGCACTTTTCTAAGACTGTTAGTATAAGATCGACCTGGCAAAATATGGCCGGGCATAAACAACCTTATTACATCCTTTACATATACTCAACCAAGATTATCTTAACAGAAAAATATTCTCAATACACAAATACATCTTCTATATTAATTATATGTGAACAATATGTGATTACATGATCACCAGTTTTATTTGGCGAAAAAAAAATCTTCTAGAGACTTCTGCAGGTGAAATAAACGACAAAGAAGCGACATCTCGAGTACAAAAAAGATTCCTTGAACTATTATTGCAGATGGCGTCATCTCTTAAAAATTCTAACGAATCGGGGTCCACCTCATGACTGCAGAGGTTATATGAGATGGTATAAAAAGGGAAATTCTCTCCGCTGGTAAGGCAAGGTGCAACATCACCACCGAAACCCTATTTCCACTTTAGTTTTACTATACTTCTTCTTCTTCTTCCTGCTTTGCATGAAGAAAAACTGGCTTGAGCGTCGGAGGGCCTAGCCAGGGATTCCCACTTCGGTCTTAAGTCATTAACGCTTTGTTGGTTGGTTTCATAATGCACAGGAGCGGAGACAAGGGAGGCATTCTTCACCGGAGTTCTCCTAGATCTGCTTTGGTTTTCTCAGATCTAGCCTTGATCTTCGGTGTTTTTCGCTGGGAGGTATTCTCTACTAGGCTTCTTCTGGATTTGCTTTGGTTTTCTCAGATCTATCGTTATTCATCTTCCCCGGAGTCATCGCCTACCATTCCCAGCTCTTCATCTCGCAGCTTTCAGACAAGATCAAATTTTAGTGATACGGATTATAAGAAGTGGATCCCGTACAATAATATGAAAAGAGATATAAAGAAGAGAAAGAAGAAGTAGGGAAGCTCAGGGGAGATAAATACGATTAGTAAGTAAATCTCGGTCGAGAATGTATTATCTGCTGGGCTAAAATTGGCTAAGGGTATGATGCATGTGGATATGTTCGACAGGCAAAGCTCAGCCGAGCATGGAGTACCGAATGAACTAAAATAGGCAAAATATTAGCACGCACACGTATGATGGTAGGAAAGCCTCGGTCGAGCATGAAATCCCGATCGAGAATATAAGCACAATCGAGAACGCAAGCTCGCCTTAACTAAGAGACAGACAAGGGATTAGTGCATTCAGACACATTCGACAGTCAAGGTCCAACCAAGCATAAAGTGTTGGTTAAACTAAAGCAACAGAGTGCCAATGAACCTAGGAACGCTCAGCAGGCAAAGCCCGGCCGAGCTTAAAGGTATGTATTCCTAAGCAATCTGTATAGCTGGCCAAGCGAAGACCGATTGCATATCATAAGGCTCAACATGATTCAATAGGCAAAGACCGATCAGGCATAAACACGGTATAAATATAACACACTTGGTAGTAAAATCCCGATCGAGCAGGAACATAACTCGCTCGGTAATATAATCTCGAGCGAGCTAGCAAACACATAACTTACTAAGATTATCAGAACAATCTCAGTTTGGATATATCTAGTCAAGCATAAGCATAATACGCTCGGTAATAGAATCTCGGGCGAGTATATAGACACACACTTTTCTAAGGCTGCTAGTATAAGATCGACTTGGCAAAATCTGGTCGGACATAAACAACCTTATTGCGTCCTTTACATATACTTAATCAAGAATAGCTTAACAGGAAAATATTCTCAATACACAAATACATCTGTTATATTAATGATATGTGAACAATATGTGATTACAAGACATCCTATTTTATTTGGTGGGAAAAATCTTCTAGAGACTTCTGCAGGTGAACTAAATGACAAAGAAGACATATCTGGGGTACAAAAAAGATTCCTTGAACTATTATTGCATATGACATCATCTCCTAACAAACTCTAATGAACCAAGGTCCACCTCATGACTGCGGAGGTTATATGAGGTGGTATAAAAAGGGGAATCCTCTCCACTGGTAAGGCAAGGTGCAACATCACCATAGAAACCCTAGTTCCACTTCAGTTTTACTATACTTCTTCTTCTTCCTGCTTTGAATGATGAAAAACTGACTTGAGCGTCGGAGGACCTAGACAGGGATTCCCACCCCGGTCTTACGTCATTAACGCTTTGTTGGTTGGTTTCATAGTGCGCAGGAGCGGAGACAAGGGAGGCATTCTTCACCGGAGTTCTCCTAGATCTGCTTTGGTTTTCTCAGATCTAGCCTTGATCTACGGTTTTCTTCCCTAGGAGGTATTCTCTACTGGGCTTCTTTTGGATCTGCTTTGGTTTTCTCAGATCTATCGTTATTCATCTTCCTCGGAGTCATCGCCTACCTTTCCCAACTCTTCATCTCGCAGCTTTTAGACAGGATGAACCATCAAATATTTTAAAATGATTACCTCGATTGACTCTAATTGATTGATGTGATTCTAATTAATTTTTAGTTGTTAAACATATTTAGTTAAAAGTATTTGATACTCCTAAAGGCCTTAAAATTATACTAAATTAACATGAGTATTTTTCTAAGTCTATTTATGTTCATTTAATTTTTTTTTTTTAATCTTTTAAGACCATCAAACACTTTTAGCCAAAGTATTTAACGACCTTCAAGGAATAAAATTGCATCAAATTCATGTAAATGGGCATCAATTGCACTCTTAGGGAAAGACGAGAACACTTTGAAGAGGAGGTTTTAGCTAGGATTAGAAAGACCGTATCTGACGAAGAACATTCTACTAAAGGTACCATGGATTTTTATGTCTCAGATTTTCTTTGGTAAATTATGTCTTCAAATTGCTTGCATTTTTAACTCATTATACATTCGTTCAAACAATATGTACTCCACAAGTTCATATTGATTCTTAAGATTATGTTGGACTTGCTCCTTGTTACTCTCTGATTGGTTAAGGTGTGATGTGTATTTTTATTATTAATAATTGTTATTTATGGATACAAATGTTTGATTTACATTGTATTTCTTTTGATACTTTTGAATCAAATCTAGTTAAATGTAACAATCATCTAGTTCTTTATTCTAGGACATTTTCTAGTTGAGCTTGTTGGATTATGGGCGCCTCAGATTCTTGCCATCTCTAGTTGTTGCTTCAACTATCTTTGTTTCTAGATACACCATTGATCCAAAAAGTCATCCTTGGGTAAGATAACCACTTGAGATAGATCTATGTCATAACTATATTGTGTCAAGAACTAAACTCTCTTTAATTTGTAGAGAAAGAAACTTACTGAGTGCACTGGCTATAATTGAGTTGACATGAAGTATTGCATCTAACCTTAAGGGTGTGACTGGCAAATACTTTGACAATTGTAATGAGAAGGATACGAGTAACCATGCCAAGTATGAAGAACTAGTAAGAAAGCTTTGACATTTAAGCGAGAAGATGGTTAAAGCCAATGAGAAAAAAACATTCAAGGCAAGAGGATAAGTAGCATCTACTAAGATCCTTTAAGTTCATGCAATAAGATGTAGTCGAGAGGATTAGTTTTGAGTGTCTTCTAATTAAAATTTCTTTGTGTGCGAGTAATTATGTTTGTTATAGAAGTGTAAGGATGATAATTTATATACTTATATTGGCTATTTATTTAATAATATGTTGTTGATTGAAGTAGATTTGATTTTCATTCATCTTCTATTTGTCTATGGTATTAAAAGATAATAGTTTAAAATTATTGCAGAACTATTGTCTATCGTATTTAAAGGACAACGGTTTTTAAACGTTGCAAAACTGTTGTTGTTAGTATTAAAAGACAACAATTTAAAAATCATTGTCGTTGAGGGGGCTCTTTAACAACACCATCAGTTACAATAATTTTGGAAGGATAAAGGCAATGGATAAAATCTGTTGTCTTTTAGCTTTTTTATTGCAGTGTGCACCGACCAAAAGTTTATATCGATAACTGATTTAACCGGTAGTCATCTCAAAACGTTAGCGTTTTTATCAAGGTAAGCCTTATCTTTTATGCTATTCTACAAACCTCGCTAGTCCTAAGCTCGAACGAGTTTATAGGGTGCGTTCGAAAGAATAGTTAGTAAAACAATAAGTGAGAAGTCCAGTCGGACACTTGTCGAACTAGTTCTTAACAGCGAGCGGGGTTTGTGTAGAACAGGTTTAATTCTGATCGATCCCAAATATCTTTACCCTAAATAAATATTATCTATTGCAGTTCATCTGGTCTCAAAGGTTAGACGAATTCAACCCAGAGTGGGGTTAATTCTAGATACGTTTTGCCCCAAGTGGTTTTTTATGTATGTCCCCGCAACACTAAAGATTTTAGTCGTTATAGTTTGTCCAACCTTCAAGTTTAGATGAATAGTCTTGTAAACTATAGTCGCCCGTGCTTTGGTCTGGACAGACCCACATTGTCCTTAGTATATCATATACATTCAGGAAAAAACACAAGTTATCCTTACGTTGTTACCCAGACGGATTTTCAAGAAGCCGAGTTCATCATACTATTCCTTAAACAGATTTATAATGTGGCCAAGGCATTGTACTCTTCTTTGAACGAATCCCTAATATTATGTAGAATGTGACTAAGCGATTTAATGTGAGGACATATGTAAAGATGGATGACCTTATAGGCCGACCGAGATATTCTTGGTTGATGACATGATCAAAAAATCTTAATAACTATCAGAATAACAACCTGTCAGAGAATATTCTTTCGAAATCTTCTTTAGGTATTGTTTTCTCTCCCATCAACAGACCATTTATAACGACATATTCCTTCAGCAACTCCAACAAAAACAGAAGCTAAGCGATTTAATATGAAGACATATAAAGACGGTCGGCCTTATAGGTCGGCCGGGATATACTCAGCCGCAGCATGATCAAAGAATTCTAACAACTTATCAGAAAATATTCTTCTAGAACCTTCTTAAGGGGTTATTATGTTTCCCATCAACCGCCCACTTATGACAGCATATTCCTTCAAAGCCCTCAGCAATGACACGAACTATAAACGACAAAAGAGATATACATATGGGTAAAGGGAAGATTCCTCGAACAACTATTGCATATTGTTCGAGTTGTGCACTCTCCTTTACCTAACGACCTCTGACACACTTTCCCATCTCATGATTGTCGAGGATATGAGAGGTGGTATATAAAGGGGGAGTCCTCTTCATTGGGGAGGTATGTTCTCTAAACATCTACAACTTAGTCTTGCGCTCACTCCACTGTTCCTCATTCATCCATTAGGACTTGTACTGATTTGAGCATCGGAGGGCCTTTACTAGGGGCTCTACGTACCTGTGGTCTCAAGACACTGACATTTTGTTGGCTCGTCTTCGTGTGCATAGGATCAAAAGGAAGCTCTTCTGTGGAGTAAAAGGTCTTCTCTTGGTCAACAGTAATTCCACCATGCCCAACATTCTGTCTTTGTAGTTTTCAAACATGATCAAATTTTCCTGAGCCAGGGCACGTCACCGTACTCACTTTTTATTCTTCATGCATTATATTATTCTGCTATTTATTCGACTCCTTATATATTTTTGGAACCTGCCTCGAGTATCGGAGTACCAGAACCGGGATAACCAGGTCGCTGTTTGCAGGTGGTGTTGGCCAAAGGCCCTATAACAATTTGGTTAACATAAAGGGCAGTTCAGTATACCCTCCCCCTCTGGATCATGATGATTTGGTCAATATTTCAACCACATCATTCTGACTATTCCATCTTCTTAACTTTCAGACGGGATCAGGACTTATTCGTTCCTCTTTTAATGTACCTAAAAATCCTCTAGGCCAGTTTGAGTTGCTAAGTGGATACTTAAGACAGGGGAGTGTAGAAGTTTCACAATTTTTTTTCAAGGAAAACGATCATTAGTAGATCCATAAATTTTAAAAGACGATTTGCTGCCAGTCAAGCACTTCAAGATTATTTGGGGTTGATGGTGTTACCTCCATAAGATTATTACACTCATTGCATCTGTTAAATGAACAATGCAAAAGCACTAGTAGAAGATCAGATTCCAGAAGATGTAAATATTTAACCACTCTCGCTAACATCAGATTCGAGCATTGCTGATTTAAAAGAAAAAACAAGAAAAGAAAGAGAAAATTGTGGTAGTGGTTTTGGTTTGTTTACTGAAAAAGAAGGCTACTACCTTCTCTTATCCTGAGAACCAACTGAAACAAGATATTCAGAAATGACAAGTAGACAATTATTTCAAACGTAAACATAATTCAACGACAATTAAAAAAGAAAGAAAGATGACAATTTGATCCATCGATGAGAGCTCACATCAATCCACCTTCAATGGGTTCTGCTCCACCTCATGTTGTAGATACAACAAGGAGTCAAAGGATGCATGAGATTCAAAAGTATAATCTGCAAGTGGTGCGAGGATAGGAAAAAAAAAGGAAGTATGGCACCACCAAACTTTGTACATGTATAAAAAGAATAAATCCCATGCCCTTGCCATTCTTAAAAGGGAACTCTTGAATGTATGACAGAAGATTAGAAGTTACACCATGTAAAAAAAGTGTAAGTACTTCAGTAACTTCGTATTAGGGTTTGCTATCTTTTAAGAAAATTAATTTTTGCTGATCAATATTGATTCTGTCCGGAATTTGAGTCAGACGAGGGATGGGTGAGCTGTTGCGGATGCTGACGGAGGGGCGACTGGGATGTCTTTTTCATACGTGCTTCCAAAAATGGACTCCCGCGTGATGCTGATGGACGACGATGACTGCGCCGGCAGTACCTGAGCTCTGCGCACACGCAGACAGACACATAGGCGTTAGAGGCCAGAAACTAGGGAAAAAGTCCTCGGAGTAGGCCTTCCGACGCTCAAATCAAGTACTTTTTCCCCAGAAGAAAAGTACACGAAGAAGAAGAAAAGTAAAAGACAAGTACGAATGCGTGAGAGAGTGTACCTGCGTGAGGGAGAGGGTCTCCCTTTTTATATGACAGTGCGTACCTTCTGGAGCCTGATTGATGTCAGAGAATGTCGGGTGTCAGGCCTTGTCGGGTAAGGGAGGACACGTGGCATCCTCCTATGGTCTAAAGGGAGATTCCATTCGCAGGTGATTGCCGACCATTAGAATATTTCCTGACACTTGGCAGTTATTCTCTGACAGACGGTTACAATTCTCTGACCTTGTTGTCCTGTAGCGCATTCTGTCCTGGCCGGGAAGGAATAGGGCACCCCTGTATGACCAGCCGGGTATTACACCTAGTCTAGACCTTGAAAGGCCGAGGTTGTCGAAAGATAGTCCCGGCTCTGGCCAGGAGTTGGCTAACCGAGAGCTTTTAGCTTACTAGGAGCATCAAGTTTACGTACTGCACGGGCTTGAGGGCCCAACCCTTCAAATCCTGGTCAGGTGTCATCCGACTATCTACCCAAGTGTTTCAGGTCTGGAATTCTGGTCTGTCAGAACTTGACCGGGAATCAGGTTGTTGACATTGTTCCCGATCTGTTGACCTCCACATCTCCTTGACTTCGAACTGTCACGTACCCTTGACTTCTAACTGTCATGTGCCCTTGACTTCTGACTGTCCCGTACTCTTGACTTTTGACTGCCACGTCTTCCTGACTTCTGACTGTCACGTCTTTATCGGACCCCATCATCATGCACCGTATTACAAGCCTCCCCCCAAGTCTAGTCGAAGGAGGCCCAAGTTCGACTGACTAGACTCAGGCTCCCGTTCACTTGCTCCGCCCTTCCGTTCTCAAATGCTGTATCTTTTCCCAATTTCTCGGTGGGGTAAGAGTTTGGAATCCTGACCGAGAGGTCGTTGGTCATGAGAGCATGCTCACTTATAACTCGCGCTGGGAAGAGAGTCTGGAAACCCGATCGGGAGGTCATTGGTCGTGAGAGCATGCTCACTTATAACTCGCGCTGGGGCAAGAGTCTGGAAACCCGACCGAGAGGTCGTTGGTCGTGAGAGCATGCTCACTTATAACTCATGCTAGGACGAGAGTCTGGAGGTGTGAGAGCAAGCTCACTTATAACTCGCACTAGGGCGAGAGTCTGGAGGCATGAGAGCAAGCTCACTTATAACTCGCGTTGGGGCGAGAGTCTGGAATCCTGACCGGGAGGTCATTGATCGTGAGAGCATGCTCACTTATAACTCATGTTGGTGTGAGAGTATGGAAACCCGATCGGGAGGTCGTTGGTCATGAGAGCATGCTCACTTATAACTCATGCTGGGGAGAGAGTCTGGAGGCGTGAGAGCAAACTCACTTATAACTCGCGCTGGGCCGAGAGTCTAGAAACCCAACCGGGAGGTCGTCGGTCGTGAGAGCATGCTTACTTATAATTCACGCTAGGGTGAGAGTCTGGAAACCCGATTGGGAGATCATTGGTCGTGAGAGCATACTCACTTATAACTCACGTTGGGGCGAGAGTTTAGAGGCGTGAGAGTAATCTCACTTATAACTCGCGCTGAGGTGAGAGTTTGGAGGCGTGAGAGCAAGCTCACTTATAACTCACGCTAGGGCGAGAGTCTGGAGTACCGACCAAGAGGTTGTTGGTCGTGAGAGCATGCTCACTTATAACTCGCGTTGGGGCGAGAGTCTGGAGGTGTGAGAGCAAGCCCACTTATAACTCGCGCTGGGGAGAGAGTTTCGAGACGTGAGAGCAAGCTCACTTATAACTCGCGATGGGGCGAGAGTTTGGAATCCCGACCGGGAGGTCGTTGGTCATGAGAGCATACTCACTTATTGTAATGACCACCCTTCTTACTACTACTCTCTAAGGGTAACCGTCACTTAACTACTAACTCTACTTAACCGGTATGATCGAAACCACGAGGAGTCTCTACCGAAAAATTTCGGCAACATCTCCCCTGTACCGGTGACCATAAACTTTAATAAATACACAGTATACAACAGTCACAGGTGGCTGGAACATATATCAAACACCCACGCAGTTCATATATAACCAAAATAATCAACTCTCGCAAAGCACAATAAAACGATCCATAGAATAGCATGTACAAGTTCTAAATTCTTTTAAACAATTTAACGGAAACAGTCTTAATAAATTCTTGGCAAATCCCCAGATCTCTCCATAGTCCAGGCATCACACATCATCAAACACATCCTTGTCGCCTTCCTTTGCTAAAACTTTTCCTTTCCTATATCTGCAGTAAGAGGAAATGCAAACTATAAGCGAATGCTTAGTAAGCGCTGTCTAACTCACAAAAATATGAATGTGCATGTATACGAGAAGAAACTAGAAACTGAATGTTCTAAAATAAAGCATATATAGCTACTCATGTTAATCTAATAGCAATAAAGATTACTCATGCCCAACTAATAACAAAGCAATAAAAATAATCTGTAAACTCATGATATACAAGAATAAAACTGCATGCTAGAAATAAGACTAATCATGCTCAAGAGACTAATAAGGGAAGCAATTAAATCTAATACTGCATGCTTAGAATTCTAAAGAACTAAACTTACTGATTCTAAGCATCTTTGAAGCTTGTTTCATTTGTTCCAAAAATTTATACTTTAATACATCAAAATAATAATAAACTTCTTCTTCTTGGGCCCAGGCTTAGTACCAATGCGCGCTCCCTAATAGAGACTGTGGTAGCTAGTCACCAGTCCTACGAGGGTAAAGACCTTGGTCTTACCAGGGTCAAGACCTTGGAATTGGTCACCTGCATTTGTTTAACGACAACCTTGGAAGTCGGGTACTGGCCTTTCTAAAATAAAAATACTTATTATCTTTTAATATTCTTATAATAAAATGCCTTGGCATTTCCTTGAGCACTTGGCGTGTTGCTGATCCCAATTCTTAAAGTTTAGAGATCCTATCAAGTCCTTGGTCTTTTCTTACTTATAGCTACTCATAATTCTCAAAAAAAAAAAGGTTTAATAGAACTCTTATCTTTTCCACCTACAAGCAGATCCTAGAGTTTTTATAGAGCAACAAGATTCTTTAAGCATGTATCAACAGAATAAATCAAAGGAAAGCAAATCTGACTTCTTTAAGCATGCTACAATAAACATAAATCAAAGGAAAGCAAATCTGAACTCTCTAAGCATGCTACAATAAACATAAATCAAAGAGAACCGCTCATGCTCAGCTAAGGAAAAATGAAAACCAAACATTCTCAACTAAGGTAAATGAAAACAAAACATGCTCAGCTAAGGGTAACTGACAACAAAATAAAGGAATCGATGTTGCACAGCCAAAGGGCCGGCTGGTTATACCTGTCGAACTAGCAGGGAAATCAAAACAACCTAGGATGCATAGTAGGGAAATATCTAAATCTGCAATACTTAAGAAAGAATCTGTTCATGTTGGTTAAGCAGGCAAGGAATTCTGAACTAGAGTGTCAAATGTAGAATTGTGTAGGCTCGTCACAACTCAAAAAGGTCTAATCTTTACATGTTTAAATACACAGCTGCTCATGCTAATTGAATGACAAGGAAACTAACACTGCATACTTGACTAAGGAGTTGTTCATGCTCATTAACTACACGGCTAAATCCCTAGCAACCATTCTGCACAGTAAAATCCGAAACAAAGGAGCATGCTGTGGATGGCAAGGAGTGAAAATAAAACCCCAAAACTACTCTTACTGCAGGTGAGTAACAACTTACCTCGTGTTCTTGGACTTACAACCGAGAAAGGAGGTTCTAGGGTTCGGAGGAGCTTGAGCTTCCCGGCCTTTTCCTCGTGCCTACGAGCTCTTCTCGTCGAGAGGATCGTGAGGATGGAAAGGACTCTCGGAAAACCCCCTCGACCGACCGCCGGAGTGAAGCCCTAAGTTTGGCTTCGTCTTCGCCCAAGCAACGCCGACGCCGTCGCACACGAGAAAGAGAAGGAGAAAAGATTTCGGGAGAAAAGAAATAACCTAATCTCTCTTAACTTATCCTTTTATAACCTAGGGTTATTTTAAATAAGTTGAATTATTGCTTAAGATAATTCCCTGCCTTACTCTTTCACGAAATACTAGCGGAACACTTGGTCAACCCGGTTTGCTTAAGGTTTGGCTTAACCCGAGGTCCACGGTTCGAATCTTGGCTTGGACATTATTTTTGTCCAAACTTCTCTCGTTTAGTAAAAATACCAAACGACCTCATAAAATTCCATAAAAATACTCTAAAAATTCCTAAAAATCTCTAGAATATTTCTATAGCATTTCTAAATATTTTTAAGAACTTTTAGAACTCAAAATAGGAAATATTGGGTCGTTACAATCCCCCATACCTTATAAAAAGTTCGTCCTCGAACTTAGAATAATTCTGGATATTTCTATCTCATACTGTCCTCACGCTCCCAAGTGACTTCCTCATGCTTCTGGTTCTGCCAGATGGCCTTCACTAGTGGCACTTCTTTGTTTCTTAGTCTCTTGACTGCTCTGTCCACTATCTGTGTAGGTCTGCTCTCGTAGCTAAGATCCTCTTAGATCTGCACTATCTGAGGCTGAATCACTTGGCTAAGATCGTGAATGCACTTCTTTAGCATAGAGACATGAAATACATTGTGTATGGCTGACATGTCTTATGGTAAGTCCAGCTTGTAAGCTACCTTCCCAATCCTCTCTGTAATCGGGTAGGACCCTACATAGCGAGGATTTAACTTGCCCTTTTTGCCAAATCTCATCACTCCCTTCATAGGAGCGACTTTGAGAAAAACTGAATCCCCTACTTGAAACTCAAGTGGCCTACGGTATGTGTCAGCATAACTCTTCTGTCTACTCTGGGCAGTCTCAATTCTCTGTCTGATCTTCTGGATAGCCTGAGTAGTCTCATCTATCAGCTCTGTCTGAATGCCCAGCTCTACTTCCATTTCTTTCCTTTCACCTACTTCTTGCCAGCAAATGGGTGATCTGCACTTCCTGCCATACACTGCCTCGTAAGGTGCCATCTTGATAGTGGCATGATAACTATTGTTGTAGGCAAACTCAGCTAAGCATAGGTACTTGCACCAACTTCCCTTGAAATCTAGTGCACAACCCTGAGCATATCTTCTAAAATCTGATTTACTCGCTCTGTCTGTCCATCAGTCTGAGGATGGAAGGCTATGCTGAACTTGAGTTTGGTGCCTAGTGCATTCTGAACACACTCCCAAAAATGAGAGGTGAAGCGCGCATCTCTATCAGACACAATAGATTTTGGAACTCCATGAAGTCTGATCACCTCCTTAACATATAGCTGTGTCAACTGCTCTATAGAGTGGGACACCTTGATGGCTAGAAAATGGGCAGACTTGATCAATCTGTCCATTACTACCCATATTGTGTCATATCCATTTGTAGTTCTTGGAAGACCTATTATGAAGTCCATGGATATGTCTTCCCACTTCCACTCTCGTATTGGGAGAGGTTGTAACATTCCTCCTGGTCTCTGGTGTTCTGCTTTGACTCTCTGATATGTTAGGCAGGTACTGACATATTTTGCAACATCTCTTTTGAGTCCAGACCACCAGAATCTCTGTTTCACATCCTGATACATCTTGGTGGAACCAGGATGCATGGAGTAAGGTGTACTATGAGTTTCTTCTAAAATTTTCTTTCTCAACTCTTCATCATTGGGGACACAAAGGTGGTTCCTCTGATAGAGAATTCCACTGCACTACAACAAAAATGTCAAAAGACAACACCCCAAAGACAACAGTTTTGGAAGAAACTATTGTGAATTTGATAAAAGACAACGATTTTTGACAAAACCGTTGTCTTTGAGCTCCCATAAAATATAAAAGACAACAGTTTTGTTAAAATTGTTGTTGTTGAGCCATTTTATTTTAAATCAACGACACATTTTACAACGGTTATCTAAAACCATTGCCTTTAAATACTTTTTAGGGGTTAAGAAAACAGTTTTATAAACCGTTGTGTTTTTATATTGTTTTATATAGTCAAAGACAACAGTTTTAATAAACCGTTGTCTTTGACTTTATTCTTTCATTGTTTTCCCCTTCACATTTTTTATTGCAACCGTGCTTTACTTTCTCTTTCTGCCAAAAATTTTTAGCGCCATGTTTTCCCCCTTAGCCTTGTCAAACCCTAACCTATTTTTCTTTCCCTCTCATTATACAATCTCTTCATGCAATGAACCCTTGTTGTTTTTTCTTCCTCCACATCCATCCGCCTCTAGGGTTTCCTTGTTCTTCACGGTCCTCATTCTATCTGTGTTCTTTCTGCAAGAGTCTTCTACCAAAAAGGCTCTTCCATGGCTTTAGAGGCGAGAGGATCAGGAACATATAGGCGAAGCAGCATGAGACTCATAAGGCCTCGTACATTTACTTGTGATAAATTTGAGTTAAGTAATGCCCTTTTGTTCGTCTTCCGATCTTCTTCTGTTGTTTTCTAACCCATTCTTTTGTTCTTCGATTAACATCATGAATCCTCAATTTGTTATTTTCTGAGTTTTTTTTCACTTGATGTGCTATTGGTTAATCTGAATTTGTGGTGATCTTTTTTCCTTGTGCAATGATTTATTTTGAGTGCATTACAGCATTGCAGCATGTAGACACTATAAAAGAACTCTTAGATTCAGATCACCTTGGTTAAGCGTAATAGGCA